>NC_066581.1:529125243-529801957 GCF_024323335.1 Lathyrus oleraceus
CTCATAGCTGCTTATTTTCTGTATTTTCTGTATTAATACGATTAAAAGACAAAATGAATCAAAGAATAAACGAGTAATTAAATTTGACATCATGTGTGTAAGATTTGGATGATTGATGTTGACTATGCTTCGGAATCCGACGTTAGTATGGTGAAGTAGTGATACATCGGTCGTCCATAGGTTACGCAATTGAGATCGATCAAGTTATATATACGATATAAATAATCCTGATGCAAAATACGGTATATATGATATACTGTTTCTGTTTCGTTCATTCAAACACTTAATGGTAATGTGATCAGTCGCCAAAATTTAATTTGGTTTATTTAATTAACAGGGTTTAAATTAATAATAATAATAATAATAATTTTATTATTATTATTGTCTTGTGGTGATCAGTTATGACCTTAGTTTTCCTTTATTTTGTTTTGGGATCTTAAAATACGACCTGCGTGTCGTGCCTCTTTTTTTAATCTCTTAATGTAACTTCTTTTCTCATCTCACTTCCTCGTATGTAAAATAAGTTTCTTTTATGTAATGTAATGTTATGAAGAAAGAGAAGAGTAGAATATCAAATGAGGACAACCTTGAAGATCTTGCTTGGAGAAGCTTAGATCGTTATTAGGTTAGCTTAAGTTCTTTCATTGGCTTGGGAGAACAATTGCGGTAGGGTCCATAACTGTTTCATTTTGTATGTTGATGCATGTGAATGTATGTTGATGCATGTGAGAGGCGATTTATACGATAAATAAGTCAGTGAGACCAAAAAAATTTCAAATTCCCTCAAATTAAATATTAAATTTATGCTTTCCAAGTTTTAGCACTCATCAAGACTAGTATCGAATAATGTAGGTTTCGCCTACGCGAGGTGCATATTTTATATTAGTAAGGTGCGATGGGATAATTGTAATATCCAATTGTTAAAACAATGGGTCAAACTTAACTAAACAAATTATAATAAGATTATATATGTTTAGAAGCAAGAGTTGGAAATGATCCATGTGATGGATTGAAATAAGAAGTTATTCACCCAACTAAAATATTCGAGAGTTGTATTAAATACAATTGGAAGGAGTTCCTACCTAAATAACCTAGTTTTGTGTAATCCGCCTACGCGGACTTAAAACAAAGTAAAATGTGGATCTCGACCCACTAGAAAATCTTCGAACAGGATTTTCCGAATCAAATGGTGAGGGTAATTTGTTTTGAGTAAAATAGTGGGAGCATACTTTTAATTGTTTTAAAATACTTCTGACCTTCTTAAAATTGTGAAATTTTTTTCCTAAGGTCCTTTGACCTTGTTTGACCAAGGATAAATCCCTTGGCCATTTATTTTATATTTTGAAAGGTTTTGAGGTTTTGACCAAATGAAAAATGCATTTTAATTCATTTTTAATTAATTAAATGTTTAAAAATTGTGTTGAGTCATTTTTATGGTCTTGTCATGTTTGACTTTCTGTTTGGGTCTTGGTCATGGTTGATTTGACTTTTGTTTGATCAAAACCATTAGATTTAGGGGATTGATGAAATGTACATTTCATCTTCCAAAATGAATGGATGGTATTGATCAGATGAAATTCCTCTCATGATCAATTTGTGTTTCTATTTCCCCTTCCCTCTTCATCTTTATCCATATTCTTCCCCATTCCCTCATTTTGACCAATGAAATCTCTAATGTCTAAATGCTAATTGATTCATCAATGACCTTGTGTCAGATGAATCAATACAAGTCTGACTGAGATAGGTCTCTTCCAATTGTTTTAGTGTGTGGTATGTTTTATGAGTTTGGTTCTTTGTGCCAAATATCTTACATACATCAACACCTATATTTTTATTGCCCGACCTCAGATAGTTGTGGCTTCTACATAAGTCCAATTACGATTACTTAACATAGAGATAAATTTGACCCTTAAAGCATAGCATTCTAGTAAGTGAGATTGTAAGTTTCCCATTCTTCATGGTATTGTGTGGAAACTTGACCTTTTTTCCTTTCATGAGAGCTAGTGGCATACTTGTTGAATTATCCAAGTTAGACCCCTTCTCATGGAAGATATCTTGGTTTAAGGATTCATACTTGTGAATGAATGGTTGAGTATTCTCCAAAGAATGACTTAATCAATTAAAATTCACCACTAACATTTGACTAAACATTGACTAACTCTTATTCATTATGCTTTTACTTTCAAGTCATTTACTTTATGCAATTTAAATTCTAGTCATTTACCATTCATCTGTCATTTTGCATTTCATATAACTTGTTTATGTTTCAATTCCTTTTCACTTTGCTCATTTGAGCCACATATTGAGATTGTACATATTGTTTGCTTTCCTTTTGTTTTGTTTATGGTCTTAGGACCTTAAAATACATAATAACAAAAAAAAAACCTAAAAACATGTGTTGGACTGTTGGACTTGATATGAACTTTTGGACTTAGAACTAGGCAACATTCCCTATGCTAAAGGACTTGGCCAATGCCACCATCTGAGACTGAGTTACCTTTAACAAGTGACTTTCATCTGATGTAAGGCCTTGGATCACTTTGATTCATCTGCTACTCTGTCTCTGTGCTTAATTGTTATTTTGTTATTGCCCATGTCTGATGTTTTATTCTGAGATTTTCAAGGAATATTTCATCTGATACATTGGAAGATAATGAAGACTACTAGCTATTGGAATGTTTGCTTGGATATGGCTATCTTTATTTGATGCCTTTATCTTCATGATGTTTGGATATTGCTTATTGATTGATCAAAGGCCAAAGGAAAATGGGTTTCTATATGACATTCTTGTCTGTTGGATGGAATCCCGTTGGTTAGATCTTTTCAACTCTTAACTTCTAATTTTTTTGCTTAGGATAGTCTCTTCATCTCCTCCCACTTATTTAATTTCCAAATCTCTCCCTCTTTTCAAAAACCTTCTTTGATTGTGATTTCAAACGTAGACATGTTTTAACAATTAGAAACTTTGGCCTCATGCCAATGAATTTTCAAAACTTATTTCTTAATCAAATTTGTAAATGAACTTAACTATATTGACTTAAATTTCAAAAGACAAAAAAAACTAACAACCTCATTCAAATGTTTGGCCTTTTTGTGCCCTTTTACTTAAACTTTTTGTTAAAACCAATTCACCAACTTCTTTGAATTTTTACCACGAACTACGGGGTTTTGATCCTTCATTTTTATGTTGGTACGTAGGCACAAGACCGAAGGTCTTGTCAAACACAAAAATATAACCAATGAATTCTTTTCTCATCCCCACATTCTATATTTTATCAAACATCTTTTATACCAAAAAACATATGCACACATAAAAAAGGGCCCCTAGGAGTACCCATGACACTTAGGGTGCTAACACATTCCCTTTGTGTAACCAACCCCCTTACCTGTAATATCTGGCATTTTATTAGTTTTGATTTGAAAACTTCTTATCTTTGAGTTTTGTTCGTACTTTTCCCTTTTCCTTTGGAAACAATAAAAGCACGGTGGCGACTCTGGTTTTACTGACGTCAAGTTTATCCATAGCTTGATGGTTATAAATTTACCGCTACACACTTGTAATCTTGTTTCAAAGAGAAAGTAAAGAATACCAGTTTATAACCAACTTGTTGTATTCTTCTTGCTTCCATTTTCCACCATTGTGGGTTTCTTATCGATCAAGAAACCAATTATACTTTGTAATTTCGGCATCGTTTCACAATAAATTGGTGTAGTGAGCATGGATAAAAATGTCGTCAATAAAGTATGAGATTGAAAAGTTCACCGGAGTGTACGATTTCGGCGTATGGTACTTGAAGATGAAAGCCCTGTTGGTTCAGCAGGGTTATTTAGAAGTGTTGAAGGAAGCCCCGGCCATGGACGTTGCGTAAAGGATAAATAAAAATTGACTATGATAGAGAAAGCCCACAACGCCATCTTATTGATCTTTGGTGTGATAAGGTTCTTAGACAGGTTGCGAAGAAGACGGTAGCGTCGGGTCTTTGGGAGAAACTGGAAAGTTTGTACATGACCAAATCATTGGTCAATCGCCTCTACCTGAAGCAATCTCTGTATTCATTCAAGATGAGTGAAGACAAAGTTCTGGCTGAGCAGTTGGATATGATAAACAAGCTGATTCTTGATCTTAAAAATATCGATGTAAAAATTGAGGATGAAGATCAAGCGTTGTTATTGTTGTGTGCCTTGCCCATAACACATGCTCACTTCAAAGAAACTCTCTTGTATGGAAGAAAGTCACTGACCTTTGAAGAAGTTAATTAGTCTTATACTCTCAGGATTTGAATGAAGAAAGGAACATAGATCATCTTCGACTGGTGAAGGCATGTCGCTTAAGGCAAAATTCACAAAGAGAGATGGCAAGTTCGAAAAGAAGAAGAGTAAAAGTTAGCAGAAGTCTTATAGTGGTTATGCATATTGTAAGACCCCAATTTTGACCCTAATATCCCTCATGATATTCTCATCAAATGCATTAGCATTGGGATCACGCCTTGGCATTCTCCATTCCCCTCATTCATTGGGTTTGCATTGGGAGAGATCACCAAGCACTTTTGATTTTATCATACTTAATTTTTCTTTATTTACTAACCAAAATACCAAAAATATGTCATTGTATAGTTTAACTCTTTTGTAGGTAGTGTGCATGTTCACCTATGCTCTATCAAGCTCATATCTAGGGTTTAAGACCCCCAGTGCAAGGATCTCAATCAAGAATTGGTTTACATTTGCCCTAAGTGTCATATATGGATCCCCATTATCTTCACATGTTATTTTTATCAAGAAATCATCAAGAGTTTGGAGTTGGTTTGCCTTGGAAACCCTAATTCATCTGGGTATCTTGTGTGACTTCTTCAACAAGTTTCTTCAAAAATTGATCAAATATTTCAAGGTATACTTCAAACTACATCATCTTATTCATATATGATCCTCCACGAGTTCCAAAAGTCAAGATAATGTCAAGATAGCAAGTTGGTTCATGATGGTTGGCCAGAGAAAGTCAACTAGTCAAAATTGGGGTTCCCTAGACCCTATCTCATACAATATTTGTCATATGAAAATTATTCCAAGATAAATTTTACTCTAAATGACATTCCAAACAACTTTCATGTTGAGGTTAAGAGCTAAATTTTCTTGGAAAGTTATTTTTTATGGTGAAAGATTATAGGTCATTTTGTCTAAACCCTAGTTTGGAGGTCAACTTACCAAGACCATAACTTGCTCATTTGTTATGAGATGAAATCCATTCAAATTCCATGGTCAAATTAAAGATGTCTACTTCAACGTTTATGTTTGAAGGAAGTGCAAATTCAACTTTCAAATGCATGTACCAAGAGGAAACATTATAGGTCATTTTGGACCATTACCATTGAACAAGTGATTTTCCTCAACTTCTAATATACATAACTCGTTCACGCCAAATCCAAATTAGGTCAAATTTGTGACTAAATTGAATAGGTTTTAAAGATATACAATATTTATGAAGGAACTTTTATCATTTGAAGTTCATAGAAATTTATTCAAGGTGGAAGAAGTGAACATTTGACTTGGGACTTAGAAACTTTTCGAATATTTTTTATTTCCCAAACTTCCACCTTAAAATTCATCATAATCCAAGATTCAAATGAAAAATTGTTCAACATGAAAGTTGTTCCCCTTGATCTCAACTTTCCAAAACATCCAAGATCATCTCATTTGGACCAAAATTGAAGGACTTGCGCATGGTTTCATTATGGGAAGTGTTTTGGCAAGATTGAACTTCACATGAGCTTTTCCATTTGCATGCTTGCACATGATGGTTTCAGCAGACTTTGTACATGATTTGGAGTTGGATTACATCATTCTTGAGGCCCAAATGATTTCCCATGCACCCATGCAAGTGAATTACTATTTTTGTCCAATTTTCAAGTGGTGTAAATATAAAACATATTGCCTATTTAAACAAGCTTAAGACTTCAAATTCATCATTAACACTTTTCCCAAGCTTTGCTAGACCTCTACAAACCCTCACCGCCATAGAATTTTCTAAGATTTCTCTTGAAATCGAGCTTGAACTTCACGTTTTGTTTGGAAGTTCAAACTCCAGAAATTCACTTCCATTTTCAATTCATTTGGTTTCTGAAAGCAAAAGGAGGAGAAAGCAATCAAATCCAAATCAAGATCAAATCAAATTGGATCAACTCGATGGTGAATCTTCAGAAACTTCCACTCTTTCGATTCCTTATTATTTCTCCATTATTCTTATTGATTTTTGGTTGTCTGAAGTCCTACCAATGTAGGCAACAAGATTGAGTTGCTTTGAGGTCAAATCAAAGCGACTCAGTCCATGATCCTCAAAATTCAACTCCTTGTATCTTCTTATATACTTGGAGTTAGACAAAATTGAGGCCAGATTCGAGCTCCTGAGTATTTTTTTTATTTAAATTTATGTCTTTCTTTTTCATTTTGGTGATGGTTGAAGGTGGACCAGTCCGGTGAGGTCCACCGGAGAAGAAGACCAGAGCTCTGCCTCCGGCGATGTGTTGGTAAGCTTCTCAACCACATGATCCATTTAAATTATTTTAATCTTGGGCGTTGATTGTGATTACCACGCGTGCTGCTCGGTTAACTAAAGATCACATGGAACGCGCGCTTTGGACCATCTGATCTTCCACCTCAATTAATGTGGGAGATCAGATGGTCCACGTATTTTTGAATTTTTGAATTTTCATTTTAATTTCTTTATTTTCAATAATTCATATTAATTTCATTATTGATCCAAAAAATATGGGACTTTCACCAAAAAAAATGAAATACTTTTCTCTTTCATTTTCGGAATTAAAAATAATTTTTGGATCAATATTAATATTTTTCATGATTTAACTGTTTTGTGCATATTTTAAATTGTTTAAAAATACTCTGACTTTTCAAAAATAGTGAATTTTTTCTCCAAGGTCCTTTGACCTTGTTTGACCTATGATAAATTTCTTGGCCATTTATTTGGTGTCTTGAAGAGATTTTAGGTTTTTGATAAAACATAATTTAATTTAATGCATTTTAATTAATTTTTTTAATTTGTTTAATTGAAAATACATTGTGTTGAGCTATTTTTATTGACTTATGAAGTGTGACTACGTGTTTGGGCCTTGGTTAAGGTTGATTTGACTTTTGTTGGATTAAAATAATTGGATTTAGGGGATTGATGAAATATACATTTCATCTCCCAAAATGAATGAATGATTTTAATTTGATAAAACTCCTCCCATGACCAATTCTTGTTTGTCTCATCTCCCCTCCCTCTTCATCTTCAATCCATTTCTATCCCATTCCTTTCATTGGCCAATGACATCTCAATATCCTAAGGCTAATTGGTTCATGAATCAATACAAGTATGGATAAGATTAGGTACTGTAGCACCTCAAATTTGCACCTATCATTATACATACATTTTCATATTAGGTCATAGCATGTCATGATCCATTGCATAGCATTTGCATTGTTCCTCAGTTGCCTCAAGTGCAAGCAGTCAAGAATTAGGTCAAACTAATCTCCTGATCAGTCAACCAAGCAAGCAAAGGAATTTCTCATTGAATCAAGGCCTTGGGGTTTGTCCAACAAGTGCACATGGTTTGGAGGTCTATTTGAAGTGTTCATGTCAAGGGTTAAGGGCTCAGAGGTCAGCAGTTCGTGCCCAGACAGTCAAAAACCCTAGAAAAGTCAACTGTCAGTCAAAGCAGTGGATGGTGGTCATTCTTGTGGAATTTGGGCACCATGGTCAATAATCAAGAGTTCATGCCACTTGGGACATCATTTGAAGTCAAGTTCTCAAGGAATCAGGGTTTGGAATTCATCAGTCAATGCATAATCAGACAAAAACCCTAATAGTCAACTGTTGGTCAATTGTCCATTTAATCAGAGATTTGATGATTGGAATTGGTTTGTGGGAGTTCATTCATGTCCAAATAGTCATCATACATCATGCCAAACACCATCATGGAAGAATTTGAAGCCAGATCATGAATTTCCCAAAACGGAAACTGGGCCTGTAACTGAAACCTGCCATAAATGGAAAGTTTTGATCCTCAAACTTACATCATGATACAAGCCTCAAATGAATTTTTGCCCAACATGAAAGTTGAAGATCTTGTTCTCCCATTTCCAAAAAGTCCTAGAACTCTCAATTCCCATGTGTGGTTGGCAAGTTATGATCGAATCGATTTCAAAAAATCTTGAACTTCAAAGGGCCATATCTCCCAAACCGTTTGGCCAAATTTGGTGGGGTTTTTTCCTACAAACCACATTTTTCATCCTCTTTCCAAAAATATAAATTTCATGACCTAAAACCTTACCAATCAAAATGGCATTTTTGGACCTTTTTCATTTAAATTCAAAGTTTGACCAAGAGTTGACTTTTTGACTCAAACATTTTTTCAGCATTTGGCCAATTGGGAAAGCTCATAAATGTCATTTTAAGTGTGTTTGCAAAGCCAAATTATGCAGAACATGTGAATCTTGTTTGTTTGCTTGAATTACAAGAAAAGTACCATTGCACCATACTTGTCCATGCCTTGCCTTGTACCTCAAGAGGACAGCAATTATGCAGCATTTTTTGATCATTCTTCTGTCACTTTTGAGGCCTTGTAGTGCAGCCATACTCCAATAGTACATATGGCCATGTTTGTTTACTTGGATTTTGGAAAATGAGTACAAAGCAACCATTGATCCATGTTTCCACACCTTAATTTGTACTATCCAACAGCAGGGCATGGCATGATTTTCTGTCACTAATAGCAGCATTGGAAGCAAAGAGCAAATCACATTGCAGAACTAGCAACCAAAACAGCAGAAAACATATAGCAGCAGCACAGTAGAGAAAAACCAATGGAGCTTCATTCATTCAAATTCACTTTCTTGCATTTTCAAATTTGAGGCCATAACCAAAAAGAGACCAAACACTTCTCACTGATTTTTTTAAAAGCCTCCTCCTTGTTTGCTTGGATTTATTTCATTTGATGTCAAACCAAAACACACAAAATGAACAAAACTAGTTTGGCCAAATACCATTTCTTCTCATCATTTCCTGTCACAATACTGCAGCAGCAAAGGACACACATAGGACAGTAGAAAACCTGCTGCAGCAGCCCAAAACCATACCTTGCTGTGCAGTTCAAAGGACCAATACCATGCCATGTACTGCAGCAGAATTGAGGCCATTCCTCCTGTCATGACAGTAGTGGCAATAGAGGCAGCAAAGACAAAAACCACTTGGCCAAGGCAAGGGAGAAGGCATGCTGATTCAAAGGAAAGACTTTGCAACAAAAGAACAGAAAACTAGCATTTTGCATCTACTTTCTTCTTCTGTCAAAAAACCATTAGCCACCAAACCAACATGACCTAACATCAAACCCCCTCCTCATTCACTCATGCTGAACCAAAATAGCATTCTAAAACCTATTTGCTTTGCCTATTCAAAACTTAACTGGCCATGCTTTCACAATCCAATTGACCCTGTTGAAACCTTGCAGCAACCTTCATTGAAGAACCCTGTCATAACACTGCAGCAGGAGGTTTGATTTCACCCTGCTCTCACTTGACCTTGGCATTCTTCAAACGGGCTGTCAACAAAAACTTGGCTATGACCTAACCATCAGACCCTCTCCTCATTTTCTGTTATGAGCAAACCAAGACCAACTACAGACACTCTTGGCCATTCCTCAAAGAAACTTGCTAACTGCCCTTGATTTGCCTTGCACATGATCCTTCACCATTTTTTCTGCTATGAGAAACAAATAACCACCAACTCTGCAACAGAAAATCTTGTTTCACCTGGCCATTTTGCTTGGCATTTCACAAACCCTGCCACACCATAAAGTCACCACCAAGCAATCTTCAGTTTCCACACTTTCAAAACCTGGCCTTTGCACCACTTTGCCATTTGCACAAACCTGTCACCATTTTGGAAGTACCAGCAGAAACTACAAAATCACTTGGCCAAGGCAAATGAAAAGAGGCTGCTGAGATCAAAAAGAAAAAACCCCTGCTGTTAGCATTTGAATTTATCTGTCAAAAACACCATGGCATAAAAACAACACAGCAGAAAAAGAACATGGTGCTGAAGACTACATCTTGGTATTTCAAATCTCCTGTCAAGAAAGCATCCAAGTGACAACCCTTGTTTTGCATCACCATTGCCTTGCCAATACAACCAAATACACACCCTCCCTCATTTTCAACTTTGCCTTGCCTTGTGTGTCATAACTTGGCCACTTACATTTTTTCAAAACCTGTCACAGCATAACACTGCAGCAAGCATTTCTTTGGCCATGTCCAAAACACACCTGTCATGAAACCAACTGCCAGCAGCACCTAGCCACTACATTCACCACCAATTCTTGGCCATTCCTCAAAATAACCTAACCAACAAAAACTCACCTCACTTGCAAAACCTGTCAAAACTGAAAAGCACCAAACCTGGCCTTTGCACCTTCCTAATCCAGTCACCATTTTGAAAGTAGCAGCAACACCAACAGCCAATTTCATCTCATTCTCTAAAAATCCATCTTTGCATTTTTCAACTTGGACAGTCCATGATCTAAGCACTTCCAAGATGTCTTGAGCCATACCATCATCATTATCCATCATTGGCAAGCTGAAGGCACATCTGTTTTGGCAAGGCATCACAAAACAACACCAAGAACACAGACTGCCCTCCAAATTGGTAAGTTTTCAACTTCCACCATTTCTAAAATTGTTACATGTTCTGAATAGTCTTTTCAATGCTGAGTATCATGTTGTTTTCTTTTTTGAAAATGATTGCCTGTCCATGAAGAAATGATGAGATAAAGTTTGATGTTTGAAAATGTTTCTTGTGATTTCTTGTTGTATAGTTCAAATTGATGAAATTAGGGTTTGGATTGTTGTTGTATGGTGTTTGATGTTTACAATGATGTGCTCAATTGACATTTTTGGGAAGAATTGAGAAATCACAATTTTTGGATAAGAACCCTAATCCCAATTTGCCCAGATTTTGGTCCATTTTCGTGTGCATGACTTTTCTCCCTCCAGCCAATCAAAACATTTCATTTTCTGGACCAAAACACGGTCGTTTTGATAAGTGACTGGGTTATTTACCAAAATGCCATTTTCTCCATATAAATTCAATTAATTTCTTCAATAACTTCATCAATCTTCCAAAATTCACAACTTGCTCATTTTTGATCCAAATTGAATGGGATTTTTTGTGTTGTGTTCATCATGATCTCTACTTTTTATCATTATTTTTCCAGAATTTTTGGATGGATGGTTTTTAAATGGCCTTAGGGTTTATGACATGTGACCAAATTTTGTACACTTTGCCAAATCAATTGTGAAATGATGAGAATGTATCCAATGGCTCTCAAATTTTTTGTGCTTAAACTAGACACCTTCATGGTGATTTTGGTATAAAGTTTGTGAATTTATCATTTGTGGTTTGTGAGATATGATTTTTTGAATTAGGGTGTGACAACTTGTGTCACACCATTGATGACCAACTTCATGATTTTCATTGCCATGCTTCTTGACATCCAAATGACCTCTAATTTTGCATGAACTTACTCTTGTATGTCTAGTTGACTGGTAAATTTTCTTGGATTTATTTGAACAATTTTCCATTTGTTTGAGATTTTTCTTCCCTGCCTAGTCAAATGTTGACTTTGTGTGACACATGTTCCCATTTCATTTGTGAAATTCTCATACTTTTTTAGATGGACATGAAATTTTGCATGAGATAACTAGACATCCTCATCTTTGCCATGGCTTTAGTCCCATTCATTTATCATACACCATTCTTGACTTATGATTTTTCTAAGTTGATGCATGTTTGGTTGACTTCATTGAGCATGTTCAAAATGGTTTGACTTCATGATTTTAGTTGACTGCCTTCCTCTCATCCAAATGCCATGAAATTTTACATGTCTACTATGTTAGATGTTAGGATTGAGTGTGATTTATTTGATGATTTTTGAGATTGTTTAGGTTGACTTTTGATGCAAGGCATTCTGTTGGCTTTTGTATGCTTTCTTTTGCCTTACTTTGATTTCAAATGATCATGGAATGATAATGATGCATGATATGATTGTGGGCCCAATTGTGATTGCTTTCTAATTGGTTGACTTTGACTTTTAGTTGACTTTTCCTTGCTGCCTTGACTTTTTTTTTTCATCCTTGACCCTAGGCTAGCCCTAGTGGTCCTTTGGACTTATATTGAGTTCATCTGTTTCAGGTTGAGCATAGTGCTTCCAAGATCATACCAAGTTGATTGATGTTTGTTTGTCTATATTGTGCTAACCTTTTGTTTTGTAGGTGACTCATGTAACTTGAGTCTTGCTTTGCACAGTTGACCTTCTATGGTTGACTGTTTATCCATTTCCTTTGATTTTGACTGTTGACTTGTTTACTAATGAGTTTGACTTTTTCAGGTACTTTAGTTGCCTAAGTTCTTTGAACTTGATTGCTTGCTTTGCTTTTTTAGCATTTGCTTTGAGGTATAAATCCTTCTTCTTCATGTAGTCTGGAGACCCGGTCTGTTACTTGGCCAGGCAACTGTCTGAAGTCCTCCTTAAGAGGCAATGTTTGTGGATGTTTACTTTTGTCCCTGCATAGAGTCAAAGACCTCCTAAGTGAAGAGGCAATTGGTGGAAGGTAGGGATATGCAATCTATCCCCCACTATTCAGTGTGTCATCTGCTTTGCTCACACCATCGTGTTGATGCATTGCAGATACAAACCCAAGATCTTGTACAACTGTACAGTTGAGTCAGTTTTAATGTGTAGAGGGGTTCCCACTTTCTGAACCCACACATTCTTGTCTTGAGCTCTCCCAGGCCAGGGATAAGAGCTGTGAGGTCTCATCCTCACTTCATCCTTTCATCTGCTTCACCTTAGTCTCTCAATGGCAAGGTTAAGAGCAACATTCACCCCATTCCAGAGGTTTGTTTGTCAAGGTTGATATGACCCCTTGACTAAAACCTAACCCTTGTTTGAGCCACTTGTTTGTGTATAGCGTGTGCTATCTGTGCTTGTAGGATTGTTTGACTTGCTTCCTGTGCAAGTTAGGATAGTTGGACTTGCTTCCTGTGCAAGTTAGGATAGTTTGACTTGCTTCCTGTGCAAGTTAGTATAGTTTGACTTGCTTCCTGTGCAAGTTAGGATAGTTTGACTTGCTTCCTGTGCAAGTTAGGATTAGTTTAGACTTGCTTCCTGTGCAAGTAGGTTTTACTTGGCTTGCTCCCTGTGCAAGTTAAGTGTGTGTGTGGCTTGCTTCCTGTGTGAGCCATGCTTAGGATAGGTTGGCCCTTGTGCCATTTAGCTAGAAACCTTAACTTAGGGATGATTTGCATGATAACATCTAGGCTCGAGTCGTAGTCTCCCTAGTTGTGTCTCCCTCTGTTATCTGGTTAGGCTAGTCCTTTATCCCTCCGTAGGGGAACTACATCGCCCTTTTTCTTTTTTGTGTGTGTTTGGCAGTTATGGACTCGAGTTCCCGACTCCCTATTAACTTGTTTGGTTGTTTTGGTTCGGATGCTGACATAAGTCCAGCGATTGGCAGTCGGGCTCCACGTTTGCCTGTGTGTGTCTTGTTTGTTTGTTTGCGTGTCAGCCGAGCTACGAATGCTCTGATTCTTCTCTCGTCCGAGAAGATACGTATGCATAGGATGCGACATCCTAGCGAGCATGTTTCGTTTCCCCAGTCCGAACTACTTCGACTCTGATGTCTATGTCTGATAGACTAAGTAGGCCCAGGATACGATGTCCTGCCGAGTCAGTTTCAGTCAGTCTCTTTTATCTCTTTCAGCCAGTGTGTGTGAGTTTGAGCAGTGTTTAGCAACCAATTTTCCTTCCTTTTGTGCGTGGATCCCGTAGAGTACTACGGATGCGTAGGGTGCCTAACACCTTCCCTTCGCATAACCGACTCCCGAACCCATTCTCTTTGGTCGCGAGACCATGTTCTTTCCTAGGTTTACTTCGAGCGTTTCCTTTCCCTCTTTTGGGATAAATAACGCACGGTGGAGGCTCTGTTGTTCTTCTTTTCCCGCCGGTTTTTCGCGCGATGCGACAGGTACACCCTTTGATTATTTTCTTTTTGTGTCTGGTATGTTTTAGGAGTATGGTTCATTATACCATATCTCTAGCATGCATTAACACCAAGATTTTTATTGCCCGATCTCAGATAGTTGTGACTTTTACATAAGTCCAATTATGATTGCTTAACATAACGCTAAATTTTGACACAAAAGGCATAACATTCTAGTAAGTGAGATTGTAAGTCTCCCCCTTTCATGGTATTGGGTGGAAACTTAGCCTTTTTTCCTTCCTTTGGAAGATGTCTTGGTTCAAAGATTCATGTTTGTGAATAGAGGATTGAGTGTTCTCCAAAGAATGACTTAAACAATTAAAAAGTAAAACTCCACTAACTTCTAATCAATTAACATTTGACTAACTTTTTAATTTTAAGTCATTTACTTTATGCACTTTAAATTCAAGTCATTTATCATTTGTCATGATACTTCTCATTTAACTTATTTATGTTTATGTCATTTTCACTTTGCTCATTTGAGCCATATATTGTGATTGTATATACTTGTTTATGAATATTGTTTGTGTTTGTGGTCTTAGGACCTTAAAATACTTATTAAACACCAAAAACCCCTAAAAATGTTTGTTTGGACTGTTGGATTTGATTTGAGCTTTGGACTTAGAATTAGGCAACATTCCCTATGCAAAAGGACTTGGCCAATGCCAACATTTCTGAAACCAAGTCATTGAGATGTGAGCTTTCATCTGATGCAAGTATTGGGATCCACTTCAGTTCATCTTCTACATGATCTTGATGCAAATGTTACTTTGAACCTGTGTTTAATTCCTTATTCTGAGCCATTTAAGGAGTATGTCATCTGATACATGAGGAAGATCATGAAGAAGATTATGAAGTTGCTAGCTTGGATGTGGCTATCTTTATTTGATGTCTTCCTCTTCATCTTTCTTGCTTATTGATATTGCTTGATCCTAAAGTTCAAGGGAAAAATGGGTTTTTATATGACATTCTTGTCTATTGGATTGCATCCCATTGGTCAGATCTTTTCAACTCTTAACTTTTAAATTTTTTCTTAGGATTAGTCTCTTCATCTCCTCCCACTTCTTAAATTTCAAATCTCTCCCTCTTTTCAAAACCTTCTTTGCTTATGATTTCTAAACTTAGACTTTATTTCAAATTAGAAACTTTGGCCTTATGTCATTGCATTTTTAAACTTCTTTTCTTAATCAAACTTGTAAATGAACTTAACCATATTGACTTAAAATTTCAAAAGACAAATAGAACTAACACTCATTCAAACTCTTTTAGGCCCTTGGTGCCTCTCTTTAAATTTAAACTTTTATTAAAAGCAATCCAATCATTTTGAAATTATTACCACGAACTACGAGGTTTTGATCCCTCATTTTTATGTTGGTACGTAGGCACAATTCTGAAGGTCTTGTCAAACACAAAAATATAATTAATGAATTCTTTTCTCATCCCCACACTCTATTTATTGAAAACATCATTTTATACCAAAAACACATGCACACATAAAAAGGGCTCCCTAGGAGTACCTAGGACACTTTGGGTGCTAACACCTTCCCTCTATGTAACCAACCCTCTTACCTGTAATCTCTGGCATTTTATTAGTTTTGATTTGAAAACTTCTTATCTTTGGGTTTTGGTCATACTTTTCCCTTTTCCCTTGGAAACAATAAAAGCGTGGTGGCGACTCTGGTTTTATTGACCTTAAGTTTATCCATAGCTTAATGGTCATGAATTTACCGCTACAGAAATTAAGTGGTGACTCTGCTAGGGATTAGTCCTCAGTGGGTTTAGCCTACTTTTTATGTGTATATAATTGTATACTTGATGTTTGTATATTTGTATGTTTGATATAATCTGCTTGTTGTTCTTGGTGATCTCTGAGTGGTGAGATAAGTTCTAACCCGAACTTGAGTGCAATTAATATAGGAGGATGGTATAGTCATGTTCGACTTATGTGGAGTAGTCCTTAACAAGTTGGCTTTAGACTCATCTACTCAGTGGAGACCCTTTTGGAGTTATGAATGTCACACAAGTTATTTGTGGTTAGGCATTACATTCTCTGATTTGAGGTCTGAGAAGTTGAGAACCATAGAACATTTAACCCAACTTGGCCTATTTAGGACGTAGTGCGGAGACTGTTCAGGTGTAGACTTGATAATAGTTGTTACGTGATACTACACTCAGACGAGTTTCTCTTGAGAATATTATGGGTTGATGAGTCAGTCATCCTAACCTGTAATATCTGATAGATGGAATTAAGACTCTGGGAACTTTCTAGAACATGATCTACAGGTTTTTATCCTTAGTATACTTCTTTGGGATGGTTCTTAACCCGACTACATACTCGTGACTCACAACAAACCCTTGATTCTTGGTTGATCCAATCAAGTCTTGTCAATATCAATGGAACTTGGGTGTTGATAACGTGAAAACCATAATCCACCAAAATGGATGATTGATCTTGA
Source organism: Lathyrus oleraceus (assembly GCF_024323335.1). NCBI lineage: Eukaryota > Viridiplantae > Streptophyta > Magnoliopsida > Fabales > Fabaceae > Lathyrus > Lathyrus oleraceus. The sequence goes on from NC_066581.1 coordinate 529,141,785, forward strand.
AAATGACTTGACTCATCCCTCGACCTTTGTTTGTTTTCCTTGTCTGTGATCCCTTATTTGTGATTGTTGCATTCATGCATTCATGCACATCATAACATCCATCACAGAAAATAAATTTCAAGGAACTGAGGTTTTATTTGCAAATATTTCAGGCCATGGATTGTGAATGAAGGAACACTAAGAAGTACAGTTTCGGATGTCCTGATTTGAAAGAGCTAAGGAATATATCATCTTTTGTATTAGATCCCTTGGACTTCAAACAACATCATGGGAAGCTTCTATATGTGTTATCTACTGATGTGGTGGAAGGGCTCTTGAGTGTGTTGGTTCAGTTTTATGATCCTCTCTACCGTTGCTTCATTTTTCCCGATTATCATCTTGTGCCTACGTTGGAAGAGTATGCCCATCTCTTGGGAATACCTGTTTCTAACAAAGTGCCTTTTTATGGATTGGAGGAGATTCCCATATCTCATCTTATAGCTGAAGCTCTTAATCTGAAGAAGTCTGAGATTAAGGCTCGTTGGGTGAAGAAAGGAGGAATATTTGGGTTGAATTCTGAGTTTCTCGTAGGGAAAGATACTTCCTTTGCTCAAGCCGGTAGTGTGGATGCTTTTGAAGCTATCTTTGTGTTGCTCATCTATGGTTTAACTTTGTGCCCTAACATTGACTGTTTTGTTGATGTTGACGCCATTAGAATCTTCTTGTTTGGGAATCCTGTGCCAACTCTATTAGGTGATATGTACTTCTCTTTGCATCTAAGGAATTTTAAAGGTGGTGGAACTATTATGTGTTGTGTTCCTCTTATGTACAAGTGGTTTATTTATCACTTGCCTCAGACGCCTATTTTTGTGGAGAACAAACAATGTCTACGATGGTCTCAGAGACTTATGTCCCTCACTAATAATGATATCATTTGGTATGATTATTCATTTAGTAGCTTGGATATTATTGATAGATATGGTGAATTCTCTAATGTGCCTCTAATTGGTACACAAGGAGGAATTAACTACAACCCTGCTTTAGCTCATCGTCAACTTGGGTTCCCCTTGAGAGACAAACCTAATAAAACTCAGTTAGAAGGTATTTTCTATCAAGATGGTAAAGATCCCCAAAATTTGAAGTAAAAGATGGTACATGCTTGGCATAATGTGCATAGGAAAGGAAGATCCGAGTTTGGTCCGTGCAACTTGGTAGCTTTGGAAGCTTACACTACTTGGGTGAAGAAGAGAGATTTGGAGTTGAATATGTCGTATGCTTGTGAAAGACCTGTGTCTATGGTTGTGGTTGAGACATTAACTCTCCCTAAACAAGATATAGAGGAGTTGGAAGACGCACTCGCCAAGATGAAGCAAGAGAATGATATGTGGGAAGAGCAGTTCCATGCTTTGAGCAGAAAACACGAGGAGTTGCAGCTTGAGTCTAAGGACAAACATGCACTTATCGAACTTCTTGAAGACCGAGCAGTGAAGAGAGAGAGAGAGAGGCAGAGGATCCATCTTCCTATAGTATGCCTCATCCTTCCGATGCTTGGAAGAAGATTGTTGATCAGCTTGTCCTCGGGAAGGCTCAGATGAAGATCTCTTTTGAGTCTAAGATCTGACGCATCCGAAGGAAGTACGCGCATGCAGCTAGATCATCTGACACCATTGTTAGGGGATCCTTAGGATGATTAGTTTCCTTTTCTCTTGTATTTGTATTTTGGTTTCTGAAATTGTACTCAGTGTAATCTTTCCAAATTATATGAATAAAAGAGATTTTTTATGGTCAATCAAATTGTTACTATTGTTATTGTATATTTGCAAATAAAATAGTATGTTCCTTGAAAATAAAAACAATCAAAACATTGCATTTCATGCATCATTTTCATAGCAGGTTTCTTCTGCCAGATGTCTTATTGGTTATTCTTCTGTGCTTCAGCCAAGCTGACTCACTGATACAACACTCGTGCCAATCAACCGAGAATCATGGAACATTTGGAACAAGAGAATAAAGAGTTGAAGGATGAGATTGCCCGCTTGACTTCCATGATGGAGTCTGTTTTAGCTGCTCAGAGTCAGTCTTCTCCAATGCCTGCAACTCTTTTTCCTTAGAGGACTGTCATTTCAGAGGTTGTTACTTCAACCGTGCCTGCCACTCAGTTTGCTCCTACCATGCCTACCGGATTCCCGTGGGGAATGCCGCCGAACTTTGTGCCCAAAGGGTTTGCGCCTACTTTTGCTTCCATGCTGACATCTAGCCCGGTCCTGTCTGTTCCGCCTACAATTGTTTTCACTATGCCTCATGTTGAGGATACCATCTATCATTCAGAGTCGTGTGAAGGTCCGAATATTTATGAGAAGATGGATGAGATGAAAGACCAATTCCTTGAGCTGCGAAAGGAGTTGAAGACCCTGAGGGGAAAGGATTTGTTTGGTAAAAGTGTTGCTGAACTATGTTTGGTTCCAAATGTCAAAATCCCGATGAAGTTCAAAGTCCATGACTTTGAAAAGTATAAGGGAAATACCTGTCCACTTAGTCATCTCGTCATGTATGCCAGGAAAATGTCAATGCAAACTGATAATCATCAATTATTGATTCACTATTTCCAAGATAGCCTGAATGGTGCCGCTCTAAGTTGGTACATGGGATTGGATAGTGCAAGTGTTCGCACGTTCAATGATTTGGGTGAAGATTTTGTGAAGCAGTACAAATACAACATGGACATGGATCCAGATAGAGACCAGTCGAGGTCAATATCTCAGAAGGACAAAGAGACATTCAAAGAGATGACCAAGATTTTCCTTAAGACCCTGAGTTCGTTTTATTACGAACGAATGATTGCTAGTGCTGAAGGAGAACGGCGATCCAAAACGCAGCGGAAATTAAAATTTTCTCCTTTAGTGATCCTTACGAATGGGCATGATCAGTGATAGAATATTTACCTCTTGTGACGATTGAAATCTTTGATGCAGATCTACAGAGTGATCACGAAGGTTGAACGACGACAACGCCTCTACTCAGTCCACACGAACGGATTCGTTCAATCTCAGTGCTAGCTGCTATGAATGAAGGCTTTGAGTGAGTGAGAGAGAGAAAGAGAAAACGAAAATGCAACCGCGCTGAATGCTTCTGCACAAGGGTTCTATTTATAGAACCACTTGTGTGGGATTCAAGCTAAAAAGCCCACTTAAGTGTATGTGGCCCATATCTTATAAGATGCCCAAAATCACTTAAGCCCATAGTACCTTACCATATTTCGTATTCTACTTAAGTACACCGTACCTTACGATGTTCTACAATTCACTTAAGTGCACCATACCTTACGATGTTCCTTAGTTACTCTATCTCTCATCAATCCGTCCTTTGTGTGTGACCCTGTAGGTTTTCGCGGCATTGGCAATTATATTAAATCACATATTTAACATGATAAATAGTGAGGGGTATCTAGCAACACATCACTGCTACCCAAGACACGAAAATGTCATGTGATCTGAAAAATCCTTCTGTGATAATACTTATGTGTATAATTACCCTTTTGTCCTTATGTCTATATTGAACACAAGGCATAGACCGTGTCATCCTTGTCCAGTTCAATATTGGGCCCATAGACATTTATCCTGTTATGCAGGATGGACAAATTCCATCTAGGTCACTCATGTCCCTCAGCATGCTTCGTGGAGTACCCATCAACTGTCTTTATGGTTATCCAGTTACGGACAACGTTTGATCAACAATAAAGTACTCGACTATACATCTAGGGTCCATAGTGGTTTCAGGTCGAAGGGTGGTATACACCATTATCACCATGAGAATAACTTATGACACTTTGCATAACATTCTATATAGTATTCTCATAGCGGGTCAATCCAGTATAAATATTACTCTTAATATTCATACCTATGTTTAAGACTTGATAACTCATTATCCATGATCCATGAGATGTGATCATCAGTCTATATACATAATAGTCTTAATGCTTTAATGTTATCCCACTTCACAATAAAGCTCGACTACGGATACTTTAAGAATAGTGTCCTTATGTTTAATGTGATCTCATGATCAAGTCACACTTGATACATTAAACGGAGTAGCTATTCTAGGGACTTTATTAAACAAACGTAATAAAGAAAAAGCATTTTATTATTAATAAATAATTCGATACAAGTACCAAAAGTATTGGCCTCTAGGGCTTACACCAACAATCTCCCACTAGCACTAGAGCCAATCAGGCATACCCTTAATACCCATAGATCTAGTATGGCCATCTTGCTTCTGCTGCGCAAGAGGCTTTGTCAGTGGGTCAGCAATATTTTCAAGTGTAGGTACTCTGCATATTTTCACATCTCCTCTATCTATTATCTCTCGAATGAGATGATAACTGTAACACCCCAAAATTTGCCCTCCTCATTCATGCATTCATTTAGCATTTCATATTGCATTTCATCATGTCAATCGGAATTAGATCCAAAAAAAAAAAAACGAAAAAAATAAAATAAAATAATTTTTTACAAAAAAAATAAATAAATAAAAATAATAATAAAAAAATAAATAAAATATAATAAAAAATTTTGGACTTGGGTCTCTCTCATTTGAGCCCACAAAACCATGAAATTCAGTCTATAAATACCAAGGCTTCACTTGGGAAAAAGGAAGAGAAGCAAAATACTCTGAGGTTTCCTTGGAACAAAACCCTGGACAAAACCTGAAGAGAAACCTGACAGAGAATTCAGAGCAGCCTCCAAACCCTGAAGGGCTTCACGGGTGCAACTCAATTTCAATCAAGCTCTCCAATCAGGTTTGCCTTATTCCCATTATTTTACGCCTTCAATTTGAATGTTCTAAATGTGTGATGTATTATGAATGGGTGAAACCTATGCCTTGAATGTTTAATCACACGATTTCTGAACTGTATGCCACAGGGTTTGAGGTTTCTGAAACCATACTGTTATCCATGAAAAAAATGCTTATGGTGTTTCACTAACCCTTTTGTTGAGTTTTTGTGAGGGCTCACATGACTTTTGCAGGGATAACTTGCGTGGTTTCCCACTTTATTTATGGGATAACCCCTGGAGGTTCATTCCGATTACCTGTACTGACCCACTTTCTTTGATGATGTTAGCTTGGAAGGATCTCAGGGTTTCCCATTCCTTTAATTGCTGTTACTTCGGATCTTTATCCGCGTGGTACTTTTACATTTTTCCCGCATTTTACTGCTTTCCTAGCTGGAAGACCTCGATAGGAGGCAATGTTTTTGTGTTTACTTTGTGCAGGTTCCTTTGTCCAGGGTTAAGAGCTATGAGGTCTTATCCTCATTACCCTTTTGCATGCGCGTACCTACAATGCAAACAAACCCTTCATTGATTTTTCTTCTCCATAACACATGTTTACTCCTTCTACTACAGGCGAGTAAGTCTCCAAAGGTCGAGCATCCGGTAGATTGCGTAGTGACGTCGTTCGTCCAAAACCCAATCCATAACCCCGTAGTTAGCCGAACTACGTTTCGCTCTGATTCTCAGGCCAGATGAGATACGTAGGCATAAGACGCGATGTCTTAGCGAGCACACATCCCCCAACCCATAGGTCAACCGAGCTACGAAGACTCTGATTCTCATATTCAGATGAGATACGTATGCAGTGGATGCGACATCCGCGCGAGTCATTTCTCTTAACCTTTTTAGTAAATAAACACATTAGGTAAACCCACACCCTTTAGACAAAAACTACAAAAGTGGATCCCGTAGAGTACTACGGATGCGTAGGGGTGCTAATACCTTCCCTTCGCATAACCGACTCCCGAACCCAAGATTTGGTTGCGAGACCCCGTCTTGTCCTTTCCTTTTTCAGGTTTACTTCGAGCGTTTCCTTTCCCTCCTTTGGGATGAATAACGCACGGTGGCGACTCTTCTGTCATTTTCTTTCGCCGGTTGTTTTTTCGCGCACTGTATTTTTCAGGTTGCGACAGCTGGCGACTCCACTGGGGAGTGTAAGAAGTTGACCTCTTGCTGGTCCATCTTCCCTAAGCGAGTCCCTCCTAGCTTGTGTGATTTCTTGTTTATTGGGTGTTCATGCTTTTGTACATTTATTTGCTTACCTGCTTGCATGCATCTGTTGTATCTATTGGATCTGTTTGTTTGTTTGTTGGGATGGGATGTTCTATGAGAGATAAGCCCATTACCCAGGCTTGAGTGTACACACAGGTTTTAGAGTGGATGATCATGAGGCTTGCGTGGCATGTTGCTACGTTAAGTCGTTCGTGAAGAACCACACCCAGACGAGGTTTCTTTTGGATATATTATGTCCTACGGATGTTCCGTAACGACATGGTGTTCCTTTAGAAATCGTCGACTCTGGTGACCATTTCCCGAGAACTCAGTCGAGGCCTCTCCTCCGAGACGTGATTATGTTAGCTCTGGTGGGCGCATTCTCGCTGATCAATCTGAGGACCCCGAGACTGGGAACTTGCTTTAGGATGTCCTGTTGAGGGGAGTCAGTGGAGGTCTTTTATCCCGTAATAATGCCAAACCTTCAGTGGTAAACATATTATTCGCGACTGAAGGGCTGAAGCTGACGAACTTCTGTTCTTAGAACCTACCAGTGAGGGGTGGGCTAAATTCAGGAAACCTTAACCTCCAACCAACCCGGTTTTCTGGAGCAGAGTTTTGGTCTTGTATTATATTCCTCAGTGAATTTCTCTCCAGGAAGTGCAACCTGACAGATGTTCAAGCGGATCCATCAATTCTGATTGACATGCCTTTGCATTGCATAACATCATCTGCATATTTGCATCCAACATCTCATGCTTATTCATTTGCAGGGTATTCCCTTTCAAAACGGGGGTGCCTTAAAACTGAACAAGCAGTGCATCGCATACCATGCATATTAACCCTTGTCTGTTTTGCAGGTGTCACCGCAGTGTCTAATGTTTGTTCCCTGTATCAGGCAGTTATTGGTCCCAAGCGAGTTCACAAATACCCGACAAAGGAAAATCGTCCACAGTTAGCGATGGACCAAGTACAGAAAGAGCTGGATGATATGCGTGAAAGGATGGATCAGTTCATGACATTGATGACTGGTATGGCAGAAGGCCAAGCGAAGCTGAGGGAATTGGTTGAGCAACCGAGACCCGATCCGGAGGTGGAGATACCAAATGCTGAGGGAAACCCTGGTAACCCTGGGAACGCTGATAACCCTGTGAACACTGGTAACGCGGGTAACACAAATGCTGATGGAAACCCGGGTAATGTTGGCAACACAGGGAATGTTGGGAATGGTATTGGCGGAAGGTACGATGTGAATCAAGGAATTCGGATTAACGGGCGCCCGGTTACTGAAGATTATCAGTGTGATCAATTTTCTTTGCACGACGAGGCCCTCGAGACCACTCGCCGTATGGATGAGCTTGCTGAGAAGCTCAAATCTTTGGAGTCTCAAAATTCCTTAGGCTTTGATGTCACAAATCTTGGTCTGGTTCAGGGAGTAAGGATTCCTCACAAGTTCAAACCCCCTACTTTTGAGAAATACAACGGGGCTTCTTGCCCACGCACTCATCTCCAATCTTATTTGGGAAGGTTGGGAGCTCACACGGAAGATGAAAAGCTGTGGATGTACTATTTTGAAGACAGTCTAACTGGAGCTTCTTGTGAATGGTATTCTCATTTGTCTCGTACTACCATCACTAATGAACTTTTTGATCCAAAGAGCTTCCTTTGTTGCACTTGAGGCAGCAATATACTCGGCCTCGGTTGTAGAATCAACAACTGTATCTTGCTTTGAACTTTTCCAGCTCACAGCGCCACCGTTTAAGCAAAACACATAACCAGATTGCGATCTAAAGTCATCCTTATCTGTCTGGAAGCTAGCATCGGTGTATCCAATTACAGCCAGCCCTTCCTGACCTCCATATATCAAGAATGAGTCCTTAGTCCTTCTCAAATACTTAAGGATATTCTTGACAGCTACCCAATGAGCATCACCAGGGTCAGCTTGGTACCTACTCGTTGCACTTAAAGCATACGAGACATCTGGTCGAGCACATAACATGGCATACATGATAGATCCTATTGCAAATGCATATGGAATCTTATTCATGCGATCCCTTTCTTCCTTAGTTGAAGGGGATTGTGTTTTTGACAGAAATAGGCCATGTTGCATAGGTATGAATCCTTTCTTGGAATCATGCATATTAAAGCGTCTCAGCACTTTGTCTATGTATGTACTCTGACTTAGGCCAAGCAGTTTTTGTGATCTATCTCTATAGATTATGATTCCTAATATATAGGCTGCTCCACCTAGGTCCTTCGTAGAAAAGCATTTCCCCAACCAAGACTTTACTTGTTGCAGGGTAGGGACATCGTTTCCAATGAGTAATATGTCATCTACATATAATACCAAGAAAACGATCATGCTCCCACTAACCTTCTTGTAGACACAAGGCTCATCTTCGTTCTTGATGAATCCATATTGTTTTACTGTTTCATCAAAACGAAGATTCCAGCTTCTGGAAGCTTGCTTCAATCCATAAACTGATCTTTGTAACTTACATATCTTTTGGGCTTCCTCTGGTATGTCAAATCCTTCAGGCTGTGTCATGTACACATCCTTAAGAAGATTCCCATTAAGGAAAGCAATTTTGACATCCATCTGCCATATTTCATAATCATGATATGCAGCGATAACAAGTAAAATCCGAACAGATTTAAGCATTGCAATTGGTGAAAAGGTTTCATCATAGTCAACCCCATGAATTTGTTTATATCCTTTTGCAACCAGTCTTGCCTTATAGGTATGTACCTTACCATCCATGTCAGTCTTCTTTTTGAAGACCCACTTGCATCCTATAGGGTTAACTCCTACAAGAGGCTCTATCAAGGTCCAAACCTGGTTTGTGTACATGGAATCCATTTCATATTTCATAGCTTTTAGCCACTTCTCAGACTCGGGACCTGCTATGGCCTCTACGCTGGTCTTGTTCTACTTGAGCAGGTTGCTCTTCCACAACTACTTGTGTTTCCTGCTCTAATTCCTCCATAGGTGTATCAATGCTTTGTGATTCTTGAATTTCTTCAAGCTCTACTTTCCTCCCACTGATTTCTTTGGAAATAAAATCCTTTTCTAGGAAAACTCCAGTTCGAGCGACAAACATTTTGCCCTCAGAAGGATTGTAGAAGTAATACCCTCTTGTTTCTTTAGGATACCCCACAAATAAGCATTTGTCAGATTTGGGCTCAAGCTTAGTTGAAATTTGTCGTTTCACATAAACTTCGCAACCCCAAATCTTCATGTAAGACATATGTGATTTCTTACCACTCCATATCTCATATGGTGTCTTCTCAATCTTTTTGGATGGAACACGGTTAAGTGTGTAAGTTGTTGTCAATAGTGCATGTCCCCAAAAGGAGTTTGGAAGATCGACATGAATCATCATGGATCGGACCATGTCTAACAGGGTTCGATTTCTTCTCTCATATGCAGCATTCCATTGGGGTGTTCCAGGAGGAGTAAGTTGGGATAGGATCCCACACTCTTTCAGATGGCCATCAAACTCTAGGCTTAAATACTCACCACCTCGATCTGATCGAAGACTTTTAATATTCTTACCTAGTTGGTTCTGTACTTCATTCTTGAATTCCTTGAACTTTTCAAAGGACTCCGATTTGTGTTTCATTAAATACACATAACCATATCTACTGAAATCATCAGTAAATGTGATGAAGTACTGAAAACCTCCTCTGGCTGGTATGTTTAGTGGTCCACATACATCAGTATGTATGAGGCCCAAAAGATCATTCGCTCTTTCACCTTTTCCTGTGAATGGAGACTTTGTCATCTTTCCAATTAAATAAGATCTGCATGTCTCATATGATTCATAATCAAAAGAGTCCAAGAGTCCATCTTTATGGAGTTTGGAAATGCGTTTCTCATATATGTGGCCTAATCGACAATGCCAAAGGTAAGTTGGATTTAACTCGTTAGGTTTCATCCTTTTAGTATTAATGTTATAAATAGGCATTTCGAGATCAAGGACATATAGTCCATTGCTCATTTGTGCAGTAGCATAGAATATATCATTCAAATAAATTGAGCAACAATTGTTCTTTATTATAAATGAAAAACCAAACTAGTCCAAACAAGAAATGGAAATAATATTCCTGCTAATTGCAGGTACATAATAACAGTTCTCTAACTGAATTATTAAACCACTAGGTAAAGTTAATACATAAGTTCATATGGCTAAGGCAGCAACCTTTGCTCCATTGCCAACTCGTAGGTCAACTTCACCTTTTGCCAAATCTCTACTTCCTTTTAGCCCCTGCACATTTGTACAAATGTGAGAACCGCATCCAGTATCTAATACCCATGATGCAGAAGTAGATAAATTTATTTCAATAACAAAAATACCTGAAGTTGAAGTCTCTACTCCATTCTTTGTATCTTCCAGGTACTTTGGGCAGTTTCTCTTCCAGTGTCCGGTCTTACCGCAATGGAAGCAGGTGCCTGCCTTTGCTATGCCTCCACTAGGCTTCAAAGCAGCAACAATGGGTCTGGGTTTGGCAACTTCCTTGCCTTTCCCTTTATCACCCTGCTTGGTGGGCCTTTTGTTCTGTCTCTTTCCATTTCCGATCATCAGAATGGACTTCCCTTTTGACTTCAGGTTCTGCTCAGCAGTCTTTAACATGGCTAGCAGTTCAGGAAGATATTTGTCCATATCGTTCATATTGAAATTTAGGACAAATTGACTGAACCTATCTGGCAACGATTGCAAGATCAAATCAGTCGCAAGTTCCTTTCCGAGGGGAAAACCCAACCTTTCAAGGTTTTCCACATACCCAATCATCTTGAGCACATGGGGACTTACAGAGGCTCCCTCAGCTAACTTGCCTTGAAAAAGGGCTTTTGAAACTTCAAACCTTTCATGTCTTGCTTGCTCTTGATATAGCATCTTCAGGTGTTCGATCATATCGAATGCTGCCATGTTCTCATGTTGCTTTTGCAATTCTGAGTTCATGGTAGCTAGCATGAGACAAGCAGTTTCATTGGCATCATCGACATGCTTCTTATAAGCATCTCTTTCTGCCTTAGGTGCAGAACTAGGAGGTTCCTCTTCAGGAACAGGTTTCTCCAAGACATACAACTTTTTATCATGTTTGAGGACAATCCTCAGGTTTCGGTGCCAATCCAGAAAATTTGTCCCAGACAATTTTTCCTTGTCAAGGATTGATCGCAAAATGTTGTTAAAGGTGTTTGTTGTCATGGTAATCTACATAAGAATTAATGAAAACATAAGTATCAATAACATATTTAATTAGGCCTTTAATTAAATATGCTCCCACTATTTTACTCAAAACAAATGACCCTCATCATTTGATTTGGAAAATCCAGTTGGAAGATTTTCTAGTGGGTCGAGATCCATATTTCACTTTGTTCTAAGTCCGCGTAGGAGGATTACACAAAACTAGGTTATTTAGGTAGGAACTCCTTCCAATTGTATTTAATACAACTCTCAAAAATTTCAGTTGGGTGAATAACTCCTTATTCCAATCCATCATATGGATCATTTCCAACTCTTGCTTCTCAACATATATAATCTTATTATAATTTGTTTAGTTAAGTTTGACCCATTGTTTTAGCAATTGGATATTACAATTATCCCATCGCACCTTACTAATATAGAACATGCACCTCGCGTAGGCGAAACCTACATTATCTGATACTAGTCTTGATGAGTGCTAAAACTTGGAAAGCTTAAACTTAATATTTAATTTGAGGGAATTGCAATTGTTCTGATCTCACCGGCTTATTTATCATATAAATCGTCTCTCACATGCATCAACATACATTCACATGCATCAACATACATTCACATGCATCAACATACATAATGAAACAGTTATGGCCCCTAGCGCAATTGTTCTCCCAAGCCAATGAGAGAACCTAAGCTAACCTAATAACGATCTAAGCTTCTCCAAGCAAGATCTTCAAGGTTGTCCTCCTTTGATATTGAATTCTTCTCTTTCTTCATAACATTGTCCTCCTTTGATATTGAATTCTTCTCTTTCTTCATAACATTACATTACAGAAGAAACTCGTTTTACATACGAGGGATTGAGATGAGAAAAGAAGTTACATTAAGATATTAAAAGGAGAGGCACGACATGCAGGTCGTATTTAAAAACCCAAAACAAAATAAAGAAAAACTAAGGCCATAACTGATCACCACAAGGCAATAATAATAAACACATTATTATTATTAATTTTAATTATTTAATTAATTAAAACCAAATTAAATTTCGGCGACCGATCACCACTCTTGCACAGTCACAAAACAGAAACCCCGAGAATTCCGACTTTGTGAATGTGATGACCGTCACAAGCATGTTACGACCGTCACGTCCAGCTTGTTACGACCGTCACAAGCCCATGACGAACGTCACGCGGCCAAAATAACAGAAACGCCTAGAATTTTGGATCTGTGAATGTAACGACCGTCACAAAGCATGTGACGACCGTCACGTCCAGCTTGTTACGATCGTCACAGGTCCATGACGATCGTCACGCGGCCAAAAAACCAGCGCTTTGAAACAGTCAACAGACGTGTTCCAACAAGCCCTCAATTCACAACTCCTTGACGGCACAACCCTTGTGCCGTCACTAACCCTAATGCACCAATTTCAGACCGTCAAACACACCTCGGTTGTTGATTCAGTATGATTGATCAACAGGTCATTGCTTCACCATACTAATGTCGAATTCCGAAGCAAATGACCATTGACCGCTCAAAGGAAAACAACCATTTAGTGTTTGAATGAACGAAACAGAAACAGTATATCATATATACCGTACTTTGCATTAGGATTACTTATATCATATATAAGTTGATCGGTCTCAATTGCGTAACCTATGGACGATCGATGTATCGCTGCTTCACCATACTAATGTCGGTTCCGAAGCATAGTCAACATCAATCATCCAAATCGTAAACACATGATGCCAAATTTAATTACTCGTTTATCCTTTGATTCATTCTGTCTTTTAATCATATTAATACAGAAAATGAACAACTATCCGATGCATGGTTTTGTAAGTGGCTCTGATACCACTGAAGGAGAACGGCGATCCAAAACGCAGCGGAAATTAAAATTTTCTCCTTTAGTGATCCTTACGAATGGGCATGATCAGTGATAGAATATTTACCTCTTGTGACGATTGAAACCTTTGATGCAGACCTACGGAGCGATCACGAACGTTGAACGACGACAACGCCTCTACTCAGTCCACACGAACGGATTCCTTCAATCTTAGTGCTAGCTGCTATGAATGAAGGCTTTAAGTGAGAGAGAGACAGAGAAAGAGAAAACGAAAATGCAACCGTGCTGAATGCTTCTGCGCAAGCGTTCTATTTATAGAACCACTTGTGTGGGCTTCAAGCTAAAAAGCCCACTTAAGGGTATGTGGCCCATATCTTATAATATGCCCAAAATCACTTAAGCCCATGGTACCTTACCATATTTCGTATTCTACTTAAGTACATCGTACCTTACGATGTTCTACAATTCACTTAAGTGCACCGTACCTTATGGTGTTCCTTAGTTACTCTATCTCTCATCAATCCGTCCTTTGTGTGTGACCCTGTAGGTTTTCGCGGCATCGACAATTATATTAAATCACATATTTAACACAATAAACAGTGAGCGGTATCTAGCAACACATGACTGCTACCCAAGACACAAAAATGTCATGTGATTTGACAAATCCTTCCGTGATAATACTTATGTGTATAATTACCCTTTTACCCTTATGTCTATATTGAACACAAGGCAGAGATCGTGTCATCCTTGTCCAGTTCAATATTGGGCCCATAGACATTTTATCCTGTTATGCAGGATGGCCAAATTCAATCTAGGTCACTCATGTCCCTCAGCATGCTTCGTGGAGTACCCATCCACTGTCTTTATGGCTATCCAGTTACGGACAACGTTTGATCAACAATAAAGTACTCGACTCTACATCTAGGGTCCATAGTGGTTTCAGGTCGAAGGGTGGTATACACCATTATCACCATGAGAATAACTTATGACACTTTGCATAACATTCTATATAGTATTCTCATAGCGGGTCAATCCAGTATAAATATTACTCTTAATATTCATACCTATGTTTAAGACTTGATAACTCTTTATCCATGATCCATGAGATGTGATCATCAGTCTATATACATAATAGTCTTAATGCTTTAATGTTATCCCACTTCACAATAAAGCTCGACTACAGATACTTTAAGAATAGTGTCCTTATGTTTAATGTGATCTCATGGTCAAGTCACACTTGATACATTAAACGGACTAGCTATTCTAGGGACTTTATTAAACAAACGTAATAAATAAAAATCCTTTTATTATTAATAAATAATTCGATACAAGTACCAAAAGTATTGGCCTCTAGGGCTTATACCAACAAGTGCCCCTAGTGATTTTACTGAAATGGTAAACATGGGGATGAGGTTAAAAGAGGGTGTCCGTGAGGGAGGTTTGTCTAAGGAAGAAATATCATCGAGTAAGAAGTATGGTAGTAGTTTCGCTAGGAAGAAGGAAGGAAAAACCAATGCATTATATATGGGGAGGCAGAGGAGGCCTCATGTTAAAAGAAATTCACAACAACGTCAGCATCATCATCAAGTTTCATCCATTATTCCGGTATTTTGAAACAATCAACCCATGCCAGTTCAACAACAACGTCAACAACAACCACAACAAAGAACAAAAAACTATAACAATGACACCAACAATAATCAGGAACAACACAATTTCGAAAGGAAGAAGGTCTCTTTCGACCCTATTCCTATGCCATATGCTGAGTTATACTCGTCTTTAGTTCTCAAGAACCTACTCCAACCAAGGAATCCGCCACAAATTCCAGAACCACTTCCATGGTGGTATAAGCCTGAACTCCGTTGTGCCTTTCATCAAGGAGCTCTTGGCCATGATATCGAGAATTGCTAACCTTTGAAGTATGAGGTCCAGAAGCTAGTAAATAGTGGGATGGTGTCCTTCGAGGACCATGCGCCAAATGTAAAAGCTAACACATTGTCTGCTCATGGTAATTCCTCTGTTAATATGGTAGATGGTTGTCCAGGAAGTTTCCGAGTATTCGATGTGCGACGTATTCGTCGGTCCTTGGTAGAGATGCATAAAACCCTGTGTACCATCAGTGATTGTGAGCACGACCATGACGGTTGTGCAGTTTGTAGTGTAAACCCCCGTGGGTGTTCAATTGTCAAGAGAGATATCCAGAATTTGATTGATGAGAATGTAATCCAAATTCAATAATCGAGGGATATAGATGATATTAATGTGATAGTACCAGTGTTTAAGACCCCTGAGCAGGTAGTGATTCAATTTGATAACAGCAACAATAACAATGTCAATAGACCAGTATCACCGTTAGTAATACGGTTAGCGGGCCCAGACCCATATGCATCCGATAGAGTTGTTCCGTATCAGTATAATGCTACCATGGTGGAGAATGGTCAAGAGGTTCTGTTGTCTACGACTAATTCTATTGTGAACATTGCCGATATAGCGAAGGTGACCCTTAGTGGTCGTGTTTTTGGTCCCGTTTTCCCAAATATGTAGAAGATGTTAGTAAGAAGGTTGAGGTACCTGTAACAAATCCAGTTAGTGCTCAAAAGTGTCAATCTGGTGAGTCCAACAATTTGAAGCCTAGTGATGATGATGAAGTACTAAGATTGATAAAGAAGAGTGAATTCAATGTGGTGGAGCAGCTGCTCCAAACTCCTTCCAAAATTTCAGTGTTGTCTCTGCTTATGAATCCTGAAGCGCACAGAGAAGCATTCTAAAAATTATTGGAGCAAGCTTATGTAAAGCATGGTGTAACAGTAGATCAGTTTGACCATATCGTGGCTAACATCACTTCCTGCAACAACTTGAGCTTTTGTGATGAAGAACTTCCCGAGGAAGGCGGAAATCACAACTTTGAGCTGCATATATCGATGAATTGTAAGGAAGATGCATTGTCAAATGTGTTGGTTGATACCAGTTCTTCATTGAATGTACTCCCTAAATCAACTCTATCAAGGTTAACGTATCAAAGTGCTCCGATGAGATACAGTGGCGTGATCGTCAAAGCTTTTGATGGTTCTCGCAAGACTGTTAATGGTGAGGTGGACCTTCTAGTGAAGATAGGTCTGAGTGATTTCCAAATTACTTTTCAAGTAATGGACTTCCACCCAGCCTATACCTTCTTGTTAGGAAGGGCATGGATACATGAGACGGGAGCTGTTACATCCACTCTGCATCAGAAATTGAAATTTGTGAAGAATGGCAAGCTCGTCATCGTGGGAGGAGAGAAAGCACTATTAGTGAGTCACATGTCGTCTTTCTCATACGTGGAAGCTGAGGATGAGATTGGAACTCCGTTCCAAGCTCTATCTATTGCTGAAGAGAATAAAGTTGGGGCACCTATGTACTCTTTAAAAGACGCTCAGAAGATTGTGGAAGATGGTAGTTCTGATTAGTGGGGCCGGATGGTAAAGGTCATCGAGAACAAGAACCGAGCCGGTTTGGGTTTCCATCAAGGGTCGTCTGTGATCAAAGTTAAAGATGTGCAACCTAGTTTCTGTAGCGGAGGGTTCATTCATGGTAATGAACAACACTCACCTGCAGTGATCGAGGATGATGAAGATAAAGACTGCACCAATTTTGTGATGCATGGAAAAGCTTGCAACAATTGGATCGTTATTGATGTTCCTGTTATTGTTCATCGCTCTAAGTAAATGTTTTATTATTTTTGAAAATCCTTCTCCTATGCCTAAAGGAGAAGTGAACATTGTTGGGCATATTTGAAATTAATCATCAATAAAATGCAATTCTATTCATCCACATCTATGATGTTTTTATTTTTACTTTTCGCTTTTCTGAAAATGGTAATCACAAAAAACATGAATAAATAAATAATAATTGTTCACCTGTATAATATTTTGTCACTATTCACTTCTCTAAAATCAAAATATCAAATCATTATGCAGGTTGGTTTCTAAACCCATTGAATACAATGATCCTACTCCTACTCTAAACTTTGAATTCCCTGTGTTTGAGGATGAGGAAGAAGGTGATGAAGAAGTGTATGATGAATTAACTCGTCTACTCGAGCACGAGGAAAAAGATATTCAGTCGTTTGAAGAGCATATTGAGCTAGTCAACTTGGGTTCTAAAGATGATGTGAAGGAGGTCAAGATTGGGTCTCAACTGTGTCCAGAGGTTAAGAAGGGGTTGATTGATCTTCTCTGAGATTATTCAGATGTGTTTGCTTGGTCCTATCAAGACATTCCTGGTTTAGATTTTGAGATTGTGGAGCACAGATTGTCGTTGAAGCCAGAATGCCCGCCAGTCAAGCAGAAGTTAAGGAGGACTCATCCTGATATGGAAGTGAAGATCAAAGAAGAAGTGCAAAAGCAGATTGACGTCGATTTCCTTGTTACTTCTAAGTATCCTCAGTGGGTGTCCAATATTGTGCATGTTCCTAAGTGGGATGGAAAAGTCTGTAAATGTGTTGTTTATAGAGATTTGAACAAAGCTAGTCCGAAAGATGATTTCCCTTTGCCACACATTGATATGTTGGTAGACAATACAACTAAATTCAAAATATTTTCATTTATGGACGGATTTTCCGGTTATAATCAGATCAAGATGGAACCCGAAGATATGGAGAAGACCATATTCATTACACCCTGGGGAACATTCTGTTATAGAGTGATGCCTTTAGGTCTAAAGAGTGTTGGTGCAACTTACCAGAGAGAAATGACCATTTTTTTTCATGATATGATGCATAAAGAGATCGAAGTCTACGTTGATGATATGATTGCTAAATCCAGTGATGAAGAAGAACATGTTGAGCATTTGTTGAAGCTATTCCAGCGTTTGAGGAAGTATAAACTCTGCTTGAATCTCAATAAGTGTACATTTGGTGTTCGTGCTGCTAAGTTGTTGGGCTTTATTGTCAGCGAGAAGGGTATTGAAGTTGATCTTGCCAAAGTCAAAGCAATACAAGAGATATCCCAAATGGGTCCAATCAAGTATATTTTTGAGAAGCCTGCTTTAACTGGGAGGTTTGCCCGTTGGCAGATGTTGTTATCAGAGTATGATATTGAATACCGATCTTAGAAAGCGACTAAAGGTAGTGTCTTGGCTGACCATTTAGCTCACCAACCCATTGAAGATTATCAGTCAGTGCAGTATGACTTTCCTGATGAAGAGATCTTGTACTTGAAAATGAAAGATTGTGATGAACCATTGCTTGAAGAAGGGCCAGAACCTGGTTCCCGTTGGGGCATGGTATTTAATGGAGCTGTTAATCATTATGGTAATGGCATTGGGGAAGTTATTATTACTTCTCAAGGCACGCATTTTCCATTTATAGCTAGATTGACTTTCAAATGTACAAACAATATGGTTGAGTATGAAGCTTGCATTATGGGGCTTGAAGAGGCCATTGATCTCAGAATAAAATATCTTGACGTCTATGGAGATTCAACTTTGGTTGTGAATCAGATCAAAGGGGAATGGGAGATGAATCAACCCAGTTTGATACCATATAGAGATTATGCAAGGATGATTTCAACTTTCTTTACAAAGGTTGAGTTTTATCACATCCCTTGAGATGAAAACCAAATGGAAGATGCTCTTGCAAAGTTGGCTTCAATGATTATGGTAAAATTCTGGAATGAAGTTCCTAATTTGACTGTAATGCGTCTTGATAGGCCAACTCTTGTGTTTGATGTTGAAGTCTCCAAAGATGAAAAGCCATGGTATTTTTATATCAAGTGTTTCCTCCAAAGTCAGATTTACCCGTCTGGGGCATCTTTGAAAGACAAGAAGACTTTGAGAAGGTTAGCTGGCAACTTCTACCTAAATGGTGATGTGCTTTACAAGAAAAACTTCGATATGGTTCTGCTCAGATGCGTGGATAAACACGAAGCAAACTTGTTGATGACTGAAGTCCATGAAGGTTCCTTTAGTACTCATTCCAATGGGCATGTTATGGCTAAGAAGTGTAGCGGTGTATTCGTCGCCATATGATTTATCAATTAAACCATAAGCAAAGCAATACAATGAAGTTTCGAGTCGCCACCGCACTTTTATTTATCCAAAGGATTGGCTAAAAAGCGAACAAAAGCCTAAGAAGTTTTACACGTAGAAAACTAATAAAAGATCAGAGATTCCGGGTAAGGGGTAAGTTACGTAATGGGAAGGTGTTAGGCACCCACTACGTCCTAGGTACTCCTAGGGAGCCCTTTTCACACTTGTTGTAAAAGATTGTTATTTGTTAAGACACATGCATTGTGCAAACATGAGTGAGATGATGAGGAAAGAATGTACAAATTTTATTGGGTTTGAGCGGATGAACCCGCTGCCTACGTACCTTCCATCAAAGGTAAGGATCAAAACGCCGTAGTTCGGCTAAAAGATTTCCAAAAGTGAGTTGGATTCAATTTTAAACAATAGCACTGAGGCTTTTCATTATCAATGGGAGAACACTCGACCAAAACCAACATCCACCATGCGAGGATAGCTTCGACGTACGAGAGGGGTTAACCCTATTTTCGGTACGGAAGTCTTACTGTCGACTCACTAAAGATAAGGTGAGGTTTACATCAACCACAATGATAATTGAAACCTACGGCTAATGCATGAAAAGATTAATGGACATGGCCAAAACAAGTGAATGAGTGAAGTTAATTGATTGTGATTATGAAAGTGAAGTCAAAGTATGATTAAGATTAATTCAAAAGAAGTATTATGAAATGGAGTTTGAAAAAAAATCAAGGACTTGAGTCCAGGTTTTTAGTTTGAAAACATGAAGAAGTTTGCACAATGTCTATGTCAAGTTTAAGATCAAAGTGTGAAAAGGTTCTAGGACACAATGAGGATGAATGAGTGAGGATGGAAAGTAAAGCTTCTCAGGAGGTTCACTTCTTGAGATCATATGAGAAATGATTCAAGGGTGTCCTTTGGAATGGAAAGTAAGTAATAAAGCAAACAAACAAATGATACCGGATGCCACTCAATGGTCTTACTCCAATCTCACAAACAAAAGCGGATATCGGATACCAATGGCTGGGTTTACACCAATCTCCTAAAACAGAACTGGATATCAGAGGCCACTCAATGGTCTTACACTAATCTCCTTAAAAAGAAAACAATGAAGAAATATGGAAGTCAACTGCCAGCTTGTGGGACTTAGGTTAACCCCACACATGATCATAGGAAAGCAAATGCCAACTTGTGGGACTTACAATTGCATCCCCTCACAAACAAAGAAAGCAGAACAAGGATGTCAGACGCCAACTTGTGGGACTTACTCTAACACACAGTATGATCCTAGGAAAACAACTGCCAACTTGTGGGACTTACAATTGTATCCTCCCATACAAAGAAACAAGGCAACAAAACAAAAGTAAGATGAGTGGCCAATGTGATGGTCTTATACTCACTCCCATATCATAGGAACAAATGCCAACTTGTGGGACTTACAATTGTCCTCAATGGGTAAACAACAATAATGATGTCAAACAGACAAAAGAGATGCTCATGCATTAATGACAATTGATGGTGATAAATGCATAACATATAGGCAAGCAAATGCACATAGAGCAAGCAATCAGTCAATGAATAGCAAACAGCACACTCTATAGCCAAACAATTGGGGGCTCACACAAGAGGGTTTGACTTTGAAAGTCCACTGTAATGGGTGAAGGTCGCTCTTAACCTGGCCATTGAGGGGCTCAGGTGAAGCAGATGAATAGGAGATGAGGGGTGTGCCTCATTGCTTCTATCTCAGGTAAGAGAGAGCATCAAATAGAAAGTGGGAGTTCAGAAAGTAGGAACTCTCTCCACATTATTGACTCGATCGGATCTTGGGTATTTATCTCAATGCTTCAACCAGGTACTGGGAGCAAAGAGAGGACACACTGAATAGTGGGGGATAGATTGCTTATCCCTACCTTCCACCAATTGCCTTACTTGAAGGACTTTTCCTGCTTAGGACAAATTTAAACAAACACAGGCATTGCCTCTTAAGGAGGACTTCAGACAGTTTGCCCGGTCAAATAACAGACCGGGTCTCCAGACTACATGAAGAAGAAGTAATTATACCTCAAAGCAAATGCTAAAAAGCAAAGCAAGCAAGTTCAAAGAACTTAGGCAACTAAAGTACCTGAAAAAAGTCAAACTCATTAGTAAACAAGTCAACAGTCAAAATCAAAAGAAATAGATAAACAGTCAACCACAGGAGGTCAACTGTGCAAAGCAAGACTCAAGTTACATGAGTCACCTACAAAACAAAAGGTTAGCACAATATAGACAAACAAACATCAATCAAATTGGTATGGTCTTGGAAGCACTATGCTCAACCTGAAACAGATAAACTCAACATAAGTCCAAAGGACCACTAGGACTAGCCTAGGGTCAAACATGAAAGAAAAAGTCAAGGCAGCAAGGAAAAGTCAACTCAAAGTCAAAGTCAAACATTTGGGAAGCTAACACACTTGGGCCCACAATCAAATCATGCATCATTGTCATTTCATGGATATTTGAAATCAAAACAAGGCAAAGGAAAGCATACAAAAGTCAACAGAATGACTTGCATCAAAAGTCAACCTAAGCAATCTCAAAAATCATGAAATAAATCACACTCAATCCTAACATCTAACATGGTATACATGTAAAATTTCATGGCATTTGGATGAGAGGAAGGCAGCCAATTAAAATCATGAAGTCAAACCAAGTTCAAACAAGCATAGTGAAAGTCAACAAGCATGGGTCAACTTCAAAAAATCGTATCAAATTGAAAACAGATGAGAAATGAATGAGATTAACACCAATGAAAAGCTTGAAATGTCTAGTATGCACATATGAAATTTCATGGTCATGTGATAAGATTTGAGAATTTCACAAAAGATTTGGCAAGGCATAGCACAAAAAGTCAACACATGACCAAGTATGGAAGAAAATTCACAATCAAATGGAAAACAGCAAGATTAATTCCAAGAAAATTCATACATCAATTAGACATACAAGGGATCATTCATGCAAAATTTCAAGTGATTTGGATAAGAGGAAGCATGTGAACAAAATTAGGGAAAATGCATAATCATGGTATGACACCAAATGCAACACATAACTTCAAAAAATCATAACCAACAAACCACAAATGGGAAATCCACAAACTTTATACCAAAATGAAGGTCAACATGTCTAGTTTCATCACAAAAAAAAAAAAAAATTCAAAGTCATTGGACATAACATGAGCATTTCACAATTGAAATGGCCAAAGGTATCATTCATGCACACATGTTGGGGGAATATTTGTCAATAAAAATCCAGTCAATGAAAAAATGATTAAAAATCATAATTATAAACTAGACTCAATCATGGACATTGTGGAAAAAGAATCATAATTTTTGGATTTAATTTGAATGAAAAATTAATTTATGAAGTTGAGGAAATAATTGGAATGAAGTATGAACAAAAGGCATGGCATGAATGGTCAACAAGTCAACTGAATGGCACTCTTGTAATTTTGGCATTCATTAAACCAAACGCTGCGTTTGGGAAGGACACGGGAAATGTTTTGGTTGGTTCATTTCCCATGAAACAGTAAAGCGAGAAAACAACAGCCAATAGCATGTGAGTTTTCTGGATAAAAAGAAACCTAGGGCTTGGAAATGCAGCAACATTCATTCATCATGCTAAACTTACCATGCAATTCGACCAGAAGTTAACCAACAAAACACGACCAAACATCAATGATCAGATACAGCCTATGAACAACCATTTAACCGACAACCAAAACAACACTTAATCGAGCAAAATCTGGGCAGAGAGTAAGCATAAACAAACAGGGCAATTCATGATTCAAGCATGACAGTACAAATTATCATGCAAATACCAATAACAACAGCAGGGCAATGCATTCATCACCAATCACGAAATTCCATAGCATACAAACAAACAGGGCACAAAGCATCATCATCATGCAATCATCAATTGATATCTCAACAGCATGGTAACAGCATGGCTCATCAACATCCAAACAGAATCAACAGTGTAACAGCATTATTAAACAGCATCAGCCAACAGTAAAACAAGCATTAATCAAGGGAGAAATCTAGGCATGGCAGGCTCAAGCAACAACAGCATTCATGACCTCATGGATTTTTAGGACAGATATTATAAAATTCAAAATAACAGCAGTGTAGTAACAGCATCTTCATATCCATCATCCATGTTCCTCATCATTTAAACAAAATACAAACTTCATGGCAAGCAAACATGGCAATGAAACAATATGCTCATGCACATCTAAACAGCAGCACACCAATACAACATTCAATCAAAATTCTGGGCATGGCAAGTAGTTTAACAGCAGCAGGGTTTGAAATTCATGTCCATCAAAAACATCATCAATCTATAGCATGGCTGTTAGCATAGCAATAGCAACAAGTTCATGCAAGTACAAACAACAGCAGGCATGATTCTGAGGGAAAACCAAAATGGAATTAAACTAGAGTTTAATAGATACAGCAATATTTCATCATGTAGCTTCATGCAATCAACACTCCAACATAGTGAACAGCAGGACAATAACACAACAATGTTCATGCACATTCCAACAACAACCGACCATACACATTCATGCAGAAATTCTGGCAAGCTCTAGGGTTTTAAAACAACAACAAACAATGTCCAGCAACATCAAACAAACCATTATCCATTGAACTCGAAAATCATGGCAAGCCAACCTAGCATTGGTACAAGCATGTTCATGCAACATCATCATCATGAAGCATCAATCAGCAACAAAACAAACATAAACAATAGAAATTTCTGGGCAGGGTAATGTCTAGACATGAACAGCACATGAACATCATCATCAACAATTCGAATTTTCAATGATATTTCCAGAAATTAAAAACACACGCATAAAAATGCTCAGCATGGCAAGGTGAATGAGAAACCAACATCGATTTTCAACCAAACATGTTGTGTACCAGGAATCGAGCCAAACATCATACGAGCACCAAACTTATTTTTCAGATTTCTCCCTCATAACATCATCATTTCAAGTAAAACAAAATGTAATGTGCTCAGCATGATAGGACCTACCAAAAACATGATATAGTTTGGAGAAAGGAAAAGATCGAAAACTAACTTGGTTTTGAAGCAATTGTTGAAACAGTGGTGTATTTGATGTTTCCAGTTCAAACAGAAATCCACAATGCTTGATGATGAAGGGTAGTTGGAGAAGCTCAGCTTAAAGCCATCAAATCCAGCTCAAATCAGATTTCACCATGGGCATGGCTTCATGTAGCAGTAGCGAGGAACAAGGTTACAGCAATGAAATAAGACTTCAAATCAGTTCCAAATTGCTAGTAAATGATGAGAACACAGAGCCAGCTCGAGGGTTTTTGAAGATTCTTCCAAATCGAGCACAAATGCAAAAATGCAAGAGAGAGGAGAATGAACTTTCTGTTTGGTAGGCTGTGCGAAATTAGGGTTGCAATTGTGCAGAAGAATCCCTTATAAGGGTCTGTTTAGTACTGCTAATCCAAATGGTAAGCTTGTTTATGCTTGGTGAAGTGTTTTGCATTTTTGCTAATTGTGAAGTAAGTGAATGTTGGAGGGTGTAGGCTGCTCAAATGGGCCTTGGTACAGACAGCAAATGACCAACTAAGTTGCTGTTTGTGGTCTGCACCTCAAATGTTAACATGTCCTTGCTTATTGAAACCAATGGTACAATTTGCCAATTTGAAAAATGTGGGAAATGGAGGTGCAATACTTGGTCGAATGGGCCTGAAATGAGCAGAAAAAGACTTTCCAAATTGCTGTTTGTGGTTTGTACATGTACTGCTGTACTTGCTTTTACTCAATGAACCAAAATGCATAAAAATGCCAACTTTGAATTTTGTCCAAAATGGTAGTGAAATAGTGAAATGAACATGGTTTAGGGCTTGAGACAAGTCACAAATGTGATTTCAAACATTTTCCAATTGGCCAAGTCAAGAAAAAGTCAAAGAAGCAAAAAGTCAACCTTGGGTCAAACTTTGAATTTTAAAGGAATAGGTCCAAAAATGCCATTTTGATTGGCAAGGTTTTAGGTCATGAAGTTTATATTTTTGGAAAGAGGATGAAAAATGTGGTTTGTAGGAAAAAACCCCACCAAATTTGGCCTTATGGTTTGGGAGATATGTTCAGTTGAAGTTCAAAAATTGATGAAAATGATTGGATCATATCTTGACAACCATACATGGGATTTGGGAGTTCTTGGACTTTTTGAAAATGGGAGAACAAGATCTTCAACTTTCATGTTGGGCAAAAATTCATTTGGAGCTTGTATCATGATGCAAGTTGAGGATCAAGAAGTTTCTATTTTTGGCAGTTGAAATTACAGGTCCAGTTTCTATTTCTGGAAAATTTTCTGATTGACTTGATTTTCTTCCATGATGTTGATTCCCATGACATATGAGACCTACTAAGACATGAATAAGCTCCTTCAAACCAATTCCATCCATCAAATCCAAAGAATCAACCACAGTTGACCAACTTTGACTTTCTAGGGTTTTGGACTTGACTGTGCACTTCTGATGAATTCCAAACCCTAATTCCTTGAGATTTTGACTTCAAATGATGTCCCAAGACATATGAACTCTTGATTATTGACCATGGTGCCCAAATTCCACAAGAATGGCCACCATCCACTGCTTTGATTGACTGTTGATTATCTAGGGTTTTGTGCCTGCCTGTGCATTGACTGCTGACCTCTGAGCCTTCAACCCTTGACTTGAACACTTCAAAAAGACCCCCAAGGCATGTGAACTTGTTGGACAAACCCTAGGGCTTTGATTCCTTGAGAAACAACCTTGCTTGATTGGTAGACTGATCTCCTGATCAGTTTGACCTAATTCTTGCTTGCTTGCTCTTGAGGCAACTGAGGAACAATGCAAATGCTATGCAATGGGTTATGATATGTTATGACCTAACATGAAATGATATGTACAATGATAGGTGCAAATTTGAGGTGCTACAGCTGCCCCTATTCAATCAGCTGGGAACCCGAACGGATGATAGCGATTGCTGTCAGACTTTCAGGGTAAACAGGGATTGAATACAAAAGAACCGTAGAAATTTGCACCGACTGGATATGATACATAGAAGAACCACGTCATTTACCGATGACAACTGCATGACAGTTTCAGAAAAGCAAAACCATTTACCGATGGTTGGAAAACTGGAAACTTGATATTTACCGATATCAACTTCAGCAAGACCATTTACCGATGGCTGCTGGGGAAAACAAATTTCTGAAAAACCAAACCATTTACCGATGGTTAAAACTTGATATTTACCGATATCAACTTCAGCGAGACCATTTACCGATGGCTGCTGGGGAAAACAAACTTTGGAAAAACAAAACCATTTACCGATGGTTAAAACTTGATATTTACCGATATCAACTTCAGCCAGACCATTTACCGATGGCTGCTGCAACTGGGAATTCAATATTTACCGATATCGAAGAAAGCTGGGCCATTTACCGATGGCATCTCCGCTTGGGGAGGAACAGAATCTTTGTGGTGATACTAGACAAACGTTTACCGACGACTTCTGGGGATTTTGATTTTATTGACAAGAGAACAAAGAATGACCAGACATTTACCGATGACTGGGATGAGACACGATGTTTACCGACATCGAAAGATGATGTTTACCGACATCAAAAAGAATGACCAGACATTTACCGATGACTGGGGTGAGAAATTTATTGGTGAGAGACAGACGAATATTTGCAACTGAAAACCAGATAGGACATTTACAGATGACTCTACTGGGGATTTCTGCTGGGGATTATCAGACATTTACCGATGACTGAGGGAAAGACTCGATGTTTACTGACACCGAAACAATGGTGTTTACCGACACCAAAAAAAACGACCAGACATTTACCGATGACTGGGTGAGACTCGATGTTTACCGACACCGAAACAATGGCGTTTACCGACACCAAAAAATGACCAGACATTTACCGATGACTGGGTGGAACGACTCAATGTTTACCGACACCGAAGCAATGGCGTTTACCGACACCAAAAAATGACCAGACATTTACCGATGACTGGGTGGAACGACTCGATGTTTACCGACACCGAAGCAATGGCGTTTACCGACACCAAAAAAGAAAGACACACTTGGGTGTTGACATGACACTTACTGGTATCACAAGAAACAAATCTGATATGTTGAAGCAAGGCTGATCACTTGCTGGGAATCTCACTGGGGAGAAACAGACTATCTGTCACCATCGGGTGAGGAAATAAACCTCTGTCACCATCGGGTGAGGAAATAAACCTCTGTGGGGATAATCAAATCCGAATGCTGTCGAAGCAACTGTAGCTGATTTGCTGTGTTGATATTGAACAAAATATGATCCTGCCTCTGCCGGGGATACAGTCTGATGTGGTTTCGAACACATGAATGCATATGTTTGAATTTTTCTATGGCGTAATGCTCCATATTGGAATGGAAATGCTACGCAGTTTTTTTTTGAGGATGCGATGATTTACTATATGCAATGCAATATGATGAGAACTCTGCGGGGAGAGATACACAGGTCGACTGTGCTGAGAAATCTTCAAGATGAAATCTACTGGGGGAAGCAATACAAACCGCTGCCGGGGAGCCAACAAAACAAATCCACTAGGGGAAGACAAGGCAATTCGCTGGGGAGTAACGAAGCAACTTTGTTGGAGAGAAATGAATCAACTCTGCTAGGGGAAAGCAAAGGGAAACCTGCCGGGGATAGCCCAATCAATCCATGAAAAATTCCGCTTGGGGAAATAAAAAATCCGCTGGGGAAGCTAAACCAGGCGACTCTTTGGGGATGAGGCTTCATGCAAACCTCAGATAAAACAGACTGCTTGGGGAATAACTGCTACTCCATCGGGGACGACCCGCAATATCAACTTAGCTGGGGATGCGGATATCGACCTGCCGCGATAACTCATCCAATCCTCTGGTAGGATAAACTCTGCTGGAGAGATAACTGCTTCGCTGGGGAAGGCTTGAACAATCCATAGCTAGGGTAATGATTCTGTCTGGGGAAAGCATTGCTGGAGAATGCTCACAGGCGACGACCTTACTGGGGAAAATATTCACAGGTGACGACCTGCAAATCGGAACGACAGATGCCCCAGGGAGTACATGGACAAGATACGCTCAAGTGTCCTCAACATTCAAAATGATTTTCAAATGTTTTAATCTTTCTGCACGTCATTGTTTAGCCTTCATGTTTTTATATGCAATGTTTATCAAAAATCGGACGTTTTCGCAAACAAAACAGTAAAAGTAAAAACAAGGGCAATTCATCTGAATAGCGACTTTTATTGATTGAAAGTGTGCCTGAAAAGGCAAAATACATTGGGAAGCAATTCCTAGAAAGAGGTAATTGCGCACAAAAGGAAAAAATAAACTATCCTAATGGCAATGTGAACACGGCATCCACTGTTTCCCAACTCTGTTATAACTCATAGATCATCAGTTTCCTCCCAATTCCTTGCCTTCTGAGAAGACTGACTGGACCGATCACATCTGTCGAGATGGTAGCTGACGAAGCATGACGAAATACAGATAACTCAGACTGTAGTCTTCGCTTTAATCCCTCTTTTGGCTGGATCGCCCTTTCGGGTTTTCAATCCACCGGGATACCCATTTTTGCCTAAGCCGCCCTTGCGGGTTTTCGACTTACCGGGTGTACAATTTTTTCATTTTTATCCCTAACTTTTGCCCGAACCTTTTCTTTCTGTTTTTTGGTTCGCCGGGATGCCCATTTTTGCCTGGACTATTTTATTCTTTTTGTCCAGCGGGTCAATTTACGCGAAGTATTTTTTGACTACATCTGAGTTGACAGGGGAAGGAAAGTCTTCACCATCCATAGTTGTAAGCATCAAGGCTCCACCGGAGAAAACCTTCTTCACAACATACGGACCTTCGTAATTAGGAGTCCACTTGCCCCTGTTATCTGTACCGGGAGGAAGGATCCTCTTCAAAACTAGATCGCCAGTTTGAAATGTCCGAGGACGCACTTTCTGATCAAAGGCTCGCTTCATCCTTCTCTGATACAACTGCCCATGGCAAACAGCTGCTAACCGTCTCTCTTCGATAAGGCTTAACTCATTAAACCTTGTACGAATCCACTCGGCTTCGTCCAGCTTGACATCCAATAGTACCCTCAGAGAAGGGATCTCCACTTCAACTGGTAGGACTGCTTCCATACCATACACAAGGGAGTAGGGGGTTGCCCCGGTCGACGTACGTACTGAGGTACGGTATCCATGCAAAGCGAAAGGCAACATCTCATGCCAATCCTTGTACGTAACGACCATCTTCTGCACAATCTTCTTGATATTTTTGTTTGCTGCCTCTACAGCACCATTCATCTTCGGTCTGTAAGGAGAAGAGTTGTGATGTTCAATCTTGAAATCTCTGCATAAGTCTTTCATCATTTTGTTATTGAGATTCGACCCATTGTCAGTGATGATTCTCTCGGGAACTCCATAACGACAGATGATTTCTTTCTTGATGAACCGGGCAACCACTTGTTTGGTGACGTTGGCATAGGAAGCTGCTTCCACCCATTTGGTGAAGTAATCAATCGCAACCAAGATGAAACGATGTCCATTAGAAGCAGTAGGCTCAATCCTTCCAATCATGTCAATGCCCCACATGGCAAACGGCCAAGGCGAGTTCATGACATTCAATGGGCTTGGTGGTACATGCACCTTGTCGGCATAGATTTGACACTTATGGCATTTCCGAGCATATTTGAAGCAATCGGATTCCATAGTCATCCAATAATATCCGGCTCTCAGCAATTTCTTCGACATTGCATGACCACCAGCGTGGGTACCGAACGAACCCTCGTGCACTTCTTGCATCAACATGTCTGCTTCGTGTCTATCCACGCATCTGAGCAAGACCATGTCAAAGTTCCGCTTGTATAGCACATCATCCTGATTCAGATAAAAGCTTCCAGCAAGCCTTCTCAGGGTCTTCCTATCATTCTTCGACGCACCCTCAGGATACTCTTGAGTCTTGAGGAAATTCTTGATGTCAAAGTACCACGGCTTATCATCAATAGCATTAACAGACTCGGCTGCGAACACATATGCAGGCCTCTCGAGTCGATTCACAGCAACATGTGGCACCTGATTCCACCAATGAACCTTTATCATGGAAGATAAAGTAGCCAAGGCATCAGCCATCTGATTCTCGTCTCGCGGGACATGATACAACTTCACCTTCTTGAAGAACGTCAGTATTCTTCTGGTGTAATCTCTATACGGAATCAAATGTGGCTGGTTTGTATTCCAATCTCCATTGACCTGATTGATCACTAGAGCTGAATCTCCAAATATATCAAGTGTTTTGATTCTCAGATCAATGGCTTCTTCTATCCCCATGATACAAGCCTCGTACTCAGCTTCATTGTTGGTAACATCGAAAGTCAATCTGGCAGAGAAAGGTATATGAGCACCTTTGGGATTGATCAACACTGCCCCAACACCGTTACCGTTCATATTCACGGCCCCATCGAACATCAGTGTCCACTTGTCATCAGGATCCGGTCCTTCCTCGACAAGCGGTTCTTCACAGTCTTTCGTCTTCAGATACATGATGTCTTCATCAGGGAATTCAAACATCATAGGCTGATAATCGTCGATCGGTTGTTCGGCAAGATAGTCTGACAGAATGCTACCTTTGATGGCCTTCTGAGACGTGTACTGAATGTCATATTCTGTTAAGATCATCTGCCAACGGGCAACACGTCCGGTGAGGGTTGGCTTCTCAAAGATGTATTTCACAGGATCCATCCTAGAAATCAACAGAGTAGTATGGTTCAACATATACGGCCTTAGTCGGCGAGCAGCCCAGGCCAAAGCACAGCAAGTTTTCTCGAGCAGTGAATATCTTGTTTCACAGTCGGTAAACTTTTTGCTCAGGTAGTATATGGCATGCTCTTTTCGACCAGACTCGTCATGCTGACCCAATACACACCCCATCGAAGTCTCGGTGACTGATAGGTACATTATCAGTGGTCTCCCTGGAACTGGAGGGATAAGGATTGGAGGGTTTTGCAAGTATTCTTTGATTTTGTCAAAAGCTTCCTGACAGTCATCATTCCATTTGATCGCCTGATTCTTTCTGAGTAGTTTGAAAATTGGTTCACACGTAGCAGTTAGATGAGATATGAACCTTGCAATGTAGTTCAATCTCCCTAAAAACCCACGGACTTGCTTTTCCGTCTTCGGTTCAGGCATCTCTTGAATAGCTTTGACTTTAGCTGGATCTACCTCAATCCCTTTCTCACTGACAATGAAGCCTAAGAGCTTCCCGGATCTCACTCCAAACGTGCACTTGTTCGGATTCAGCCTCAGTTTGAACTTGACCAGTCTGTCAAACAACTTCTGCAGATTTACCAGGTGCTCCTCTTCCGTCTGCGACTTCGCAATCATATCATCCACGTACACTTCGATTTCGTTATGCATCATGTCATGAAAGAGAGTCGTCATTGCCCTCTGATAGGTAGCACCGGCATTCTTCAGCCCAAATGGCATCACTTTGTAGCAGAACGTGCCCCAAGGTGTAATGAATGTCGTCTTTTCCATGTCCTCTGGCGCCATCTTGATCTGGTTGTAGCCTGAGAAACCGTCCATGAAAGAGAATACCGAGGACTGAGCCGTATTATCCACCAATACATCGATGTGAGGTAATGGGAAATCATCTTTCGGACTCGCCCTGTTCAGATCCCGGTAATCGACACACATTCTGACTTTGCCATCCTTCTTTGGCACTGGAACGATGTTGGCAACCCAAGGTGGGTAACTTGTAACAGCCAGGAAACCTGCGTCCCACTGCTTTTGAACCTCTTCTTTGATCTTGACAGCCATATTAGGACTAGTTCTGCGAAGCTTCTGCTTGACCGACGGGCATTCTTCTCTGAGAGGTAACCGATGCATCACAATGTCTGTATCCAGCCCAGGCATATCTTGGTATGACCAGGCGAATATTTCCACATATTCTTTCAGCATCTCGATTAGCCTCCTCTTGACAGAGTCTTCTAAAGCAGCCCCAATCTTGATCTCTCTTCTGGCGTCTTCGGTACCTAGATTGACAATTTCCAACTCTTCCTGGTGAGGTTGGATGACCCTTTCCTCTTGCTTCAGTAGTCTGACCAATTCTGCAGGGAGTTCACAGTCTTCCTCACTCTCCTCTTCAGCTTGGTAGATGGGATTGTTGAAATCATACTGAGCCATAACAGAGTCGTTCACAGTGGGTGCCAAAAGATCACTTCTGCATGTTTAATGTTTTGTTTTTAGAAAAAAGATTTCAATAAAGTCACAAAAAACAAAAACATTGCCATTTTAATATTTTGAAAAAGTGGAAAAACAGAAAATAGAAAGACAGAGATCTCAAAATTTGATTGAAAAAACGTCCTTTATTTATAAACATTGAGAACATGATGTGGCCCTACAATGAACCACTACGCCCTGGGCGGAACGTAGGGTTTTCATGCAAAATGATAAACAAAAGAAAATTACTCTGTCAGTAGAGTAACTTGGACCACTTCTTCTGCTGTCCAGTTGTTGATGACCTCGCCTGGTGCACAAGGGCGGACCCAGACATCCAAATCACAACCACAGTCCTCACCATCAGTAGCAAAGACGTCCCCATGGTTCATCAGCCCAGCGCTGGTGAAGGTGCTCGGACCTGCTTGTACCTGTTCTGCTGCGAGAGGCTCGTACCCAATGCCGAACTTGTCTTCTTTTACAGGCAAGTCAACCATCTTGCCCCAGCCTTCAGCCTTACCGGAGTCAACAACCTCTTTGGCTTGCTTGTACGATGATATTGAAGCACCTGGCTTCCTCTGCTCTGCACAAGCTACACCTTCCAATGCCACAGTCTCAAATGCCTGGCACAGGGTTTCATGGATCTCGCCATCCACCTCAACATATTTGAATGAGGAGAGATGACTCACCAGAATCTCCTCTTCACCACAGACGGTCACGATCTGACCGTTCCAGACATATTTGAGTTTCTGATGGAGAGTTGACGAGACTGCTCCAGCGGCGTGAATCCAAGGACGCCCCAACAAACAGCTATAAGCAGGCTGAATGTCCATCACATAAAATACGATGTCGAAGACTTCAGGACCTATCTTCACTGGCAAGGTGACTTCACCAAACACAGAACGTTTGGATCCATCGAATGCACGCACGATCAGGTCACTGGGAGTGAGCACGACTCCCTCGACATCTATCTTCTTTAGAATCTGCTTCGGAAGGACATTCAGGGACGACCCGGTGTCCACTAGCACGTGAGATAATACTGCGCCCTTGCACTCCATAGTGATGTGCAAGGCCTTGTTGTGATTACGACCCTCAGGCGTTAGGTCTAGGTCAGTGAAACCTACACCATGCCTGGTACTCACATTTGCTAGTACACCCTCCAGCTGGTTGACGGATATCTCTTGCGGGACGTATGCCATATTCAACATCTTCAACAGAGCGTCCCGATGTGCCTCAGAACACATCAGCAAGGAGAGTATCGAGATTTTTGACGGAGTTTGGTTGAGCTGATCCACAATTTTGTAGTCACTCTTTTTGATGATCTTCATGAACTCCTCAACATCTTTCTGAAAAGAACCCTCAGCCTCCTTCTGAGCCGGTTCTTCGTCAACCACTGCCTGTTTGCCCTTAGCCTTTGCAGATGACTCAGCAGCAGTATCCCTCACAGGCTGAGGCGCAAACAGTCGTCCACTCCTTGTGAAGCCTCCCTGTCCTCCAACATTGTCCACCACCGGACTTGCAACAGCAGGGATCCTCACAGGAGCACTGATCGTAACTGGTGTTTGGTTAACTGGCCTTGTCTGGTTACCAGCCCTCCTATCTCGGCGATAGGCATTGTCATAACTCCAGGGCACAGCTCTACTATTTTCATTCTGCCTTCTGCCAGGCGCAACAATAGTAGCAGGTGCTCTGATGGTTACCGGAGCAGAAATGGTAACCGGAGTATTGCTGGTGGTGGGTGTACTGACAGCCCCACGTCCTCTTCCTTCAGCCGGCTTATAAAAAATGGTGACAGTAGACACTGCCCCATTATCTCTGGTAGCACGGCTAAACTGTAGACAGCCTTCGTCCATTAACCTCTGAATACCAGTCTTCAACTGGTCACAACCGTCCATGGCCTCTGAACAGCCCAAACAACCTTCTGAACAACCTGGGTCAACACCCCCCCTTATCAATCGGCCCTTGACGACCAACAGAGACGTCTGAACATCTTCGACATTCACTATCAGGTCTTCAGCTTCCCCATCTTCAATGTTATTAACCCTATGCCCCCCATGTTGTGGCATAGGATTGTTCACGACATTCGGAACCGGAGAGAAGTTGATTGTCTTGGAATCAATCAAGTCCTGAACCTTGTGCTGAAACGCCCGGCATCTTTCAGTATGGTGGCCTGGTGCCCCAGAGTGAAAGTCACATCTTACATTGGCATCATAGCCGGGTGGCAGCACGGTAGGAGTTGCCATCGTACGCAACTCTACAAACCCTAACCGGAGTAGTTCGGGTAGTAGCTCTGCGTACGACATAGGCAAAGGATCAAATCTTCTATCAGGATTCAACCTCTGTCTCTGCTGAAAAGGTCGTTGTTGTTGCTGTTGCTGCTGTTGTTGAGGTCGTTGCGGTTGTTGCGGTTGTTGTTGAACTCTCTGTTGTTGTGGACGCGGTTGAGGTGCAGGAATGGTCACTGCAGCGATTGGACGATACTGGTCCCTGTTGTTGGCTCTGTAAGCACTCCCTCTGTGCTGTACAGCGTTGGTTTCTCCTTCTCTACGGCGAGGTGCCCCAGAGAAGGGTTTCTTTGATGACGATGAGGAACCAGTATCGTGAATCCTCCCAGCCTTGATCAGGCTCTCAGTTCTTTCGCCGCAGATTACGACGTCAGAAAAGCTTCCGAATGGGCAGCTTCCCATCCGATCCATATAGACACCTTGTAGAGTGCTAATGAACATGTCAGTCAACTCCCTTTCCAGCATAGGGGGTTGAACTCTCGCAGCTAGTTCGCGCCATCTCTGGGCGTACTCTTTAAAACTTTCATTGTTCTTCTGACATAAGCTTTGTAACTGAGTTCTGGTTGGAGCCATGTCCATATTGTGCTTATACTGCCTGAGGAACGCCTCACCCAGGTCTCTCCAGCACCGAATTGAATCCCGCTTCAATTCCATGTACCAATCCAAGGATGCCCCAGATAGACTATCCTGGAAGAAATACATCCACATCTTCTCATCGTCTGTATATGCGGATATCTTTCTATAGTACGCCTGCACATGGGTGCGAGGGCAAGAGGTACCGTTGTATTTGTCGAATGACGGCGCCTTGAATTTGTGCGGGATTCTGAGTCCTTCAACCAATCCCATGTTTGTAACGTCAAAACCGAGGGAGTTTTGACATTCCATTGCTCTGATCTTCTCAGCAAGGGCCTCAACTTTGCGATCTCTCGCATCATTTCTTCCCAAGATATTGTCGTCTTCACTGAGCATAGTAAACAAGTCCTCTTGTCTGTCAACAATCGGAATTCTATTACGGACCGGAGCATGGATGACTCTGGGACTAACAACATCCGGAGCAATCGGTTGACCGTCGACTCGGATACCCCTCAACTCTTCACCCACAGCGTAGTTGTTGACGGGAATAGCAGCGGCAGGGACTTCAGGAACCGGGTTTCCTTCTTGCAGAGGCTGATTGGGCGGTGGCAATGTAGCTTCTTGCCTCTGGACCATTGCTCGTAGCTCTTCTTGGCCTTGTGCGACCCCTTGCATCATGTGAATAAATTGGGCCATGCTTGCCCTCATCTCTGCCAACTCGGCTTGTACTTGATCCATGTTGCGTTGATGGTTGAGCCTCGTTGAGTAGCGGTGCGGCCTTTGGTCAGCTATCCTGTCTGGACACAGGAATCAAAGTGAGAAGATGGCCTGAGAACACCTGTTATGCAAAGTATGATGCATGCAATGCTTGTGCAAATGCTCTGTTTTCAAAGAACCCTTAGGGTATTGTTTGCAATATTTTGAATATTTAGACATTTTTGTTTGCTCACGGAAATATTTCATTCAATATATTTTGAGACAAAGAAATACAGCGTTTCTGATTCATTACAAAGAGAAAAGGTAAATAACATCCTATGGATCCCTAGAAGCTCGGGATGCTGGAAGACGGGAAGTGCACAACTTCTTGATCTCCCTCTCATAGGCAGCCTCCATGTCAGCTTTCTCTTTGGCAAGTCGATCATACTTCCTCTTCCAGAATTTGGATGACTGAGGAAGCAGAGAAGTCCAAGTGTCGTTCGGATCGTCGATCACTCGGTGCTCGAGAAATTCAATCATAGCATCCTTCTCCTTGAGCTGTTGCAGCAATTCCTCCCTCTCACGGATCCAGGCACGCGAAAGGTCCTCCTCTCTCAACTCCTCTACACGTTGGGTAGGGAGGGTTGAAGGCCCAGCCATATCCAACGGTGTAGGTCTTGGATGATCATACGGCATCAGGTAGGTGGCAGCTCTCTGTCTGACCCAGGAGGTATAGGGCTCCAAAGCAATGCAGTTCTTTGGACCCAATTCATTCCTACTTTTCTTGTGAATACTGCGCCAAGCACGGACAAATCTGGCTTTCAGGCCTTGGGGATCTTTACCCTCCTGAAAGAACGCGCCTTCTAACAGAATGTTATTAGGTTTATCCTTCAGGGGGAACCCAAGCTGACGTCGTGCAAGAATAGGATTGTAGGTAACCCCACCACATGTACCAAGAAGAGGCACATTAGGGAATTCCCCACAAGAGTCGATGATCTGAACGGTATCGTACACGCGATCATACCAGGTGATATCATCATTGGTGAGAGACATGAGTCTCTGAGACCACCGTAGACATCCCTTATTCTCCTTGAAAGCGACTGTCTGCGGCAAGTGCGAAATAAACCACTTGTACAGCAGGGGTAAACAGCAGACAATGACTCCTCCATTCTTCATGTTCCTCAGGTGCATGGAGACATATGTATCACCCAACAAGGTCGGAACTGGATTAAGGACTGCAAAGATCCTAATAGCGTTCATGTCAACGAACTTGTCGAAGTTGGGGAACAGCACCAACCCATAGATGAGTAGCACAAACAGAGCCTCAAAGGCGTCCTCACTCATGGCCTTCCCATAAAAAGTAGCTTGGGAAATGAGGAACTCGGAAGGAAAACCCTGAATTCCGCCTTTGGTAGTCAGGTTAGCCCCAATCAGATCTTCATCTATGTGCAACAGACTAGCAATCTCTCGAGCAGATGGAATACTCTCTAGGCCACTGAACGGCACTTGATCCAGAATCGGAATCCCAATGAGGTGAGAGTATTCTTCCAAAGTCGGCAGTAGCTGGAAGTCTGGGAATAAGAAGCAACGATGCAACGGATCGTAGAACTGAGCAAGAGTACTCATCAACCCTTCGTCAACCTGAGTGGTGAGCAGAGGCAGAAGCTTCCCATAGCGAGCTTTGAAACCCAAAGGATCTAATACATATGATGTCAGATTCCTTAACTCTTTTACATCAGGCTGCTTGAAGCTGTATTTCTTTGTATGTCTTTTTGGTTTTTCCATTGTCTGAAAAATTTGCAAATAAACCCTTTAGGTTCCTTGAACATTTTCTTTTTCTGATGATGACATGTATGCGGATGAGTGCATGAATGTATGAATGCAACAAACACACTCAAGAATCAAGCAAGTCACACCAAACAAAGGTCATGGGAAAGCTCTATGTATCCCTAATATCAATCATCCATTTTGGTGGATTTAGGTTTTCACCTTATCGACACCCAGGTTCCATTGATATTAACGGTACATGAACCAGTTCAAACATCCCTAATATCAACCAGCCGCTTTGGTGGATTTTAGGTTTTGCACCCGATCCGGGATCCATTGATATTAACGATGTTTGAACGACTCAACCACGAATCAAGGGTTTGTTGAGAGTCACGAGCATGGGGTCTCGGTTAAGAACCACCCAAAAGGAGTGTACTAGGGTTTAAACCTGCCAGACATGTTCTATCAGAGGTTCCCATAATCATCGTTCCATCTTTCGAATATTATCGGAGGAACGAATACTCGTATTCCGAGAATATTCTCAAGAGAAACTCTTATGAGTGTAGTATCGCGTGACAATCGTATCAGAACTGACATCTGAACGACCTCCGCACTACGGTCCTAAAAATAGGCCAAGATGGGTTTGGTAAACTAAGGTCCTTGGCTTCTGCGGCGCATGATTGAAAGAATAATGCCTAACCACAAATGACTTGTGTGACATTATTAGTTCAACATGACCTCCACCAAGTGAATGGGCTCGCAAGTCAACTGGCTAAGGAATACTCCACACCAGTCGACAAGACTATGCCATTCTCCTATCCTAGAGTGCACTCGAGTTCGGGTATAGAACTCATCTCACAGACCACCAAAGCAAACAGCAATGTATATCAAGCAATTCACACATTACAATCAATACAGTGATCCCAAATGGTACAAGAATAAATCAAATAACAAATAACAATATATCACAACAAAGGTGAAAAGTAGGCACTACCGCCAAGGAAACTAGAGTCCCCAGTGGAGTCGCCACTTTTCTGTAGCGGTGTATTCGTCGCCATATGATTTATCAATTAAACCATAAGCAAAGCAATACAATGAAGTTTCGAGTCGCCACCGCACTTTTATTTATCCAAAGGATTGGCTAAAAAGCGAACAAAAGCCTAAGAAGTTTTACACGTAGAAAACTAATAAAAGATCAGAGATTCCGGGTAAGGGGTAAGTTACGTAATGGGAAGGTGTTAGGCACCCACTACGTCCTAGGTACTCCTAGGGAGCCCTTTTCACACTTGTTGTAAAAGATTGTTATTTGTTAAGACACATGCATTGTGCAAACATGAGTGAGATGATGAGGAAAGAATGTACAAATTTTATTGGGTTTGAGCAGATGAACCCGCTGCCTACGTACCTTCCATCAAAGGTAAGGATCAAAACGCCGTAGTTCGGCTAAAAGATTTCCAAAAGTGAGTTGGATTCAATTTTAAACAATAGCACTGAGGCTTTTCATTATCAATGGGAGAACACTCGACCAAAACCAACATCCACCATGCGAGGATAGCTTCGACGTACGAGAGGGGTTAACCCTATTTTCGGTACGGAAGTCTTACTGTCGACTCACTAAAGATAAGGTGAGGTTTACATCAACCACAATGATAATTGAAACCTACGGCTAATGCATGAAAAGATTAATGGACATGGCCAAAACAAGTGAATGAGTGAAGTTAATTGATTGTGATTATGAAAGTGAAGTCAAAGTATGATTAAGATTAATTCAAAAGAAGTATTATGAAATGGAGTTTGAAAAAAAATCAAGGACTTGAGTCCAGGTTTTTAGTTTGAAAACATGAAGAAGTTTGCACAATGTCTATGTCAAGTTTAAGATCAAAGTGTGAAAAGGTTCTAGGACACAATGAGGATGAATGAGTGAGGATGGAAAGTAAAGCTTCTCAGGAGGTTCACTTCTTGAGATCATATGAGAAATGATTCAAGGGTATCCTTTGGAATGGAAAGTAAGTAATAAAGCAAACAAACAAATGATACCGGATGCCACTCAATGGTCTTACTCCAATCTCACAAACAAAAGCGGATATCGGATACCAATGGCTGGGTTTACACCAATCTCCTAAAACAGAACTGGATATCAGAGGCCACTCAATGGTCTTACACTAATCTCCTTAAAAAGAAAACAATGAAGAAATATGGAAGTCAACTGCCAGCTTGTGGGACTTAGGTTAACCCCACACATGATCATAGGAAAGCAAATGCCAACTTGTGGGACTTACAATTGCATCCCCTCACAAACAAAGAAAGCAGAACAAGGATGTCAGACGCCAACTTGTGGGACTTACTCTAACACACAGTATGATCCTAGGAAAACAACTGCCAACTTGTGGGACTTACAATTGTATCCTCCCATACAAAGAAACAAGGCAACAAAACAAAAGTAAGATGAGTGGCCAATGTGATGGTCTTATACTCACTCCCATATCATAGGAACAAATGCCAACTTGTGGGACTTACAATTGTCCTCAATGGGTAAACAACAATAATGATGTCAAACAGACAAAAGAGATGCTCATGCATTAATGACAATTGATGGTGATAAATGCATAACATATAGGCAAGCAAATGCACATAGAGCAAGCAATCAGTCAATGAATAGCAAACAGCACACTCTATAGCCAAACAATTGGGGGCTCACACAAGAGGGTTTGACTTTGAAAGTCCACTGTAATGGGTGAAGGTCGCTCTTAACCTGGCCATTGAGGGGCTCAGGTGAAGCAGATGAATAGGAGATGAGGGGTGTGCCTCATTGCTTCTATCTCAGGTAAGAGAGAGCATCAAATAGAAAGTGGGAGTTCAGAAAGTAGGAACTCTCTCCACATTATTGACTCGATCGGATCTTGGGTATTTATCTCAATG
This sequence comes from Lathyrus oleraceus, assembly GCF_024323335.1. NCBI lineage: Eukaryota > Viridiplantae > Streptophyta > Magnoliopsida > Fabales > Fabaceae > Lathyrus > Lathyrus oleraceus. The sequence goes on from NC_066581.1 coordinate 529,182,420, forward strand.
CTTCAACCAGGTACTGGGAGCAAAGAGAGGACACACTGAATAGTGGGGGATAGATTGCTTATCCCTACCTTCCACCAATTGCCTTACTTGAAGGACTTTTCCTGCTTAGGACAAATTTAAACAAACACAGGCATTGCCTCTTAAGGAGGACTTCAGACAGTTTGCCCGGTCAAATAACAGACCGGGTCTCCAGACTACATGAAGAAGAAGTAATTATACCTCAAAGCAAATGCTAAAAAGCAAAGCAAGCAAGTTCAAAGAACTTAGGCAACTAAAGTACCTGAAAAAAGTCAAACTCATTAGTAAACAAGTCAACAGTCAAAATCAAAAGAAATAGATAAACAGTCAACCACAGGAGGTCAACTGTGCAAAGCAAGACTCAAGTTACATGAGTCACCTACAAAACAAAAGGTTAGCACAATATAGACAAACAAACATCAATCAAATTGGTATGGTCTTGGAAGCACTATGCTCAACCTGAAACAGATAAACTCAACATAAGTCCAAAGGACCACTAGGACTAGCCTAGGGTCAAACATGAAAGAAAAAGTCAAGGCAGCAAGGAAAAGTCAACTCAAAGTCAAAGTCAAACATTTGGGAAGCTAACACACTTGGGCCCACAATCAAATCATGCATCATTGTCATTTCATGGATATTTGAAATCAAAACAAGGCAAAGGAAAGCATACAAAAGTCAACAGAATGACTTGCATCAAAAGTCAACCTAAGCAATCTCAAAAATCATGAAATAAATCACACTCAATCCTAACATCTAACATGGTATACATGTAAAATTTCATGGCATTTGGATGAGAGGAAGGCAGCCAATTAAAATCATGAAGTCAAACCAAGTTCAAACAAGCATAGTGAAAGTCAACAAGCATGGGTCAACTTCAAAAAATCGTATCAAATTGAAAACAGATGAGAAATGAATGAGATTAACACCAATGAAAAGCTTGAAATGTCTAGTATGCACATATGAAATTTCATGGTCATGTGATAAGATTTGAGAATTTCACAAAAGATTTGGCAAGGCATAGCACAAAAAGTCAACACATGACCAAGTATGGAAGAAAATTCACAATCAAATGGAAAACAGCAAGATTAATTCCAAGAAAATTCATACATCAATTAGACATACAAGGGATCATTCATGCAAAATTTCAAGTGATTTGGATAAGAGGAAGCATGTGAACAAAATTAGGGAAAATGCATAATCATGGTATGACACCAAATGCAACACATAACTTCAAAAAATCATAACCAACAAACCACAAATGGGAAATCCACAAACTTTATACCAAAATGAAGGTCAACATGTCTAGTTTCATCACAAAAAAAAAAAAAAATTCAAAGTCATTGGACATAACATGAGCATTTCACAATTGAAATGGCCAAAGGTATCATTCATGCACACATGTTGGGGGAATATTTGTCAATAAAAATCCAGTCAATGAAAAAATGATTAAAAATCATAATTATAAACTAGACTCAATCATGGACATTGTGGAAAAAGAATCATAATTTTTGGATTTAATTTGAATGAAAAATTAATTTATGAAGTTGAGGAAATAATTGGAATGAAGTATGAACAAAAGGCATGGCATGAATGGTCAACAAGTCAACTGAATGGCACTCTTGTAATTTTGGCATTCATTAAACCAAACGCTGCGTTTGGGAAGGACACGGGAAATGTTTTGGTTGGTTCATTTCCCATGAAACAGTAAAGCGAGAAAACAACAGCCAATAGCATGTGAGTTTTCTGGATAAAAAGAAACCTAGGGCTTGGAAATGCAGCAACATTCATTCATCATGCTAAACTTACCATGCAATTCGACCAGAAGTTAACCAACAAAACACGACCAAACATCAATGATCAGATACAGCCTATGAACAACCATTTAACCGACAACCAAAACAACACTTAATCGAGCAAAATCTGGGCAGAGAGTAAGCATAAACAAACAGGGCAATTCATGATTCAAGCATGACAGTACAAATTATCATGCAAATACCAATAACAACAGCAGGGCAATGCATTCATCACCAATCACGAAATTCCATAGCATACAAACAAACAGGGCACAAAGCATCATCATCATGCAATCATCAATTGATATCTCAACAGCATGGTAACAGCATGGCTCATCAACATCCAAACAGAATCAACAGTGTAACAGCATTATTAAACAGCATCAGCCAACAGTAAAACAAGCATTAATCAAGGGAGAAATCTAGGCATGGCAGGCTCAAGCAACAACAGCATTCATGACCTCATGGATTTTTAGGACAGATATTATAAAATTCAAAATAACAGCAGTGTAGTAACAGCATCTTCATATCCATCATCCATGTTCCTCATCATTTAAACAAAATACAAACTTCATGGCAAGCAAACATGGCAATGAAACAATATGCTCATGCACATCTAAACAGCAGCACACCAATACAACATTCAATCAAAATTCTGGGCATGGCAAGTAGTTTAACAGCAGCAGGGTTTGAAATTCATGTCCATCAAAAACATCATCAATCTATAGCATGGCTGTTAGCATAGCAATAGCAACAAGTTCATGCAAGTACAAACAACAGCAGGCATGATTCTGAGGGAAAACCAAAATGGAATTAAACTAGAGTTTAATAGATACAGCAATATTTCATCATGTAGCTTCATGCAATCAACACTCCAACATAGTGAACAGCAGGACAATAACACAACAATGTTCATGCACATTCCAACAACAACCGACCATACACATTCATGCAGAAATTCTGGCAAGCTCTAGGGTTTTAAAACAACAACAAACAATGTCCAGCAACATCAAACAAACCATTATCCATTGAACTCGAAAATCATGGCAAGCCAACCTAGCATTGGTACAAGCATGTTCATGCAACATCATCATCATGAAGCATCAATCAGCAACAAAACAAACATAAACAATAGAAATTTCTGGGCAGGGTAATGTCTAGACATGAACAGCACATGAACATCATCATCAACAATTCGAATTTTCAATGATATTTCCAGAAATTAAAAACACACGCATAAAAATGCTCAGCATGGCAAGGTGAATGAGAAACCAACATCGATTTTCAACCAAACATGTTGTGTACCAGGAATCGAGCCAAACATCATACGAGCACCAAACTTATTTTTCAGATTTCTCCCTCATAACATCATCATTTCAAGTAAAACAAAATGTAATGTGCTCAGCATGATAGGACCTACCAAAAACATGATATAGTTTGGAGAAAGGAAAAGATCGAAAACTAACTTGGTTTTGAAGCAATTGTTGAAACAGTGGTGTATTTGATGTTTCCAGTTCAAACAGAAATCCACAATGCTTGATGATGAAGGGTAGTTGGAGAAGCTCAGCTTAAAGCCATCAAATCCAGCTCAAATCAGATTTCACCATGGGCATGGCTTCATGTAGCAGTAGCGAGGAACAAGGTTACAGCAATGAAATAAGACTTCAAATCAGTTCCAAATTGCTAGTAAATGATGAGAACACAGAGCCAGCTCGAGGGTTTTTGAAGATTCTTCCAAATCGAGCACAAATGCAAAAATGCAAGAGAGAGGAGAATGAACTTTCTGTTTGGTAGGCTGTGCGAAATTAGGGTTGCAATTGTGCAGAAGAATCCCTTATAAGGGTCTGTTTAGTACTGCTAATCCAAATGGTAAGCTTGTTTATGCTTGGTGAAGTGTTTTGCATTTTTGCTAATTGTGAAGTAAGTGAATGTTGGAGGGTGTAGGCTGCTCAAATGGGCCTTGGTACAGACAGCAAATGACCAACTAAGTTGCTGTTTGTGGTCTGCACCTCAAATGTTAACATGTCCTTGCTTATTGAAACCAATGGTACAATTTGCCAATTTGAAAAATGTGGGAAATGGAGGTGCAATACTTGGTCGAATGGGCCTGAAATGAGCAGAAAAAGACTTTCCAAATTGCTGTTTGTGGTTTGTACATGTACTGCTGTACTTGCTTTTACTCAATGAACCAAAATGCATAAAAATGCCAACTTTGAATTTTGTCCAAAATGGTAGTGAAATAGTGAAATGAACATGGTTTAGGGCTTGAGACAAGTCACAAATGTGATTTCAAACATTTTCCAATTGGCCAAGTCAAGAAAAAGTCAAAGAAGCAAAAAGTCAACCTTGGGTCAAACTTTGAATTTTAAAGGAATAGGTCCAAAAATGCCATTTTGATTGGCAAGGTTTTAGGTCATGAAGTTTATATTTTTGGAAAGAGGATGAAAAATGTGGTTTGTAGGAAAAAACCCCACCAAATTTGGCCTTATGGTTTGGGAGATATGTTCAGTTGAAGTTCAAAAATTGATGAAAATGATTGGATCATATCTTGACAACCATACATGGGATTTGGGAGTTCTTGGACTTTTTGAAAATGGGAGAACAAGATCTTCAACTTTCATGTTGGGCAAAAATTCATTTGGAGCTTGTATCATGATGCAAGTTGAGGATCAAGAAGTTTCTATTTTTGGCAGTTGAAATTACAGGTCCAGTTTCTATTTCTGGAAAATTTTCTGATTGACTTGATTTTCTTCCATGATGTTGATTCCCATGACATATGAGACCTACTAAGACATGAATAAGCTCCTTCAAACCAATTCCATCCATCAAATCCAAAGAATCAACCACAGTTGACCAACTTTGACTTTCTAGGGTTTTGGACTTGACTGTGCACTTCTGATGAATTCCAAACCCTAATTCCTTGAGATTTTGACTTCAAATGATGTCCCAAGACATATGAACTCTTGATTATTGACCATGGTGCCCAAATTCCACAAGAATGGCCACCATCCACTGCTTTGATTGACTGTTGATTATCTAGGGTTTTGTGCCTGCCTGTGCATTGACTGCTGACCTCTGAGCCTTCAACCCTTGACTTGAACACTTCAAAAAGACCCCCAAGGCATGTGAACTTGTTGGACAAACCCTAGGGCTTTGATTCCTTGAGAAACAACCTTGCTTGATTGGTAGACTGATCTCCTGATCAGTTTGACCTAATTCTTGCTTGCTTGCTCTTGAGGCAACTGAGGAACAATGCAAATGCTATGCAATGGGTTATGATATGTTATGACCTAACATGAAATGATATGTACAATGATAGGTGCAAATTTGAGGTGCTACAAGAAGATGTTGAGAGCAGGTTACTATTGGATGACAATGGAATCTGACTATTATAAGTTTGTGAAGAAATGCCACAAGTGTCAAATGTCTGCAGATAAAATTCATGTTCGTCCGAAACTATTGAACGTCATTTCCTCCCCATGGCCCTTATCCATGTGGGGAATTGATATGATTGAGACTAAAGCATCGAACAAACATCGTTTCATTTTGGTGGAAATTGACTATTTCACAAAGTGGGTTGAAGCGGCATCGTATGCGAATGTAACCAAGCAAGTTGTTGTGAGGTTTATCAAGAATAAGATCATATGTCGGTATGGTGTGCCAAGTAAGATCATTACTGATAATGGATCTAACTTGAATAATAATATGGTGGAAGCTCTTTGCAAAGACTTCAAGATTGCACATCATAATTATTCTCCCTACAGACCTAAGATGAATGGGGCTGTTGAAGCTGCAAACAAGAATATTAGGAAGATCATTCAGAAGATGGTTGTAATGTACAAGGATTAGCATGAGATGCTCCCATTTTCTTTGCACGGGTATCATACATCCATCCGCACTTCAACAGGGGCAACGCCTTTCTCACTTGTTTATGGCATGGAGCTTGTGCTCCCAATAGAGGTTGAGATCCCATCATTATGTGTTTTGATGGAAGCCAAGTTGACAGAAGTTGAATGGTGTCAGACCAGATTTGACCAACTGAATTTGATTGAAGAGAAGAGGTTAACTGCCATGTGTCATGGTCAGTTGTACCAGCAAAGAATGAAGAAAGCATTTGACAAGAAGGTCAGACCTCGCGTGTTCAGAGAAGGCGACCTTGTGCTCAAGAAGATTTTATCTTTCAAACCAGATGCTAGGGGCAAATGGATTCCTAATTATGAAGGCCCATATGTTTTTAAGAGAGTCTTTCTAGACGGTGCTTTGATTCTTACAACTCTAGATGGTGAAGATTTCAGGAATCCTGTGAATGCCAATGCAGTCAAGAAGTACTTTGCCTAAAAAAGAAAAGAACAAATCGCTAATTTGAAAACCCGAAAGGGCGGCTTAGGCAAAAATGAGTGTCTCGGTGGATTGAATACCCGAAAGGGTGATCCAGGCAAAAGTTAGAGACATAAAACAGGAAAAAAATTATCCCGATAAATTGAGTACCCCACCTTGGGGCAATTTATGCAAAAGTTAGGGATTATGGCAAGTAACTGCATCCTGTTGATCTTCAGTCTTGAAGACATTCTTGAGCACAACGTTTGGTTCTGATTCATCTTCAACCAAAGCCAAGAGCACCACGGATATTGAAGGCGGTAGAAGGATTAGTGATCATTGTATTCAATGTAGCCCTTTTCCATGTAAATTACCATTTTTCAACTTTTGTAAAGATCTATGGAGTCTTGTCATTTACAGACTACCATTTTATTAAATAAATTTGAGCTTTTTATCCAATTGTTTATACTTTTATTTATTTTAGCTAAATAGAATTAAATTTTAAGACGATCATTTTGAAATTGAATTTTAAAATCAAAATTATGTTTTCTTAAATAATAAAAGCAGTTACTTTTTAAATCGATTTCATTTAAGGCATATCAACAGCGGTCTGAGAGCGGTAGGCCCTAAATGCGAAGCATTGTTGGTTTTCCACAAACAGTTGGTGTGATCTCTATTTCATTCCCCGCAGCATTTTAGCATCTCCAGTCGAGTTTTGTTGATTTTCCCAATTGAGTTTGTGACTGCCTCCCTTGAGTTATAGGCGCGTTGTCTCAGCAGTTTGCATTAAATCCAACAAGATTCTTGTTTCCCCTCAACGAATTTCATACAACACTGATCCTAGAGCAGTTGTTAGATCCTCTGCAAGGTTGTCTCGCCATTTGATATGTTGTTGACCTAAAATTCCCTGCAGAGTTGATGGTGAAGATCCTCAGCAGATTTTCTCTCTCCCCTAGCCAGGGTCGAGCCTTTGAGATGTTTGATTCGCGTTCTTCTTTCACCTCTCTTTCTCTAGTTGGTTTCTCCCATTTGAGATTGGCCGAGTGTTGTATTGATGATTCAAACCAGCGACAATTGTATCCTTTGTGATCGTTTTGTCAGCATAATCATCATAAATACATATACATATACATCCATATATTTCATTAATACTTTATATGCACTTTATGATTCATTATTTCTATGATCCTCTGCTATGGTGGTATCCTTTTCCCCCATGCAGATTTGATGTGTCTGTCTTCTTTCAATTATAGAGTGTCAACCCCCTTAAGCAGAAAGAATTTAACCTTTCTCATTCCCCACCGAGTTATGTCCTCGTGGATGATTATTATTTCAGCTTCCTCCCCAGTTGATTATCTGGATGAAACCGCTCCCCCTGGGTTATATCCTCATCTGTTTGAGTCTTTGATTGACAGTTTCTTTCTAGATCTTGCCTAGATAGATGCTTTTGGTCCCCTTGAGAGTTTATTACCTAGTAAATGGTAATATTCTTCTCGATTTGCGAGTATTTTACTTTTACCCAATACCCGATAAAAGTAACCTATTTCCCTTTTCTCCCCAGCGGATTCATTTTCACGTTTCCCCAGGAAGTCTATCCTTGATATATTCATCTTAACTGATGACAGATAGTTCATTCCCCTACTTTGAGTCTATCCTTGATATGTTCATCCTAACCGGTGAAGGATATTCTCTTTTTGGTATTCTACCCAATAAAAAAGTAGTTATAATCCCTATTTCCTTCCCTAGAGGGTTAATCCTTGATATGTTCATCCTAACCAATGACGAATTTCCTCCTCTTTGCGGTCTTCTACCCAGTGACCGGTAGCTGTAAATCCCATTTCCCCTTGCGGAGTCTATCCTTGATATGTTCTCTTTAATCGACGACGGATATTCTCGCTTTTGGTTTTCTATCCAGTAACTGATAGATGTAATTCTTATTTCTCCCCTCAAAGTCTATCCTTGATATGTTCATCCTAACCGATGACGGATATCTCTTTTCGATATTCTATCCAGTAATTGATAGATGTAATTCCTGCTTTTTTCAGCAGTCTATCCTTGATATGTTCATCTTAACTGATGACGGATATTCTTCCTTTTAAGTCAATCTTGATATGTTCACTTTAACCAGTCATGGATATTCCATCTCTTTGGTTTTTTGCCTAGTATCCGGTAGTAGTAAACCCTATTTTGACTTTTCCCCGGAAGTTCATTCTTGCCCAGTAATTGGTAATGAATACACTTCCCGTTTGCCTTCAGCGAGTCATCCTTGATATGTTTACCCTAACCGGTAACGGATGTCCTCTTTGTCAGAACTTGTTATCCCCATACCCAGTAACTGGTAGTGGATAATACATTTTTGTTACTCCTATGTTGAAGATCATCCCTTCCCCAGTTGAGTTTGAGTGCGTATTGTCTTAGTGGAATCGTTGTTTCCTGCTTGGGTTGAGTATTTCAGCTTTGTTCTGATATACCCGTTTCCCCTACAGATGTTCCTTTTATTCCCTGATTGAGTCTTCCCATTGCTTTATTTTCATGGAATCCCTCATGTCCCCCAACAGTTTTAAGCCGTAGCCTGACCTACGCATATCTTTTATTCCCCAGAGTCTTTGTATCCCTAGTGAGTTTTCCTCATGGAACGCATAATGCTCCTGCGGACTTTCAGTCTCTCCAGATTCTTTTCCTTTGTGGCAACCTTTTCCCACAAAGATTATTTTAACATTTTCAAATCATATGCATCATGAGGTCTCTTAGGGACCAAAATTTGTTTCTATATGTTGTTATTTAAGTCCATTTTACTGAGTCGATACGAAGATTTTAACCTTCATCTCCTAAGTTAGAACGTCCTTAAATAGGGGCAGTTGTAAGACCTTAATTTTGACCCTAAGATCCCTCATGCTATTCTCATCATATGCATTAGCATTGGGATCACACCTTGATCTCGCCTTTCCAAAACATCCAATATCATCTCATTTGGACCAAAATTGAAGGACTTGCGCATGGTTTCATTATGGGAAGTGTTTTGGCAAGATTGAAATTCAGATGAGCATTTCCATTTGCATGCTTGCACATGATGGTTTCAGTAGACTTTGTACACGATTTGGAGTTGGATTGCATCACTCTTGAGGCCCAAATGATTTCCCATGCACCCATGCAAGTGAATTACTATTTTTGTCCATTTTTCAAGTGGTGTAAATATCAAACATATTGCCTATTTAAACAAGCTTAAGGCTTCAGGTTCATCATCAACGCCTTTCCCAAGCTTTGCTAGACCTCTGCAAACCCTCACTACCATAGAATTTTCTGAGATTTCTCTTGAAATCGAGCTTGAACTTTACCTTCTGTTTGGAAGTTCAAACTCCAGAAATTCACTTCCATTTTCAGTTCATTTGGTTTCTGCAAGCAAGAGGATGAGAAAGCAATTAAATCCAGATCAAGATCAAGTCAAATTGGATCAACTCGAAGGTGAATTTTCAGAAACTTCCACTCTTCGATTCTCTCTTATTTCTCCATTATTCTTGTTAATTTTTGGTTGTCTGAAGTTCTACCAATGTAGGCCACAAGATTGAGTTGCTTTGAAGTCAAATTGAAGCAACTCAGTTCATGATCCTCAAAATTCAACTCCTTGTATCTTCTTATATACTTGGAGTTAGACAAAATTGAGGCCAGATTCGAGCTCCTGAGCATTTTTTCTTTAAATCTATGTCTTGCTTTTTCATTTTGGTGATGGTTGAAGGTGGTGTCATACCCCAATTTTGTCCAGACATTTTTAAATTTTCGTAAATTTGATTTAATTTTCAATTTACATCATATGCACAACATAACATGCATTTCATCATGAATAATACCTAAAATATCAGTCGGAAGAAATTATTAAAAATACCGACAAATTGGTTAAATCATTTCTCAAATCGTGCAAAATCAGCGGGTAAAAAGTTTCAAAATTAAAATTGCAGACGCCAGTATTATTAATCTACGGTTCACGTAGTTTAATCTGGTGTGCTCGTTATATTTTTCGACAGTTTTTCAGTTGCATTTTTACCCGTCTGAGTCTTTTAACCGGTAAAAATTTATTTCAGAATTTAAAAAAACGTTGTATTTTTTCAATAAGTTTATTTCATGTTGATCATTTCAGTGCATCCGATTTAATTTTCCCAATATATTTGCACCTGATCCTTATTCATTGTTTACCATTTCATCTTTAAGTTTTAGCAAAAATTAGCATTTTGATTTATAAGAATTTAATTAGAAATTAGCTTAAATTTATTAGAGATAATGGATTTTATTTTAATTACTAACATTCAAAATAACAAAGGGATAAGAGTGTGCAATAACTCCATGTGTGATAGCTCATAAATCTCTCTCACTAGCTGACGGGGAATAACGGATAAGAAAAAGAAATAATATCATCTCGATGAGAACCACTGATGGCAACACGTCCATTCCATGACTCTCCCTCCCACTTAAAAACCAATGTGCTTGACTCACCTGGAAAGAGGAGGTGATTTGGGATAGAAAAAATAAAATACTCTCGCTGTACGTTGCTGAAGAGAGATTGTTTCCCCTTCTTCCAAAAATTGGAAAACCTCCTCTTCACAAGTCCGCCTATCCTTTACTCTTCCCATCTCCGCCTTCAAACCAACTTTTTAATCGCAACCGACAACATAGAAACCACTGCACAATCTCCGCTCTCCCTCCAATAAATCACGACATCCGGCGAAACCAAAACCTCCATAAGACCGCGTCGGACCACTCACAAACCTCATTTTCCGGCGACGCGCCTCCCACCTTCCATTTCGAACCACTGTTCATTTCTTCTTCTTCATCACTGCGAAATCCCACACAATACCTCTACCTCCGCCGCCATTCTTCGCCGAATCTACCATCACCAAACACTTCTCAAACCAAACACTATTCTCCCTCCGACCTACTCCCTGTTCCGCCGTATAAACCTTCATCTCCGCTCGACCGCCACCCTTTTCACAAGACTACCATCATGCCAATAAACGTAACGCTGGACTAAACTCCTTTTTCGATACAATCTGGTGTTGATTCCGTTTTCGTCTCGCAACAATAGCAATTCGCGCCTCCACATATTCTACGAGTTCTCTTACTCGGTTAGTCAAATAATTGTCATTTCTAAATCACCTAAACACAATTAAATCAATTTATTTTCATAACAATGGAATGAAAAGGGAGATGGTTTTGAGTTTTCAACTCTTCTCCTCGATTGTTTGAATACGAGTTTTCTTACTCGGTCAGTTAGACACTCGTCATTTCTTTATAAACCTCCAAACCTCAATTAAATCAAAACACTTTCATAATAAGCTAAATGAAAAGGGAAATGACTTTGAGTTTTCAACTCCTCTCCTCAATTGTTTGAATACGAGTTCTCTTACCCGGTCAGTCGAACAATTGTCATTTTCCCGCAAATTAATAAATTAATCAAATCATAATAAACTATACGAAAAGGGAGATGATCTTGAGTCTTCAATTCCTCTTCTCAAATGCTTGGATATGAGTTGTCTTACTCAGCCATTCGAGCACTCGTCGTTTATTCTAAAATACATCAACCATACATAAACTTATTTTCATAATCATTTAGATGAAAAAAAAAAGTGGTCTAGAGTCTTCTATTCCCTTTCCCGACTATTGGGATACGAGTGGTCTTACTCAACTATCTGAGTAATCGTCGTCCAGTCAAAATACCTTAACTATCATCAAATTCTTTTATAATTAAGGATGAAAAGGAAGCGGTCTAGAGTCTTCTATCCCCTTTCCCGACTATTAGGATACGAGTTGTCTTACTCGATTATTCGAGTAATCGTCATCCAACCAAAATATCTTAACATATCAAACCTATCCTTTCCTCGCCCCGTGCGATCGAAACCAACCAACAAAACATCAAACACATTAACTCTACTTGTCAACCCCGTGTGACCAAAACTTTACTAAAAAAGAACATTGTCAATCCTTTCAAATGCGCACCATAAACCAGTGCTTAAGCCTCCGCTGAGAGTAGACAAGCCAACGTTTAGCCTTTAGAATGCCGACCTACATAGTCATTCATAAAACAAAACACACTAACTAATCGTAGTTCCCCGAACTACGAATGCTTTGATTTCCTTATTGCACCATAAGGATACATAGGCACGAGATTGCGAGATCTTGGCGAGCACACTAATAAAAAACCTCCCTTTTCTCCCTTCTGAGGTTCGCATCCATCTCTATTCAATTTTATTATCACTCGAAGAAAACAAACAACATAAGTTAACATTCAAATCGCAAATTAGAACTAAAAGGTTCCCGTTGAGTACAACGGACGTAAGGGGTGTTAATATCTTCCCCTTGCGTAATCGACTCCCGAACCCGAATATGGTTGCGGTGACCGTTATTCTTTTGTCTTAAAGGTTTTATCGATATTTTCCTATTCCTTAATTGGAATGAATAAAGTTTGGTGGCGACTTTGTTCGAACAACATTTTCCGCGTCCATCACGAGGGATCACATTTTTCGAGTTGCGACAGGTGGACCAGTCTGGTGAGGTCCACCGGAGAAGAAGACCGGAGCTCTGGCTCCGGCGATGTGTTGGCAAACTTCTCAACCACAAGATCCATTTAAATTGTTTTAATCTTAGGCGTTGATTGTGATTATCGCGCGTGCTGCTCAGTTGACTAAAGACCACATGGAACCCACATTTTGGACCATCTGATTTGCCACCTCAATTAATGAGGGAGATCAGATGGTCCACGTACTTTTGAATTTCTGAATTTTCATTTTAATTTCTTTATTTTCATTAATTCATATTAATTTTATTATTGATCCAAAAAATATGGGACTTTCACCAAAAAGTTTCAAATATTTTTCTCTTTAATTTTCTGAATTAAAATTATTTTTTGGATCAATATTAATATTTTTCATGATTTAATTTTTTTTTGCATATTTTAAATTGTTTAAAAATACTTCTGACTTTTCAAAAATAGTGAAATTTTTTCTCCAATGTCCTTTGACCTTGTTTGACTTATGATAAATCTCTTGGCCATTTATTTGGTGTCTTGAAGAGATTTTAGGTTTTTGATAAAACATAATTTAGTTTAGTGCATTTTAATTGATTTTTTTAATTTGTTTAATTGAAAATAAATTGTGTTGAGCCATTTTTATTGACTTATGAAGTGTGAATATGTGTTTGGGCCTTGGTCAAGGTTGATTTGACTTTTGTTGGAATAAAATCATTGGATTTAGGGGATTGATGAAATGTACATTTCATCTCCCAAAATGAATGAATGATTTTAATTTGATAAAACTCCTTCCATGACCAATTTGTGTTTGTCCCATCTCCTCCCCCTCTTCATCTTCAATCCCTTTCTATCCCATTCCTCTCATTGGCCAATGACATCTCAATATCCTAAGGCTAATTGGTTTATGAATCAATACAAGTATGGATGAGATTAGGTCCACCATTTGATCATTTTATTTTTGTGTGTGGTATGTTTTAGGAGTATGGTTCATTATACCATATCTCTAATATGCATTAACGCCAATATTTTTATTGCCCGACCTCAGATAGTTATGACTTCTAAATAAATCCAATTACGATTGCTTAACATAGCGCTAAATTTTGACACAAAAGGCATAACATTCTAGTAAGTAAGATTGTAAGTCTCCCCCCTTTCATGGTATTGTGTGGAAACTTATCCTTTTTTCCTTCCTTTGGAAGATGTCTTGGTTCGAGGATCCATGCTTGTGAATAGAGGGTTGAGTGTTCTCCAAAGAATGACTTAAACAATTGAAAAGCAAAACTCCACTAACTTCTAATCAATTAACACTTGACTAACTTTTTAATTTCAAGTCATTTACTTTATGCACTTTAAATTCAAGTCATTTATCATTTTTCATTATACATCTCATTTAGCTTGTTTATGTTTATGTCATTTTTACTTTGCTCATTTGAGCCATATATTGTGGTTGTATATACTTGTTTGTGTATATTGTTTGTATGTGTGCTCTTAGGGCCTTAAAATACTTAATAAACAACAAAAAAATCCTAAAAAATGTTTGTGTGGACTGTTGGATTTGATTTGAGCTTTGGACTTAGAATTAGGCAACATTATCTATGCCAAACGACTTGGCCAATGCCAACATTTCTGAAACCAAGTCATTGAGATGTGAGATTTCATCTGATGCAAGTATTGGGATCCACTTCAGTTCATCTACTACATGGTCTTGATGCAAATGTTACTTTGAACCTGCGTATAATGCCTTATTTTAAGACATTCAAGGAGTATGTCATATGATATATGGGGAAGACCATGAAGAAGATTATGAAGTTGCTAGCTTGGATGTGGCTATATTCATCTTGCTTGCTTATTGATATTGCTTGATCCTAAAGTCCAAGGAAAAAGTGGGTTTCTATATGACATTCTTGTCTATTGGATTGCATCCCATTGGTCAGATCTTTTCAACTCTTAACTTTTAAATTTTTGCTTAGGATTAGTCTCTTCATCTCCTCCCACTTCTTAAATTTCAAATCTCTCCCTCTTTTCAAAACCTTCTTTGCTTGTGATTTCTAAACTTAGACTTTATTGCAAATTAGAAACTTTGGCCTTATGTCATTGCATTTTTAAACTTCTTCTCTTAATCAAACTTGTAAATGAACTTAACCATATTGACTTAAAATTTCAAAATAAAAAAAGAACTAACACTCATTCAAACTCTTTTAGGCCATTGGTGCCTCTCTTTAAATTTAAACTTTTATTAAAAGCAATCCACTCACTTTGAAATTGGTACCACGAACTACGAGGTTTTGATCCCTTATTTTTATGTTGGTACGTAGGCACAAGTCCGAAGATCTTGTCAAACACAAAAATATAATTAATGAATTCTTTTCTTATCCCCATACTCTATTTATTGGAAACATCATTTTATACCAAAAACACATGCACACATAAAAAGGGCTCCCTAGGAGTACCTATGACACTTTGGGTGCCAACACCTTCCCTCTGTATAACCAACCCCCTTACCTGTAATCTCTGGCATTTTATTAGTTTTGATTTGAAAACTTCTTATCTTTGGATTTTGTTCGTACTTTTCCCTTTTCCCTTGGAAACAATAAAAGAGCGGTGGCGACTCTAGTTTTATTAACGTTAAGTTTATCTATAGCTTAATGGTCATGAATTTACCGCTACACATATGGTATTCGATGTTATCACTGTAAGAAGGAGGGTCATACAAGAAAAGTGTTCCCTTAATTCCTGAAAGATCATGGAGGTAAGGATAATGGCAACACAACCATTATTCAAGATGATTTCGACTCATGTGATATTCATGTGGTTTCAAGCGACGACTCAGGTAAATAATGGATTATGGATTCAGGTTGCACTTGGCACATGACTCCAAATAAAGACTTGTTCGGGAACTATGTGATCAAGATGGTGGATCTGTATTGCTTGGAAATGATAAAGCTTGCAAGAAAAATAGTGTAAAACATAACTAAGAAGAAGAACAAGAAAAAATGAACTTTGATAACGGCGTCGTGTTTATGCGTACAACGGAGGTAACAACGTTTTTATCGAAAAAGAATGAAAATGCAAGTTTTTGTTTAAGTTGTAACCCAGTTTAAAGTTGATGTGAAGAGGCAGAAGGGTGTAGTTACGATTTAGGGGAGTGACAGAAAGAGAAATGAGTTTACACGATTATTGAAGGATGACCGATAAAGATAGTTTAGTTGTGTGCACATCAGTTGTTCTTCGTGTTGAGTTGGGGTTGTGAAACAGTAAGCGAACGATGATTCAATTGAGGTTAGTTAAGGGAGGTTAATGAACATGTGAAGGAGGATGAGTCAATGTACAAGGTGAGTTGATGTTCGTAGATGTGGTATTGGAAGATGATGAATAAGGTTTGGGTGATTTCTGTGTTTTTGTGTTTCTTGAGAGTATTTTGTTGTGGTATGTTTATGATAATATATCGGTGTATGTGTAGGTGATGTTGGTTGTAAGGGTGGTTTTCGTTATATTTTTGGAGATAACTTAGTTTCACCGGCAGTATAACAGAGGTATGGTGAGAGGTTTTTTTGCTTCTGCAGGAAATTATTTATTTTCAGGTAGGAAGATCCTTGTGTACATTTTAGTATGATGAGGACTATTGTTTTTGAAGGATGAAAATGGAGTTGAAGTGATGCATTTTTAGAGTAAGATGATGGTCCCTTTTTTATTTTTGTAATGGTTCTTGTAGTATTGTATGAGAGAGAGGTCTCGGAAGTCCCCCACTAAGTGTGTACCGCGTGGCCTCTTCATGGTGGAGGAAAGTGATATTTTTTTCAAACCAATCAAATATATATACTAATTAAAACAAAACTTTGAAAATTACCATAAAAAATAATTTAAAGAAATTTAAAGACTCAAGAATAAATCAAATTAATTAATTAATTAAATCTAAAAATATTTTATGATTAATTTGATAAAAAAGATAATAAACGAATGAAAAATGAACAAAAAATCGGGCATAAAGATGCCCAAAAAATTAAATCGACTGCACCAAAATTATCAGTGTAAAATACACTTCTCAAAAATATATAGGTTTTGGTGAAATTTTGAAATAAAAATCGATCGGTTAAAAGGATCAGACTGATTGAAATGCGACTGAAAAAGTAAACGAAAAATTAAAACGTGCATGCCAGGTTAAACTATGCGAACCGTAGATTAATAAAACTGATGTCTGAAAGCTCGACTTTGAAACTTTTCGCTTGCTAATTCAAAGTACAGTTGAGAAATGATTCGACCACTTGTTTGTAGATCCAAAATATTATTTCGAGTGATATATTAAGTGTTATGCGAATCAAAAATGCATGTTATGGTAAGTAAAAAATGCAAACGTCTTGTGAATGCATAAATTACTGATCAAGAAATCGTGAATCGACAATCAGATACAACATAATCGCTCTTGGATCATTTGCTTCTGATTCTCAAACACAATCATGACTTCACGAAGATTCAGATGACGATAATACTCTTGATTATCACCTTCTGAACCCCTGAAATACGATGTAATGGATATAAACAATGCATTGAGATTGAAAAATCAAGTACTTTGACTTCTTAATCAATAAATGATTGAATGAATGTTATCAAGATCAGATAAAATGCTAGAACTCCTGACTTTTCATTTAAATCCTGATAAACGCTTTTAACTGATGACATGCATGATAAAATGGATAGATTACACTATGTTGACGTAGGAGAAAAACTCAGGGTAAAATTTAGGGTATGATAAGTACAATCTTTGAAAACTATTGTTGTGGGTGAAATAGTGCAACACTTGGTAAAAGTGTTGGTGTAGGCGAAACAATACAACATTAGAAAAGTGTTGTTGTAGGCGAAATAATGCAATATTTAGAAAAAGTGTTGTTGAAAGTGTGTGTTTCATCAAGGGTCGCAATCTTATGAAACAACACCAGTTTGGCCTATAAATTGAGCATTTCCAAATTCAGAAAAACACATTAGAAAAGCATATCTTCTTCACATAAAATTTCGGATTTCATCTTCCCTACTTTCGAGTTTTCATCGCTCTTGTGCAAACTCGAGCATATGCTGAATTATCTTGGGTATTCCTGCGTACAAACTCTAAGACAAAGTGAGAGTGATTGAAATAGTATAAGGAAACTGATTTGTTCACAATTCTAGCCTCTGTTTGTTTGATTTAAATTAACTTTCTAACAATGAGCAACTACACGATAGAATATTGGTGGATGTGTTTGAGTTACAACATTGATCAAGGTTAAAATTTAAAGGATATTGGAATGAAGCTACCAAAGAAAGAGTATGTAACAACCTCATTTAATTAATACGGAGTAGTAATTAAATTAAATTAGTGGTAAAAAATAGAGTAAAAACTGGATTAGTTAATAAGGACTGACGTATATGAAATTATAAGTAAATGAAGTTAAATGACATTTTTTAAATTAAGTGTAGAAATAAAATAACAAATTGTAATTACCCTCATTTGGTTCAAAATTATTTTTTCATTCTTCCTTCCTCCTCAATCCAACCTTAATCTCTTCCATCACTAAAACTCTCAAATTTCTAATCTTAACCAAAAACCATGATTCAAGCATGAAATTTCGTTGAAAAACTTGACTCGTTATCATGAAGGCCATATTTTTCATTTTACTCCTTTTTTTCTAATTTGTATCAAAATCCTGAGCCCCAAATTCTCAAATTATAACAATTTCATTTTTTTCCATGTGGTACTAGCCTCATCTTTCAAGACCTTCTAGTAGTAAAGTAAGAAAAGTTGAGATTTTTAAGTGTTTTTCTTCTCAAAATAGTGTTGATTGAAATAGATTCTAAGTGATTGTTCAAAATTCCATTCATGTTCAAAGTGAAAGTATGCATATGAATTTTTTTAACTATTGGTTGTTTTAATGCTTAGGAGTTGAAGTTAGATTCGATGTTTAATGTATTAACTGATACTTACTGCCGCACCTCGAAAAAATGGGAATACGACTTTAAGCGAAGCGCAATCGCACGCTCGTAATGATGGACTGAACATAGTTGCCACCGAACTTTATTTATTCCTAAAAAGGAAAGGGGAAATATCGATAAAACCCAAGACAAAACGACAATGATGTTGGTCGTCGCAACCAAATCAGGGTTCGGGAGTCGGTTACGCAAGGGGAAGGTATTAGCACCCCTCACGTCCGTTGTATTCAACGGGAACCGTTTAGTTAGTTTCGTTTTGAATGTTAGCTTATGTTAGTCTTCTCAAGTTATTATGAGGGAAAGAAAGAATAGAAAAGAGAAGAAATGTTTTTGGATTTTTGACGAAGGACTAAACCTAAGTTTTTTATTAGTGGGCCTGACAAGATTTACGAATCCTGCTCCTACGTATCTCAACAGAGAAATCAAGGCTTACGTAGTTCTGGGTAGAAAAATGTTTGTTTGTTGGTCGATTTTAGCGAAAGCTATATTGTATTAATCGATGAAAAACATTATTTTACCCAAAACAGATGGGGAGTGGACGTATACCACACATCGAATGAATTTACAAATCTACATTCGGAAAAGCGTCACTTATCTCGACTCAACAATCGTGGCCGAAACATTGTTTTGCATCACCTTAAGACAATATATCTTTCGTTTATGAAAAAAGGTTTTTGATTAGTCGCACGGCGGTGAGAAAAGAGTTTGATTGGTTGGATGTATTTTGAGTGATGGCGAGAACTTGGATGAGCGAGATATCCATCCCGAATCCTAGTCTCAGGAGTGCACGGTATACACCATGTTCCATCTCCATATTTATTGAAAAAGTGTTTAATAAAGATTAAGTGTTTTGAATTTGATTGAGAAAGGGGTTTGAAGAAACCGCATTGGCAATTTTAAACGATGGCGAGAGCTAAGATAGGTAAGGCATCCACCTTGAATCTTAATCTCAGGAGTGCACGGTATACACCATGTTCCATTTCCATCTTTATTGAAAAAAGTGTTAAGGTAGGAATTAAGTATTTTTTGTTGAGTTTTGAAAGACGAATATTTGAATGAGAACGAGACATGAGCCTCGGGATCAATAATTCAGGGTTCCACCGGAATGCTAGATTCCAATGGTCCTTTTTCATTTGAATTATTTAAGAAAATGATTTAATGGACAACGAACACTTGATGAGAATCAAATATTCAAAGGGTTACGCCAGAATGCTTGATCCCAACGGCCCTTATTTTGTCCAAGTTGATCATTAAGTGTTCTTAAGAATGAAAGAAAAGAATGAACGGTTAATCCAAAACGTGAGGCTCATGACTGATCATTCGAGGGTTCCCACCGGAATGCAAGATTCGAATGGTCCTCTTCTTTCGCGTTTTTTTTAAAAGGAATTTAATAGAGTTGTAAAGATAGTTTAAAAATTATATTATAGGGATAAAATTAGTTTTACAATTTTATATGTATATCGAATAAATTTTATATATATTATCGAGTTCCCACCAGAATGCTAGATTCAAATGGGAGGAAATGAAATTAAATGTTGAAACTATGGAAAGTTAGTGAAATTTAAATTGAAAAATTTAGTGAATTTGAATGTGATTATTTATATGTGTAAAGGTAGGAACATGGATACCAATAACCTAATTAAATTAACTAACACACAAAAATCGACTAATCAAATAAAACCCAATATCGGAAAGTCAACCATTAATTAAATCTAAAAGGTAAACATTTAAAAATATAAACAACTAAATAACGATTAAATTAAATTAATAAAAATATAAAAGTAAAATAAATAGTAGAAGTTATAAAAAATTTAAATGAAATAGTAAGCATAATAAATAGAAATATGAAGATATGCTATTTCCAAGTATTGAACCCCTCCCACTAAAGAGAGTGAAATTGCTCTCTCTCCACTAGGCCACTTATGGTCATTTGTTACCTTAATAACAACTTGAATATATAAACCATAATAGATTAAAAATTAAAATTAAAATAAAAAACTAAAATGAGGTAGTCTGTTAATGGACAACTAATTAAAACGATGGAGGAATCCAAAAAGTAACCCTAGGCGCCTGGCTGTTGGGTTTCCAAAAGAGATTAATGGATAGACACTAATTAAATAAAAAGGTGCAAGGGAAGACTAAACAATATTAAGTTTTAAATGCTTGTTTTTTTTTAAAATAAATAAAAGAAGAGAATGTGAGAGACCGCGTTGCAAATCCAGAGATTCGCTCGTCTTCCTCACGAAGATGGTCTCCATTCCCTAAATCTCCACTCGTCTTCTCCCAATCACTCGCACTCCCTATTCTCACTCTAAATCTAATCCTCAACCTCTCGTCATCTCTCAATCTCACTCATCTTCTCAAACTTTCAAACCTCCCTCTCTCACTCTAAATGCGGAAAAAACCATAGCTTCAAAAGAAAATCAAATAAGAAGGCTCACCTTCGGCGGTTTTCACGCCGTCACCAAAATTAGGGTTTTTTCGTCTTCTGAGATTTAGGGTTTTTCTTGGTCAATTTTGCCTCTCCCTACAGTATTCGCTTTTCTCCTTTTTATACTCAACAACTTAGGGTTCTGAGCTATCTTATGGAGATCCAAATGGGCATCTCCTGGAAGTGCTTTAAGGCGCTCAGATTTTGGTCTGCCTTGTTTGACGTTAATTCGGAAACGGTAATATGAGCCTACGCTTTCTTCTTCTATTTTTGTCTTAATGCTTTTTAGGGTATTTGCTGAGTTTTAACGCCTTACCTAATTTACTTGTGTTTTACTGTAGTGAAAATCAGAACCTTCATGAGTGGTTTGATGTCTTTGCAGGATCCTGAGTTCAGATTTTCATCATCGTGTGTTACGCTTCCGTGTTCATTGTCGTGTATTCGTTGCGTTGTGAAGAGTTCGTGATGAAGATTGAAGGAGAAACAGTTTTCGGTAATTGCTGCAACTGCATTATGTCTCGATGGCTTGGAATCTTGTTTTTTTTGCAGAAGTGTGGGAGAGATCCGTAGTCCATTAGCTTGAGTAATTCGTCCTTGCCACAGCCTTGCAGCACCTGGATTTTCTTCCTTGTTCTTTCTTGCAAAAGAGGCTTTACAACCTTCCAACACGCGGAGAATACATATGGTGCATTAACGATATAGTATGTGTTTGTCTTTTCCGGATAGTTCAAGTCATCTATTGTAGATATAGCTGTCAATAGCCTTAATTGGTTGAGCGCTGAAAATCTCAAACCAGTCATATCCAAGACTTTCACGCAGGTGCTACTATATCTTCCATGCTTCTTTGTAGCAGTTGGCAAGATCACCCGATCTCTATATTCGTTCACTTGGATGTGAGACTGTATATAGTATTTGTCGGATGCTTTGTCATACGTACTGAGCCCAACGCCAATAGCGATGACGGGTAAGCCCTCTTTTGTGTAACCAGACATTCCTATGAGCTGAGAATCTCGCACAGCTCTGTAAAAATCCTTTGGGATTGGCTTCGCTAAAACTTTGTCAATCTCATTCTCCACTCTCCAATGTAAGCAATCAATTAACATTTTACGAGCTTTGGCAACATTCCTGTACCGAGCTTTGAGAAACCGCCCTAACGTTTCAGTCGGATATCCCTGGTGCATATTCTTGAATGTGATCTTCTTCTGCTCATCAACATTGCCCATCAAAGACTGCAACTGCTTAATTGCATCTTGATTTTCCATACCCGTCTTGTTCTTCACCTCTCAAACAACACTTTACCTTTTCCTATGGCTGTGTGCAAGAAGGGTTCAGAGCATGGAGAGGTTAAGGTTATGGTTGGTTCGAGTATGAAATGTTTCTTGTTTCTTTGTGTACTGTTTTTCTGTTATGATGTTTTGCAGTTGCTGGCCTGCTATGCAATGCTGACTCGTGGTTTGAATTGACATGTTGACTCAGCGATGCGGTATGTGAGTTAGCTCGGGTCCAAGGGTCGTTTGGAACTGTTTTGAAGTTTTTGTGCTCATGTTCTGGACCTTCAATTGGAATGCTAATGAAGCTGCTTTGGAGTTTGAATTCAAAGTGATTGGTTCGTGGCATTGGAATGATGTAGGATTAGATTATGAGTTTAGAATGACGATTGTAATCTTTTTAGTTTTGGATTTAAATTGAATGATTGAACAAAAAGTGATTATAAATTTAATGTAATTGAGCTTGATATTGGGTGTATTAAATTAGGCTCGAAATGGTTTATGTATGGTTGAATATTAGCCGTATTACATGTCGCTTGTACGCATAGCAGGGTGATTTATGTGAGTTGTGGTTTATAATTGGATGTAATTAGAATAGAAATGTGGATGTATTATGGTTTATGGAATTGTTATAGAATATTTGAATGGTTTATGGAATTGATTGATAATCTTTTGGATTAATGGACTGTTAGGGATTGGATTTTGCTCTGTTATATTGCAGCCAGGTTTAAGTTAGAATGTGAGTTTGGATTTATGAAGCTTGGTTAGGATGTTTGGGTTAATTGTGAACTGATTTTTCTTGCAGGCTTCATGTGCCATGAATCTATTTGATTTGCTAAGAGTTGGTTTGTTGTTAGTTATCAAGGTGATATCGTTCCAACATTGGTGAAACTCTTGAGTGCAACATGGAAATGGTGGCTACAAGCTCCATCAAGTAGTTTAAAGCTTCTTTTCTTTTCCTATTGTATTATAAATGGGAATGTTATGTATGGTGTAATGGGATGTAATGTTAAATGTAGAAATAATCATGAATAAATGTGGATTTTATGGAATTAAGATTTAATTAGCTTGTGATTGACTTTGAAAACTATTGGATTTAATCAAATGGTTTTAAGTTTGTGATAGACTCAAATGTTAGAATGAATTTTAAATAGAATTTTGGATGCTAGCAAAGGTTTTCTTAAAGTATTAATTGAATGGATTTAAGTTAATTAAAATTTTCACAAATGTCAATTTGGAAAGTTTCTCTTTGAAAATCAATTGAAAATGTTTTGATTCAAATGTTCACAAATGTTAGTTGAAAAGTTCCCAAAAATGGATTTGAAATGATCAATGTGGAAATGCACTTGAAAAAAAACAAATGAAACATTTTGATGTGTATGTAATGCTTTGAATTAAATTGGATTAAATTCTACATGAATGGATTAATGAATGAAAGTTGAATGGTTTGTGGAAAATTAATAGATGAAGAAAAAGATGGTTTATAGAAAAATGAAAAAAAAAGTGCCTTAAAATTGTTAATGAACGGTTGACAATTTGTAAAAAAAGAAATTAAAAACGTTATGGAAATTGATTAAGTTTGGAAAAACCACAATTGGAATGGTTAGCTTTGGTCAATTGGTTGACCAAAGTCATATGGGAGTCATGAATTAGGGTTTCCAAGCTCACCCTAAAGCAAGCAAAAAGTCCCATAAATAAACCCACACCAAAGTGTCCCACAAAAACTGGGGTTTTAAGATCAAGTGAAATATTATTATCAAAGAGCACACCCCGCCAACATAAGTTAAGGTTTAGGCTTGACACACATGAATACAAGGTCAAGGACCCAACCACAAACTCTTGAATCTATGAGGATACTTGCAACATTTGATATGAATGGATGGTACATATGAAATTGGCATGAATGCATGCAAATGAACTTTAGGCCAAGTGCCAAATAAAAAATGGAAAATTTTCAGGACCAAAATCGGGGTATGACACTTACTATAATGTTTGATGTATTTAGAAATAACTATTTTAGTATTTCTCTGTGTGTTGTATTTAGAAATCGTTATTTCAGCGTGTTGTTTATATGCTACATTTAGTATATGTTGTTTTAGCGTGTTGTTTAAGTGTTGCATTTAGCATATGTTGTATTAGCATGTTATCCGCATCTCCCGTGGTGAGACTCGAAATCAGCGATACATGATCATATCTTTGTACTGCACTCCCCTTCACAGAGGATCATTCCCCGGAAAAGGTCATGGTCCTTGTCCTTGCCCCCGAGGTGTGACTCGGATCGAGGTGGACATGTATAGGCTCCACTGCCAAAATTCCCTTGGATTGGATAGATCTGAAGGGGGAGTGCACCTTATATGCACAAATACGTGTGATATTTATCTTCCCCACCTTTAGCATCCTAAAAGAGAGATACATAAGAAAACATGCAGTAAATAAAAAATGGAAAACAAGCATTTGCATTCATAATGAAGTGATTTTGATACATTGAAACAATAGAATGAATACATAAATATATCTTCAAATGTAATACTACTTTAGCTTGGCGACATTCTAAGTCCTTGGTAGGTGTTCTCCTTTGAGGGACTCCAAGAAGTATGCTCCTTTCCTGATTAAGGCCCACACCCTGGTAAGGCCCTTCCTAGTCCATTGCTAGCTTTCCATCCCAGGCGTTCTTACGTCGACTCTACTGAGCACCAAATCCCCGGTATGGAATTCTCTTGGCCAGACACAGCAGTTGTACCTGGAAGTCGTGGTTTTCTTGAGGACGACACTAATGAAGGGGACTTCGATCCTACTTCTAAAAGGTCGACTTCCTCTCTGATGGCCTTATCGTTGCTTTCTACTAGTAAAGGGTTTGTCATCCTTCGATTCGACTCTTTGATTTCCACAACAGTTACCACTTCCATGTCGTAGAAGAGTCGGAACTGGTTTTCTCCTGTAGTCGATTTGAGGGTGGTACGATAGGCCTACAAGACATGAGGCACGTCGTCGGTCCAGTTGCCTTTGGCGTCCTCAAGTCTCTATTTTAGTCCTTTGACTAACACCTGTTTGGATGCTTCAGCTTGACCATTTTTTGGGGGGTATTTTACTGACATTAAATGTTGCTAGATCTTCAATTATTCCGACAGGCTTTAGGTCTTTTGTCTATGAACTATGTTCCATTTTCCATTATAATGGCTTGAGGGATCCCAAACCTGGCTTGTTTATTTCTTTTGTAAGACTTCAAGATGTTCACTGTTGTGATATTCACTAGTAACGTTTCCTTAATCCGTCTAGTAATTTAATGTGGACCTTACTCCTAGGGAAAGCCCAAATCTTATATTTACTGACCATACATGGTTATCTTCGAGTTGGACAAACTCAAACTCACCATCTGGAATAGGTTTAACTTCCTCCTCGTACGCGTACAAATCAAAGGTAGAAGCATCCCTTGGATTTTCTTCTATCCTTGATGTCGACACAAGAATTTTCTCTCTGATGAGTTCCTTGATTCGCCTAGATTCCTCCAAGTGACATTGTCAATTGTCGAACTTCCCTCCATATCATGATAGGCCACCTTCAAGTGGATCGAAGACACCACGACTTATAACTTTGCTAAGAAGGACCTTCATGGGAAACCTCGTAAGGCATTTCTTCAAAGGATTACAAGGAAGTTAAGGATTACCTTTCTTTCACATGTTCCTTCTCTAATTGCTAATGTTAAATTTATCATTCCCCAAGGGCGAGTCATCGAATCATTTAAGGCTAACAGATCACCCTCACCATGTAGATTCAAACCTGCTTGCTGTATGCCTAGCAGTTCCAACGTGTCTGCGAAGAGGATGTTGCAAGAGCTTCATTCATTCACGAGAATCATGTCAGGTTTTGATCAGCGATGGTGGCTACAACAATCAGAGGTAGATCAAAGTTCGGAATTCCATTGACCTATTTGAGATCTAGAAAACCTAACTCCAAATTATCTCCATTTTGTTGAATGTTAGTCTCCATAATCAGTAGAAGGAAATTTGGAAAAGGATAAATGTTGAATGATGTGGCATGGCAAAATTTGTCGATTAGTGATAGCTAGTGAGCGATTAATTCAGAAGATGGATTGAAGACCTTGGACATGATTAGCAAATTTACCGTCTCTTCTCCTTCAACTTTTAGTAGAGATATGATTTTAGATCGAGATTGATCTAGTAATGGAATTTCGCAGAAATTAGAAGTCAATCCCCACAAACGGTGCCATTATTCTGTTTGCGAACCAGAATTAGATGTTGTCAATACACCGGTGTGGGGTGGACCTGCAAGGTTAACATTCCAATGTCCAAGTCACTTCAAGATTCAAGGTGAGTGTAGTGAAAAAGAAAGATCAAATAATGTACCTTACTTTCTATTTGATCTGACTTTTATACCTTGGGTCAAATGGGATGGATTTGAGTTGAAATGGGTTTCAACCATTTGGGTCTTTAACCGGACCAAAACATAATATATATATATATATATATATATATATATATATATATATATATATATATATATATTATATATATATATATATATATATATATATATATATATATATATATATATATATATATATATATATATATATATATATATATATATATATATATATATATATATATATATATAACATGAGATGGTAATGACACAGACTCCTTTTGATGAATCAGAAAAAGAGAAAGAAGTCAATGTTGGTCTCATAGAGAACCACAAAGATAATGAGGTAAATGATCTAACTTCCTAATTTGTCTATTACAAGATCTTCCTCATTTGTAAAAAAAAAATAGACAATGATTCATACAAGCTAAAATAAATTATTTATCTTAAATCACATATATCCTCATTTGAAATAGAAAATAAAAATTTGTTCTTAGAGAAAAATGAGGTCTTTTAATTCACAACAGTACATATACTTTTTCTTCTAAATACTTTGACAAATTAATAAGTAATGTTTTTATTAGTTTTAGCTATTTAAGTCTATATTTTTATTTAGGATTTTGCTTAGCTTTAATATTGTTCAGTTCTGTTTTGTTGTTCAGGATTATGAAGAGGAATGAAGGATTAATGTCCATATTCAGGAATTATTAGAGGGTTATATAAACAAGTTTTAAGCATCAGTTTAGGACTCCACTGATTTTTCAATTCCCAAATATTCTGCAATTTATATTTTGTAATGAAAGAACAAGCATTTGTTGTACTTTTATTTTCTACAATTAAGGTTTTGTTTGTGATTTAGGACATTATTTCGTTATCATTTACTTTATATATATATATATATATATATATATATATATATATATATATATATATATATTGTTATCATTTACTTTACTTATGTATATGTATATTCTGTTTCTCATTATCATTTACTTTAATTATTAATATGTATATGTTTTTCATTATGCACGAGTTTCTCATTATCATGAGTGAGTGGATCCTTTATATTCTAGGATTGTAATGATTGTCTAAATTACAGACTCACTATAAATATTATTTCCATAATCTATGAGAACCTTAATGATACTTTGAATTTTAAGATTTTAATGTATGTCTCTATGAAAGTAGAGATAACATCAAATATCAATCGATATATTAAAATGTGTAGATTGATATCTGATACATAAAAGTCATATAATTGAATTAAAACATGAAAAAATAGTGGTGATTCAATTGGGAAAGTTTTATCCTAAAAAATGGTTTTTCTTAACGAATTTTAGCATTCAAACAACCATGCAATAGGAAGGTTCAGTGGTAGAAGGCACAATTTCATAATCTTACATGATATGTAATTTACAATTCTCTATTTAAAACCATGCCAAATCTATACCCCTTATGACAAAGTTGGAATAATAATATATAACGTTTATCTTAGATAGCAATGACAATTCTAGGACTATTTTTTATTTAAATTACAACCTTAAAAAATAACTAAACAAACAAATTTAGATCGATTTAGCTAATCAAAGAAGAAAAAATAATTTGTGGTCCAAATACTCCATACTGGAACACTATTTTACCACATTGATATGACTCCGCATTTGTGGAGATATCAAGTTTTTAACATTATTGTCGAGAACTATTTTAGATATTGAATTTAATGGCATTGAATTTTAACTCAGCATTCCTAATAATACGAAACCTCATTCCAATATTATGCGTCATATAGTGGATGCAAATAATTTCGAGCTTAAATCGTCCCTATTATCCATGGAGCATACAAATTAGTTTGTAGGTTCATCGGCAGATGATTTTAACCTGCATTTGTCTATTTTATCGAATACTACGATACTCTAAAATGAACAGAGTAACTAATGAGGTAATCTGACTAAGGCTTTCCTTTTCTTGTTAAGGGACAGAGCCAGAGCATGGATATATTCTCTAGCTTTTGATTCCATTATGACATGGAATCACTTGAAAATCAATTTCCTAACTAGATATTTCTTGCAGAATAAAATAACTCAACTAAGAAATCAAATAACTAGTTTTATTCAAAAGGATGGGGAATATCTCTACGAAGCATGGGTGCAATTTAAGGAAATGTTGACGTTAAGTCCCCATCATGGACTTGAAATATGGCTTATAGTCGACACCTTTTGCAATCGTCTTTTGTACACTACAAGGATGACAGTTGACGCAACTGCGTGCAGTGCACTCATGAATAAAAACATAGAAAATATGGCACAAAACCATTACCAATAGGGAATCTATCCTAACTCGACTAAGAGATTATCTCAAAGAGGGAAAGTATGAAGTAGATGTCATAGACCACATAAATGCAAAAGTAGACGCTCTATTTTAGAAATATGATAAAATGAGTGTAAACGCTATCACCTTTGTTGCTTAACCATGTGAGATTTATGGATTCATTGGCCATACTAATACAAATTTCCAGGTCATTTTAGTGGGAGGATCCAATCCAGAGCATTTTAATTACGTTAACCACCTCAAAAGAGGAAATACATACTCTAATACTTATAAACCCAGATGGAGAGATCATCCTAATTTTTCACATATAAATAACTCTCTTAAACAAGCATTTGGGCCTCCAGGATTTTAGATGGGTGTTAAATTGAAGTTGCCTCTGCCTCCTAGGGTTTATATTTTGTTACTTGTCATTTATATTTTGGTTTTGTTTTATCATTATTGAGTCTCCTCACTTGATTTCAAATCTTAGGGTTGAGTTCTTAATCTGTTTTACGCATGCATAAATCAAATTGTTTGATTACAGTCCTAGAAATATGCTTATATTCAAATTGTTAGATTTTTTAATCAAAAACCACATTTGATAATGAATTCAAGTCATGTTTTTCAAAAATTAAGTTTTTGGAAGTGTGATTCAAATCACAAGCTTACATGATTCAAATCAAAGGATGCAGAGAAGCGGGAATTGGCTTTTGCGAGTCTGATTCAAATCACAGAAGCCCCTGACTCGAATCAAACATATTACACAAAAGCAAGATTTTCTTATGTATGTGTGATTTAAGTCACAACGATCTATGACTTGAATTAGAGAGGTTTGATTCGAATCACAAATGTGCTTGACTCGAATTAGACACTAATAGTAGATTTTGGGTTTTAGTTATGTGGATATGATTCAGATCATAGTTTATGTTAACTCAAATCAAATTACTCAAATCATAAAATATCCTGGTTCGAATGATAGGTTTGTTTTTCTTGGATCTTGATTCAAATCATTCACTGTCTTGACTCAAGTTAAACTTCTTACTTTTGACTCAAATCAAATAACCTTTTCTCTTTTTTTTTTTAATTCTATATCTCCATCAAATATATAAACCTTTGATAAAATCTCATTCACAAGGTTCATAACATAGATTTCTACTTTATGATTTAGAACTCACAACACACTCTTTCACTCAACATTCAAAAAGAGTTTTGAATCTTGCATCATCCATTGTTGTTTGGGTTAAGCTCATACATTAAGGTGTGAGATCAATGAGCATGATCATTATTGGAAATGATAATTCCTCCATTGTTGATTTTTTGAAAATTAAATCTCTTCATCTTCAAACCCTTGCATCATCCATTGTTGTTTGAGGTTAAGTTCTCATTTTAGGGTGTGAAATATATGAGGAGGATTGTTATTGTGATTACCATTTTCTTTGAAGATTTCTTGAGGATTTCAGGGGTTTGCATTTTTGTGTGTGTTTATGGATAGGATCAACAAATCCATAAAAAGGAGTTTTTTCTCTCCATAATTACTTTGGTAGATTTGTCTCGAAGCCTACAGACAAATATGGATTTTTCCCCATCTTCAGACAGACCAAGGCTTAAGATACTGGTAGGATCAAGTATAGATCACAGCAGAATAGAGACTTGGAGCAACATTCTTGGAGCTGGAATATTTAAGATGGAGCCGAGTGAAGGTTTCACAAGAGCTAAGTGTCAGATACTGTTTACAAATCAACAAGGATTGATATTAAAGTTTTTATATTTTCAACATTATTCGAGTTGTGAGTGTATAAAATAATTATGTATAAATTTATCAAATCATTGTGGAAGAACATTAAGTTTTGAATAGCAAGCCATTTGAGAGTGGATTAGGTGCATAAGAGGCCGAAAGCGTTGTGTATATTCAATGTTTTATCTACTTTCTATTTTGTATCCTGATTGAGTGTTGTATATATTCTGTCCAAAAGCATATTGAATTTTGTACACAAGTCTTCTCCGGTGCAAAACAATTTTAAAACTGATTTTCGAAAACTTTTTTTCCCCGAGACCGTTGAATTATCATATTCTTGCTCATAAATTGGCCTTTGAGTTGGTCTTTTGATAAGGTATAATCGACTTCAAAAGTTAGGAATATGTGTAAGAATGATCCGAAGGGAGTGTACAATAGAGTCTCAATTTTTAAAGGCGAAAAATATGCTTATTGAAAGGAAAATATGTATGTTGACTTAATGTCAGTAGAAAAAACTGCTTCGGGTAGCCATAATTGACAGACCTTTTATTCCTAAAAATGAAGTCATTGGTGTTTTTAGTGAAAACTCCCAAAAGATTAGTCATATGAGGAAACCAAAAAGGCAACCTATGATCTGAAGGAGAGAAATATATGTTTCTTCGTGTTAAGTGCGAAAGTATATTACTCTATCTCACATCATAAGAGTTCACATTCAATGTGGAATCCTCTTCAATTTCTCCATGAGGGTATTAAAGACATTAAGGAATCTAAAATCAACATGTTGACATAGGAGTATGGACTATTCTGTATGGAACCCGGTGAAATCATGGAATCCTAGTAGACTCGCTTTCTCCACTTAATTAACAAGTTAGAAAATTTAGGCAAGTCTCTTTCTAACAAAAATTGTGCTAACAAAATTTTAAGATCAATGTGCAAGGAATTGAAACCTAAGGTTACAAAACAATTAAAGAATCAAATTATTTTAAAAATTTTGACATCTCAACATTACTCGGGAATCTTTCTAAACATGAAAATGAAATGAGAAAGCTCACTTCAAGCGAAGTAAATTCCAAAAAGAGAGAGAAGTGAAAGAAGAAAGCAGGATATCGCCTTGAAAGCCTCCTCGTCTAAGGTAATGAAAGTAGAGGAAGATAGTGAAAGTTCCGACGAAGATTCTTCCAAAGAGGAAGAGATGGTATTATTCATCAAGCGCTACAATCGAAATATAAAGAAACACAAGTTCAAACACTCCGACAAGAATTTGATCAACCTTATGAAGTCTCACCCACAAAAAAGAGAAGGAAAGAAAAAGGAATAAAATGTTACATGCGACGAATGTGAAAATTTAGGTTATTACCGTGCAACATGTTTGATTCTCAGCAATTGTAACAAAAAGAAGGATAAAGACTCCTATAAGACAAAGGGTAGACATGCTAAAAAGCATATGGATTATATCCCTCGGGAAGAAGAAGATGGGACTTATTCTTCATCTTCCAATTCTATATCAGATGATGAATTTTCAAATCTATGCTTGATGGCGCATAAAAAGGATAAAGACTCTATGGTATATGATTATGATTCTAATTTTAAACCGTCTTACAATCAATTGTCGAAACTGTTTAGATATATGGATGAAAACACTTTAGGTACATTTAAGAAAATATTTAAAAAAACTAAACTTATTTTAAAACATGAGAAAGTGATTTGTGATCTTAATAGTGCCTTAGAATCCTTAAAGCATGCTCATGCATCTCTCATAAGCGAGTAGTTTTTTGTTCTAGATACTTTAGTTGAAAGGGTAGTTAAGATGGAATGTGATACTTATACGCCTTTAAAAATTGAAAATGAAAACCTTAAAGGACAATTGGCATAATCCATTTTTCTATCTATTGTTTTTACTACTTCTTCAAGTGAAAGAGGGAACATTTTAAAGAAAAATCCTCACTTTGTGTGAAAAGATAGAAAAAATATTTCAACTAAAGCAACATGTCATTATTTTGGTAATAAAGGTCGCATTAAGCCTCTTTGTCGTGTGAGGAATATCAAATTTCATAATGGTACAATGACATGGATACATAAATGTCCTCCTACTAACCCCTAAGGATCCAACTACAATTGGGCACCTATTTTAATTTATTTATATCATGTGCAAAAGTGTATAGGAATCTTAATGGATAATCAATACAAGTGAAAGAAGATGTATCAAATCATATTTTGTTGATCGTATTGTTCTTTTTCTAAATTAGTTTTATTGTTTGATATATTTACTTATGTAGCATATTAAGTCATAGATCATCATGACTTGTATGATTATTTTATTCTCCTTTATCTTTGTGTAGTTGCACTTAATTTATCTTAATTGTTTTGTTTGGATCTTGATCATTCAGTTACTTTTCATCTGCATCATAATAATATTTTTGTTGCATTAAATTATTTTTAATCAAGTCCTAGATCTCTATTTAATTCCTTCCTGCTATATTTATTTTGTTGTAAACTAACATCTCTTTGTAGCAAGTTACATCTAAACCAACACCATTGGTATGATCCTTACAAATTTTATATTTAGTTGTATTATCTTCATATTTTGTTCTATATATGTATGTTTGTTTATTTATTATATGTTACTTTTCATTCATATTTTCTAAGTTGTTATATGATGGTTTGTTGTGCATTTAAAACCTTTTTAAGTGCATCCTTTTAATTATTTGCATCTCGAACATTATTTTGGATTTTTCATGCATTATTTAATCTTTCACTCATGTATATATTAATCATGTATAATTGTATTGCCGATTAGTTTCATGTCTTATTTTGAATATTTGTTGTATTTGGCCTGCCATTCTTCATACATTTGATATATATTATTATTTTATGTATGTCCTTATCTTTGAGAATCTTTGTTTCCTTGGATTATTTTATGTGTTGTTGATTATTTTACGTTTAGACTCGTTAGTACCTATCTCTTTTTTATCTTGTCAAATGGGAGAAGTTGTGATGTGAGTATAGATTTGATATACACATTTTATATTGGTCGTGTTATTGTGCCATGTTTTAAGGGGTAGCACAAGAAAAAGGAGGAAAGCATTGATCACACTTTTGTTTTTCTTAAAGTCGAATCAATTCCAATTACAAAAGTTACAAGTTTGCCAAGCATCAAAATGAGGGAGATTGAAGTTGTTTATACCTCCTGGTGTTTATGTTTTGTTGCTTTTCATTTAGATTTTTTAATTTTTTAATCATTATTGAGACTCCAAACTTGATTTCCCATCTTAAGATTGAGTTCTTAATCTCTTTTACGCATGCAAAAATCAAATTATTTGAGTATAGTCCTAGCCATATGTTTCTAGTCAAATTGTGGAAGTTTTGAATAAAGAACCACATTTGAGAATGGTTCAAGTCATACATGTTTAGATTCAAAATATAACTTCATGTTTTGCACAAATTAAGTTTCTGGAAGTGTCATTTGAATTACAAGATTACATTATTTGAATCAAAGGATATATATAAGCCATGGATTTTCTTCTATGAGACTGATTCAAATAACCAAAGCATCTGACTTGAATCAAACATATTATACAAAAGTAGGATTTTCTTATGTCT
This sequence comes from Lathyrus oleraceus, assembly GCF_024323335.1. NCBI lineage: Eukaryota > Viridiplantae > Streptophyta > Magnoliopsida > Fabales > Fabaceae > Lathyrus > Lathyrus oleraceus. The sequence continues at coordinate 529,216,744 of NC_066581.1, forward strand.
GTGTGATTCAAATATCAAAAACCCATGACTCGGATAAGAGAGGTTTGATTTGAATCATAGTCACGTTTGACTCAAATCAAACACAAATAGCATATTTTGGGTTTTGGTTATGTGGATCTGATTCAAAACAGAGTTTTTGTTGACTCGAATCACAATAATCTAATCATAAAGGCTTAATTCAAATAAGGGGAGCAATTTTTCTTAGGTTTTGGATCTTGATTCAAATCATACTTTTTGCTTGTGACTCGAATAAACTAGAACTTTTTTTGTATGCTAGGTCTAAAGCACATATATAAAACTTTTATCAAATCCCAATCACAATGTTCATGACATAGATTTCCACTTTATAATTTATAACTCATAACACACATTTTCACTCAACTTTCAAAAAGTGTTTTAAATCTTGTTATGAGTTTTTGCAAACAAAATTCTTCATCTCTGAAGGTGAAAAAATACACAGAAAGGGGGTTGAATTGCATATACTTAAAAACATTTTACTTTTGAATCAGTAAATTCAGATTCTGAACAATGTTCAGACTCTGATGTCAGAATTAAACACAGCAGCGGAAATATAAAGTTCGGAAGTAAATGCAAGCAACACACAACGATTATCATGGTTTCTCTCCTCAACTGAGAGTAGTCCAGTCCCCTTGCCTCAATAATAGCTTTTCACTATAACCAAACAAGTTACAAATTGATCAAGCACACTTACAAGAGACTTCAATGCTCAATCAACCTAGAAATAGACTTCTATTCAAGTCCTCATACAAGAGACTTCCTTGCCCAGTCAACCTAGAAATATACTTCCTTGCTCAAGTCCTCAGACAAGAGACTTCCTTGCTCAATCTACCTAGAAAGAGACTTCCTTGCTAAAGCACGCAAGCAAGAGACTTCCTCTACTTTAAATAGAATTTTAGTAGAAAAGATAACTATTATACTTTGATACACAATCACAAAGGTTTCCAACCTTTTTAAGATGTCTAAGATAATCAAAGATAAGAAATCTTATAATCTCTAAGCAATAAGAGTTACAAAAATAGCTCAGAGTTACACCAAATATCTTGTAATGCATTGTGATGTTATGACCTTTCTTTGAATCTTCAGCTTCCTTTTATAGAAGTTGATAAAGAGTCGTTGGAGAGTTTGATTATAACGAGAAAACTTAGTGAAAAAGTATTACAAGAGAGACATTGGAGACTTCCATCTAGTTTGAAGCTTTGTCCACTGAATAATGGCATACTTCATAGCACCTTTCAAAGTTCTAGGTATCTACCAAAAGGTAGAACCGGCTGAAGATGTCACATCACCATTACTTGAGCCTTGCAAAATGAAACCCTAGTTGACTCTGTCCAGAATTCTAGGGCTTTATAAGACAATACTCAATATTGTTTTGGTACAGTGTATAAATCAACTGCTTTCCACGCCATTAGAATTAAAACTGTCATCAGAATTTGGGTCATGAGACCAAAGTCTGATGCCTTCGAAGGCTATGAAATAGTTCAGATTCTGATAAATCAGAATCAAACTTTAAATTACTTCTCCATATATGTTTTCAATCATGAGAGATTCTATGCTTATGATCCTACACACTTGAACAACTATTAGAAAAACCTATTATTCTTTAAAATACAATGTTATCATCAAAACCTTTTAGGGGCATAATCAAATCTTGTTCCAACAATCTTAAACCTTTTACATCATCCATTGTTGTTTGAATTAAGCTCTCATATTATGGTGTAAGATTTATGGGGAGGATCATTATTGTGATTAACATTATGTTTAAATATTTCTTGGGGATTTTAGGCGTTTACATTTATGTGTATGATTATGGCTGGGATAAAAAATTCTAATGGAAGAGAAGGACGTTATTCTATCCAAAATTACTTTGGTATAGTTGTGTGGAAGCCTGCATAAAAAGTTGGAGTTTATCTCATCTTCAGGCTCAAGATACATGTATGATCGAGTAAAGATCGATGTAGAATGGAGAGTTTAGCAACATTCTGGAGCTGGAAGATTTAAGAAAAATTTGAGTGAATATTTTTCAAGATCTCAGTGTCAAATATTGTGTACAAGTCAACAAGGATTCATATTAAATATTTTTCATTTTCATCAATATTTGAATTATGATTGTATAAAACAGCTATGTATAAACTTGTCAAAATCATAGTGGAAGAACAACAAATTTTCAATGGAAAACCATTGGAGATTGTATTAGGCTATAAGACCCCAATTTTAACCCTAAGATCCCTCATGTCATCACATCATACTTGCATTGGCATTGGGATCACATCTTGGTATCCTCCTCGCCTATCATTCATTGGGTTTGCATTGGGGGAGATCACCAAGCATTTATGATTGTATCATACTTTATTTTCTTTTGTCTACTAATCAAAATACCAAAAATATGTCTAGTGTACCTTTATTTCTTTTGTAGGTAGTGTGTGCACCCACATGTGCCTTATCAAGTTCACAACTAGGGTTTGAGACCCTCAGTGCAAGGGATCAAGCAAAGAAAAGGTTTACAATGGTTCTAAGAATCATGTATGGATCCCCATGTTATTCATTTTTCATTTTTATAAATAATTCATCAAGAGTTTGAAGCTTGTTTGTCAATGAAGCCCTAATTCATCTGAGTATCTTGTGTGCCTTTCTCAGAAAGTTTCTTCAACAACTGGTCAAGGATATCATAAGATACTTCATTAAACATCATCTTAAGCATATATGTTCCTCCATGAGCCCTAAAGAGAAATATAACTTCAACTTTGCAAGTTGGTTCAAGGAGGTTTACCAGAAAAGTCAACTAGTCAAATCTAGGGTTCCTTAGACCCTATCTCCTGTAATTTGTATCATATGAAAATGATCCCAAGATCAAAGTTACTCTCTATCACATTCCAAACAACATTAATGTTAACATCAAGAGATAATTTTTCTTGTAAAGTCATTTTTTATGATGAAAGAGTATAGGTCATTTTGTTTGTGCCCTAGATAGGAGGTAAACTTCCAAAAGCCATAGCTTGTTAAATTTTTATGATATGGAGATGATCCAAGTTTCATGATCAATTTCAAGATGTGTTATCCAACTTTTCTTCTTAGAGAAAGGTCAAAATCCACTTGCAAGGTGTAGCGGGAAATTCATGATCATTAAGCTATTGACAAGCTAGAGATCAAATAACAAGAATCGCCACCGCGCTTTTATTGTTTCCAAGGGAAAATGGAAAAAGTACGAACAAAACCCAAAAAGTAAGAATTTTTCAAATAAAAACTAATAAAAGTCAGAGATCACATGTAAGGGGGTTGGTTACACAGAGGGAAGGTGTTAGCACCCAAAGTGTCCTAGGTACTCCTAAGGAGCCCTTTTTGTGTGTATATGTATTTTGTACAAAGTGATGTTTAAAAACAAATAGAATGGGGTATGAGAAAAGAATTCATTAATTATATTTTTGTGTTTGATAAGACCTTCGGACTTGTGCCTACGTACCAACATAAAAATGAGGGATCAAAACCTCGTAGCCCGTGATACAAATTTCAAAATGGATGCATTGCTTTTAACAAAAATTAAGTTTGAAAGGCACAAAGGCCTAAAAATGGTTTGAATGAGTTATTTCTTTTTGGGTTTTTGAAAGTTTGGGTCAAGTATAGTTAAGTTTATTCACAAGTTTGATTTAAGAAAAGAAGTTTGAAAATGCAATGGCATAAGGCCAAAGTTTCTATCTTTTTTGCAAAAGTGGTCAAAGTTTAGAATAAAAGTAGTTCACACAAAGAAGATTTCGAAAAATGGAGGGAGAGGTTTTGAAATTAAATAAATGGGGAGAAGATGAAGAGACTATCCTATGCACAAAATTAAAAGTTTAGAGTTGAAAAGATATGACCAAATGGGTAGCAATCCAATAGACAAGAATGTCAATAGAAACCCAGAATTCCCTTGGACTTTTTGAATCAAGCAATACACAAATGCACAATTATATTATCTTGAAGAGTAAGGCATCAAATAAAGATGGTCACATCCAAGCTTATCCATTCAATGATCTTCTTCCAAAATAGCCCATGTAACAGATGAATTCCACAAGTCACAGGTTCAAAGTAACAACTTCACAATGATCATGTTGCAGATGAACTTAGAGAGATATTGAATGATGTATCATATGAATTTCAAATTGCAAGCACTTGGTTCTTCAATAAGTTGGCATTGGCCAAGTTCATTAGCATAGGAAGGTTGCCTAGATTCTAAGTCCATTTGTCCAAGATCAAGCTAACAGTCCACTCAAAAGTTTTTTAGGGTTTTTGTTATTATTATGTACATTGATGGTCAAAGACCACACAAACAAGCAAAGTATACACAAACAAAATATATCACATGATATGGTCCAAATGGACAAAGTGAAAATTGCATTAACATAAACAATTAGAATGATATGAACAATGGCAAATGAAATAAAGTGCTAAAAGTAAATTGCATTAAAGTAAAAGCTTGAAATTAAAAGTTAGTAGTTAGTAGGTTAGTATTGTTTTTCTTTTGCTTTTTATTTCAAGACATTCTTTGGAGAACACTCAACCCACTTATCACAAGCATGGATCCTTGAACCAAAACATCTTCCAAAGGAAGGAAAGAAGGCCAAGTTTCCATACAATACCATGAAAGAGGGGAGACTTACAATCTCACTAACTAGAATGCTTATGCCTTTTATGTCACAAATTTAACGCTATGTTAAGCAATCGTAATTGGACTTATATAGAAGTCACAACTATTTGAGGTCAGGCAATAGAACTTTGGTGTTAATGCATGTTAGAGACATAGTATAATGGACTATACTCATGAAATATACCACACGCAAAAAGAATATGCAAAAGGTGTGGCCTAATCTCATTCATACTCATGTTAATTTTTCAATCAACTAGTATTAGGACTTTGAGATGTCATAGGTCAAATGGAATGAATGAATGAAGAAGGCGAATAAGGTGAAGTGGGAGGGGGATGAATGAAATCACAAATTGGTCAAAGGAGTACTTTTACCAAATTAATATCATTCATTCATTTTGGGAGATGGAATGTACACTCCATCAATCCCCTAAATCCAATGATATTAATTTGACAAAGTCAAATCAACCTTGACCAAGGCCCAACAACAAGAGTCAAACATAAACAAAGTCATCACAATTGGTCAACAAATTTATTTGGCATTTATTCAATTAAAAATAATAAAATTGTGCATTTAAATTAAATATGGTTTGTCCAATTCCTAAAATCTCATCAAAACATCAAAGAAATGGCCATGAGATTTATCATAGGTCAAACAAGGTCAAATGACCTTGGAGAAAAAAATTCATAATTTTTGGATATTTAAAAATATTTTTAAACAATTAAAAACAAATTCAAAATCAATTAATTCATGAAAAATATTAATAATGATCCAAAAAATAATTCTAATTCAGAATATGAAAGAGAAATGTTTTTGAATTTTTTTGGTGAAAGTCCCATATTTTTTGGATCAATATTGAATTTAACATGAATTATTGAAAATAATGCAATTAAAATGAAAATTCAGAAAATCAAAAATATGTGGACCACTTGATCTCCCTCATTAATTGAGGTGGCAGATCAAGTGACCAGGAGCGCACTATCTACCATAGTCCTTAGTCAGCGCGTGGCAACTTTGGTAATCAAAACCAACGCCTAGGATTAAAACATAATGAATGGATCATGTGGTTCAGAGTCTTGCCAACGTATCGCCGGAGCCAGAGCTCCGGTCATCTTCTCTGGTGGACCTCATCGGACTGGTCCACCATCAACCATCACCAAAATTAAAAACAAGGACATGATCTTAAAGTAAAAATGGCAATGAGCTCGAATCTGGCCTCAATTCACTCTAACTCCAACTATATTGAGAGATACATGGAGTTGAAATTTGAGGTACATGAATTGAGTTGCTTCGATTTGACCTCAAAGCAACTCAAACTTCTTGCCTATATTGGTAGGACTTCAGACAACCAAAGAATTAATAGAATTGAGCAAGAATTTGAGAGAATCGAAGAGTTCAAAATTTCTGGAAAATACCTTCGGTGGAGGTCTAGATTCAACTGATCTTGATCTTGCTTGTGCTTGGTCTCACTCCACTTGCTTGCAGAAGAAGGATTAGATGCTTGAAAGGTTATGGATTCCTGGAGATTTGAATTTCAAAATAGTGGAAATTCAACCTCAAAGTCAAAAGAATTTCTCAGGCTTATCCTTTACAAAGTGAGGGTTTGAGATGGGGGATCAAAGTTGGCGCGAATGTGTGTTCATTTCTGAGCAATTGAAGCTCTATTTATAGCCAAAACAGTTGATAATTGCACACTTCAAATCACTTTCCAATTTTGGCAAATGGTGATGCAAGGATGCATGGGCATGCACAGGCCCATGAAATCATTGCTTGAGGTCTACAAATGAATGTTGGATGGTCTGAATTAAGCTTGGATTGCAAGGCAAGTGTGCATTGATGTTTGAAGTTTGATCCTTGCCAAGTGATATCACCATGTTCATGCCATGCGCAACCTATGCATTTCTTGTCCAAAATGTATGAATTTTAGCTCTTTGGAAAGGTGAGATCAAGAGGAACAACTTTCATGTTCAAAACTTTTTTATTTGTATCTTGTAACTTGGAGAAATTTGAGGTGGAAGTTTGGAAATTTTTGACATATCAAATTTTTTCTAAGTGTCAAGCCATATGTCTCAATGTTCCACCTTGCTTAACTTTTTATATGAGCTTCAAATGAGAAATGTGTCTTCATCAAAGTTGTATCTATCTCAAATACCTTAAACATGGTCACCAATTTCATGTCATTTGGATTTGAAATGATAGAGTTATGCATTTTTGAAGTTTGGAAAAATCACTTGATCAATGGTATAGGTCAAAAGTGACCTATAATGTAACCTCATATCACATGCTCAAAAAAGTTGAATTAGCTCCCACTATAAACATAAATGTTGAAGTAGACACATTTAATTTGATTTTTCAACTTGGAAATATTTCATCTCATAAAAATTGAGCAAGTTATGGCCTTGGGAAGTTGACTTTCAAATTAGGGTTTAGACAAAATGACCTATAATGTTTCAACATAGAAAATGATTTTCCAAGAAAAACTAGATCTAGGTCTAAACATGTAAGTTGTTTGGAATGTCATTTAGAGTAAGTTTTCTCTTGGAATCATTTTCATATGGTGCAAATTGTAGGAGATAGGGTCTAGGGAGACCCAGTTTTGATTAGATGAATCCATCTGGCCAACCACCATCAACCAACTTGCGAACTTTCAATTATCTTGACTTTATTGGCTCATGGTAGATAATATATTCATAATATGATGAATTTTGAAGTGTACCTTGAGAAATTTGATCAACTGGTGAGATAGCTTGTTGGAGAAGTTACTCAAGATACCCAGTCAAACTAGGGTTTCCAAGGCAAATCACCCTCAAACTCTTGAAGAAGACTTGATCAATATAATATGTAAAGGACATTGGGACTCTTATATGATGTTCATAACCATTCTTGAATCAATTATTGGTCGTGCTCCTTGTTCATGAGGGTCTCAAACCCTAGATGTGAACTTGATGAATCAATGAGATCATGCCCTTCCTACAAAAGAGTTAGACAAATGCAAAGAAATATTTTTGGTATTTTGGTTAGTGAAATGATAAAAATACAAGTATGGTATAATCACAAAGTGCTTGGTGATCTTTCCCAAAACAAACCCAATGAAAGAGGGGTAAGGAGGATGCCAAGAAATGATCCCAATGCTAATGCTTATGATGGAATTGCATGAGGGATCTTAGGATCAAAATTGGGGTCTTACACAAGGGCATGTTCCATGAGGAAACATTATAGGTCATTTTGGGCTGTCATAATTGAACAAACAATTCTCCTCAACTTATAAAATCCATATCTCCATCATGAAAGATCCAAATGCTGTCAAATTTCTGACCAAATTGAAGATAATTGAAATAGATACAATTTGTAGAAGGAACCAAAGTCATTTGAACCTGATATCAAAAGTTATTCAAGGTGGAAAAAGGGGTCATTTTACTTTTAACTTAGAAAAATTTCAAGTATGTTTGACTCCTCCAACTTCAACACCAAAATTCATCATGATCCAAGCTTCAAATGGAAAAAGTTCCAACATCAAATTTGTTCCCATTCATTCTAGATTTCCAAAGAGCTCAAGATAATTCCATTTGGACAAATATTGAAGGACTTGGGCATGGATTCTTTGCATGGAGCAATTTGGCAACTTTTGAACTCAATTTTTGAACAACTTTTCATGGCTTCATGAAGTGATCTCAGCACCAATTGTGCACGAATTTGGACCTTCAGCAATCATCATTTGGGCCTAAATGTATGCTCATGCACCCATGCATATCACTTTCTATTTTTGGATTCAAATCAGAATGGTGTATAAATCACTTTGCAATGCCTATATAATGAGCTCATTGGCCTCAGAATTGAGGAGGACCCTGGCCCAAACTTTGATCAACAATCCCTAACCTCCGTTGATAGAATACCTTGAAGGTTTCATTTGAAATCAAACTTCTAATTCACTTTATTTTTTTGAATTAGAACTCCAAGGATTCAAAGACATTTGTGTTATAATCATCTCCTGCAAGCAATTGGAAGCAAGGCCAATTGAATTTGCATCAAGATCTAGCTCAGAATTCATCACCCGAAGGTGAAATTTCTCAAACTTCAAGTCTTCGATTCTCTCTCATTTCTCCATAATTTTGATTGATTTATGGTTGGCTGAAGTCCTACCGATGTAGGCAACAAGATTGAGTTACTTTGAGATTGAATTGAAGCAACTCAGTTTGCATAGCTCACTTTTCAACTCCATGTATCTCTTTATATAGTGAGAGTTGGAGAAATTGGATGTCTGATTCGAGATCCTCATGATTTTCTCTTTAAAACCATATATGATCCATCCATTTTGGTGATGTTTTAGTCCTAACGATCTAACGAGGGTGACCAGAGAAGATGACCGGAGCTAGGACTCCGGTGGTGCGCGGGATCGATCTAGGCCACATAATCTGGTTGCCACATTTTAATCTTGGGCTTTGGTTCTGATTACCATCCATGCTACGTGTTGACCTGGGAACACCATGGACATGATGTGCATGGCCACCAGATCTGCCACCCCAATTAATGAGGGAGACCTGATGGCCCTTGTTTTTTGGATTTAATTAATTTCTGTTTTATTTTCTTAAAATACCTTTTTCTTATTAAATTCATATTAATTTAAATTTTAATCCAAAAAATATGAGACTTTCACCAAAAATCTTTAAATAATTTCCTCTTCCATATTTTCAATTAAAATCATTTTTTAGATTGGATTGGATATTTTTTGTGAATTTAATGATTTTTGACTTATTTTTAATTGATTTTAAATACTTCTGACTTTTCAAAAATGCCAAAAAAAATAGCCTAAGGTCCTTTGACCTTGTTTAACCTATGATAAATCCCTTGGTGATTTCTTTAGTGATTTGAAGGGATTTTAGGTTTTTTCATCTTTTAAAATGCATTTTTATTCATTTAAAAATTGAAATTAATTTGTTTAAAATTTGAAATTATGTTGAGCTATTTGGTTGACTTTGTATTGACTCATCTTCTGTTTGGCCTTGATCTTGATTGAATTGGACTTCAATTTGATCAATACCATCGGATTTAGGGGGTTGATGTGAAAGAGAAGGGCGATCCAAAACGCATCGGAATTTAAAATTTCTCCTTTAATGATCCTTACGAATGGGCATGATTAGTGATAGAATCCTTACCTCTTGTGGCGATTGTAACCTTTGATGCAAATCTACGGAGAGATCACGAACGTTGAACAATGACAACGCCTCTACTCACCCCACACGAACGGATTCCTTCAATCTCAGTGCTAGCTGCTCCGAATGAAGGCTTTGAGTGAGAGAGAGAGAGAGAGAGAGAGAGAGAGAAACGAAATTGCAACTGCACTAATGCTTCTACACAAGGGTTCTATTTATAGAACCACTTGTGTGGGCTACAAGCTAAAAAGCCCACTCAAGTGTATATGGCCCATATCTTATAATATGCCAAAATCACTTAAGCGCGTGGTACCCTACCATATTTCGTATTCTACTTAAGTACATTGTACCTTACGATGTTCTACAATTCACTTAAGGGCACCGTACATTACGGTATTCCTTAGTTACTCTATTTCTCATCAATCTGTCCTTTGTGTGTGACCCTGTAGGTTTTCGCGACATTGGCAATTATATTAAATCACGTATTTAACATAATAAACAGTGAGCGGTATCTAGCAACACATCACTGCTACCCAAGACACGAAAATGTCATGTGATCTAACAAATTCTTCTGTGATAATAATTATGTGTATAATTACCTTTTTACCCTTATGTCTATATTGAACACAAGGCATAGACCGTGTCATCCTTGTCCAGTTCAATATTGGGCCCATAGACATTTATCCTGTTACGTAGGATGGGCAAATTCCATCTAAGTCACTCATGTCCCTTAGCATGCTTCGTGGAGTACCCATCAACTGTCTTTATGGTCATCCAATTACGGACGATGTTTGATCCGCAATAAGGCACTCGACTCTACATCTAGGGTCCATAGTGGTTTCAGGTCGAAGGGTGGTATACACCATTATCACCATGAGAATAACTTATGACACTTTGCATAACATTCTATATAGTATTCTCATAGCGGGTTAATCCAATATAAATATTACTCTGAATATTCATACCTATGTTTAAGACTTGATAACTCCTTATCCATGATCCCTGAGATGTGATCATCAGTCCATATACATAATAGTCTTAATGCTTTAATGTTATCCCACTTCACAATAAAGCTCGACTACGGATACTTTAAGAATAGTGTCCTTATGTTTAATGTGATCTCATGATTAAGTCACACTTGATACATTAAACAGACTATTTATTCTAGGGACTTTATTAAACAAACATAATAAAGAAAAAGCCTTTTTATTATTATTAAATAATTCGATACAAGTACCAAAAGTATTGGCCTCTAGGGCTTACACCAACATGATGAAGTTTGAACTCTATCCCTCAAAATGAATGAATCGTATTGATCAAATGAAGTTCATCCCTTGATCAATTTGGGATTTATTTTCACTTAATCTCTTCATCTTCATTTTCTTATTCCCAATCCTTCATTGGCCAATGATTTCTCAATAAATCAAATGCTAGTTGATTCATCAATGACATTGTGTCAGATGAATCAACATGAGCCTAATTGAGATAGGTCAACCCGCTCTTATTTTTGTGTGTGGTATGCTTTAGGAGCTTGGTTATTTTACCATGTCTCTAGCATGCATTAACACCAATATTATTATTCCTCAGCCTCAGATAGTTGTGACTTCTACATAAGTCCAATTACGATTGCTTAACATAGAGCTAAATGTGTCCCAAAGACATAGCATTTTTGTAAGTGAGATTGTAAGTCTCCCATTACTCATGGTATTATGTGAAGATTTAACATTTTTCCCATTTGTAAGATCTAGTGGCATACTTGTAGATTTATCTGAGTTGGAGACCTTCTCATGGATGATGTCTTCGTTCATATCTTCATGCTTGTGAGTGGATGGTTGAGTGTTCTCCAAAGAATGACTTAAACAACTGCTCCTTCCACTAACATTTAACTAGCATTTATTTGTATTGGCTTTATTTTTATGTCATTTACTTTAATGCAATTTAAATTCTAGCATTTTATCATTCATTGTCATTTACATTTCATGCAATTTGTTTATGTTCCAGTCACTTTTATTTTGCTCACTTGAGCCATACTTTGTGCTTGCATTATATTGTGCTTGTGATTTTGTTTGGTTTATGGTCTTAGGACCTTAAAATACTTAATAATAATAAAATCCCTAAAAATACATTGGCGGATTGTTGGGCCTCTATCTGAGACTTGATCTGAGCTTGTGGGCCTAGAGTGGGCAACATCCTTATGCTTTGAAAGAACTTGGCCAATGCCATTAATCTGAGACCTTATCTTGTCCAATTCCATTCATCTAATACAAGCCTTGAGAAATCCTTTGGTTTATCTGTTACTTTGTCATTGTGCTCAAGTTGTTATTTTGATCTTATTGTTTCTATCTAATGATTGTCTCTGTGAGTTTGCTACATGGGATATTCATCTGATACCTGTGAAAGACATTGAATATTGCTTGCTTTTGGAGTGCTTGCTTGAATGTTTTGGCTATATTTATTTGATGCCATTGGTCTTCATATTAATTGCTTGGATGATTATGCTTGTTGCTTGCTGAATAGTCCAAAGGAAATGGGTTTCTATCTGACATTCTTGTCTTGTGGATTGCTTCCCATTGGTTAGACCTTTTTAACTCTAAACTTTTAAATCTTATCTAGGATAGTCCCTTCATCTCCTCCTCCTTCTTTAATTTCAAAATCTCTCACTCATTTAAAAAAAACTTATTTTCTTGTGTTTTCAACTTAGACTTGTTTTAGTGAGTAGAAATGTAACACCCCGATAAAAATAAGATAATTATTTAATTTAAGTTAATATTATATTTATTAATTTAATTAAATAATTGGAATTATTGGAATAATAATTATTGGAATAATAATTATTGGATTATTATTATTGGATTATTATTATTATTATTATTATTATTGGAATAAAATAAGTCGGAGTTGGTATATAAGTTGGAATAAGAAAGAGAGTTCCATTTGGTAAAAAGAGTTTTCACGTGAAAACAGAGAAGCGGCTGAAAAGAGAAAAATGGCTAAGAGACAGAGCAAGAGGAAGAAGGTTGGAGAACGGAAAAGCTTGAAGCTTAAAGTTTACCGGATTAACTCAGGTAAGGGGGGTTTATCGTCGTTTAATGGGTATTATGGGTTAACATGTAATGGGTAGTGATAAACCGTTGAATTGACCCTAATTGGGATGTTGAATGCTGAAAAATTGTGATGAATAAACTGTGTTAAAGCTGTAATTGAATCTGTAATTGGATGGGTAGTGATTTTCCGAAAGTGTAGCTTTTTACGGAATTGGAATCGGAGGTCCGGAAGTCCTCCAACGGCGGAAAATGCGGAGAATTCTGCATTCTGCTTCGTGTTAGCGCAGGAACAACTTTTTGTCTTGCGTTAACCGGTTAACCCAGGGTGTTAACCGGTTAACACTGTTAGGAATTGTGAAGTATTGCTGTTTTGCTTGCGTTAACCGGTTAACCCAGGGCGTTAACCGGTTAACACTGTTGTGAGTTCTGAGAAATTGTTGTTCTGTCTGCGTTAACCGGTTAACCCAGGGCGTTAACCGGTTAACACTGTTGAGTTTTGCCAGAAAGCGTGTTCTGTGTTGCGTTAACCGGTTAACCCAGGGCGTTAACCGGTTAACACTGTTGAAAAATGGAAAAATTGGTATTTAAATGTTGTGTACTTATTTGATGGTTGGCCTATATTGGCGGATGAGGTAATAGGGATCATTTCCCGTTGTTTTGAGCGGTATAGGTATTAGTAGAGTGTGCTAATACTGTGATTAATTATTTGACATGATATGATGTTTTGATACATGTGTTGATGATGTATGATGGTATGCATAATGCTGTGAATGTATATGTTATGTATGCTATTGTGAATGGACTGTTTATGGCTTAGAGTGTGAGCATATGTCCATTGTGGACTGTTGTTGATGATTTTGCATTGCTAGGTGAATTAGCATGCATATTGTGGCCTTTATGGTGGTAGCTAATTCCCATGGTGAGGAATTAGTGAGTTAGTCATTATGGACTGTTGTTGATGTTTGCATGCTAGGTGAATTAGCGTGCATAGCATGGCCCTTGGGGTGGTAGTTAATTCCCATGGTGAGGAATTAGTGAGTGAGTCACTAGGTCTCAAATGAGTGGGACTAGTGGGCTTGGTAGCCGTATCTGGATTTGATCGGTGAGGTTGAACTATATATTCACGAATAGTCGGTACCGCATGCATGGAGTCTCATTGCATAATGTATGTATGGCGTCTGATATGAATGGATGTATTCCAGTATTATACGTGTGATGTGTGTTGTGTGTCGTGTTGATGTTGAGTATGATTGAGTTGATATTGCCGTTGCTGAATGTGTAATCTGATTAGGGTGATGAAATGTGTTAAATTACTTAACATTGCATGATATTTTATAATGCTTATTATATCGATTGAGGAACTCACCCTTACAACTATTTTTCAGGTAACGAGCAGTGATTGAGTAGGAGCTAGTGCTTGGAGTCTAGTGTAGTTCCTTAGTGGGTCATGCTCTGGTAGATGTAACATCGGGATGGGATGTTTTAAATGTTCTATTGTTGGTTGTGAACCATTTTACATGTAATATGTTACATGTTTTGCATGATCGATTTGATCTCTATCCGCTGCGTATTATGCAAATGTTTTATTTGATAAATAAATGAGCATGACAAGCTACTTTGATGAATGGTGTGGAGTTGTTTGTGTGACACCCTTAACTGCATAATTACTCTGATTGACATATTGTTATTTTAATTAAATAATTGGGGTATTTTAGAAGGGTGTTACATTAGTGGTATCAGAGCATAGTTGGTCGAGTCGAGTCGTAATTATTCTGTTTCCCCTGTACGGGATAGGTGTTGTGTAACCCTATAAGTACTTATTGTTTTAGCTTGTTGGGTTTTCAGAATAGAGATGGCTGGAAGAGGTATAGACGATGCTGCGATTGCTGAGGCTCTGGGTATGCTAGCTGGAGTACTTGGAGGGAATCCGAATGTTGTGGGAATGGGAGCTGCTCGTCAACTGAGTGAGTTCCAGAAGAACAATCCTCCAATGTTCAAGGGAGCATACGATCCAGATGGTGCTCAGAAGTGGTTGAAGGAGATCGAGAGGATCTTCCGAGTGACTGAGTGTGCTGATAACCAGAAGGTCAGGTTCGGTACGCATATGCTGTCAGAGGAAGCAGATGATTGGTGGGTTGCTACCCGCACTGAGTTGGAAGCTGCTGGGAATGCTGAGATCACTTGGGCGGTGTTCAGAGAGAGATTCCTGAGGAAGTACTTTCCAGAGGATGTAAGAGGAAAGAAAGAGATAGAGTTCTTAGAATTGAAGCAGGGCAACCGATCTGTTACTGAGTATGCTGCTAAGTTCGCAGAGCTGTCGAAGTATTACACTCCCTATGATGAGGCTACTGGGGAATTTTCAAAATGTGTGAAGTTTGAGAACGGGTTACGTCCCGAGATCAAGCAGGCTATTGGATATCAGCGGATTAGAGTGTTTTCTGATTTGGTTGACTGTTGCAGAATTTTTGAACAGGATACCAAGGCCAGAGCAGAGAGCTATCAGCGGAGGGTTGATAGGAAAGGCAAGAATCAGAATGATCGTGGGAAACCGTATGCAGCTGGCAAGGGTTTCCAGAGACAGAGTGGGATGAAGAGGCCTAGTGGGGGAGACTCTAGTGCCCCTGCTAAGTGTTACAGATGTGGTCAGGCTGGACATCGTGTCCATGAGTGTACCAGTGCTGAGAAGAAGTGTTTCAAGTGTGGCAAGGGTGGTCACTTGGCCGCAGAGTGTCGGTTGAAGACTGTGACTTGTTTCAACTATGGAGAGGTGGGTCATATCAGTCCACAGTGTCCTAAGCCGAAGAAAGAGAACCAGTCGGGAGGCAAGGTCTTTGCTTTATCGGGTTCTGAGACTTCTGCAGATGATCGTTTGATCTGAGGTACGTGTTATATTAATGGCTTTCCTCTTGTAGCTATTATTGACACAGGTGCGACTCATTCCTTTATATCTTTGGATTGTGCTGTGAAACTTAAGTTAGAGATATCTGAGATGCATGGTAGTATGGTGATTGATACTCCTGCGAAGGGTTCAGTGACTACTACTTCAGTTTGTTTAAATTGCCCTTTGAGTATTTTTGGTAGAGACTTTGGGATGGACCTCGTGTGTCTTCCACTAGTGCAGATTGATGTTATCCTAGGTATGAACTGGTTGGTGTTTAACCGAGTTTATATCAACTGTTTTGATAAGACTGTGATCTTTCCTGAGATTGAGGAAGGAGAGAGTTTAGTTCTATCAGCAAGGCAGGTGAATGAGGCAGTAGCAGATGGGGCAGAGTTGTTTATGCTGTTAGCGACTTTGGAGGCTAAAGATAAGCTGGTGATTTGCGATCTAGCTGTGGTGTGTGATTTTCCTGATGTGTTTCCTGAAGAAGTGAATGAATTACCGCCAGAGCGTGAAGTTGAGTTCTCGATTGATTTGGTACCTGGTACTAGGCCGATATCGATGGCTCCGTACCGTATGTCTGCTGTTGAGTTAGCTGAATTGAAGAGTCAGCTGGAAGATCTGTTGGATAAGAAATTTATTCGTCCGAGTGTGTCACCGTGGGGCGCACCAGTGTTATTGGTTAAGAAGAAAGAAGGTACTATGAGGTTGTGTGTGGACTACAGGCAACTGAATAAAGTGACGATCAAGAATCGGTATCCTTTGCCGAGGATTGATGATTTAATGGATTAGTTGGTTGGTGCGAGTGTGTTCAGCAAAATAGATTTGAGATCGGGGTATCATCAGATACGTGTGAAAACTGAGGATATTCAGAAGACTGCTTTCAGAACAAGGTATGGACATTATGAGTATTCTGTAATGCCTTTTGGTGTGACTAATGCGCCTGGGGTATTTATGGAGTATATGAATAGGATTTTCCATCCGTACCTAGACAAGTTTGTTGTGGTGTTTATTGACGATATTTTGGTGTATTCGAAATCTGAAGAAGAGCATGCTGAACATTTGAGAGTGGTTTTAGGAGTTCTACGAGAAAAGAAGTTATTTGCTAAACTCTCTAAATGTGAATTTTGGTTAGAAGAGGTTAGTTTTCTTGGTCATGTGATTTCAAGAGGTGGTGTTGCTGTTGATCCTTCTAAGATAGAAGCGGTTTCTAAGTGGGAAGCTCCGAAGTCAGTTTCTGAGATAAGGAGTTTTCTTGGTTTGGCTGGTTATTATAGGAAGTTCATTGAGGGATTTTCTAAGTTGGCGTTACCGTTGACGATGTTGACGAGAAAGGGGCAAGCGTTTGTTTGGGACTCAAAGTGTGAAGAAGGTTTCCAAGAGTTAAAGAGAAGGTTAACTACTGCTCCTATTCTGATATTACCAAGTCCGTCAGAACCATTTGAGGTTTACTGTGATGCTTCATTGTTGGGTTTGGGTGGTGTGTTGATGCAGAATAAGCAGGTTATAGCTTATGCTTCGAGACAACTGAGGGTTCATGAGAGGAACTATCCGACACACGATTTAGAGTTGGCAGCCGTGGTATTTGTTCTGAAGTTATGGAGGCATTACTTGTACGGGTCAAGATTTGAGGTTTTCAGTGACCATAAAAGTTTAAAGTATTTGTTTGATCAGAAAGAGCTGAATATGAGACAGAGGAGATGGTTAGAGTTTCTGAAGGATTATGACTTTGGTTTGAATTACCATCCGGGTAAAGCAAACGTAGTGGCTGATGCATTGAGTCGGAAATCATTGCATATGTCTATGTTAATGGTTAAGGAATTGGATTTAATTGAGCAGTTTAGAGACTTGAGTTTGGTGTGTGAGAGTACTCACAATAGTGTTAAATTGGGAATGTTGAAGTTAACGAGTGGTATTCTGGATGAGATTAGAGAGGGTCAGAAATCCGATGTGCTTCTGGTTGATAAGTTGACTCTAGTGAATCAAGGTCAAGGTGGTGAATTCAGAGTTGATGAGAAAGGTGTTTTGAAATTTGGTAATCGGGTGTGTATTCCGGATGTTACCGAACTTAAGAAGAGTATTCTTGAGGAAGGACATCGTAGTGGCCTGAGTATTCATCCTGGGGCTACGAAGATGTATCATGATTTGAAAAAGTTATTTTGGTGGCCGGGAATGAAAAGAGAAATTGCGAGTTTTGTTTATTCTTGTTTGACTTGTCAGAAGTCAAAGATTGAACATCAGAAGCCGTCCGGGCTAATGCAACTGTTGGCTATTCCAGAGTGGAAGTGGGATAGTATCAGTATGGATTTTGTTTCTGGTTTACCGAGGACAATTAAGAATTTTGAAGCTATTTGGGTGATTGTTGACAGATTGACAAAATCGGCTCATTTCATTCCGATCAGAATGGATTATCCGTTAGAGAGATTAGCTGAGTTGTATATTGAGAAAATTGTAAGTTTGCATGGTATTCCGTCGAGTATTGTTTCGGACAGAGATCCTAGATTTACATCGAAGTTCTGGGAAGGTTTGCAGAGGGCTTTGGGAACTAAGCTGAGATTGAGTTCTGCATATCATCCGCAGACTGATGGTCAGACTGAGAGGACGATTCAGTCATTAGAGGACCTTTTGAGAGCTTGTGTTTTGGAAAAGGGAGGTGCTTGGGATTGCTATTTACCTTTGATTGAGTTTACCTACAACAATAGTTTCCATTCGAGCATTGGTATGGCACCGTTTGAAGCTTTGTATGGTAGGAGATGTCGGACACCTTTATGTTGGTATGAGTCCGGTGAGAGTGTTGTGGTTGGACCGGAGATTGTTCAACAAACTACGGAAAAGATTAAGATGATTCAGGAGAAGATGAGGGTTGCTCAGAGTCGTCAGAAGAGTTATCACGACAAGAGGAGGAAGTCACTTGAGTTTCAAGAGGGAGATCATGTGTTTCTTCGTGTTACTCCGATAACTGGTGTTGGTCGAGCTTTGAAGTCGAAGAAGTTGTCACCTCGATTTATTGGTCCTTATCAGATTTTGGAGAGGATAGGGGAGGTAGCCTATCGTATCGCTTTACCGCCGTCACTTGCGAATTTGCATGAGGTTTTCCATGTGTCTCAGTTGAGGAGGTACATTCCTGATCCGTCGCATGTGGTCCAAGTGGATGATGTACAGGTGAGAGATAACCTGACTGTTGAAACATCACCTATAAGGATCGAGGATCGAGAGTTGAAGCAGTTGCGGGGTAAAGAGATTGCCTTGGTGAAGGTAGCTTGGGGAGGACCAGCAGGTGGCAATGTGACTTGGGAACTTGAGAGTCAGATGAAGGAGTCCTATCCAGAGTTATTCGCTTGAGGTATGTTTTCGAGGACGAAAACTCTTTTAGTGGGGGAGAGTTGTAACACCCCGATAAAAATAAGATAATTATTTAATTTAAGTTAATATTATATTTATTAATTTAATTAAATAATTGGAATTATTGGAATAATAATTATTGGAATAATAATTATTGGATTATTATTATTGGATTATTATTATTATTATTATTATTGGAATAAAATAAGTCGGAGTTGGTATATAAGTTGGAATAAGAAAGAGAGTTCCATTTGGTAAAAAGAGTTTTCACGTGAAAACAGAGAAGCGGCTGAAAAGAGAAAAAGGGCTAAGAGACAGAGCAAGAGGAAGAAGGTTGGAGAACGGAAAAGCTTGAAGCTTAAAGTTTACCGGATTAACTCAGGTAAGGGGGGTTTATCGTCGTTTAATGGGTATTATGGGTTAACATGTAATGGGTAGTGATAAACCGTTGAATTGACCCTAATTGGGATGTTGAATGCTGAAAAATTGTGATGAATAAACTGTGTTAAAGCTGTAATTGAATCTGTAATTGGATGGGTAGTGATTTTCCGAAAGTGTAGCTTTTTACGGAATTGGAATCGGAGGTCCGGAAGTCCTCCAACGGCGGAAAATGCGGAGAATTCTGCATTCTGCTTCGTGTTAGCGCAGGAACAGCTTTTTGTCTTGCGTTAACCGGTTAACCCAGGGTGTTAACCGGTTAACACTGTTAGGAATTGTGAAGTATTGCTGTTTTGCTTGCGTTAACCGGTTAACCCAGGGCGTTAACCGGTTAACACTGTTGTGAGTTCTGAGAAATTGTTGTTCTGTCTGCATTAACCGGTTAACCCAGGGCGTTAACCGGTTAACACTGTTGAGTTTTGCCAGAAAGCGTGTTCTGTGTTGCGTTAACCGGTTAACCCAGGGCGTTAACCGGTTAACACTGTTGAAAAATGGAAAAATTGGTATTTAAATGTTGTGTACTTATTTGATGGTTGGCCTATATTGGCGGATGAGGTAATAGGGATCATTTCCCGTTGTTTTGAGCGGTATAGGTATTAGTAGAGTGTGCTAATACTGTGATTAATTATTTGACATGATATGATGTTTTGATACATGTGTTGATGATGTATGATGGTATGCATAATGCTGTGAATGTATATGTTATGTATGCTATTGTGAATGGACTGTTTATGGCTTAGAGTGTGAGCATATGTCCATTGTGGACTGTTGTTGATGATTTTGCATTGCTAGGTGAATTAGCATGCATATTGTGGCCTTTATGGTGGTAGCTAATTCCCATGGTGAGGAATTAGTGAGTTAGTCATTATGGACTGTTGTTGATGTTTGCATGCTAGGTGAATTAGCGTGCATAACATGGCCCTTGGGGTGGTAGCTAATTCCCATGGTGAGGAATTAGTGAGTGAGTCACTAGGTCTCAAATGAGTGGGACTAGTGGGCTTGGTAGCCGTATCTGGATTTGATCGGTGAGGTTGAACTATATGTTCACGAATAGTCGGTACCGCATGCATGGAGTCTCATTGCATAATGTATGTATGGCGTCTGATATGAATGGATGTATTCCAGTATTATACGTGTGATGTGTGTTGTGTGTCGTGTTGATGTTGAGTATGATTGAGTTGATATTGCCGTTGCTGAATGTGTAATCTGATTAGGGTGATGAAATGTGTTAAATTACTTAACATTGCATGATATTTTATAATGCTTATTATATCGATTGAGGAACTCACCCTTACAACTATTTTTCAGGTAACGAGCAGTGATTGAGTAGGAGCTAGTGCTTGGAGTCTAGTGTAGTTCCTTAGTGGGTCATGCTCTGGTAGATGTAACATCGGGATGAGATGTTTTAAATGTTTTATTGTTGGTTGTGAACCATTTTACATGTAATATGTTACATGTTTTGCATGATCGATTTGATCTCTATCCGCTGCGTATTATGCAAATGTTTTATTTGATAAATAAATGAGCATGACAAGCTACTTTGATGAATGGTATGGAGTTGTTTGTGTGACACCCTTAACTGCATAATTACTCTGATTGACATATTGTTATTTTAATTAAATAATTGGGGTATTTTAGAAGGGTGTTACAAGAAACCTTGGTCTTATGCCATTGATTTTCAAAACAATTTCTTAAATCAAACTGGTAAATGAACTTAATCATATTGACTTTAATTTCAAAAGACAAAAAGAACTAACAACCTCATCTAATCCTTTTGTCCATTTTGTGCCCTTTTCTTTTAAACTTTTCAATGTAAGAAATTCATGACCATCGAGCTATTGGTTAACTCGACATCAAATGAAACTAGAGTCGCCACCGCTCTTTTATTGTTTCCAAAGGAAAAGGGAAAAGTACGAACAAAACCCAAAGATAAGAAGTTTTCAAATCAAAACTAATAAAATGTCAGAGATTACAGGTAAGAGGGTTGATTACACATAGGGAAGGTATTAACACCTAAAGTGTCCTAGGTACTCCCAGGGAGCCCTTTTGTGTGTAAGTGTTTTAGTTGAAAAGATGTTTGATAAAAAAGTAGAATGAGGGGATGAGAAAAGAATTCAATTATTTATAATTTTTGTGTTTGACAAGACCTTCGGTCTTATGCCTACGTACCAACATAAAAATGAGGGATCAATTATTTATATTGGTTAAACTCGTTCTTCCTTACATATTGGTAAGGAAGAACGAGTTTAACCAATATAAATATTGGTGCAATCTTCTTTATCTTTATCTTTTTAATTTTGTGTATAGTTTATATGGTTAGGTTTATTGCTTTCTTAGAATCACATGTGGTTAATGCTTATAGAATTTATATAGATTTCGTTGATAAGCTTAGGTTTTGTTAGATTGAGCATTCAAATTATTCTTGTTGTTGATTAAATATAAATACTATGATGTTATATTTTTATTGTATTGAAATTATTTGTCTTACATAGCTTGTTTAATTTGGTTGTAATTCAATGAACATATTAATTGTTTTTTTGTTGTATCCTGATTGAGTGTTATGTATATTTTTTCCAAATGCATATTGAATTTCATACGTAAGTCTTTTGCCGTGTAAAACAATTTTAAAACTCTATTTTTTTAAATTTTCTTTTTATTAATCAAATTTTTAAAGGAGGTCTATTTAACCATCCACCCGCCCCCTTGTAGACCGTTGAATTCTCATATTCTCGTCCAACAATTAATGCTTACATAAAATCCAACCTTGAAATCATGATGGAATATTTTATCATGGCCCAAATGAAACAAAAATTCAAAATTCAAAATTTAGAATTTAGAATTTACACATGAATGAAATCCTTAGGCATTTATTAAAGTGTGAATATCAAATGCAATATTATCACATCCATAGAGACTTGTTGTGTTTTAAAGATAAGTTCAACCTTTATTATGAGTCTAAGCAAGGTTTTTTATAGTTTTCTGGTTGTAGAAGATAAATTGAGATTTAGGTGTTAACATTGAGAAACCTTGTTGGGGTTAGATTTCATCATCCTTATCCTCATGTATAACCATTGGTCAGTAATATCCTCTTCTACTAAACTATTAATATACCCACGTGTTGTTCTCATTTCACCTCATCTATGACACCAAGGACGTGAGATCATTGGTATTATCAAATAGACGATCTTTTGCTCTATTAAATACAACAACGGTAAATTCCAACAATGAGTAGAGATATTATTTATCGGTATACGTGAGATTATTAATCCTAACCTTATCTCTAGGTATTAACATCCAATAGATAGAGACATGGATCTAGTACTGACCAACACCTCTTGTATGTTAAGTCGTACCATGAGAACATGTTTTAGATAGCTAATCCAAAATAAGCATTAAGAACGAAGAATCATCAATATTAAAGCTTAAGTAGAATTACATTAAATGCAATGAATGTAATTAATACACGAGTAGAAAGATGACTATAACTAACCTCAACAAAAGAAAATTAGCTATGCTTACTCATCATAGATTTATAATTAAACACTAGAAGAAAAAGGTTGAACAACATCTATAGCGATCCCTCGAGCAACACTTCCTCCTTTGGTCCACCTCTTCTTATTATTTGTTGTTGAGATTTAAGGTGAACCTACCACCTTTATGTACTACCTTGACTCTACCAAAACTCTTGTTGAACTAAAACTGACATCCTTATTTATAGGCTTGAGAAAGGTAGGCTTTCTAGACACACCTTCCATCTTCGCCTAACGCGTCTACTTTCTTCACTGTTAAGCAATGCCAGCTCCACCTACAACTAGACCTAGTCACCCTAGCTCTATAGGTGCATCATCCATCTTTGAGTAGCGCACTCTTTGCTCACTATGGAGTAACTTAGCCTTGAAGTCTTTTATTTCTTTTACTCTCCTAGCGCACCAATGGACATGACCTAGCTAGCCTTACTTGTAGGAAAATAGTCTTGGCATGGTTTATGCATGTTTCGTGGTGTTTTTTCAGTCCTTTTTACCTGTTTTTGATAAATGTGCAAGTAAAAAGTCCAAACAAGTGTTTTATCAATTTCCATTGATAAAATATCTTTTTTATTTTGATTACTTTTAAAATAAGTTAATAAGTGCCTACGTATTTTACGTAATTTTTGCACTTATCAACAACTAACATTTAAGGAATACTCAATAGCCAGCCACTATAAAATTGTTGTAGACCCAACTCTCTCAAGTGGCACTAAAAAACTATCAATCGTCAAATCCTCCTAGAATATTTCTAGGACATCTTGAACAAAATCCTAAAGGACATGTAAGTGTTATTACCCTAAGAAATGGAAAAAAAAATCTCGATGAGCCAAAATGGAAAAATAGAATTAAGGAATTTGAAAAAGTACGAGCAACCAATGAGGTTGAGGAGGAAGAGAAAGAAAAACGTTATCTCCCTCCTCCTCCATATAAACTACTATTCCATTCACACAAAGGTTTGAAAAATCCAAGATAGATGAGCAGTTTAAAAGTTCTTAGAAATATTGAAGAAAATATACATAAACATTCATTTCACAAAAGCTCAGTCCCAAATGCCATCATATTCATTAAAAAGTTAAAATAAGTTTTATCAAATAAGAGGAAGTTGAATGGCAATGATATATTAGTCTTAACTGAGGAGTATCGTATAATAATCCAAATAAACTGCCTCCTAAATAAGAATATGAGTTATGAGTGTGTTCGATGCAATCTTCGGGATATTGTGAGTCTTATGCCTATATATATGTGCAAAAAGATAAATGTAGATGAGCTGAAGTCTACGAAGCTCTCCTTGCAATTGGCATATCGGTCCATCAAATACCCAATAGGAATATTATAGGAAGTACCAATAAGGATAAGCAAGTTGTTCATACCCACATATTTATTAGTAATGGAAATGGAGGAAGATTCTTAAATTACCATTATTTTAAGAAGACCTTTCCTTGAATTTACTATTGGGCGAGAATATGGAGATGATAATGTCTAGAAAGGGGGAGGGTTGAATAGGCCCATCCCTTTTAAACCAATTTCAAAAATATTTTCTTTTACAAAATCATAGTTAAAAGCGTGGAAGAAAAACGTGATAAGTGGAAGCAAAAATATAGCGGATGGATTCAAAAG
Source organism: Lathyrus oleraceus (assembly GCF_024323335.1). Lineage (NCBI taxonomy): Eukaryota > Viridiplantae > Streptophyta > Magnoliopsida > Fabales > Fabaceae > Lathyrus > Lathyrus oleraceus. Next base: position 529,241,380 of record NC_066581.1, read on the forward strand.
ATACAAATTTACTTATCATCATAGGAACAATATTTGATCAATATCATAAATAACTAGAGAACTTGAAGTTTAATTGATAAGAAATTTAAATCCAACAACTTAGAGACAATACAATCTTAATTTAAGCAATGAATGTTCAACGAATTAAATGCATCTCAGCCCTACAATTATGATAAAACATCATAATCAATATCTAATTCTAGATAGCATTATGATGATGAACAATACCTAACATACATGATAATATGAATAAAATTAAAAAAGATAGAGAAATAAAAATGTACACCGGATATATAGTGGTCGGAAATTCATCCACATTATGCCTACTCCACTCTTCGATGATTTTAACCATCGAAAATGGTAATGTCTTCCACTACTTTAAAGTTAAAGATACAAGTATTTTGGTACACAAATTCTTATCAACACGAACACTAATTCCTTTTGTTGATGCATATTACTCAACTAATAATACTCAAGATCTTCAATGATCTTGATCTAAAAAACTTGATAGACACAATAATTATGCTCCAACCTTCAATTCCACATCACCCTTTACTATGATATGACAAAGACTAGTATGAGTGATTATTCTAACAATGAACGAGGATAACTCCAACTTTTTATATGACAACCTTTACTCGGATCCACTAAAGTCTTCCTTGGAGTATAAAGAAAAAATCTTCTCTTTCTTGATAAGCATTAATCTGCAACGTGAATAAGAATTTATCCTTTTTCCTGATACAAACAACAAAACTTCACATAAAAAACATTAGTTCCCTAATGTACATTAATCTACCTTTGACACTCAATCGTTAGAGTTGTCCACAACAATGGGTTCTTGGTATAAGGTTGGAGATGATGAGTAGTATCTAAAGGATATCACATAATAGAACTACAAATTTCTCACACCCTCAACATTCTAGGAAGTTTTTCATAAGGTTGTATCACAGAGATAGTGTGTGTGAAGAAAACTTTCATGGTTTCTCTCAAGGTTCTTGACAAAGAAAGATTGGATTCTTGTTGAATATTATGGGTTTTTCTTTTCTAAATGTTCAACAACATGCCAAAAGAATTTCTTTTTACTTGACATCATTTGATGTTTCTTGATTACATATGATATCACTTATGATCATCCATGCTTCACCAATTTACACCTATGGCCTCTTCTGATAAAGATACAGGAAAAAGATTAAATATGTGCTAGAGATAAGGAACAGAAAGGCAGGGAAAAATGATGTGATTCGAGTCAAATCATGAGTTTATGATTTGAATTAAAGAAAGAGTGATTTGAATCAAAGGTAGTTAAGTGAAGAGTTGGATATTTTTGTGATTCGAATCATGTATGGGTGTCTGATTCGAGTCAAGCAAAGTATTATTTGAATCACACTTAATTTTGAAGAAAGTTTGATTTCCAAGATTTGAATCAACTTTCCTGTGATTCGAATCAATTAATGTGATTCTGATCACATACTTCCCTAGTTCGAATCAGACTGGTAGGGGAAATTCTTTACTTCCAAGAAGGTGTTTGATTAAAATCAGAACTTGTCTGATTTGAATCAAGCCTTACATAAATATTGATTTAAGACTTTTCACTTGTGATTTAAGCTACGCCCAATACTTTGACTTATATTAAATTGCAAAGGCAAAAAAACACATTTTTACGGGTCTAACTCCAATAGATTAAATGAAGAGTATTCTCAAGGTACATGTCTAACAAATGAAGTGATAAATTTACAATCAAATTACAAACAAATTATACATATGCGATAAATCAAATTACACACACATAGATAAAAAAATGGACAAAACATCAAAATAAATCATACCGATTGCAATGCAATTTCCTCTACTGGGTCATAATAGATGTTAAGTGTCTAAATTTTACCTTCGAAGTGGAAGATGAAAAGATCGAATGCATTTTATGTAAACTTATGAAAAATCTTTCCTTTAAAAATTCTTGTTTTAGGCTGGATATAATTTATCAATGTGTTAAGGAATACCCCTTTGAATAAACTCCTAGTGACGGATTGGGAGCATTCCTTATAGGGAGCACAAATCAAGTAGATTCAAATGGAGAAGCTTGCATGCGACAGATTGTTGGATGAAAATCCTACCTTTTTATGTCAAAGATTTGAAATGCTAATTCAAGAAACTCCGAAGGTATAATTAAACCCTTTAAATCTCGGGTTTGGAGTACTTTATAAAAACGTACCATCATTTGTCATTGAAAATTCAAAATCAAAACCTGAAAAAACAAAAATAAATGTTTAAAAAGGTACCCTAAAGGATTTGGGTATACTATTGAGGGAAAATTTTACCTTATACCCCTACATTTATCCTTATACCCCTACATTTTATAAAAAATACCAATTTTATCCTTATATATTTTTAAATAATTTTTTAAATATTTTTTAAATATTTTTTAAATTTTATTTTGCATACCGGAAGACTTTGTAAAAGAATTCCAGTAGTCATTTTTCATGTATTTTTTAAACTTTTTTTTAAGTACCGGAAGACTTTACAAAAGAGTTCCGGTACACAAAAATTGACTACCGGAACTCTTTTTACAAAGTCTTCCGGTATACAAAAAAAATAATCAAAAAATGTTTGAAAAATGAATACCGGAACTCTTTTGTAAAGTCTTCCGGTTCACAAAAATTGACTATCGGAACTTTTTTGCAAAGTCTTCCGGTACACAAAAAAATATTAAAAAAATATTTGAAAATGACTATCGGAACTCTTTTGTAAAGTCTTCTGGTACATAAAATTTGACTAGCGGAACTCTTTTGCAAAGTCTTCCGGTACACAAAAAAAATGTTAAAAAAATATTTGAAAAATGACTACCGGAACTCTTTTGCAAAGTCTTCCGGTACACAAAAATTGACTACCGAAACTCTTTTGCAAAGTCTTCCGGTACATAAAAAAAATATTAAAAAAATACTTGAAAAATGACTATCGGAACTCTTTTGCAAAGTCTTCCGGTATACAAAAATAAAATTTTAAAAATATTTAAAAAATAAAATAATTAATTAATTAAAAATATATAAGGATAAAATTGGTATTTTTTATAAAATGTAGGGGTGGAAGGATAAATGTAGGGGTATGAGGTAAAATTTTCCTATTGAGGATGTACATTTGAAATAAATACCATTTTGATTAAAGAAGAAAGAATAGTAAAGCCAATGACCTTAAATAAGTGTGGTGTGGGAGGTAATCCACGATTTTCCCCTTGATTTTATGTTTTAATTTTTATCTTGGTAGGATGAAAATAAAACCTCATATGGAAGTAGGAACAATGATAATTAAATTGTAGACTCTTTTCAAACTTTTGTGTCTTCTAGTGGAACTTTCCTCCATGCTCATAAATTTTTGAGCTTTCACTCTCCATTTCATTGATTGTTTACATTAGGAACAATGTATTGTTAAAGCATTGGGAAGGGGGTTTCAATATTTCTTGTTTTTGATTGCATTAGTTTATGTGTGTTATTTTATGTTGAATAAAATTATCAAATTTGCCATAGCTTTAAAATCATTTATTGAATTTTGTTGAATAAAGATTGTGTGTATTTGTATGGTAAAAAATGATATTTTCACGAGAAAGTAAATCTTAAGATTTAAAAAATTAATTTAGTCATTTGTTCTTATTCTAATGCATAGTGTCTCCCTATTAGACTTTGTTTCTACTAGAACTTGACATGTAACCTCAGTTTTTACCAATTTTCTTATTGAAACGTGATTGATGTAGCTTGACATTATAAATTAAATTTATATATTTTATATGGTTTTGTTTCTATCTTCAACTGAAAATAGAAGAAAAAATGAATAAAGGTAGCAAAAAGTAACTAAACTTACTAAGTAGAATAACACTCACTCGATTATTCAACCTAAAAGTCAGTTGATCCCCAATGTCAAAAAATAAAAGAAGTAGATAAAGTAAATTAAGTAGGGTAACCCTCTCTCAGTTATTCTTCTTAAAAGATTATTGGTTCATAAATAAAATAAAAAAATAAAGTCTCTTAAGAGGACACTACAAAAGTCAGAATTTTTATATAATATCGTATATAATAAAATGCCCAAGCAAAATCATTATTGTTTTAATAAGGAGAAACCTTAGGAATGGGAGGTCTATGGTCAAGCCTGTGGAGGAAACTTAGGGCTTGTTTCAATGACTTTTAGTTCTTAGTTTGTAAAAACTATTTTTTAAATAAATTTTAAAATTGTGTTTTAAAGAAAAAAAACAAAGACAAGTTTGGTATTCCTACTTTTAAATATAGTTTTAAAGTTGCACAATATTACAACTTTGCGATTAATGAAAAATGTATCAATTTCTTTGTGTTTTTTCCCTTTCCTTATTCCCAAAACAAAAAACCAAAAAGCAAAACTTAAACTCTCGATTAGAGAATATTTTTCAAAAATAATTTTGTAAAATTAGACCCTCAAATAAATTTTATTATTTTCAAATTTAAAAAACTAAAAAACTAATTTACAAAACTAATTCAAACGAGCCCTTAGTTTTTGTAAAAGGATTTGATATAAATGAGTATTAAAATATTTAAAACCTTGGTTTGAAGGCCTATGAAATTTGAATCAGTCATTGTACTTGTATGTATCTGAATTTTTCTAAAAGTTGTTTTGTTCATATACTTCATATTTAAGCTAACTGCTTGAGGACAAACAATGATATAAGCATGTGGGGGGTTGATAAGTCATGTTTTTATCATTTTGAGTTGTTTAACTAGTTAAACACTCGTGTGTCAATACATGCTAAGATTATTTTGCATGACATAATTGTACTGAAATGCAAATTTAAAGCAATATTTATGCAAGCTTTCTTGCCTGAATCTAACTGATTGTCTTTAGTACCACTCCATGAAGTATTTCAATCACATTTTTAAAATTAAAGACAAGTTCAAATGAGTGATAGGCCAATACCTATTAAATAATAACAAACTATCTAGAATGAATTCGTTCTTCAATCATGTAATAGTGAAAAGATTGGAATACATGATAATCAAGATTTCAGACCTTTCATCATTGAGAGAAATATGTATGCATACTTTCTTGCCTAGATCTAACTGATTGTGTCTCGTGCCACTTCTTGAAGTATTCCAATCACATTTTCAACATTAAAGACAAGTTCAAATAAGTTCTACCATGTAATGTTTAAATGATATTTTCTGAGAAAAAAACTAAGAAGGAAATTCATTTTAATGCTTTTCCCTTTAAACTAAAATGTTGTTGGCATTAAGGAGATATTTGTAACTCAACCTTTATAGCATTGGTCCTTGAAGCCAATCAAGGGAAGAAGTTCCACCGAGTGAATGAAGCCAATTAACCATTATGACATTGGTTCTTGTAACTGAAAATAAACAACACAATAGCTAATGAAGAAACCATGACAAAAAAAATTGACGCAAACAATTATATAATCAAACAAATAAATTATCATCATAATTAAGGTAAAATTATTTTATTTATGTTATAGAACTACAAAACTAATCAGAAATTTAGATAGCTAGTAGGTATAGATAAAATATGTCACAAACTTTTCCTGTAAAAAGTTCCATATTCTTCAACCCTTGTAAGGGAATAATTAGACACAAGTAATCTACATTCAAAATATCTATAAATCATCCAACTTTGGATGCCCCGCAAGTAGATTTTGATTCTATGTTCTTCATCAAAAATCCAAACAACTTTTAAATTGTGACACACCCTTGTTATAGGAAATGAACATAATCATCCACTAGAAGAAAATTAAATACAAACTATTTATTTTATCTAATATTAAAAAGTTAAACCTACATACAGACAAAGTCTATGGAACCATGTACTGGAGAATTAGACCAGTGCTTGAAAAAATGGAAACATACATAACACTTGACATCAAGATTTATATTGAAGCATTAACTTTGGCTTTAAAGGAAGTGTAGCATAATACACAACATAGCACTATGTGTAACATATGTGATGATTTTGTGTACCATGGAATCACTGACCATGTGTTATGATTTATTCGGTCCGACAAAAAGAATTGTATTTGGGAAAAAACCAAATATGCAGATGCTTTCAATTTATGCTAGAAAACAAAAATGTATTGAACTAGAAAGGCATACAAGAAAAATTAAATACCAACACAAATAAACAGAGCAACGCAAGAGAACATAATGTAAGACTCATACTTACTAAAACTTTTAAGAAATCATGCCATGCTAGTAAGACTCGTAGTTGTAATATGCCAAAATGTGATTATTATGGTAAAAAATGGCATATTCCTTTATCTTGTTTTATTAGAAAGAACCACGATAATAACATGAAAAAAAAAGTTATTCTTCATCTTATATTTATAAGAAAAATTATGATCATTTTAGGCTCCTAGAAATTCTATGCATGTCACTAATGTTAAAGTACCCAAAAATATTTTGGTACCTAAAGTAAGAAACTTAAGTTTAAAATGAAGGTATGATTTACAGTCTCAAAAACTAAATGGTATCTTGAAAGTGATTGTTCAAAGCATGTGATTAGAGATAGAACTCTATTTTCTTCCATTATTCTGAAAAGGCAAGTCTTTGTTTTGTATGGTGATAATAAAAAAGAAAGGATTGCGGGTTTTGGAATGGTTGGTAAGTATCATAACCCAACTATTGAGGATGTTTTATGGGTTGAATTTTTAAAACATATCCTACTTAGTATTGGTCGGTAATGTGACAAAAGTAACAAAGTAACATTAGATTCGTCTATATGCATGGTCGTAAAAACTAAAAATAATCAAAATCTTTTTACTAGTTTAAGAAGTAGAAATACATATACCGTTAATTTTAATAATTTTTGTTCAAATGATGTTATTATGGTAAGTGAAAAAGGATGGATCGTGGCTATGGTACAATAGAATAGCTCATATCTGAAGGTGTGAAAAACACAAGAAATAGGGTTTTGAATTGTTTTTAAAAACAAAAGTTTTTTACCAACTCAAAAACACCACTTAAATGTTAATAACAAAGAGGTAAAAACACAAGTATTGTTATCTTGGTTCGCTTGAAACTCAAAGCTACTCTACTTTACCCATAAAGGTGATTTCTCCTTATACACAAGGATTTTATCCACTATAATCAACTGATTATAATAATCACAAAGAATAACCTTCTTTGTCTTCTCAAGGATCTGACTATACCCTAGTCTCCTTAAGGAATCATAAAGAATAACCTTCTTTGTCTTCTCAAGGATCCGACTATAGCCTAGTCTCCTTAAGGAATCAAATAAACAATTTGAATAATATTTTGTGTGTTACAAGTTTCTTCTACACAAGCAGATTTTACACAAATGAATTACAAACACTTAAAGAAAACTGTGTACAAAATTGGTAGCCCTTCACAGAGAAATAGACTTGTCAAATTGTTATAGCGCTTCAACATTTAGCATTTTCTTCAAGTCTCCAAGTCCCACTTATATAGCATAAGAAAAGAGACTGTTGAAGGAAAAAATGGGGAAAGGAGTGATAGGTGAAAGGAATGATACTGTTAAAGGGAAAAATTGGCAAAATAGAGCAGATGTCCATGGTTTAATAGGTGAAAGGAGTGATACTATGTACTGTCAATCGCCCACAAATTCAATTACAGGTGTGATGAATAGTACCGTCCTTGCCCATTATATCAGATAGTGGAAAGAATGTTTGATTTGTACTATGTACTATTTGATCACGTACCGATTTGATCATATCTTCAAGTTCATTGCCTTATGATGAAAGTTGATGAAGCATGAAATGAAGAAACATACAACTGGATTCAGAAACTTCGAAATCCTCAATCAGGATCTTGATAGCGTTAGCAGTCTGACTTGAGATCTTCACTATCTTCAGAATATTTAGAGTCTTTAGAGTTTATAGTCAGAACCTTGATAACCTCAACGTTTGGCATAAGATCTTTCGAATCTTCAACTTAGTAACAAAACTTCATAAGCTTGTCATTCTTCAGAAGCTTGACTTATCAGAGACACGTCCAGAAGTAGAAGTGGAAAGACCACTGCAACAACAACCTAGCGTCTCTTCAGAAACTTCTTAGGAGTGAATCAGCATATAAGTAGAAAGAACATTGCAGCAACAACTTGATATCTTTTAGAACTTCTTATGATTAGCGCAAAAGCGGAATTTGGAACACAATGTTCAGAAACTGATGACGTTGCACGTCATATACTCAAAATCAGAAATGGTTATTAAAGCTACACAATAACAAACCATTAGGGTACTAAAATTGTTCTCACACAAATACAACATTATTATCATTAAAACTCAAGGTATAGATACAAAACCAAATCTTGTTCTAACAATCTTCCCCTTTTTAATGATGACAAAAACATGTATTTTGATGAACAGTTTTGTACATGGTAATCATATAAGGATACATCTTACAGAAGCATAACGCTCCCCCTGAGATGTATAATCCTAAAAATATAAAATCAGAATGAAAGAACACTTTCGTGATTAACCTTTTGAAGTACCAGAATGATCTTCCATCAGAATTTGGTTTATCTTCAGAAGTTGCTTGAACTTATCCAGAGCACTGGTGTTCAAGCTCAACATTCTGATGAACTTCACTTCAAAAGCTTGATTGAATTATTTTTAAGAAACCTTAGAGCCTAGTTCTCTTTGAAATTCTCTTTCAGGGCCTGGTTACTTTTGGCAAAACCTCTTTGAAAAGAGCTTTTAGAACCTGGTTAAGGATCCTTCTTCAAAGCTTGATTTCTAAGTCTAATTACCATGGATTTTACACTTCCTCAGAACTTAATTCCAAATTTTTCAATTCTTCAAATCTTGATGTCAAGTTCAGAGCCTGGTTTTCAAATCCTTGAAGACTTGGTTGTTGGTTTTGATTCCTAATTGAGAACTTCTCAAGCAGCAGCTTGAAAGTTTCAGACTCAGATCGTAGACCATTTCTTCAGAAACTGGTAACTTACATTCTGATCTTAAAAACTTCAAGAGCTTCTGTTGTTTTGAACTTATCCCTGTAAAACAATTAACAAACTATTCTTCGAAGTAGTTATTCTAAAAAACACTAATAAATGTTTGGGTTCTTATTTAAGAATATAGGTTTATCAAAATCAATTACAATTATTCCCCTTAAATATGTTTCTTCTCAAACTTCACGAGCTTTTGTTGTTTTGAACTTATCACTATAAAACAATTAACAAACTATTCTTCAAAGTAGTTGTTATCAGAAATATTAATAAATGTTTGGGTTCTTATTTAAGAATATAGGTATATCAAAATCAATTACGATTTTTCCCCTTAAATATGTTTCTCCCCCTTTGTCATCAATCAAAAAGACAAAGATAAAATATAAAGATTATGTTGGAAAGAAACAGCATCAGATTTTCATTAAAAAATTCCAAAAGGAAGAAATGATACAATCCTGATTACAAAAATAGAAATATTTAAAAACATAATAGAAATACAAATAATACTTTAAACAACATAACACACACACACACACACACACACACACGCGCGCGCGCGCGCGCGCGCGCACACATACATACATACACACACACACACACACACACACACACACATATATAAATAAAATATGGACACATACGTGGGAAAACTATTTTGAAAACTAAAGGTTTTATGGAGGAAGAGGCGGTGACGGAACAACTGAGTAGTCATCTGGTAGATTTGAGGGATCCACCAATGGATCAATATTATCCTCTAGGAAAATTTCCATATAGTACGTTAATATTTCCGCAGGATCGATCTTGGTGAAGATAGGATAGTTTTTCAATGGGATATAACTATCGCAGATTTCTTCCTTGGAGGGAGGAGTGTTCTTATCGGTAGCTGACTGAGAATAAGGTTGAGGTTGAGCTTGTTGTTATTGTTGTTTTTGATCAAAAATTGAAGGAAGTTGCAGATGAAGAAGAATAGTTGCAGAAAGGGTATTTGAAGGTTTGAAAGTGTGAGAGTAGATGTGAGATTAGTGTGAAGATGTAAGTGAAGTGGGTTTATATAGAAAATAAGCAACGGAGAAAAGTTAAAAGAAAATATGCAGACATGGGGGGGAGCATAAAATATTTTAACCTAATCCCAATAAATACGAAACCCAATGTGTCACACCATTATTACGCATGCTCATAAAATGGGACAACTGTCACCACTAAGAATCACATGCTACCAAATGACAAGACAAGCATTTAATGCAATAACTGTTCAGAATCAAGAAGACCAATCGATAAGATTGCTTCTGATCAAAACCTTTATGATCTATGAAACTTCCACACTTCAGAAAGCTCATCTTTCAGAATCAAAAAATAAATTGCCAGAACCTTATCTAAAGTTTTGAAGACTTATCATTCTGAAATTCATCTTTTCATTCTAGACAAAAATCCATAAATAAGTTTTTTCAGAATGAAAACGAATCTATCTTCAGAAAGGGGTTTTGTAAAGATATCATCCCATTGATGGTCTGTATCAACAAATTTTAAGTGAAAAATACCCTTCTGAACATAGTCACGTAAAAAGTGATGTTTAATTTCAATATGCTTAGCCCTAGAATACAAGATATGATTCTTATACAAATAGATAGCAGAAGTATTATCATAGAGAATAAGAATGTTACTCTCAAATATCTGATAATCTTCTAGATGACTTCTCATCCAGAGTATTTGAGTGCTGCATCCAGAAGCTGCAATATACTCAGCTTCGGCTGTTGAAAGCGCAATTGTTGATTGTCTCTTGCTGGACCATGAAATCAAATTGTCTCCTAGAAATTGACAACTTCTAGAAGTACTTTTCCTTTCTATTCTGTCTCCAGCATAGTCAGCATTACAATAGCCTACTAATTTATATTCACTTGATTTTCTATAAAATAAACCAAGGTTAGTAGTACCTTTCAGATACCTAAAGATTATCATAACAACAGTTAAGTATGTCTCCCTAGAATCTGATTGGACGCGGGCAGATAAGTAGACACTAAAGAAAATATCAGGTCTAGAAGCGGTTTTATAAAGAAGAGAGCTTATCATACCTCTGAAAAGCTTATGATTTACCTTACTGCTTACCTCTTATTTCTCTAGAGTGCATGTAGGATTCATTGGAGTCTTTGCTTTCTTGCATTTTGACAAGTTAAACTTCTTCAGAAGTTCCCTTGTAGATTTGCTCTGATGGATGTATGTTTCTTCTGAACATTGATAAATCTGGATTCCTAGAAAGAACTTAAGTTTTCCCATCAGATTCATTTCAAATTATGTGTGTGTTGACTTAGAAAAATCCATGCACAATGAAGCATTAGCATAACTAGAAATAATATCATCAATATAAATTTGCACAACCATAATATCATTCTTAAAGGTTTTTCAAAAGAGAGTTGTGTCCACTTTAGTAAAATCATTTTCCAAAAGGAAGTTACTTAGTCTATCATCCCAAGCTCTGGGAGCTTGTTTCACACCATATATTGACTTTTTTAATTTAAAAACAAAATCTGGACTTTGAGAATTTTCAAAACCAAGGGGTTGGTGCACATATACTTCTTCATAAATGTGTCCATTTAAGAATACACTTTTAACATCCATCTGATAAAGGATGACGTTATGATTGACTGCAAATGAAATTAAAAGACGAATAAACTCTAACCTAGAAATTGGAGCAAACGTTTCTATATAGTCTATACCTTATTGTTGACTATAACCTTGTGCTATCAGTCGAGCCATGTTTTTAATGACTTCGCCTTTCTCATTGAGCTTGTTTCTGAAAACCCGTCTGGTTCCAATGACATGGAAACCCTTTGGTTTCTGAACAAGATCCCATACGTCATTTATGGTGAATTGATTTAGTTCTTCTTGCATGTCCAGAATCCACTCATTATCCAGAAGAGCTTCATCAATAGACATGTGCTCTATCAGAGATACCAAACCTAGAAGAGTTTCTTTAGAAGGTTTGAATGAAGATCGAGTTCTAACTGGTGCTCTTGATCTACTCTTCTTATGATGAGTTAAACCAAGAATGGCTTCTGGTTGAGTCGATTCTGAGTCTTTTTCTTCAACTTCCTTTGCTTTTCCTTTTGAGTTTTTATCCTCATATTTTAAGAAGTTAATATTCATATCTACAAATTTCTCAACTAGCTATGACTCGGTGTTAAATATTTTGTAGTCTTTTAAGCATTCAGAATATCCTAACTATAAGCACTTTTGTGCCTTATAGTCAAACTTGCCAAGATTCTCTTTAGTGTTCAACATAAAACACTCACAACCAAAAGGATGAAAGTAAGAAATGTTGGGCTTTCTGTTCTTCCAAGATTCATAACGAGTCTTTTCTATAATAGGGCAAATAGAAATCCTGTTCCAAATATAACAAGTTATGTTAACTGCTCCTGCCCAGAAATGCTTAGCCATATCAGTTTCTTGGATCATGGTGCAAGCCATTTCTTGCAAAGTCATATTCTTCTTTTCTACAACTCTATTTTCTATGGAGTTCTAGGACAAGAGAAATAATGGGAAATGCCATTTGCATCAAAAATATTTTCAAAATTTTTATTCTCAAATTCTCCACCATGATCACTTTCGACTCTGACTATTTTGCAATTCACTTATGTTTGCATTAGTGAGCAGAAAGTAGAGAACACAAAATGTGACTCATCCTTGTGTTTCAAGAACTTTACCCATGTCCAACAGCTATAGTCATCAATGATGAACAATCCATACTTATTACCATTGATAGAGGCAAGTTTCATTGGCCCAAAAAAAATATGCAGAATTCCTAACGGTCTAGAGGTAGAAACAATAGTTTTTGCTTTAAAAGATGTTTTAGAAAACTTGCCTTTCTAACATGCTTCACAAAGAGAATCTGAAGAGAACTTCGGGTTGGGTAAGCCTCTGACTAATCCAAGCTTATTTAGCTAAGAAATCATTCTCATGTTAGCATGGTCCAAAGGTATATTCCATACTCATTGCTCCTCATTAACAAACATTAAGCTTTTAACATTTTGATCCTCAAGATCTGAAAGTCTGATTTTAGAAATGTAGTTATTTTCCTTTCCGTTAAAAAGGATTGTACCATCTTTCTAACTAACAGCCTTACAGGACTTTTGATTAAAAATGATATCATAACCATTGTCACTAAGTTGACTAATAGACAATAGGTTATGCATCAGACCATCGACCAAAAGAACATTAGTAATAGAAGAATGTTAATCATTACCAATAGTTCTGAAGCCAATGATCTTCCCTTTCTGGTTTCCTTTGAAACCAACGAAGCCTTCAGACTTAAATTCCAAATCTTGGAACATAGACCTTCTTCCCATCATATGTCGCGAGAATCCATTATCCAGGTACCATGACTGATGTTTCAACTAAGCTTCTAAGGATATCTGCAACATAAATTATTTTATCCTTAGGTATCCACTTTCTGGGTCCTCTCTTGTTAGTTTTCCCAAAGTTTCTTACAACTTTAGGTCTTTGTGCAGAAGAATAATCATGGGGAATTTGTGCATGATACTTAGGTTTCATAATTGAGTTCTTACCCTTTGTATGTTTTTGTGTCTGTGTAGACATATCGAGCTTAGTGCCAGCAGGCACGAAATGCTCATAGAGAGGTTTTGGTTTTTCCTTCTGACTTTCGTTAGGTTTTATTGTTTATGTACAACCTAAACCTTTCTTGCCATTTCTGCTAACTCCATATGCTTTTAGCCATAAAGTACTTGAATGCTCTGTCATATCTAATGATGCAATCAGTACGAGAAGCTTTTGAGACTATTTCTTCCTCTAGTTATGAAATTTTACATTTTAAACCAGAGTTATTACTTTCTAAAGAAAATACTTTTTCATTTAGAGAAGAAATATACTTTTCAAGCTCATTGCGAGTTTCAGAAGCAGCTACTTGGACTTATTTAAGGTCCTTGTACCTATTCTGAAGACTCTGGTGCTTTTCTAGTATTTCTGAGAGGCATTATTCTAAATCAGAGCGAGATAGTTCATAAAATACCTCTTCAGAATCGGAGTCTGATTTTGATTCTGTCAGCACCTTATCTTTTGGTTCTTCAGAACCTTCTGGATCAGCTGTTGTTTAGGACATTCATTTTTGTAGTGGTTTGCCTCCTTACACTCAAAGCAGGTAACTTCTTTACTAGAACCTTGCTTCTTCTGTCCAGACAAAGAATCAGAACGACCAGCAATCCTTCTAGCTCCTTTGAACTTCACTTGCCCATTATGCGTGTGTTTCCAGAGTTTGTTGACCCTCTTAGAAATCAAAGATAACTCATCATCATCTTCTGAGTGTTCATCAGAAGCATCTATTTTTCCTTAGCTTGATAAGCTCTTGTCTTCTTAGGCTTTGACTTTAAAGAAACAGATTAACCTCGCTTCTGAGGTTCATCTTCCTCGAGTTCACTCTCGTGGCTTCTCAAAGAACTAAGAAGTTCTTCAAGACTGATAATATTAAGATCTTTTGCCAGCTTCAAAGCAGTTACCATAGGTCTCCACTTTTTAGGGAGACTTTTGATTATCTTTTTGACATGGTCAGCTGTAGAGTATCCTTTGTCCAGAACTTTAAGTCCTATAACAAACATCTGAAATCTTGAGAGCATAGTCTCAACGGTTTCATCATCTTCCATTCTAAATGCTTCATACTTCTGGATTAAGGCCAAAACCTTTGTCTCCTTTACTTAAGCATTCCCCTCATATGTCATCCTCAAAGAGTCAAATATGGATTTGGCATAATCTATGTTTGTTATCTTCACATACTCAGTATAAGAGATAATATTTAGCAATATAGTTTTGGCCTTGTGATTAATTTTGAAATCCTTCTATTGTTGATCTGTCATAGCACTTCTTGCTATATTATTCCTTCAACATTAATTGGGTGAATGTAGCCATCGACTATAAGATCCCAGGGATTAACATCATAACCAAGAAAGAAAATTTTGATTCTACCTTTCCAATAATCAAATTTATCACCATCAAATATTGGTGGTTTATCACTATAATGATCTCTTTCATTATTGTTAACAGCGTTAGCAGCGGCTATTATTTCTTAAACAAACTGGATCAGTACTGAACATGGCGAAGTGTTGATAATAATCAAAAAGAATAACCTTCTTTTTTCTCTCAAGAATCCGACTATACCCTAGTCTCCTTAAGGAATCATAAAGAATAACCTTCTTTGTCTTCTCAAGGATCCTACTATACCCTAGTCTCCTTAAGGAATCATAAAGAATAACCTTCTTTGTCTTCTCAAGGATCCTACTATACCCTAGTCTCCTTAAGGAATCAAACAAACAATTTGAATAATATTTTGTATGTTGCAACTTACTTCTACATAAACAGATTTTACACAAATGAATTACAAACACTTAAAGAAAAATTTGTGTACAAAATTGATAGCTTTTCACAAAGAAATAGACTTGTCAAATTGTTGTAGCGCTTCAGCATTCAACATTTTCTTTAAGTCTCCAAGTCTCACTTATATAGCATAAGAAAAAAGACCATTTGAGGGGAAAATGGGGAAAACAAATAGAGCGGTTATCCACTGTTGGATAGGTGAAAGGAGTGATACTACGTACTGTCCTTCGCCTACAAATTTCAATGACAGGTGTGATGAACAGTATTGTCCTTGCCCATGATATCAGGTAGTGGAAAGAATATTTGATTTGTACTATATACTATTTGATCACATACCCATTTGATCTTATCTTCAAGTTCATTACCTTATGAGGAAAGTTAATGAAGCATGAAATGAAGAGACATACAGCTGGATTCAGAAACTTCGGAATCCTCAGTCAGAAACTTGACAGTGTCAGCAGTCTGGCTTGAGATCTTCAGTATCTTTAGAGTCTTCAGAATCTTGATAACCTCAACATCTAGCATGAGATCTTCAGAATCTTCAACTTAGTAACAAAACTTCATAAGCTTGTCATTCTTCAGAAGCTTGACTTATCAGAGTCACATCTAGAAGCAGAAGTGGAGAGAATATGGCAGCAGCAACCGAACGTCTCTTCAAAAGCTTCTTAGGAGTGAATCGGCGCAGAAGCATAAAGAACATTGCAGCAGTAAATTGATATCTTTCATAGCTTCTCATGATTAGTGTAGAAGCAGAATTTGGAACACAATATTTAGAAACTGATGACGTTGCACGTCATATACTCAGAATCATAACTGGCTATTAAAGTTACACAATAACAAACCATTAGGGTACCAAAATTATTCTCACACAAATACAACATTGTTATCATCAAAACTCAAGGTATAGATGCAGAACCAAATCTTGTTCTAACAATATCCACATGGACCATTTAAATAAACTGGTCCACAAGAAATTGTAATTGGTGTGCCAAACTTGCATTTAAAAATAATTGGTTATGTGATGCATGACAAAAGGGTGAATAAGTAAAAAAAAATCTTCTTTAAATAAAAATATATATATATTATTTCTACAAATAGACCTTTAGAGATATTGCCTATAGACCTTTTCGGCACATCCAAAACCATAATTTTTTGTGGTAATTACTATGCCATTGTAATGACTATTCCTTAATTGTTGTTAATATACCTGAACACTTTTCTTATCTCATAAAAAGACACGGTTGCTTCCTTTCATAAATTAGCCAAAGTTATCCAAAACAAAATAAGCTTAAGTATTGTATCTATCCAAAGTGATCCCTGAGGTGAATTTCAAAATGTGGAAAGAACTTTTATAATGATAATGGAATATAGCATAGTTTTTTCTGATCCACGAACTCCCTGACAAAACAGGGTAGTGGAACAAAAAATATATCTCATGAAGAGTTAGACATGACGATGCTCAATGAAACCAATATTCGTTAATATTTGAAGCCAGTGCAGTAAGCACTACTTGTTATGTAACAGATTCTATCTTGATAATGTCAATTCTAAAGTTAATGTCCGATGAAATATATGAAGGAAGGAAGCCTAATATTTCTCACATCCATGTATTCTGATGCAAGTGATTTGTTCTTAAAAATGAGGAAGGATGACCTTGGTAAATTCAACGCTATAGTTGATGAAGGAGTCTTCTTAAGATATTCTACTTTAAGTAAAGCTTTTCGAATTTTTAACAAAGTGCACCCTATTTATAGAAGAATTAATTCTTGTTACCTTTGATGAAACTAATCCTAAGCCTATAGAGATAGAAGTTTTTATTGTAAAGGTATTCTTGAGAAAACTCTCATAAAAGACAAATACCCAAATGAATACATAAATCAAATAAAAGACAAAGATAAAAGATCAAAACTAAGACAAAAGCATTGATCAAGCTGAGGAAATAAATCATCATAAAGATCTACCTAAGAAATTGAGAAAAAGAAGAGATCATCCAATTCATAACGTAATATGGGACATATCTAAGGGGTAACCACTCGACACTCCTTAAACCAAGTATGTAATTTTACGGGTTTTGTTTTCAAAATTGAGTCAAATAACGTGAATGAAGCTCTCATTAATGAAAATTTGTCTCTTGATATTGAAGAAGTATTAAATTTAATTTGAGAGAAACAATGTTTAGAAAATTGCTTCTAGACCAAGTACTCATCAAATGATTGGGACCAAATGAGCCTTTCACCACAAACTTGATGAAAATGACACTATTTTAAGAAATAAAGAAGGGCTTGTTGCGAAAATATATAATAAACATGAATGCACCGATTTCGATGAAACATGTGCCGTTATAAATAGATTAGAAGCCTTAAGAATGCTTTTATCTTTTTCATGCATTACGAATTATAAACTCTTCCAAACGAATTTAAAGAATGCATTTTTAAACAGTTACATCCAAGAGGAAGTGTATGTTGATCAACCCTATTGTTTCAAACATTTCTTTTCTCCTAATCTTGTATGCAAGCTTAGTAAAATAGTTTTTACAATTTAAAAACAAAATAAATTTGGTGCTAGTAATGAGTCTTTATGTAAGAATTTTTTTCGATATAATACCAAATAAATTTGCAATGTCTATGATGGATAAACTTCGCTACTTCATTGAATTGTAAATTCATCCATCAAAAGAAAGCAAATTCATGACGGAAAAAACTGATTTTAAGACCTATGGATTGTTTTAATTTTTTAAAAATAAAATAATTTATATTATAATTAAATAATAATAAAATTATTTTTCATTTTAATTATGTGACATGGAAAAGTTGGCTTAAGTGATGCCAAGAGTGACATTCACACTTCAACGCTACATTTTAAATCAAATAGCCAACTAATTGTTAAATAAAGGGAGGGTAGGAGTGAAATTATATGGGGTGTTCCAAGTAGGTTATCAATTTACTAAATTGCTAATTTTCATTATGGCCCATAACATTTTTTTTTAGATTATAGTCCATAAGGTATACTCTATTACCTTTTAGTTTTAAGGGAAAAACCCAATACTATTGGATTTATTCTAATTATGTTTTGAACCTTACATTTTCAATCCCTTTAAAATGCAGGGTTTATTTAGTAGAAGAATCTTCTTGTAGTATTTATTAATATGTTTTTTTAGATATTTAAATACATTATTTGTAGTTTAAATTTCGCTAAATATTTTTTAATATTTTATTTATATGTTTAAATATATTATTGAAAGAGTTCTTTATCTATTAAAATAAATGGATGTTTTGATGTAATTGAAAACTAAAAAATTTAAATAATAAATGACTTTGATTTAAATTAAGGGAAAATTTTCAACCCCTCAAATCTTTTTAGAAGTCTTTCAAAATTTCATGATCAAGTATTATAATTTAAAAAGTATTTTTCAAATATTCCGTCAATATAACCTTTTTATTTTCTTTTTCTTTTGCTCTCTATCATGTTCGTTGAATTTAAATATTCAAATATTCAGTCAATATTGAATTTAAATTTTTAAATATTCCACACTACAAATTTTTTACATTCATGACTTTTTTGAATAATTATGATATTTTTTTACATTACACATGATTTTATCATGTACAAATGTAATTTATCCACGAAAAAAAGTCAATAAATATAAAGATTAAGGTGTATTTTACATGCTAAGATTATAAAATCGAAACATGTAAAGATTGAGGGTGAGTAACACGATCATGTTAATTATTCGAATATAATTATTTTATGTAAAAAATATTTATAACATTAAAAAATTATTTAATAACACTCTATGTAAAAGGGAAAACAAAAAGTTGAGAAAATGATGGTTTTGATTATATCAAATAAAGTGTCACATGCATATGTGAACTTGATGGGAAAGTACATATAAATATTTGGAATCTTAATTATTTATGTTAATGATAATATGAATTATAGCTTAAGATAGATCGTTATTATTCTCCCATGTTTTGTTGTATGAATAATGGGTTGCAACTTAAGAATATTGATTTAAAGCAAAAGTTTATATACATATATCCATTTCAATCCCAACACTATTTGCTGGCATTGGACACTAATTTTATTATCCTATGACCCTACAAATAAGTTTATTGAATTTTTAATACAAAAAATCATCAATGGATATGCTTTTTGTGGCTTAAATTGATTACAACTTAGTTGTATTTCACCATCCAAATCTAAGGTTTTTAGTTGCTCTCCAATTGGCTTAGTGTTATCCTTTTTTTAGTCTGTCTTTATTTCTTTTTCTTGAATAAAATAATATTTCTAAAAAAAGAAAGTTGATGTCATTATGATCAAAATAATTACATTGTAACAAAATAGTTACAAGTATATGTTATCTCTTTGGTTCTCCAAAAGCAAAATTGAATAGGCTATAATTTGCATGTGAAATATACCTTTCATTGAGGAATCATTTTATTACTTTGGATCAATCAAATATGATTAGTGAGATATGCATGATCATTAGATTGAAGGAAAAAAAAGTTTAAAAAAAAGTTGATGGTTTGATTTCTCTCTATCAAGTTTAGTTTAGCTAAAAATGTTAGATTATTTGAGTTTTTCTACAAGTTTTATGACATTATTTAATAGAATTTATTAATACAACTTATGATATTTTATAAATTATTTAAGATAGATTATAAAAATAATTTATAACATATAAAAACTATTTAAATTTATTTTATTTTTCTATTGCACAAATAGCCCATACATGTTTATTATAAACATTTATTTTGATAAATATTTGTATCATAAACTGCAACTAAGTTGTTTATTCAAATTGATATTTTATATCTTATAAAATACTTATACATCTATTTGGCCGGTCTACTTAAGAAAATATAAATATAAATTTTGTATTCCTATTATTATTATATTAACTATTATAATTTTAATTGATTAGAAATTTGTTAGCTTATTAAATATTAATATTATACATTAAAATTAAAATATAATATTTTTTAAAATATTATTTAAATATAAGCTGAATTATTTAGTAAAGGATATTTGTATAAAATAGTTTTTTAAAAAAGAAAATATGTAAAATCTAACTTTTAAAAATTTTAGTTTTATATCTAAAACTAAGTCTATAGTATGCCACAATAGGTAGAACTTATGTGTTAAATTATTTTTTATTAAATTAAATTTAGGTCTCTTCAACCTTTATGTTTATCTTCAAGAGAAAGTTAACATAAATTTTAAATTTATTTTAAAATACTTGAATATAAATAAATAACATATATTTAATATTATACTCATCAAAATTTTAATTAAGAATAAACCTAATTTGGCCAACCCCTACTAGTACATGTGATATCATGGAATAGTCATTTCTCAATCCCTATACTAGGGTTAGCATGGAAAATGTATCCACCAACACAAATTCAGTGAATCATAGTCAAAGAAAAAATCTAGCATTAGTCAACTCTATAAACTAGGGCATAACACTCATTCAAACACAAATTTCAATGTTTATGACTCTGATTTCTTTCTTAACCAATGTTACTCATTCCTAGGGAAAAGAATCTCTTATTTATTTTTATAATCTTCATTAACCTCCTCAGCAGTTAATCAGTTACTCTCATCCTATGTATTGTGTTATTTATGAAGCATGTGATTAGGTAGATTAAGAAAGTACCTTACACATGCTACAATATTATAAGAATTAACAATTCAAAAAAAATAATATCCTTTTTTGAAAATAAGGATAAAATATAGGATTTGATTATTAACCTAATGTTTGCTTTTTTCAGTCATGATTCGGTTGCTTTGTGAAAGAATAGTGCCCTTCATGTTATTGGTATTTAAAGCATTGTAATTTACTCAACAAAATAAAGACAGAAAAAAAGGTGCTCATGAGTGTGATTAAAAAAATTCAAAGACTTGTAATTTCATTTTTTTAAAATTAATTTAAATAGTTTAACAAAAACCGTTAAGAGTCCCACATTGCACAATATATGGCTTGAGCATGTGTAGATAAGTGGGGGCAGTCCTCACTCTACCAACCGGTTTTATAGGGTTGAGTTAGGCCAAATCACACATTCTTAACATGGTATCAGAGCCTCGTTTAAGATCCGGTGGACCACCCACTATTTATTTCCACGCTCCAGATGTCCGGTCCTGGACGTGAGGGGGTGTGTTAAGAGTCCGACATTGGACAATATATGGCCTGAACATGTGTATATAAGTGGGGGCAATCTTCACTCTTACAACCGGTTTTGTAGGGTTGAGTTAGATCAAATCACACATTCTTAACAAAAACACTTTTGTCTCGAAGTTAACTTTGAAACAAACTATGATACATAGTTAATATGATTTAATATGTTTGAAAGTTAAAATCTACATACTCTTACATAGGATGATGATAAATAACATGAATTAAGTAGGGTTCCATGGATTGAAGAGAAGAAAAAGAGTAAATGTGGCTCAGAAAGAAAGTGAGTAGTATTTGTCAATGGGTTTGTTTTGGTACCAAGGGTACAATATTCCCACGAGGGGGTAACATGGAATCAAACATCATTTTCCATTGTTATGTTATAACACAAAAGAAAAGAAAAAAAGCCCCACAAATTATTTTTGAGGTTCACTCTCAATGTGACCAAACAAACAACGGTTCACATGGGTTTTGGTACTCTTTTTGTAACATAAGGTTACCTAATGTGGGATGAAAGCAAAGAATGAAAGATTTTTAATAGAAATTGAATTAGTGTGGAATGAAAGAAACAAGAAGAAAGACAAAAGCAACTCTTCAAGTATCAAACAAATGAATTAGGGGGGCCTTCAACACATGGGGGGGTGGGAGTGAGATGTTTTCTTATAATGTAGTGGAGCCACACACAATAAAGCTATACGAATAATATCTTTTCTAATGTTTTACTTATATATATATATATATATCCAATCATCAATCTATTTAACTAATAGGAAAGAAAATGAAAAAAAGTGAGAGATTTTGATATGTGCAAAGTTAATTAGTTGAAGTTAATTTAATAGTAGTGAGTTAACTACACTCTTAAGATGTGTTTGTTCAGTATTGTGTCTCCCTAAAGTGCTGCAAGGTTGCAGTGTTTGTGCAGGTGCATCTGAATGGATGTTAATATCCATAGAATTGAGTAAGATATGTTATTGGTCAATAGTATAAATGGAAGGGGGAAGATGACTGTAAACTCTGCACAAAATCAGGTCCACCATCACACGTGAAGTAACCTTCCATCACTTTGCAACATTAATTGTTTATTTTCTTATTTGGTGTAAAACAAGAGTGAGACTTAAAGAAAGAACTTATAAAGTTTAACGAATATTCTTAGACATGCAAGCTTCAAAGATGTCATTCAAATTAGTTTAAAAGCTCACTAAAAACATTTTCTTTTACATAAATGCAATTTAAACTAATAGAATATGATTTGATTTACGTCTTATAAACAAAGTAGGATCAAATTTACCATTATTAAATCATTGTTTTATTAAAATCCACTAAAGTGCTCATACCAAACTCTAGGAGTTTATTTGAGACAATATATGACTCGTTTAAGTTTAAAAACATGATAAGGATTTTCATGATCCTCAAATCCAGAAGGTTGAGATACATAGACTTCTTCTTTTATAAAGTCGTTGAAAAAAGACGATTTCAGATCCATCTGATACAACTTTAAATTTAGACAGCAGGTAAATGCTAAAAGGAGTCATATCACTTGAATACGAGTTACAGGAGCATAAATCTCCTCATAGTCAATTTATTTAGCTTGACTATAACCTTTTTCGATTAGCTTAGTTTTATTTCTAGTAATTATGTAGTTTTCATCAAATTTGTTCATAAATACACATCTAGTACCAATGACGGTTTTATCTTTAGAACATAGAATAAGGTCCTAAACTTCATTACGTTTAAATTGAATGAGCTGTTATTTCATAGGAAGGAGTCATCCCTAGTCAACTAAAGTATCATATATAGTCTTAGGTCCAATTTGCAAGATGAAAGTAGAATGCTTATAGAAATTATTAATATGAGATCTTGTACTTACGCCTTTAATGATATCATCAAGTATCTAACCTAGCGAATTATATTTTACAACAATCCAATATGGAGTTAGATAAGTTGAGGTACCTTGTTTTTCGTCCTCTTGTTCACTATCCTATTAGTTTTTATTAATGTCCTCTTCTATTGGAGAATCCTCTTAGAGAGTGTTTTCATTTACCAATCGTCTTGTTATCACACCTGAAATATCATAAAAACTATCGTTCCTCGACCTTTGGTGTCTGGTCTCATCAAAAGCTATGGTTTTAAACTCTATATACTTTACTTGATAATGAGTATCCTATAAAAATATCTTCATCATATATTGCATCAAATTTTCCAATATTATCTTTTACATTATTTAAACTAAAGCATTTCTAGCCGAAAACGTGAAAATAAGAAATATTAGGTTTTCTGCCTTTTAGTAGCTCATAAGGTGTATTCTCTAGGATGGGTCGAATTACCATCATGTTCAATACATGGCATGTGGTATTACTCGTATCCGACCAAAATCACTTAGGAAAACTCATTTTGCTTATCATTGTCTGGGCCTATTATTCTAAGACACAGTTTTTACGCTCAACAAAACTATTTTGTTATAGAGTTCTCGGATATCAAAAAGTTAAGAGTACTCTTGTTTTCATTACAAAAAATTTCAAATTGATGGTTTACAAAATCACCACCATTATCACAACAGAGCGAAACAATTTTTAAATTATAAAGATTTCAGACAAGCTTAACAAAGTTAACAAAAACTCTAAAGGTCTCTTCCTTGTGGGATAAGAAGAGAGTCGAAGTAAATCTAGAATAGTCATCTACTATCACAAACCCAGAATATTTACTACCTAGACTTATTGTCCTTCAAGGGCCTAATAAACCTAGATGGAGATGCTTGAGAGGTTTTGAAGTTGAAACAATGTTTTTCTATATAAAAGAAACTCTTGTTTTCTTTCCCATTTGGCAAGCATCACAAAAATTATCTTTAGAAAACTTTATATTAGGTAGACCAACTACTAGATTTTTGGATGTTATCTTGTTTATCAAGTCAAAATGTACATGTTCTAAAAGTTTATGCCATAGCCAAGAATCTTCAGTCTTAGTGACCAAACATTTATTATTATCATAAATTGACATATCATCTAAGTCTAGCAAGTAGATATTATTAACTCTAGAACCCTTAAACATAAGACTTTTAGTAGCCTTATGTTCAATTAGGAAACTCAAGATATAAAAAACAATATAATACCCATTGTAACATAATTGACTAATGCTAAGTAAACTTGTCTAAGTCCCTTAACTAATAAAACACCTTTTATGGTAATCATGGAGGGTTTTCCCACAACAACTTCTCTTAGTATTTTACCTTTCGTATTGTCTTCATAAGTGACATGATCGCTTTCTTTGTGAACGAACTTGATAAACATCGAAGTGTCTCCCGTCATGAGTCTTGAACACCCATTATTTAGGAACCATTACCTTTTCGTGGAGGCAAAACCATCCTAAAAAAATCAAATAAGTAATTTAGGTACTCAGTTAGTGGGTCATTGAGGGTTAGTTAAAGAAAACTTAGGTATCAAAGTCATGGTACCATCAGGAACTTTGATATTTCTAATGTGGAAAAGAGACATGATGTGACATTTATCACAACAATAATGACATGTTATTTTAGATGAAATATTTTTTTACCTCTTCTAGAAAAGAGAGGGTTTTTCTTAAAAACACTCCCTCTTTCACTTGAAGAAATAGAAACAATAGTAGACAGAGAAATAGCTTTTATCAATTGTCCTTTAAGATTTTTTGTTTAAAATTTACAAAATTATACAAGTGTCACATTCTATCTTTACTACTTTTTTCAAATAAAGTATAAGGAATGATAAATTGCTCACTAACGAGAGATTCATGTTCTTCCTTTAAGAAATCTAAGGTATTATTATGATCATAAATCTCTTTCTCAACTTTTGAAATACTTTTTCTTTGATGAGAGATTTTCTTAAATCCGCCTAATATGTTTGCATGCATTTCTCTAAACTCTTTTGACAATTGTTTGTAAGACTATTTAAAGTCAAAATTGGAATCAGGTACCTCTAGGTATTTAAACATCTTATGTGCCATTAAGCCCAAATTTTCACATTCATCATTCGAGATAGAACTTGAATATGAAGAAGATTTATCATCTTCTTGTTACCAAGAAATGTATGTCCTTTGTATTGTATGAGTATTAATTCTTATTTTTGTTGTGCTTGTTGAGACTCTAACATGTTGTATAATAATGACCTCATTTTTAGTATTTGCAGCATTTTACATTTTCTTCCTTTTACTTATCTTCCTTCTTATGTGGATGTATCTTCTTGAAGTTGATCAATTTTTTGTTGAATATTTTGAGCTTGTGCTTCTTTATATATTTATTATAGAACTTGGTGAATAACCCCGTCTCTTCTTCTTTGGAAGAGTATTCATCAAAACCATCACTAACATCCTCTATTTTCTATGTCTTTGATAACGAAGATTTCAAGGAGGTATCCCGATTTTCTTCTTTATCCTTCTCTTTAGTTTTGGGTGTTTACTTTGCTTCCTACGAGCCTTTTGAGTACATTTTCATGTTCGACCAGCTTTCCAATAAAATTGTGATATCCAAATTATTTAGATAATTTGATTCTTCAATGGTTGTAGCCTTCAATTGTCATTTCATGTAAATAGATCTTAAAATTTTGTTAGCACAATGTTTGTTATAAAGGGACTTTCCCAAATTTTCTAACTTTTTGGTTAAATGGAGAAAACGAGTCTGCATGGATTGCACGGTTTAACAAGGCTCCATATAGAATAAATCATACTCCTTTAGTAACATATTAAGTTTAGAATCCTTAACGTCTCCAGTACCCTCATAGAGGACTTGAATAGCGTTCCCCATTGATTGTGAACCCTTATGATGTGAGATAAAGTAATATACTTTAGCGCTTAACACATAAATAAGTATATTCCTAGCCTTTGTGTCATATGATGCCTTTTTGGTTTCCACATCTGACCAATCTTTTTAGTAGTTTTACGTTACCTTCGACTTTGTTTTTGCAAATAAAAGGCTCGTCGATAATTTCTTCCAAAAAAATCTTGTCTAGTGACATTAAGTGAACGTACATATTGTCCTTCGAATAAGCATAATTTTCACCTTTTAAAACTAGGGCTCTACTATAAGCTCCCTTCAAATCATTCTTACTCATATTCTTTACTTTTGGAGTCACTTAGACATGATCAAAAGATCATATGTGAGGTCAATTGTTGGGAGTGAATACGAGAATACAACAATCTAGAGGAGTGAATAAAGCTTCGAAAAAAGTGATTGTTTTCAAAAATTCATTTATTTCAAAAACTATCAGAGTTTCAAAAATATTTTTCTAGACGGAAAGACAACGTGTATGAAATTGATTATGCTTATCGGATGATATATACACAAAACTTTAATCGGTATTCAAAGATAAAAATTGAATCAAATCGATAACCAAACTAATCAGTAGTTATATTAATTTATTAGCATCTTACACAAGAAGTGTAATAGCACAAGATCAATATATAGTGAACTTTAAAATTAGATATTTCAAGTCTTTATCAACAAAAAGAGAAATTTTCAGTATCAATCTAAAAAAAACTAAGCTTATACCCTAAATATCAACCAAGGCACAAAACCTAACAAGATATGATTCTAAAAGCGATAAAAACAACCTAAACATGGAATTCTAAGAAATTAATATATATATATATATATATATATATATATATATATATATATATATATATATATATATATATATATATATATATATATATATATATATATATATATAGAGAGAGAGAGAGAGAGAGAGAGAGAGAGAGAGAGAGTACGTCTGATGTATAATGGTTCGACAATCGTCATTGTTATGCCTATTTCACTCTCTAATAGTTTCCCCTTGAAATTTTGATGATATTCCACTATGATTTTTGACAAATATTACAAGATGCTTAGTACAATCACAATCTGAATAATGAAGAAAATATAAAATCTTCGAGTTGAATCCTTGTGACTTGTAAACATTATATAACATTGAATCCAAAGTCTTCGTTCTGCAACGATCTTTACTCGTTCCTACCAGTATCTTGAGCCTTTGCCTCTTAAAATATTGAGAAAACCCCCCACTTTGTCAGTAGACTTCCTCACAATACTACCAAAGTAATTATGAAAAGAGGTGTTGGAAATAAGACTACACCCATAAGAAGGGGGGTGAATTAAGGCATTTAGAAAAAAAATATAGTTTGAAAACATTTCTTTATCATCGTCAGAGTTAAAAAATATTTTTAATAAAAGCATTTGAAAGATGGAAACGGAAAGTAAATATGCGGATAATAAAGAGTTAAGGGTAAGAGAAATGATACCAGGAATTATAGAGGTTTTGTCGAAATAAAATGACATAATCCTCTTCCAAACATTTGATCTTGAGAGTATCCACTATTGCGTAAGAGATTTTAGTTAGTTAAACTTTTGAACTCCCTTATACAAGAAAAATTAAGTTTCATGCTAACTTCCAACCAAATAACAAACATCAGAGAGAAACGGTTAGTCTTCCTTCTAAAGACATACTTGCGAGAGAAGATGTTAGTATTCCTTCCAAACAGTGGATAAAAGTAGCTAGTCTTCCTTCCAAATAGTGAACTGAAGCGGTTAGTCTTCCTTCCAAAAGTAAACTTGAAGCAGTTAGTCTCCAAGCTAAACTGATATTTTCTACGGACTTATCTTGAACCAAGATGAGATTTTAACTTGGATAAACGCACAACCAAATCAAGGTTTTGACCAGGATAACCATGAACCAACGAGATTTTAAACCATGCTTATCTCAAACCAAAGTAAGCTTTTGATTGGGTTGAGCTTACGAACAGAACTGGGGTTTTAACCAGGAATACCACGAACCAAATTGAGATTTTAAACTGGGCTAATCTCGTTCCAAAGTATGCTTTTAAGTTGGGTTGAGATTACGAAACGAAATAGTGACTTAAGAACTTAAATCCCCAAACAAACCTTTTAACGAGGTTAGATTTTGAACTCAAACAAACACTCTATTAAGGATAAGTTATTCAACCAAGAGAAAAATTAAAGAAATGATACATAGACGTTCCCCTTCTTTAAGACATTGCAATAGTCGCGTATGGACAACTTTTCCATTAACCCAGTCGATTGGTAATAAGTAACATTCGATTGGACAATTCGTGATTCAGTTGGCACGATTCCAAAACATTTTAGGGATGTTTTCTTAAAGAAATAAAGGCTTACAAACTTGTTTTATGTGTGTATGATTTATCCATATAACTTTACAAAAAATTCCCTTGTGTTATTACAAAACATGGTTCAATCAAACGCGAGTGGACATGCTTTAACTTTCAAACTTTGAAGCTTCAAGACTTTCCAAATAATTCAATCATATAGAAACTTGGTGGATTCTTCTTGAATATGAGGTTTTAAATAAGTTCATGTTGAATGTCATCATCAGATGATGCTATCAGTAATTACCAAAACCTAATTGTTTGCTTACATCTTTAACTTCTTGTCATACTTGATTAAATTTAAGGTTTCATCTTCAAGTTGTCATCAAAATCTTCTTTAGGTTTTGGTCACTTATTTCAATATGCTACAAAACATGGTTCCACATTCTCTACCTTTTTTATGATGAGAACACATCTCTTAGGGGGTGGAAAGAGAAACAAACAACTATGTGTGTGTGTATATATATATATATATATATATATATATATATATATATATATATATATATATATATATATATATATATATATATATATATATATATATATATATATATATATATATATATATATATATATATATATATATATATATAGGATGGTTAAACTCCCCCTCAATCAAGTAAAAAGTATAATTTAATCCACTTAGTTGTATATTTCTCTCCCTTTGTCAAAATCAAAGAGGTGTGTAATGATGCATTTTGAGAATTTAACTATGCAAATATATTTGCACAATAGCATTTTGAAAAGGGAAAACCATAACACTTTATTAATTCAAATCATGCTAGAATTGAAGTACAGTAAGCAGGAAATTTTGGGAATTAAAAAATAATGTGAAAAACAAGAAAGCAAATGAACTTAGAAAATAAGACACATAGGTGATACTGCTCAATTCCATAAGTATCATGATTCTTTGAAACAATCTTCTTGATATCTTCCACATATTTGTCTATCTTCTAACATATCACCATGATTTTTTTAATTGATGTGCCTTTTGATTCTTCTAGGTCCTCTTCTACGTCTATTGGGTCGTCCTTTAATTCTTCATGCTTAATGCAAAATTTCATGTTCCTAACAGAGGAGTAGTCGATTTTATTGTTGGATGACTCTAATGCTTCTCACATGGTATCGATGTTGAATTATCCCCAAGGTATTTGTGATTATTGCTCCAAATGAAAGTCCTACTGACATATTTTCTTTAAAGGTGATCATATGGAGAAATATTCCTTCAATCCTGTTGGTTGGAAATTTTTCGATTAAGAGCGAGAGAGGGACGACATCATCTCTAATGACATAGTTGAGGTTGAAATTATTTGGAAGGAGGATTATTGTTTGGAGATAGTGGATGACGTGAACTTTTGGTTTCAAGAAGAATGTTTGAAAGGAAAATTTTCTTTTCTCCATGCGGTTCACAACAAATAAATTAAAAGCAATTGTTCCCTTGAAATTATTATATTCTTGTGGTGCTTCATATGTGTAGGATGTTCCTTGGAAAGGTAACTCAAACATTCTACCAAAATGATCTTTGTGAATGTCTATTTCAACTTCTTTCATGGATGATCTTAGGGATGTTCCAACAAGTGAAAATTTTCAATAAAAGTTCCCTCACAAGATTCAGAAAGATTCTATCGGGTACCTTTGTGAAGAATTCCCTTAGTGATCTTTGAGAAATCTAGATATACGGTTTATGACTCTTCATGAAGAATTCCTTCATGGACCATGGCTAGATCACTTTACAGTGGATCATCATTTTCCTCTCCTTAGTTCTCTATTACTACAGCAGTGAAAACATTTCTTGTTGAACTATTTCCAGATTTGTTGCCTTTTGATGAAGCCGTGAGGATACTTATGGTGACAAAGCACAAACTAACATAAGAAAACAATAATAGATAATACATTATGTGATGCAAGAGAGTGAAGGAAGGTACTTATTTATAGTATGGCATTTGATGAACTTGACCGTGTAAATGTTACACATAATCAATGGAGATTCTGCATAATCAAAATCATAGTGATATCATTCCAAAAGTGGCTTCCCAGTCGATTGGGTTATGGCTTCAATCGATTGGACGATCAATTTTCCATAAACATTGATCAATTTTTGAAAATGCGAGGATCTGATTGACTTGGAGACTAAGTTTAAATTAGATTGTATTTGAAAAGGAGCACGCATAGGTTTTCCAATAGATTGGCTCAAGGATCCAACAAATTGGGCTTATGTGAATCATCCTCCTTGGTGCTTTTTAGGTCTTGTGTTGGATTTTCTTTGGCTTTTTCAATTTTCTTCACCTCTGCCCAACCTTATTTGCACCTCCTTTCTTTAAAAGACTAAGAATCTCATCTATTGTGCTAGCATAATCACTTTAAATAATGAGAAAAAAATTAAACACACTATATTAAAGGATTAATCAAAATTTGCGATTGTTGCAACCTTAAAATAGTTTTTTTTACCTCAATTATCATGAACCCTTGATAAAATTTCCCTTTTTTTAGGGAACACCAACACATTGTGAGGTGTCCTTATCTACGAGTCGTTGAATACGAAAAGTTAATTAAATAATAAGATAGATATGTCCACCAAAGACGTATATACTCTATCTACTATGAGGTTAGTTGATCATGGATCAGAGATGTTAAGATAACTCTCAGTAAAAATCTTGATTTGATCACCACCATTGATACACCATCATAGATCATTCTTGGATCAAAGAATTCAAACAAAAAAACAATTTATTCTCAAGATTATACTCTTTTTGTTTGCATAGTTTCATTTAGTATGCTCTAACGCTTCATAACATCTCCAAAGCAACCCAATAAAACATACAAGGGTTTCACCTTTGGTACCCAAATTGTCTTGGGTCCAGGTGCATTAGTTTATCTAGGTCTAAAATTACTATCTTTATAACTTTTAAATTTATTGAAACAAAAAAATTATAAGCGGCTTATTCTATTACTTAATCATTCTTTGATTTTTCTGAAATTCATAAAGACTTCCATCTATAGATTTAATGTTTGGATATATTTCCAATTCTTAACTCCTACTATTTGTTAGTAACAATTGTTCCAAAATATTTTATAACACTTCTAAATTTGGAAAACCATTTATGAATGAAAAATTCATATTTTTTGCGCCGTGTGTTCATTCTCTCTTGTTCGATACTTAGATAAACTACATATATCATTTCAAGAGTATCCCACATTTATTTGGAGGTTTTTCAATTATAAACATATAGGAGTTTACTATTGTTTAAATACATTACTAGAAAATTCTTGGTTTTGAAATCAATTTAAAATTTTGTCTTTTCCTCTAGTCCAAAGGAAATTGGGTTTATCTACGACTTCTCCAACTATTTGGTGAGTAAGGATAAATGGACCGTTGATTAGATTTTACCATAATTCAATATGAATATTTTGAATAAAAAATTTGAATCTAGCTTTCCTTATTTCAAACCTAACACCATTAAACAATGAAGGTGTGTTTAGGAAAGATATCTTGTTAGAAAATGTCTTGGAAGTCATCTTCCTCCTAAGATGATTAGTCTTTGAACAAGAGTTAGACTCCGATGCCACTTATTGGACCTGTGATTCCACACACAAAAGGGAGGGGGTGAATTTTGGGTTTTAGAAAAAGTATAGTTGGAAAGTATTTCTTTATCATTATCAGAGTTTAAAACCATTTTTTATAAAAACGTTTGAAAGATAGTAGCAGAAAGTAAATATGTGGAAAATAAAGAGTTAAGGATAAGAGAAATGACACCGGGAATTATAGTGGTTCGGTCGAAATGAAATGACCTAATCCTCTCTCCAAGATTTAATATTGAGAGTATATAGTAATTTTTAAGAGCTTTTAGTAGGTTAAACTCTTGAGCCCCCTTATATAAGGAAAATGAAGTTCCAGGCTAACTTCCAACCAAACAACAAACAACTGATACAAAATAATTTATAAATTAATTATCTTATTATAATTGTTCTCTTATAATTAATAATACAAAAAATATATTAGTATTAATTAGTTAGGTGATTAAATGATTAGTCAATTATGATTCTAATTAGGTTAGTTAAAATAAGTATTAATTAGATTTAAATAATTAAATAAAAATATCAAAAATAAAATATCAAATATATATATGATTTTTTTTTTAAAATAAGAGGAGGCGTGCATTGGGCCTCATGAAGAGGCGCCAATGGTTGTGGCGCCTGCATGGCCCTCCAAGAGGAGGCGCCAATACAGCTGGCGCCTATGTTTGTTTCTTTTGAAAATAAAATTTAATTTTGCAGCCAACAAGAATAGAACACATAACCTTTGGATCAATACTAAAACATGTTACCATTGTACCACAGACCCTTTATATTAATTTGTTTCATCATATATATAATGAGCCATTGTGCTTAGATCATAAGAGAAAGACACTAAATTTTTATTTTAAATTTTAATATCTTAAATATATGAATTATATTCTTCAATATTTATATAATTTATTTATAATCAATATAAATTGCTATTTCCATTTTAAATTATATGTTACTCCTATTTTGTAAAATATTTTGTTTTATATTTTAAGTTGTTTTGCAATATA
The DNA here is from genome assembly GCF_024323335.1 of Lathyrus oleraceus. Taxonomy (NCBI): domain Eukaryota; kingdom Viridiplantae; phylum Streptophyta; class Magnoliopsida; order Fabales; family Fabaceae; genus Lathyrus; species Lathyrus oleraceus. Next base: position 529,274,602 of record NC_066581.1, read on the forward strand.
AATTAAATATTAATAAGTTTTTCTTATCATACTATCTACTATTTATATTATTCTTTTATTTCATCATCTTTTCATATCATTAATAAATTATATATAATTTATTTATTTATAAAATTAATTATAATCTAAATTTGTGTGAAATATCATAAAGAAATTATTATTTAGGACGAAGAAAGGATCTCATTTAAATTATGCACGATTTTTAAAAAATAATTGATAGTATTTATTTTATTATTAAAATAAATCTGATTTATTATAATATTTTATTTTTAAAAAATATATTGTTCTTTTTTCATTTTATTAAATTTTATCTCTATTCTTTAATTTTTAAAAATATTATATATTAATATATTCAAATTAATATTCAATTATTTTGTGTTTTATTTTATAATGTATTTATATTTTATTAATTTTTTATATATTAAATATTTAAGTATTATTTTATATAACTTAGACATGTATTAATATATTATATTATTTATAAAAAGTAATATAATATTTAAAAATATATTATATTTAAAATAATATAATTTTTCAATTGTATTTATAATAAATATTATGAAGTTTTATTTGAATTTTTGTGTAAAAATTAATATAAAAAATAATATGTTTAAGGTTGAATAATTCAAAAAATTTAAAGAGGGGTAATAATTTTTAAACGCATAATACAATGTAAACAACCCTATAAAATCCAAGATAGTTTGAATTGGTGTATTTAATATCGAATAATTTATTTTTTATGTATTTAATATCGAATAATCCATTTTTGGTGTATTTAATATCGAATAACCCGTTTTATCAGCTATACATACTCGGTCGAAAGGTGTTTGATAGTTTTATATTGATTATAAATAAATTATATAAATATTGAAGAATATAATTCATATATTTAACATATTAAAATTTAAAATAAAAATTTAGTGTCTTTCTCTTATGATATAAGAACAATGGCTCATTAAATATATGATGAAACAAATTAACATAAAGGGTTTGTGATACAATGGTAATGTGTTTCACTATTGATCCAAAGGTTGTGTGTTCGATTCTTGTTGGTTGTAAAACTAAATTTTATTTTCAAAAGAAACACACATCGGCGCCAGCTGTATTGGCGCCTCCTCTTGGAGGGCCATGCAGGCGCCACAAGCATTGGCGCCTCTTCATGAGGCCCAATGCATCTGGCGCCTCCTCTTATATTTTGGGGGGTGCGTCAACTCCCTCGGCGCATCCTCCCTTAAACATGGTTATTTTGGAAAAAAATTGAAAAGTTGGTTATTTTCGTATTTTTTTACAATCAAACATAATCAATATAAAATTAATTCAAATTCACTCAAACGTCATGTTCTCTGCCCTTATGCATTGAAACATTTTTCAAATAAACTTTTCTCCGCCCCCGATGCATTGAGAACTTTCAAAATCTAAAAACAACAAACATTACCTACAAGCGTTGCAGAGAACCCTTTATTCGAGTATCACATGTTTAATTGTCAAGATATTCACCTAGTAGAAATAACTAAAACTCCTCAAAACTAGCGATAACCTACGTTGGACGAGGATAATGAGCCCAAAGGGAGGTACCACGTCTTGGAAAAGCAATTAAGGGAGATTGATGGGCATGATGTTTATGGACTCAATGCCTTCGACTGGTGTTTAGTTCCTAACAAGGCCATCCCTTCTAAGTTCAAAATGCATAAATTTGAGAAGTACAAAGCCTTGGCTATCCGAGGAGTCACTTGGCGACGTTTTGTAGAAAGATGGAATCTTACACACATAACGACAAGTTGTTAATGCACTGCTTTTAGGATAGTCTAAGTGGTGTGTCCCTGAACTGGTATATGCACTTGGAAAGAAGCTGTTTTTGGTAATGGAAGGATTTTGCCAATTCCTTCTTCAAACAATACAAATACAACATGGACGGGACACTGGATCTAATGCAGTTGCAAATCTTGGCTAAGAAAAGTACTAAAAATTTCAAAGAATATGCACAACGCTAGAGGGAAATGGAAGTCCAGGTCAAACCACCTTTGTCTAAGAGGGAATTGGTGGGCATGTTCATGGACACATTGCAGACCCCGTTTTTTGAGAAGATGATTGGAAGTGCATCTTTAGGTTTTTTGCATTTGGTCGTTATTGGTGAAAGAATAGAGCATGGTTTAAAAAAAAGGAAAAAATCATGTATTGTAGGGGGTCATAGTAGTACGAAGAAATTCCCCACCAATGTTTAGAATATAAGGAAGTGAAACCAACACATTCATATCTAATATTGGGAATTTTTATCGTGCACCAACGAAATCTTATCATCCTTCGACTTTTCAGCAACCACCATCTTCAGTGCCATATTTTCCATATCCATATCTGGCAACTGCAACACCTGTTCAATATTTGTAACCATTGTTTTGAAGACCCCCATATCAACAACCTTTGTCTATTCCTCCACAAAATCACTGGAATCAGAATTAGAATCAAGCTCATTTCAGACCCCCTGAATAGTTAGGAAATGAGGTATCCTCATTTTGATCTGATACATATACCATACAACCACATTTGATCCAAAACTCGATGGTAGTCCCCAGACCACTTAAGCCTTTGGATCCTTCATTCCCACATTAGTACAACATAAATTCCAAATGTGAGTATCATGCCGGCTCAGTGGGGGATTTTGTTGAGGAGTGTAGTGCTTTCAAGTAAAAAGTGCAATAGTTAATTGACAACAAATGTTTGAACTTCAAAGAAGATGGACTAAACGTGACCAAACAAAGGAATTTTATTCATGTAAAACACCTTCTAAGATCTCTACCATCTCCCTGATGAAGCACACCAGGAAGCACTGATGAGAGTTTTAAATGGGGCTCATGTCACCCAAGACATTACCGTGTATCAATTTGAGGTGGTAGTCATTAACATCATCGCCAGTAGAAATCTCGACGTTAGCTACGAGGAGTTTTCAGCCGAAGTAAAATCCCATAACAAGGCTTTGCATATATCGATGAAGTGTCTCGACAATGTTCTTGTAAGATTTTTTTTGATATCGGTTCGTCTCTGAATTTCATGCCAAAATCAACCCTTGTCAAGCTATCAGTCAATCGAAACTACATAAAGCTTAATGTTATGTTGGTGAAGGCATTTGATGGATCAAGGAGATTCTTCATTGGGAAAATGGATTTACCCATCAGGTTGGTCCTCACACCTTTGACATTACTTACCAAGTAATGGACATCAATCCGGCATATAATTGCTTGCTACAGAGACCTTGGATCCATGCAGTTGGCACTGTTACTTATACCCCACACCAGAAGCTAAAATTTGTTTTAGAAAAAAAGATGATAATCATTTTTGGTGAAGAGAATATGTTGGTGAGCCATTTTTCATATTTCCAGTACATTGAGGCGATCGATAAATCTTTGGAAACTTCTATCTAAGTTTTAGATATTGCAAATGATGTTACTGCGGGTAATATAGATTTCACTAAGAGGCCAAATTTTCCTATCATCTCGTTGAAGAGTGTAAATTTTGTGATTGGAGTTGGAAACTTCAAAGGATGGGGATAATTATTGAATCTACCCAAGAAAATGGACAAGTATGGGTTAGGATACATGTCTCCCATAGCGAAGAAGGAAGTCATGGCTCTGAATACTGGAAAAGTGCTTATCCGTTGAATTCAAGAGACCTTTTGCAGCGCATACTTTATTTATGATTATCAAGTGGTTATTGTTAAAGACGTCGTAGCTGGCCAGGAGGTATCATGTTTGGTGTATCGTTGCTCTCTGGATGCAAGTCTCGACAATTGGAAGGCTATCGAGATTCCCGAGATTGTCTTATTATCAAAGTAATTCATTATACTTTCAAATCATTTTTCTATGCTCGGGACTTAAGAATAGCTTGTAGAGAACCCCTTTGTTTAAATAAACTAATTAACATTAATAAAAGCATTTTGTTTGTCTCCAATCATCTTTTCCCTTTTCATTTTATTTATTTACTATTTTAGAAAAAATGGGAACTTTTATTCATGATTTTCCTTTTTATTTTCTTTCTTTTTTGGAAAAAAATAAAATCATGTAGATCAATAAACAAATCCATTTAAAATCACGTGACTTTGAGCTCCCAATTAACCACATCTAAGAGAGTTGTGAGGAAGATTGTGAAATCTCCGACGAGTTAACAAGGCTGCTAGGTCATGAGTCTAAGGTGATATAACCGCACCAAGAGCCATTGGAGACAATTAACTTGGGGATTGAGCATGACAAAAAGGAGATCAAGACTTGCATTTCTACGAAAGAGAACGAACAAGAGAAGTTTGTCAAACTCCTGCAAGAATATGTCAACGTGTTTGCTTTTCATACTAAGATATGTCGGATCTTGACACAGACATAGTCGAACATAAGTTACCACTCACATCAAAGTTCACTCCGGTAAAGCAAAAGCTTAGAAGAACTCTGCATGACATGTCACTAAAGATCAGAAAAGAAGTCAAGAGGCAGTTTGATGCAAGTTTCTTAACCGTAGCAAAATACCCGAGGTGGACTTTTAACATCGTGTCCGATCCAAAGAAGAATGGAAAGGTGTGATTGTATGTTAATTATCGAGAGCTAAACAAAGCCAGACCAAAGGACGATTTCCATCTACCTCACATTGATGTATTGGTTGATAACACTACTCAATTCGTGGTCTTTTCCTTTATGGAAGGATTCTCTGGCTATAATTACATCAAAATGGCTCTTGAAGATATGGAGAAGACCATGTTTATTACCCCATGGTGAACCTTTTGCTACAAAGTGATGTTGGTTCTTTTCCATGATATGATGTATAAGGAAATAGAGGTCTATATTAACGACATGATCGCTAAGTCAAGGCCCGAGGATCATATCGTTCATATGCAAAAGTTCTCTGGACGACTAAGAAGATTTAGACTGCGATTAAATCCTGCTAAATGTACTTTTGGTGTTAGATTTGGGAAGTTGCTAGGTTTAATCTTCAGTCAACAAGGAATTGAAGTCGACTCCGATAAGGTATGAGCAATACAAAAAAGGCCAGATCCTCGCATAGAAAAAGAAGTTTGTGGTTTCCTAAGAAGGTTGAATTATATCTTCAGATTTATCTCACACCTTACCGCCACTTGGGAATCAATCTTCAAGTTGTTGCGTAAAAACCAAGATGTTGAGTGGAATGAGGATTTCCAAGAAGCACTCGAAAAGATAAATCAATACTTGCATGAGCCATTGATATTGATACCTCGTATCTCAGGGAAACCCTTCATTATGTACTTGATAATGCTTGATGAATCAACGGGATGCGTGAAGGGGACACACGATGAAACCGGTAGAAAAGAGCATGTAATCTATTACTTAGCAAGAAGTTCACCAGTTACGAAACCATATAGTCATTACTAGAAAGAACTTGTTGTGCATTAACATGGGTCAAAGTCCTCCCCATCCCCACAACTTTTTCCTTTTTGAAGTGTTTTCTTCTTCCCTTTTTCTTTCCCTCTTTGGAACTATTACCAATTGCATAATTCAAATTCACTACGCTACACACCAAAGGCCAATTTCCTACATTTTTTAGCATTTCATGAAGTTTTCGGATAGACAAGAGTGGTAGGGGAAATTGGAGTAGAAAATGAGATTTTGAGTGAGAAAGTAAAGCACAAAACCACCATTTCACGTCATCTTCAACCTCATAACAAACCATCACTTCCATAACATACAAAACATTCACCCTTGTTTTCTTCATCAACAACAACATCACCATTTTCAACTTCTTATCACTAATTTATTGGAGCTTTTGTAATTGGACGCGCATCCTTTTATCCCCGAGAAACAAACGTAAGATTCACTTCTTAGTTAAGTTCAAATACTCATCTTCTGCATAAAAATGACAATCAACAAACTTCAACGTTTTCCACCTTAGCGCGATCAATTTCTTTTTTTAATCAACGAACTTTTTCCGCCTTTGCGCGATTAAACTCTTTTACTTTAAAAATAACCAACCCACACATTTTTTAGAGCCAAGAACTACGCAACTTTGAATTCTCCATTGCACTGGGAGATACGCAGGAGCAAGACTCAACATCTTATCAAGCATCCTAATAAAAAAAAACTTTTTTATTTCCTTTCTTGTAAATACGTTATAATAATTAGGAGAAATCAAACACCTTAGACTAACACTATCTTTCGCAAAACTAATTAAAGGTTATTGTTGTTCACAACGGAGGTCGCAGAGTGTTAATACCTTCCTCGCGCAAAATCGACTCTCGAACCTGAATTTGATTACGATGAACATATTTTTGTTCTTTAGAGTTTTATCGACGTTTTCTCTTTTAAAAAATAATCTTCAGTGGTGACTTCATTGTTATTTGAACGTTTTCTCTCTCGAGTAATATTCGTGCCCCAACAATGCAGAATTACAAAATTGCTATTACGTGACTTAAATCTTTATCACAATTGGTATTGTGTGTTCCTTTCAAATATATGCTTTTTCTTTTCTTGTAACATGATTAATAGTATACTTGAGACATTGCTATTAACGCTTTTTTTTAACATTACTCATTGTTATTAACAATGTTAATGACAAGAAAAACATATGTTATTGAATTTATAAAAGTTAAATAATAGAACATAAATCTTAATGTTAAATTATCATATATCATTTATTTTTGACTAATTGTGACACTCTCACGATTTTCGTAAACTTTGTAAGTCACATTGCACCAATCATATATTTAAGCACTCTGTACTTCTTTATAACCAATGAAAGTCTTTAGAAAATGTTAAAGTAATAGATGCAGCACCACAGGAAAAAGATATGGATGAAATAAATAAACGACAGATACATCATTTTCAATGAATACAAACAGATGCACGTGGATACGACCTACCACACGTGTACTCAATCATCATGTGAATGTGAATGACTTTTTATTTTATTTTGGTCAATAACATTTATTTATTTACTATATTTTCTTCTATAGTAAGACCATTTCACACCAACTTCTCCTCATTTTCATCATTTATGTTACACATTATTTATTTTAAATTTTTCAATTTTAATATTACAATAAACGTTATTTTGTATATTTATCTTAGTTTATTTGTTAACAATAAACTCTTTTTTTAATAATATAAATGGAAAATGATATATATATATATATATATATATATATATATATATATATATATATATATATATATATATATATATATAGAGAGAGAGAGAGATAGATAGATATTAAATTTGTTTAGCCTTTAAATTATAACTAAATGATTTTAATCAAAATATATGCATATTAATCTTTTAATTTTCATAAAGAGGTTTATTGTAGTTATTTTTATCTATTCTCTTCAAATGACTTCAAAAATAAATTAAATATTTTTTATTATTTTAACTTAATTTCAAAATTTATTTTAATACTCCAATAAAAATTTATTACATGTTTCTCCCCTTAAAATTATATAAATATTTATTTTTGTTCTTAAAGTGGACGATGATAAAATAAAATAAAATACCTTAGCATAATAAAGGCGAATATACATATTTTTTTAGTTAAAAAATTAATATAAATTTTAAAATAAAGATAAGTGATAAAAAAGATGAATTTTCGATAAATATATAAAGACTAAATTAAAAGTCCCAAAATATTCGTAGTTATATTATCTGGAATATGATATAATTAGGAATCAAAAAGTGTTTTAATTCATTTATTTATAACATTTAACATAAAATTAAATTTTTTAAATTTTGATTAAAATATTATAAATATTTCATATTAATTTAGAATATCAAATTATATATTAATTATTATTATCATGATTTATTTTTGAACTAGAATTAGATTTATTTATCCCAAGGGATTAATATTGAATCTTTTATACCAAGTCAATAGTTATTATCAATATTATTTTTCTCTGATTTTTCTTCCACATAATCACAAATTCAATTTGGTATCAAAGTCTTTCCCAATCCTTTTTGAACTATCAAACACTCTTCCAATTGAATTTCAAAAAGTTTGAGAATGTGTGTTATTTTCTTTTTTTAATGACAGGTTCTCTTAAATAAAAAAAATTCACGTTGAATCCACAAATTGTTTCGGCATATTATCTACCACTTTGTATGTTTAAAGATCTTTAAAGATCAAGATGTATCATATATGAATTTGGTTGATTCTTTCACAGTTGATTTTGATATTGGTCATATTCACTCTTTGTTGCATCCCTCAATGTGGTGGTTTGTCCCCTCTCTTAGGATGTTTCTTCGGTTGGTTTCTCACTTCGGCATCACTTATGCAGTCACTTCCGAGGACATCTTCGGTGTCACTTCCAACGTCACTTCCAACGTCATCTCCGATGTCATTTATGTATTTGTCTCCACCGACAAAACAATGTATCTCCTCTTTGATTCTTACTCTTTCTATGATAGTTTTTATTGATTTCTCTCTTTGTTGGTTACAATATTAATTTGTTTGGTTTGATCTCATATTTTCAAGATTAATTTGTAATAAGCTTGAAGCTTAGTAAGTTTTGGCTTGAAAGCAATGTTAGAATATTATAAATATCCTATAATACAGTTTATATTAATTTAGAATATATATTAGAGTATATCATAGTATTTGTATTGGCTGAAAGTACAATAGTGAGAAAGTGTTTGCTCACATAGGGATTGCGAGTAACATAGTGTATATTTTCTTTGTGGAATTCGTCTATTTTTCCCATCATGAGATTGGGATATATAGAGGATCTCTGGATCAGATTCTTAGAGAAACAGTTTCTTTCACTTTCTTATCCTTAGGTCTCTTTATCATAGACCATCATCTTTTTAGGCCCATAAATTTATCCCAGAATATAGTCCCTCAAGCACGAGACTTGAAAACGTCGAAGTGATTTAATCCAGGCATGAATTAATTCATTTTGAGGCGACATTTATTTAGTTGAGTCCCTCGAGCCAGACTTAGATAGTCGACTCCTTCAAGCATTTATTGGGGCGATTCTAAGAAGATAAGGAACAAACGCCTCCCTAAACTTAGACATTTTTTGTAACCACGCCCTTCAGGGTTTATTAATAAAAACGTTTCGACTTTATGGTGATTAGTTTTATGATATTTGAAATTCGTTCTAGTTTGTTCATTAGTTTAAAAGTTTATATTGCCTTGGTTACACAAATTTATGGTATAAGGCGAATCCCTCAAGCGCTACTTGGGGTAAATCCTTCAAGTGTTGAGTAGAGTTCTCCTTGATAAGGATCCTTTAATTAGGGCTCAACATATATTTGTCTTATATGCGGAAAGGATACTTAATTGAAGGTCCAACGTATAATTATCTTATAGGAGGAAACAATTGTTCATTGAATGTCCAACAAACACTTGACTTATAGGCTGCAATGGTCCTTCATTGAAATTCCAACATATAATTTTCTTATAGACGGAAAGGATCCTCAATTGAAGTTTCATCATATAATTTCCTTATAGGTGGCAAGAATTCTTTGATGAAGGTCTAGGATATAATTGTCTTGTTAGTGGCAAGGATTCTTCAATGAAGGTTCAACATATTATTGCCTCATAAGTGGCAAAAATCCTTTAGTGAAGGTTCATCATATAATTGACTTATAGGTGACAAAGATCATCCATGGAAGGTCCAATATATAATTTCATTGTAGGAGGAAAGAATCATTTAGTGAAGATCCAACATAACATCAGATAGTTAAGAAGACATGATGCCTCATTAAAATCACTCCCTTGTATGGGAAAAGAGTGTGACCCTATCTTTGATACTTAAAATCTAAATGTTTGAGAGGATTCATATATTGTCGAGTCAAGGCCTTTGCCTTATTCAACTCGAAACACTAAATAATTAACTATAGGAGTATCTCAATTAATTGAGTTCCAATTTCTATGGATAATTCTTGTGTTTAATTCCTCGAGCTTACAGGCGTCGTGCGGCAGCTTCTAACATATTCCATACAGACCTTCCCAGTTAGGTAGAAACTTTCCCAATCGATTAGGTGCAACCATTTTTCTAAGTACGAGATCACCTTCTTGCATTTCCATTGAAACCACCTTTAAATTGTATCTTCTGGCAACCCTTTGTTTGGTGGTGAATTCCCTGATATAAATGATTTTTCTGGTTCTGTCAACCAAGTCAGTTGGATACCTAAGTTTTTTCTCATTTTATTTTTCATTAAATTGTGCATGCCTCAAAGTGGTCGTGTGAATTTTAACAAGAATGACGGAATCATCATTGTAGACGATTGTAAATAGCATTTCCATGAAGTTGTTTTGCCCATAGGCCCTTGGTGTCGTCAAGTATTTTACTTATCTCGCTTAGTATAACCTTATTTACGGACTCGGCCTTTCTGTTGGCCTAAATATGCATGATTAAGATGAACTTCATTTGTATTCCCAAGTGTTGCCAAAATGTACCACATGTGAACTTGGAAATTGCGTACCGTTGTTTGAGATAATGACTATGGGTATGCCAAACCCGCATATAATTCATTGCGAATAAAAATGTTGAACCATATCTTCTATTATTTTGGAGACGAACTCTTCCTTTATCCACTTCGTGAAGTAGTCTACCCTTGTGATTATAAACTTCGGTTCCTAACGCCAACACTAGTAAAATGCCCATGGAAATGTGACAGAGTGAAGAGTCTCAGCTAGCATATGATGTAGATTGGAATGTCTCAGGCACTTGTCACATTTTTTTTTATGATTTATGTAATATTTTTCATCAGGGTGGGTCAATATTAACATGACCTCAACAACTTATGGGTGAGTGCTCGCCTGTCGATGTGATTGTTACATGTTCCTTGGTTGACCTATGTGAGGACCAAGCAAGTCTCGTTTTCCCTAGATATATTAACATGGGGGAGGATCTTCCCATTTTAAAGATTTTTCCAAATAATAGAGTATATTTTGTTGCGAGCTTTCATATCTTCTTTGCCTCAATCTCGTTTGTAGGGATCTTATATGTTGTCAAGTAACACGTTATAGGTACCATCCAAATTATGGGTTTGGCTGATTCGATGGTGTTAACTTCTTCTATTTAGATACAAGAGGTGGCTAGAGTTTCCTGTACGACTGTCCAATTATGGTCGAGTTTCTTGGTGCGAGCAAGCTTTGAGATGAGATATGCTCTAGAGTTCTTTTCCCTGGTCACATATTCGAAAAATTTGAAACGAATATATAAGTCTCGTACATTTATGAAATATTTGATCAGTTGGTCCTCCTTCGACTGATATTCTTTGATGACCTGATTTGTGATCAACTATGAGTCACTACTGGCTCTGAGAGTCGAAGTTTCGATATATATGGAAAGGTTCATATCAGTGATGAGGACTTCATGCTCAACTCGATTGTTATTGGTTTTAAATTCGAACTTATGTAATTCTCTAGAAAGAGGTTGTCTGGGCCTTTTAGAATTATTTTGGCACCACCCCCCTTTCATATTCGAGGAGCCATCCATAGATATCATCCATATTGAAAGGACCTCCTCACTCATATAGGTGAACTAGAATCTTCCAATAAGTCTGGCAGCACTTGAGATTTTATACTTCCTATATGCACAAAATATCATACTCGGATAGTCCAATTAACAAGGAAACCATTCTACCTGTTAGATTTGTTTTTTGTAGGATTTGGCATATTGAATAGTTTGACCATCATATGATTCCCTTGTAATTATGGTTTATGTTTCCTTGCACTAATCATGATCTTCAACGCCATTATCTCATTTTTTGATACCTTTCTTCAACGCTTTTTAATACCTTGCTCGCTAAGTAGACCAACTATCCAAAATTGTTTTTCTTCTAGACTAGTACAAAACTCATCGCTCTATCAGTAACTGATAAATATAAGTATAAGGTGAGCATGCTTTCGATCGTGTTAGTATGGGCGGAGTCGCCGAAAATATTTTTAATGTTGTGAATGCCTCCCCGCATTCGTTTATCCACTCGATCTTCTCCCTCTTTTTTAAGAGTGGAGAATAAGAAAAATGCTTTTTCACTTACACGGGAAAGAAAATGAGATATAATAGTCATGTGTTCTATTAGTTGTTAAACTGATGTGACGCTGAAGGGTCTCTCGATGTTAATGATTGTCTAACATTTATTATGGTTCACCTCGATCCCCCTTCTGGTCAACATAAATCCCCAAGGATTTTCTCGCTTGAACCCCAAAGGGGCACTTGGTGGGGTTCAAATTCATGTTGTATCTTCTAACTGACTCCAAGATGTCTTCTAAATCTCTATAATGGCTTCCTTCTTCATGGGTCTTCATAGTCATATTGTTGATGTAGACCTCCAGATTATGCCCTATTTGGTCGGAGAATATTGCATCCATTAACCTTTAATAAGTTATGTCTATGTTATTCAATTTGGATGGCATGGCGTTGTAGTCATGATTAGACTTGAACTCTGCCTTAGGCATGACAAAGGGCTCCACTTTTACAACCTGATGATTTGTCTATTAGTCTGTCAATGTTGGGAAATGGATATGAATCTTTAGGTCACATTGCATTTAGATAAGTGAAATCGATACATATCCTCTATTTATTTGATGATTTTTGAAATAGGACCACATTAGCCAACCAATAAAAAATTTGAATTCAAATTAAAGATGCATTCTTCAAACTCTCGACTTCCTCGTTGATCTTTGCATGCTTCTTTTTGTCAACATTATGCTTTTATGGATGCCACAAGTTTCATAATGGAACCAATGGCAAAGCCGTGACAGGCCGTCGTGGCATCTATATCCGACATGTCGTGGGGGCCCAAGCAAATAAATCAACTGTTCTATTTAGCTTGGAACCAACTCCTTTTCTTTAGCTTTGGTCAAGGTGGTGCTCATCTCAGTGGTGTGAAAATCTGTGAGCCTAATATGGACCTCCTTTATATATTCTTCGGGCATCAATCTTTCTTTCTCAGGCTCTATCTTGGAATCCAAAATCACAAAACTCATTGATGTGTGCCTGGTTGTAGAGTGATGACTAGGACCATCTATGTCTCTCTTATCCTTAAGTTGCCATATAAACACTCTTGGGAGGCCTCATGATCATCCTGGATTATTCTAACCCGCCGTTAGGTAGTAGGTACTTCATACTTATGTATAAACCAATAAGGCGACCCCGAAAAGGTTGAAGGCAGACCGTCATATGATGATGTTGTATGAAGATGAAGCTTCTACCACGAGATACTTAATCTTAATCTTTTTTACGCTCTCATGCATAATAAACACTGTTTTAAGAGTTATGTGGCATTTCACCTGTACTTACTTGCAAGAGAATCCGTAGGTCGTTTGGATCCAACCAAAGCATCTCAAGTACATTCCAATATAAGATATCTATTGAACTCCTAAAGTCTATCAGTATTCGTTTTATATTCCAATCGACACACCGCACATTATGACCATAAAATCATTGTCGTGAGGATGGATGTCATCCACATATTTATCCGAGAAATTGATTTTATGTTCAAATAAATGAAAGACTGATATTTTTAAATAAAATTAGGTTTGAAATTGAATTCATATTTAAAAAATTTGTAATAAGATTCAAAATTAGGTGGTGGGAGTAACCTATTTGACCATAATGGTTACAAGACAAATACTGATTTAACACCATTATTGTGAATTGAATTGTTGTTGGAACACTATGTGCTGTTCCAACAGTAGCACTGATATCTGACCCTGACCTTTTAAACAGAACTGAGACTAGATGCTAGTGCTAGATTTAGGTGATCTCTGCAAAGAATTCATTAACTTCATTGTGTATTTACTCTTTCTTTAAGTTGGCAGCCCAACACTTCAATGACAAGGAGAGGAATAAGATGTATCTCTCTAAATATCTCTATCCTATAACTAGGCCATATCTAATTTTATTTATGCTCATGCAATTTCTTTTATTTTTTAAAAAATTGTTTTTCTAGTGTTAAATTATTTTTTAAAAAATCTCAAATAAAAATTAGTTTGAACAATTATTCTCAAAATATTATTTTAAATATTTTATAACTTTATTATTTTATTATTTTTATAATATTAAAATAAAAAGATTCCTTAATTTTAAAGCTATTTCAAATAGTTTTTAAAATATATATTTTTAAAATTTTTTTTTTTAATTTTTATAGGATGTCAAAATTAGTATTTCAATTTATAAAAATTAATTTTTTTTAAAAATATTTTTAATATTTAAAAAACATCTTTGTAAAAATTATTTTAAAAAATACAAAAAATATATCAATTTTTTAAAAGCTAAAACAAACATGTCCCTTAATATCAATATGTAATTTATTTATAAATTTTTCATTTTTTATTTTTAATATTATTTCATTATTTTTTCTTTAAATTAATATTACTTAAATCATTAATAACTCAATATCTTCAATTTTCAAGTATATTTTAATAAAATATTATTTTCTATTATCATAAAAAATTTAATTAATGCTTACTTAATTTTTGTTTATATTTAAGTAAGCAAGGGTAAAATTGAAATTGAAGCTAAAGGCACAAATATATTCTTAGCCAATTATTATTATTATTATTATTTATTTCTTAGATATTTATTAGGCATAACTATTTTGAAAATCAAACATAAATCTCGTATAAAAATATACATAAATTAAATATTTATATGAATCGAGAAAATAATGATATATTTTGGATTGACCAGAGTTTTCGACCAATCTCAATCCTTAGTTATTGACCTCACATAAAATCATGGTCTTTTTCTTCATCTTAATAATTGATCCATATTCAAAAGTTGTTTGTATTATAGATTAAACGAAAACATCTCTAATATTCTCCATTATTTAAGTGTGACCTTAAGTTATGTTTAACATAATTGCAAAATTTCACATCTAGACTATATTGTTGAAATGAAACACCAAAAAATTATAACCATCGTACTAAAAGTTTATGATTAATTAAGGATTTGATTAAAATGAATCTATAATAGTGAAAAGTGAGATCAAACAAATTGTGATGGTTGAGAAAGTTGGTTGATAAACACTTGAATGGGATGGTTCATGAATGATCACATCAAAACAAAATACATGCAATCGTGCAGATTTCAAAGCAAAAAGATACAAACCAAATTGAAGATACGAAAATTTTAAAATTTTCTAGAAAAGTACTAATCAATAGAAGCAGCCAAATATAGAGCCGTGATGAAAATGGTTTGCATTGCCTTTATTTAGAATGAAATCATCTTACTTCACATTCTGCCTACTACGAAATATACTTGGACAAATCAAATATAAATGTGCCTATCATTTTAAATTCTTTTTGCATATACAAAAATAAGTAGAAATAAAAAGAAAAACCTAAAATAATTTATGTTCTTTTTAGTTTTTTTACTCGTACTATATTTGTGTTCTTCTATAATTTTTATTTTTAGTGTTAATATAGTTGCGATCATCAAGACGTATCTATAGATATATATTTCATTGAGACTATGCTCTTCCATTTTAGTAATAAGTGAGTGTAGATCGTTCAAAAATTATATATAATATATTTTTATTGATATAATCATTTAATCATAGATATTATATAAATTGATTTCTTTGATTTTGTTTGCTAAATATAAAAAATTAATGATGATAAAATGTATTTGATATGTATGTTTAGTCCTAAATTTATGATGCATCTGTACAGGATAACAACCATAAATATAATAATAAAATATTTTTAATATATAAGTTCAGTCTTAATTTCTGATATATTTATTGCCGCCGATTTTGCGGTCGGGAGATCCGTTTCTTAAAACCATAGTCTCATCCATTCATAGAGTCATAAATCATTCTAAATTTTCATTTGAGGTATTGAATCAAATCTATATCAAATCCTAGAATTCTTAATTCAATAGACTGTTGATCAAAATACAAATACTCTTAAGTAGCATTTTTGCAGTAACCAATAAAAGAGACTTCTATATTCCACTAAAAGATTAATAAAGAAAGAAAAGAAGTGGACTTTTAAAGATTAAAACAATGGAAAATCTACTAAAATATTAATAAGAAAGAAAATAAGTGGATTTTAAGGTTAAAAATCAAGTTCTCCATAGTGTATAGTAAGAGCTTAGAGAACATGATAAGTTGGTTTTGTGGCATTAATTTAGACTTTAGGTGCATAGGTGAAATTTGTGTGTAAGTGAATGAAGTTCACATATTGCATTGCATATAAACTTAATGTAAAATTTTTATTTCATGCAAATCATGATGAGACATTTTCTTATTTACATTAAATTAGAATTAATTTAAACTTCTAAGTTTAAAATAAATGGCTAAATTCATATTGTCTTCAATGCAAGTAAAACAAATTAGTTACTATAATCATGTGAAACTTTAGGCTTATTGATGCAAATATGAATGTTATTATTTAAATAATTTTTTTCTCGATAATTTTTATTTTTAGTTTTGATTTATAGTTGATTTTAGGCAAGAGTGTATCCTTTGAATTTATATTGAAAGCTGTTTTTGAACGTGCACAGAGTCCTGAGCCGGTTGGAAATTCGTCAATTTCTCATAAAAAAATTCAATAAAACTTGACGAATTCCGACCTAAATATTGATGAACAAGAATCAATCTTTCTGATTGAAAACTCCTCTTGTTCTTCATTTTTCACTCGAGTGAATCAATCAACTTGGTTGCAAGATTTCGCTGCACAATTGATAATGAAATGAAACAAAATTGAATTGGAGAAGAAAAGAAAAATTTAGGGTTTCGAGTAACTAAAGAGTTTTATAATCTTGCATCCTCAATTATTTGTATGTGACCCTTTCTTCATCTGTCGCGTTTGCTGCAAGCAACGTCACTCTCTCCTTCACAAGATCCCAGAGATCTTGATAGCAAAAGACAGCCTTTATCTACTTGCACCAATTCTCATAATTCTAATTCTTTAGAATTGGGAGACTCGCCAGAAAATGCCCATTCGGATGATTCATCATCATCGTGTCAGTGCTATAGATACCAGATGTTAGAAATTCATCAATTTCCCCTCATTAAATTCACCAAAACTGATTGAATTTCGAACAAAATCTTGATGAACAAGAATTAATCTTTCCTATTGAATACTCCTTTTGTTCTTCACTCTTCGCTCGAGTGAATCAATCAACATTGATTGCAAGATTTTGTTGTACAATTGATAATGAAAAGAAACAAAATTGACTTAGAGAAGAAAATAAAACTTTAGGATTTTCGAGTAAGGAAGAAGAAGAAGAAATTTCTGTAGAGTTTCTCTCTGCTCTCGAACTGAGATTTTTTATTCTTTGCAACTGCAAGTGTGTGTATTCTACAATGATAAGGGCTACTCCCTATTTATATATTTGATTCTGCTTGCTCCTCAAGCAAAGTCCAAAATACTTAGTTCTGCTAACACTACAAAATTGGGCCTAAGTAAAAATTCATGTTGAGGTTAACTCCTCGACACTTCGACAACTAGGTGTTTTGACAGCAACATGCTTCGACACCATAAATTATATTCTCAACATAGCCCCGCTCTCTCACACACATTTCATATTCATATATAACTTAACTAAGTTATGCTTATATTTCTACTATGGCATTAAAATCCCTTTGTGGTATACAATTGCTTCCTATAGTAAAATTAAATGATTTTGCTAGGGTTCTTTGCACTGACAGTGTGATGTTAAGAAGTATGATGGGTCAAACAACTATGTTGCATTATATATGTTATACCAATGTTATGGTTGTAATATATATTTTATACCAATGTATAAACTAATGTTTGTATTAATGATGTTCTAATGTTGTATTAATGCTTTTATCTATTAAAATACTTGTATAAGATGTGGTTGTATTAATGATGTACCGATTCATAACTTTATTCTTGTAATAGTGTTGTTCTAATGTTTTTTTCAACTAAAATCTTTGTACTAGAGTGATTGTAGTGATGCATGTTCTAAGCATGGATGTACTTTCACCAATTTATCATGAAATAAGATCATGCTCATAAAAACTCAAACATACAAATTAACAACAACCATTTTACAGATTTCACATACTTTCATCATGCATCAATTTGAAATAATATAGTACACTAATTTCATATCAAAATGAACATTCAAAACAGATTTATCATAATATTATATCAAATATACATATACATCATCGATTGGGAGAAAAAGAGAGAAAATCTAGAGAAGGATTAAGGAATCCTCACTACCCATTCATAAAATTAATACCCTTAATTGAGTAGTCCCTGTCCCCCTTTATCTCATATTTCCAACAAAAACACTTTAGCTATGTCTTCCTCTTTTTATTCCTCAAACCCTTGCTTTTTCCATCCAAAAGCTCTTTTCTCAGTTTCTCACGTACTGCTAAAACTTTCTAAATCTCCCTTAATCCCATCACATAATCTATTTATTTAACTTAATTTCAGCTTACTAATAATTCCAACTTGGCCCAACATACTTTTATTTCTCACCACTTACACCATAATTTCTCATAATTCTATTTCCCACCAAATCTCATTATTTGACATTCTCTATTTATTTAATTAATATTTTACTATTTTAACTAAATAAACCAATCAAAGTTATAATAACTCCAAACACCACATACCACATATTATCATCAAATAAATAATTAAAAGCATATTAAATCATTTAAAATAATTAAATAAAGCAACAAAGTTTAATTTAATAAATTAATTTAATTCAGGGTGTCACAACTCTCTCCCACTTATAGAATTTTTGCTCTCAAAAATTGTCTGACGGAAAAAGCTCTGGATAAGATTCTCTCATCCGACTTTCGAGTTCCCATGTCACACTTCCACCAACAGGTCCTCCCCATACAACTTTTACCGAAGCAACCTCTTTGTCGTAAGTGCTTCACTTCAAGATCCTCAATCCGCAATGGTGATGCCTCAACAGTTAAGTTTTCTCTAACTTGCACATCATTCAACTAGATCACA
Source organism: Lathyrus oleraceus (assembly GCF_024323335.1). Lineage (NCBI taxonomy): Eukaryota > Viridiplantae > Streptophyta > Magnoliopsida > Fabales > Fabaceae > Lathyrus > Lathyrus oleraceus. The sequence goes on from NC_066581.1 coordinate 529,293,509, forward strand.
TGAGACGAATCAGAAATATAATTCCTAAGTTGAGATACATGAAAGACATCATGAAGATTCGAAAGAGATGGTGGTAATACAACCCTGTATGACACCTCTCCTACTCTCTAGAGGATCTGATATGGACCAATGAAAACGAGACGTGAGCTTTCGATACTTCATTGCACGACCAATATCAGTCACTGGTGTGTCTCTTAAGAACATATGATTTACCTCTTAGAACTCAAGTGCATTTGTCCTCTTATCATGATAACTCTTCTGATACTCTACAAAGCTTTTATCTTCTCTTGAATCATCTTGATATTCTCAAAAGTTGGTTGAATGATCTCAAGTCCAAGCCATGCACTCTCACATGATTCATACCAGCCCAAATGACTCCTACACATTCTTTGATAGAAAGCCTCATACAGTGTCATTCCAATACTAGAATGGAAATTGTTGTTATATGTAAACTCGATCAATAGTAAGTAACTATCCCAATTACCTCCTTGCTCCATAACACAAGCTCTCAACAAATCCTCCAATAATTGGATAGTCCTCTCAGTATGACTATCAGTCTGCGGAGGATAATTAAAACTCAACCTTAATTTAATTCCCAAAGCCTCTTGCAAACTCTACAAAAACCTTGACCTAAACCTATAATCTCTATCTAACACAATACTCTAAGGAATACCATGAAGCTTCGCAATCTCGCTGATGTAAACCTATGTTAAATTCTGCAATGAATAACTGATCTTTATCAGAAGGAAATGAGCCGATTTAGTCAGTCTGTCAAAAATAACACATATAGAACCACTCTCATTCGCCGCCCTCGACAAACCAGTCACAAAGTCCATCGAAATGCTATCCCATTTCCACTCAAGAATACTTATTGATTGCATCAATCCAGTTAGTCTCTGATTCAAAAATATTATTTATATTTACCGATTTAGGTTTGCCTAATTGATTTAAAAAATGTTTGTTTATGATATGTGACCTATTTATTTTTAATTAAAGAAATATAAAATAAACTTAAATCTTCTTTATTTAAATAAAAGCCTGGAAGTTGACTTTTAGTATTTGGATTAATTAGTTAAGTTGGATATCAATGTTTTTTTTCACTAGTAATATTAAGGAATGAGCGAATGGTAGTTTGCATTTGGATTTTAGAATTAGTGGAGTTCCATTGTGGTCGGAACATTGTACAACCTATTGTCATACACTTTGGATGTGGAGGATTAAGGAACAACATAACAAAAAAATTTTGAGATCTAGAATTCAATAGCAATATGTTATTAAAGTTGCTCATGAATATTTTTTTGGCATCAAAGTTGTATGGTAGTAAGATGGAGTTGCCTCGAGAGGCTAAACAAATAAGGTAGACTCCTCCGCATTCGAGTTGAGTGAGATTGAACACAGATATAGTTAGTGAGAATAATCCGAAAGATGAATGTTATAGTCTTTTAAGAGATTGTATCTTTGAGTTCTGGTAATACATATAATATTGATGAACTTTGAGATCTCTAAGAAGGATTAAGATTAGCAAAAGAGTTTAGGTTTAAGCTATTGAATACATATGCAGATACACTTGTCAACATAGAGTGTAATCTAAATCATAATTTGATACTTTATGAACGGATTTTTACTCAAATTTCTTTTCTTTTGTCAACTGATTGTATTGAAGTCTTTCCATATCGATTGCTATCTTTGAAGTCTAACCTTCTATTCATCCAAAAATAAAAAGTTTGGCTTGACCTTTACCTATCTATCCTATACCATAACTTGATGTGATCTGCTTGATCCTAATAGCCGCAGTAGAAAATCTTGTTATGTTTATGCATATTGTAAGTACTAAACAAGTTACCATTGATGATATGATAAGACACAAGTGAATCACAAAAGAGATTCTAAGAAGTGAATTATTGACATATGAAATATAGAAGCACGTTAGAGTGGAAGCAAGATAATCAATAATTGGTTTGGTAGAGAAAGAGAGAGGGGGCCCAACCAAAAAGGTTGAAGAGAAGAGGAGGAATGTCTTACCCACACAAACACACACGAATGAAATTTATTAATTAAAAAACCAATGTTTGTGATGTACACTGAACATTACAGTTTGCACGAGACCCTCTTTTTTGTTTTCTTGCACTTTTTCTATTGCTTCAAATTCTGTACTTCTTTTTCTTCTTCTTTCCATCATTAATCACATTACTTTTCTTTTAATTTTTACTACAATTCTTGAAATAATTATTTTACTGTTACTACTTATTGTCAACTTTTGGATAATATGTTGTCAAAATTTGGATAATATTTATATATACTTACGTATATTTTCTATTATATATTTCATCTCTAATCTTTTCTATAAGAAAAAAAATATTTTTTTAATTCAAATTAATTTAAATTATATATATAATGTAAATGTTGGGGTACAAATATCCATGCATTAATACTATAATTTTTTTATTACCTTTTTGCATGGACATGATTGAGACTTTTCTTGCAGTACATGTTATTGATTCACCCATTCCAAAAAGCCACTAGACTCAACAGTCTAGAAAGTCAATAGCACAGTTGAGTTAATGATTCTCTAGGAATTACAGTCTCACAATGTTTGAAAAACTTGTATTTGGAATTTTAAAATGGAACCGAAATTTTGAAATCTCACAAACACATAGGATCCACATGGTAAGAGAAGGAAACTACTGTCGTTTGACCAAATTTTGTTGACAGACATGTGAAGAACTGAGGCTAGCTATGACTATACATTTTATTTTAGGTGAGATTGGGGTGCTATGCATGTGCCTATTCTTAAAAATTGTTACTCTTTTTTTTACTTTGGATTCAAAGGATAAAATATGAATATGCTTTTGTTTATCATCATTAAAATAATTTCAGTAGGAAATGGATTAATGAACCTTTGTAATTCTTATGAGCTGCAGATCTCAAACCTTAAAATAACATAATATTGATATATTATACGCATTTATTTTTAAAATATAATAAAAATGTAAAAAAGAAAAATATTTTTTTTATTAAAAGAATTTATTATTTTTAAGAGAAAGATATATTTTAATTTATATATGGATCATAAATATAATTTTTTATATAAAAATATTTGGATGAACGATATATTTTATTGTACGTAATATTATTTCTGTTTTAACATTATTTATAAAAGTATTTGGATAAAAACACTTGTTCCCGAATTACAAACATGTTCCAGGTGCTACTAGAAAGAAGTTGGATGATAGAAATAAAGTAATGTTATTGATTGGGTACCATAATATATGTGCGTATAAGTTTTATTGTCCAGACACTAATAAGGTTGAATTCAACAGAGATGTTGTTGTGAAAGAATCAGAAACAAGGGATTGGAACGAGTCTCAATCCAACTCTGGTGCAGTGTTAACACCTGAGTTAACTTCTGAAGAGATTTCTATCTCTGAAGGAGATTATGCATCTAAAGATGAGTCTGAGTTTGATAGTGATTCTGAGTCCGAAGATGAGTATGAGTCTGATAGTAACTCTGAAGCAAAAAACTTAGAAGGTGAAACTGATGATTCAGGTTCTGATGGTACTCTAGAATCTGATGGTAATCCAACCTCTGAAACCAGACCATGGAGAATTTGTCAGATACCACAGAGATTTGCAGAGTTTGACATGTTGCAAGATATTGAGATAGACTATGAAGGGGAAGTTATTTTGTGTGCCATGTTAGTAGACTCTGAATCAGTTAGTGTTGAAGAAGTGCTCAAGAAAAAAGTGTGGTTGAAGGCCATGAAAGAAGAACTTGAGGCTATAGAAAGAAACAAGACTTGGGAGTTGATTGGGCTTCTAAAGAACAAGAAAGCCATCAGCACCAAATGGGTTTTCAAGGTGAAACTGAAGCCATATGGATCAATTGGCAAACACAAAACAAGGTTAGTAGCAAGAGAATTTCTATAGAAATTTGGGTTAGATTACTTTAAAGTGTTTTCTCCTGTAGTTAGACATGAAACATTCAGATTGGTGATTGATATAACTGCATATAGGAATTGCTCTCTGATACATCTGGATGTGAAATCTTCCTTTCTGAACGGTCCATTGCAAAAATTTGTATACATGCCACAACCTTCTGGATTTATGAAAAAGAATCAGGAAGGGATTATGTATAGGTTACATAAAGCATTGTATGGACTGAAACAAGCTCCTAGAGCTTGAAATTTGAAAATTGATTCATTTTTAAGCTCCAAGATTTCAGAAAGCGTGAGATGGTGTATGGCGTTTATGTTCAGCATACTTCTGGAGGCAATATGATTCTGGTGTGTTTTTATTTTGATTACATAATGCTGACAAGAAGCTATTCAAATGAGATAATGAAGTTCAAGAAGGCGCTGATGAATGAGTTTAAGATGAATGATCTAGAAAATATGATATATTTTCTAGGGATGGATATTTTGTACTATGAGAAGGGTATGATTTTGCACCAACTGAAGTATGAACATGAACTTCTGAAGAGATTTGAGCTGACAAATTGCAAGACTGCAATCACACTTGCTGAAACGAATCACAAGTTGGATTCTAATGTTGAGGGAGATGATGTAGATGCTACAACTTTTAAATAGTTAGTTGGCTCATTGAGATATCTCTGTAACACCAGACCTGACATATGTTATGCAGTTGGAATGGTAAGTAGGTTTATGAATAAACCAAAGTGGTCACATTACCAAGCTACTGTCAGGATTCTGAGGTATATTAAAGGGACTCTGAAGTATGGAGTGTTATTCCCTTCTGATGTAAAGCCTGAATCAGGATTGATGTGCTATTCAGATTCTGATTGGCGTGGAAACAAAGTTGACAGAAAAAGTACTACTTGAAATTTCTCAAAGTATCTGGGAGGTCATATCTCTTAGTGCTCCAAGAAGCAACCAATGGTTGTATTGTCAACATGTGAAGCTGAGTAAATTGCAGTTGTGTTATCTGCGTGTCAAGCTACTTGGCTTATGAATTTGTTGCAGGATCCGAAAATCAAAGTGAAAAAGCATGTAAAGCTGATGATTGACAACAAATCCGCCATAAGTCTTGCCAAAAAACCAGTTCTGAATGGAAGAAGCAAGCATATTGATACGGAGTTTCATTTTTTGAGGAATCATGTTCAGAATGGAGTGCTAGAAGTTGTATAGTGCAATATTTAGAAGCAACTTGCAGATGTGTTGACTAAAGCTGTCAAGACTGAACTCTTTATCCATTTGAAGGATGAAATTTGTGTTGTAGATTTTAGTTAGCTGAATATGAATTAAGGGATAATGTTATATATAATTCATAGTTCAGAAGTGTTATTGTTCAGAAGGTATAAACTTCAGAACCTTACTCAGCATAACTGAAAAGTTGGTGCTCAGAACCTTAATTAGTTTCGAGTTGTAGTTACTTTTAAGTTTTTCAGAAGGTGCATTGCTCAGTTGGCGTAGATTGACATTTTGCCTACGTGAATTTTTTTAATTTTGTATTTAAATAAGTTGTCTAACAAAATTGATAAGCATCATTTTTCATTCAAAAGTTAGTTATGTTTCTCTCTTTATTTAATTCTTTTCATCTCCATCTTCATCTTCAACCTTGTGCACCAACAACTATTATATACTTATATCTAAAATTATACTTATCCAATCAATCTTATTCTTATACCGTTGGAAAATATATTCAAATAACTACGACTTCTATTTTTAGGCCAAGTTCCAATTCATCCATATTTCATATCTAAATTAGTGATGAATCCGAATTGTCTATCTTGTTTATTATGCTTGACATTTTTCAAGTATTATGATTTTGTCTTTAACTTGTGCCTTTGATAGATCTCGTTGTGTGACATGATGAGGTTTTTATGCAAGACAAGTTAGTGCATGAAACAAACCTTTCTATTTCATCTCTAATGACAATGCAAGCAACTCGCCCTATTAACGTTTGCTACATTATTTAAGAGTTTAAATATGATTTTTACTTATTCCTAAATCCTTTGCGATTGAAAAGACTTTAGAAATAAAAAAGAACTCCTTTTTTTTCTCAAACATCAAAATCATTTTGTTCTCCATCAAATCTTGATCAATCCTATCAATCTTTCTTAAAGGTTGTGATTTCTCTTTAGGTTTTAATTTTATATTTTGATTTTTAAAGTGTTACCAATTGAAAGTTGATAAATCAAGATTGAACCACAAATACATTTATTGAATGGATTCCTTCCATTAAACCAAGGTAAGTGATGAATTTTATTTGTTAGAGTTATGGGTTGACTTTTTGTCCACAATACCCCACTTCTGAAAATTATATCCCACAATGCCCCATTCTGGAAAAAAAATCCCAGAATGCCCCACTTTTCTTTTTGGTCTCGCCCATTCATTGGACGAGAGGCTGAAGGTGTGCCTTTGACTGCATGAACTCGTCCAATCAAAGAGCGAGTAGACACGTCATAATATCCCCATGCTTGAACTCGGCCAATGGATGGCCGAGTCTATGCTGTTGTAACTTTTTTTTAAAATTTTAAAAAGATAATTAATTAATATTTTTTGAATGATATGTTGCTATCAAAGACTTTCAATGACCAAGCAATGCTTTGTGTTTGTACTGTCTCGGCCAATGATTGGCCGAGTATTCAAGTATTAATTTTCTATAAATAGCAGGACTTGTAAAAAATTAACTCAGAGCACAAAATCCTTTATTTTGGTAAAAATGTCTGTTTGGGTTCTTGTATTTTATGGACATGGTGAAAAAATCAGTGTTTGCCTCGATCCGCAATGGAATTTCAGAACACTAATTTCAGCCATCCACACTGGCTTCCGACATAACATTGACTGATGCAAGTCCCGATGGTACGTACATGTATTATCTGGATCATATAGAAAATGATGAAGATGTTCAGTGTATGTTTTCGGCACATAGTGGTGAAGTTAATAGAGGAGTTGAAGGTCCACTTGTGTTGGTTGTTGTTGTTAATTAGTTTTTTAATTACCTCTAAGAATTTTAGTTGATGTGATCGTACTTTGTAACCAGAAGCCTTTGATTATCAAATGTATTTCATAATGTTTGTTTCTAAAAGACATTAGAAATGCACAATGGTTTATATATAGTACGTGCATAGTAGTTAATAATTAAAAAAACAACATAATCATCTGGACGGATAATTAAAAAAAACATAATCATCTGGACGGTCCTGCAACATTAGGACATTTCCTACGCATGTGTCCTATTTCACGGCAAATTCCACACCTTCTCTTTTCCTTCTCAACGTCGTCCATCTCGGTTCTAATCCTGGTGTTGTTTGGGCACCCTTTCTTCCTCCTTCTCATAGAGTCGTCGTGGCAAAGAGTAAATCCTTCATATTATGGTCAATTCTCCTCATGGGGGAAGTCCTAGGAAACTCTCCTTATAGACCTTGAAGACGTTAAGAATTTTGAAGACGTCTGAAATGTGAATGGAGTAGTCCTGACGTATACTCAAACATGCTGCGATTACATGGGAGCAAGGTAAGTGAAATGCCTGAAATTTCCCACAATCACAATGTTGTTTCCTCAGATCAACGCTGAATGTATCGGTTGGTCGACCGTCATTATGATTAATCTTCTCTTGGACCATGAAATATAATCTCTCGCGATCAAACTGCATGACGTTATGCATGTTAGCTTTCATGACTTCCTGAGTCATCCCCTTGTTGCAGTTATCAGTGAAAACCTGCCCAGAGGCTAACATTTTTGTCCATTGATGGCCTATTTTACCAAATAGTGATCCTAATCGATAGTACGTAGATTTGACCAATGCAGTGATTGGAAGGTTTCAAGTTTCTTTGAGTACCGAGTTCATTGCTTCTTTCCAGATTAGTTGTCATGTGACCCTAGCGTTGCCCTCCGTCAAATGCCCTTGCCCACTTCTCCCGAGGGATGTTATCTATCCATGATAAAACGTCATTGTTTGTTATTCGTATTTTCCCCCGATAGTAGTTAAATTTCGCCGCTGTCAACGCATAACAATTTGGTTTGATGAGAATGAATGAAGATATGAATGCAATTTATAGTCAACAAAACAAATTCCTAGTAAACCAAACCCTAAAGAAATGTCACATGTAGCTCGTCCTTCAATTGGAAGAGAGAGAAAACATGAAAACCCTAGATGACTAAGCTCGCCCATTCATTGGATGAGTCAAAACCCTAGAAGAATAAGCTCGTCATTTCATTGGACGAGTCAACACGCTACAAGGCTTAGCTCGTCATTTCATTGGACGAGTCAACACGCTACAAGGCTAAGCTCGGCCATCAAAGGGGCGAGTCTGCACGCATGCAATTTTGCAGTGAAATTTCCAATCAGCAAGGAAATCGTTCTTGCAGGGATTCCTTGCAAATTCACACAGATTTTTTTTGCATGCATTCCCTAACTAGTCCAATCAACCTATACAATTTTCACCTATATATTTAATATTTTTTCACCACTATAAATTAACCTTTCCTCTACAATTCTTTCTCATCATCTTTCTTCAGTTTCTATTTCACAAATATTTACTCTCTTCAAATATTCACTCTCTTCTATTCCAAAATGTCTTTGTTATGGATGGGCGAATCACACCATGGGACGACAGCGAACATTGCCGAATATGTAAGTCACTTTCAAATCTATTTCACAAATTCAATATATAAATATCACATCAAATATTTATTACCATTTTTATTTGAATTTCAGGAAGACAGTAGGTTCCGGGTCCATTCTCATACATACATTCAACCAAGTGCGGTTATAATACCGTATTTGGAACTAGCCGGTTTTGCAAATGTAGCCAAGATAGCAAGTTTAAAAGTAGATTCTAAACTAATTATTGCATTGTTAGAGAGATGAAGACCCGAGACACATACATTTCATTTACCAACGGGTGAATGTATTATCACACTAGAGGATGTGAGTATGTTACTCGGTCTCCGAATTAATGGTAAAGCTGTTAATGGCCCAACAAATGTAACCAATGATGTTTACATGGAGAATTTCAGCATCGAACCAACAACTTCAGATAAAAATGGGGCTTCTATCAAAATTGTTTGGTTAGAAGCCCTATTAACACAACTGAAAAATAACCCTAACCCGACGGAGGCGGAAAATATTCTTCATTCAAAAGTTTATATTTTACTATTAATTGCTACTTTTTTAATGTCAGATAAGAGTCACAATTTATTGCATTCTTCTTGGTTACCTTTAGTAGGAGACCTTGAAAAATGTAACACATACAATTGGGGTTCTGCTTGTCTGGCGACACTATATAGACATATGTGCAAGGCAGCCCATAAAGGAGTTAAGATCATAGGAGGTTGTGTTGTATTACTAAGTGTATGGGCATTCACACGCATACCCTTGTTAGTCCCAGTTAGTAACGAGGTTCCATCACATCCGTATGCATTAAGGTACTTATTTTCATTGAAATGCAATTTATATTTCTCAAAATTAATTATACATCGCTTTAAGGTATTTTTTTTAATATGCAAGATGGTGCAAACGAGGTATGCATTACGGAAATAATCCTCGTCATCATCTAGGGGGGTACCGTGTTGCAATTGAACACATGGAAGAAAACGATGTAAGAATGATTAATTATAATATTCAACTTATCTAAATTTCTTTTATACATTCTAATAGTTATATTTCTTTTAACAGTTTATATGGAGGCCGTACATACAATATCCAGTGCCTGATTATAGTGACAGCCGAGTTTGGAGTGCAACAACATATATAATATGTTTCTTTACCGTTGAGATGCATCAGACGGATCGGGTCAAACTACAATTTGGATTTGAACAACAAATACCGTCTCAGCCAAGATGTCTAAGTGAACACCATAATATGACTATGGTCCAAGCTTGGGACAAACATTGGCAAGATTTAAACAAAGAAGAGCTAAAAGAATGGAAAAGGAGAAGGCATTTGGTGTTACAAGGTAACTCGGTAATTGGTGAGTCTAAGCCGGATAGAGAATACAAGAATGGGTTTTTATCAATTCCTTTTACGCACATTGCTCCAACATAATTTTTTATTAATCCCCGTCAACGTGTAGCTTCTTCAACCCAACAAACAACATCACCCTCACATCAAGACATTCCCCCCACATACACATCCCCATTTGGGGCCCAACCATCATCATCAGCTCAACAAACTTACCAACACACCCAGACCACCCAACAACACACCATTTATTCCACCTCAACCCAACACCATAATCCCCACACTCCATTCCCTCAAACAAACTACTTTTATAACCAACAATATCAACAACAAACCAACCTACACCCACTCATACAATACACTCCAATTTCTCAACCCAACTTTGAATACTCAAATCCTCATTCTCAACCCCAAACATTTAACACCACATTCACACAACCCACTCCTACATACAACCCTGATGATGTCTAGTATCCTCCTATCCAACACACCCAACCCAACATCTACACACAAGTCACACATTCACTACCCAACTTTGACCTCACCGATGACCATCTAATGAATATGTCTTCTTTTCGCATTCAAGAACTCGACGGTATGGATATGCCTCCAAACACATCACAACAACATCAAAGTCAACAACAAGATCAACAACAAGATCTACATGAAGATCTGTCTTCCAACTCATCTGCGTCTCCCGCAAGACAAAGACAAAAAGACTTAAGCAAGGGAAAACGCAAAAAAGTTGGCACAAGATGTGGAACAGGCGGTCACTATAAATAAAATGTATTTCTTCCATTATATCAATAAAATAATTATTAATCATTACAATTCATTATATGCCTCATTATAATATTTATAGTTGTATTATAAGTATTTTAAAAAAAATCATTTTTATTATTAATATTTTAAAAAAAATATTAGAAAACTATTATTAATATTTTACAAAAATATTATTATTATTTAAAAAAAATCATTTTTATTATTTAAATATAAAATTAATTAGAAAACTATTTAATAATAATTTTAATAAGGTTATTTAATTATATAATTGTATTTAAAATAAATAAAAAATAAATAAAATATTCTACTTCATAAGCTCGGCCAACCAATGACCGAGTCTACCCAATAAAACAAACGCATCAGTCTCTCGTCCAATGAATGAGCGAGACCAAAAAGAAAAGTGGGACATTTTTGATTTTTTTTTTCAGAATGGGGCTTTGTGGGAAATAATTTTCAGAAGTGGGGTACTGTAGGCAAAAAGTCTGATGGGTTTAATAAGTGTATAACAAACGAAAATGACGTATTTCTCATCCGTTTGAGACTTTCTACGATTTATCCCTTTTAGTCATTTTTTCTCTCTTTTAGTAATTAATTATGTTATTCGACAATTTTAAGTGATAAAACTTGTTTAAATTTAATTATAGGTGTTATGAAGGTTTATGAGTTGTTGTTACTATAAATTTTTGGTTGTTATTGTTAAACATGAAAACAAAATCCGTATTCACGGGTATTCGTCCGAACCAATTTTGCATTTGACAAGAAAATGTGTTTTGATTGAGTTTTAGTTTGAATTTGAATTTTTGCCGATTTTAAGAGATGGGTACATGACGGATATTGAAGATAGTAGTACCCATCCTGAACTTGTCTATTGAAAATTTGTACTATTTTATTTTGATTATTTTTTAGAATTATTCATTTTTTATTACATTAATATTTTGATCTGTATTTTATTATTTAAAATATATGTTAAAAAAAATTTATGATTGTATTTTATAATTTTTTAATATTTGTTAAAGTTGAGACAAATTATTAGTTTGAGAAAAATGATTATTTCAATTTAAGTTATTGATTCTGATGGAGAGATTAGAGATAGGAATGTCTAAAATCGTTTGAGATGTGTTTTAGATTTAATTACTTATTTCTGTTTGAATTTGAATAATAAAATGAGTATTTAATTGGATTCAAATTTAAATATGGGAAAAACAAAATCTATTTCCATCATGCATAGTTACCTTGTTTAATTATCGATGAATGACAGGTTACCTCTATTTATTGAGTAAGGCTCCTCTCCATTTTGAGAAAAGGAGTTTTTATTGTATATAAGTCAAATTATATAAAATATATGTCAATAATTTCAAGAAAATATATATTTATATATAATATTTTAGTAATTGCGTTCCAATTTCTTTTGAAAAAAGAAGAGGGTCAATTCTTAAAGTGTTAGTTTTTTTTCCAGTGATATATGCTATAAATTATCGTTATAATTGTAATTATTTTATTTATTTTTGGTCAAGTAATTGCAATTATTTTAAAAAAATATGTTAAGACGTTTTGTTATTATTAATTTTTGTCTTTGCATATTAATTATGAATTATATATGAACTACTTGTAAAAATATATATTATAATATAATATTATAGCTGTTTTGAGTAAAATAAACATGAAATTGATATAAATTGGAACTATTTATATAAGTGAATTTTTTTTTAAAATGACCACTATTTTCAAAAATAATATCAAAATAATTATTTTTTCAAATTATTTACTAATATGATCACTTTCAAAAAAAAAATTACACGTCTAATGAAGTCATTATACCAAATGGTGCATGCATTGCATTGTTGCACTATAGCACCATGCATAGTAGCACATGCATGCATAACTCGCCATTGCATGTGACGCATGCATGCATCCACTTAGTGCATACGCCACTGCATGTGGCTATTGCATTTTGTACACTCTATAAATACAACATCCCCTCCCATTATTTTTCACACATATTTTTAACATCTCCTTCCATTTTTCTTCAATCTTCAATTTTTCTTCAAAATATCTTCATATATGTGTCCTTATATTCACAAGAGAAATTGTGATTTAATTTATTCGGCAGCAAAGCCTCCGATGAAGATCCGGCTCTAGAATATAGAGACGTTCAAACATCTTAACAGTATCTTGATCCATTGGTTAGATTGAGACATTGCGGAGGGTGAAAAGATCGGAAGAATTCAAAGGCTTGATACCACGTTCAACCAAAATGGAGAAGTTCGTTTTTGGGAGAATGTTAAAACTGACAGAGATGTTCACATGATGATGTATAGTTCTCACAAAATTGTTTTGATGGTTGTAATCGCATAGTTTATGTTGTTTAATTGTTGTATTTGTTTATATTGTTGTATTTGTTTGCGTTATTGTTTAATTGTTGTTTAAATTATTGTTTAGTTGTTGATTTTAAGTTATTGTAACTGATGTTATGATATTTATGAAATGAAAGTTGTTTTTAATAAAAAACAAAACGATTACATTTTAAATTATATTGTTGTGCTTGGTCCAATATTGGAACAGTTTGTACAATTGTGTCTGGGCTGACGACATGAACTATATAATCTCACTATTTTGTTCGTCGTATCCATTTTGGTTCGAATACACGTGCTGTTGGGGCGACATTTTTTCTTTCTTCGTATTTTTTCATTGTGCCAAAGTATGCCCCCTTGATATGCATGTCAATAATCCTTTTTTGCTACCACCGAAAAGCTATTGTTGTAAACATTGCATAGGTTTATGACTTTGTAAACGACGGATAATAAGTTGGAAGGGTCTTGTCGAAAATTTGAACAACATAGGAGCAGGGCATACAAAAGACTTGGAACTTTCCGCAGTCCGATAATTCATACGATTCCACCTCATCCCACCATAGTCCCCCACCAATGAACACCTAAACATCCCACCACCACAACATCCAACGATTGTTTGACTTTCTTACACCACAGGAACCATTACTTCGTTTCCAAAACGATTCAATGTCTCAATTCGGCCAACCATACTGTCAACTCATAACTCAACCACAACGATGCAACTACGACAACATGGACACCAAACTCAATTATGGCAGCGTCATTGGCGACAATCCCCTAGCTATTGGGGGAAAATGATGGCAAATTTGTCAAATTCCGCAGGACCTTCACACCAACCACCTTTTCCTCAGGTCAACACTCAAAGACCTCAAACATCTCAGGAAAATTGTGGAAGACCTTTAGGGCATGCACTAGGATGTGGAATAGGGGGAAGTCTCGATCAGGCGGATCATTGATTTTCTTGTTCGAATTTTATAACATAATATTATTAACCATTTTTCATTTTCTTTTATATTTTAATTTTTTATAATTATAACTTAAAAAAAATTTAAAAAATTAAAATAAAACATGCGCCACTTACAATGACGCATGCTCTTATTGACTTACCAGATGAGCCAATAACATTGGCATGTGGTGCATGTAATCACCACATGCAATGACGCTTATATGTAAACCTGTTAAACATGCACCATTAGTCTTGGCTACTCCTTTTAAAAAATGGCTATTTTAGTAAATAATTTGAAAAAATGATTATTTTAGTATTATTTTTAAAAATAATTATTTCCTCCGTCCAACAATGAATGATCCATTTGAAATAAAAGAGTGTCTTAAAATGAATGACCCATTTCAATTTTTAATACACTTTTTCCAATTCTACCATCTAACTAATATGACTTTCATAATTTTTAATATTTGACAAGGGCACTTTAGTAAAAATATCATTATCTCTTTTTTATTTATTCTTTTTTATTAATATCACCTTCAATTGAATTACTAATGGGAATATCATTAAAAAAAATTCATATAAGTGATTTATATCATTATTAAAATAATTATATGATTGGTCAGTGCGATAAATGAATTATGAATTTATGTTCTAAATTGTAATGATTACATGATTAGCCGTCGCCATAAGTAATATAACTTCATTTATTCTTATTTTTTTAAAGTATTCATTATTTTAAATTTTACTATTAAACCATGTAAAATATATCTATTATTTGAATTTTTTACTCAAATATTTCATATTTTTAATTTTTTTTTTAAATAATCCAATTTTAAAATAATTTTCCAAACTATCTCAGTTTCAAAAAAAAATGTTAAGGCGTAGGTGTCAGACCAATTGACGACTACCCTTAATTTTTAAGAGGGATACCAATTGAATTGCCTACAGCATGTGGTGCTACCAATCCAATTGACGCCCATGCGTACTAAATGAGAGGAAGCGTCAATTGGTCTGACACCTCAGTGTAATGTGTAATTTTTTTGCATAAATAGAGGCGTTGTGTGATTCATTTTTTCACATCTATTTGCATCATATTGCAAACATGTTTCGTCTTCGTCGCCTTTATAGAAAAGTTATTTATTTGAGAGGCAAGCCTTCGATGGAGATGCTCTTTCGCAACATATGTCGTTTCGAGCAACTTAAGAGGGAGTTGGTGAGTTGGTTAGATGGAAAAATACCAGATGGTAAAAAATTAGAAGTATTGAGAGACTCGATAATATATTTGATTGGGTGCGAGTAAAAACTGATAAGGATGTTAGGGAAATGATGTTTGGACCAGATGACATCAGTTTGATTGTTGTAATCAGTTATAAATGTTATTTTTAAATGTTGTGGTTAAGTATTTTCATCTGTTTCGATATTTGTTGTTTGTGTTGTTTATTTAGACTTGTTCGGTTTTAAGTGTGATTATGTTGGATTGATGTTTGTTGTTAACCTTGTTGTACAAAAAGCTATTAATATATAAAAATCAAAGGTTACAAAAATTAAAATGAGGTACTAAATTATGATGCAGAGGTTGCTCCTAGATTGAGACATTTTTTCTTATTGTGTCCGGGTTGACGAGATATACTACATAATCTTATCATTTTATCAGTCGTATCCATTTCTGTTCTAATACGCGTGTTGTTTGGCCATCATTTTTTCTTTCTTCGCATCTCATCGTTGTGCCAAACTATGTCCCCTTCATATGAAGGTCAGTATTCCTCCATTGTTAGCGCCGAGAAGCTTTCGTTATACACATTCATGACGGTAATGGTCTTGTAAACAACAGATAGATGGTTGTAAGCATCCTGGCGAGTATGTGCACATGCCGTAATGACATGTGAGCAATGACATCAGATAGATGGTTGTTGGTCGCAATCTCTTGGATTACCTTCGACCAACAGATGTATTGCCATTAACCTAATTAATTCGTAATAATTTGTTAATTTCTTCTAACAAATTTATAATTTAATATATGTTCACATTTCAGTTCATTTGACGTACATATCTAAACTCGGATCATGACCATGAAATCAACAAACAAGACGCAACTGTTTGGACTGCATGCACACTGATCATAAGATTCACCACTGTGGAGATGCACCATAGTGATCGCGTTAAATTGTAGTTCAGTATGCTTCAAGTATTTGGTGCCCTAAACTCATGGTGCTCGAGAAAAAAAACTATGGTGGTATTTTCATCGTGTGAGGCTGAATATATAATAGGATTTTCTGTTGCGTGTCAAGCAATCTGGATCAAAACTGTGCTGGAAGAGATTGTGGTCGAAGTGAAGAAACCTCTGGTTCTGCAGATCAACAACAAGTTAACCATAAATCTTGTGAAGAATTCAATTTTAGATGGAAGGAATAAGCACATCGAAACTAAATTTCACTTCTTAAGGGAGAAGGTAAATCGAGATGAATTTGAAAATTTCAAAACTCTTTGATATTCACACATCATATGGTTTATGAATTTGGGCACTTTTGGGTCTCACACAAAAAAGTTGCATTAAATGTCTTTATATAAGGTGAAAAAGCATAAAAATGATGAAGTCATAGTTTTTAAAAATCTTAATGCTTTGAATATTTCTTTACTTGGAAAACAGGGCTTGTGTATCCTGGATGGTCAACATATTCTCACATCACAACTTTTTAAGGCTTGGTAATTTCAATAATAGAGTAGGAATTGAATTTTGTATCAGAGAGGAGTATAACTCTATGTTCTAACTTAAACCTAGTGGATCTCCCCTTTATGTCATGCTTAATGGGCAAAGTTCTAGGTCTACTTGGATTAATGAACTTAATTTGAGTCCTGTTGATTTAGAGTTCGATGCTAAAATTGTTGTGGACAACTTCTTTTCCTTGGAAAAAAAATCAACAAATTTAAGAATTTTATAGATTGTTGTAGAAAATTGTTCTCTACTTATTATAACAACTCTAATTTTAGTTAACTCCCACTTAATAGTAGAATTATTATATGGGAAATGATAAGTTTACATCAGTTTTTAATACCAACACCGTATTTATATACATATGATATAGATGTTTTATTTTTTTATAATTTATGCTATCTTAATTTTTGTGCAAGAATAATTTTATCGGTTAAAATCTATGGTGTATATAAGGTGTATGAAAAAAATTGTAAGAATAGCATAACTCTTATTATATTGTATTGAGCACCTTTTAATTAATGAAATGTTATAAATTTTCTTATCTCAAAAAGAAAATATTGAATTTGAAAATATGAAAATAAATATTAATTAGAATGAACAATAAAAAAAAATTATTAGATCTATTCTTTATATTATATATCTCTATTCATATAAAAATCAAGAACGAAAATTCCTATAAATCTATATCCTATGAATCTATACTCAAATACGAAAATGGAAATGAAAACGGAAGCGTATTTGAGTTTGTCATTGAAATCGCCAAAGATTTGCGGATATGTGATCTTCTGATTTGTAGAGTGCCTTAGAATGTCTTGATTCTCTTCTGATGGAGATGAAGCGAGAAAACTTGATAAACCGTATTGATCGTTTTCTACAAATGGGGATCGTAACTCATACAAATAACTCCCTTAGGGTTTCTATTTAGTTTTTAATATTATAATTTGGCTCGTCGTCAAATTAGGATATTGACTTATAAAATCTACACAGTAACCTTTCATGGCATATATCCCATAACCATAGAATTAATATTAATTAGACCACTTTAATTTTGGATAATTAAATAATGGCCCCAACACTTTAAATATTACATTTGTGACCCAAAATTCTAACAATCTCCCACTGGTCACATATGTAACTTTACACACGTGTTAGACTTTGTGATCTCAAAATTTTCTATCATATCCAAATAGTATTTGCCCATTAGTTGTGCCAGTACATAGAACCAAAATGAGTTTTCGTTATATCAATCATAACTAAATTTATAAATGATTACTAATAGTGACGTAACTAAATGACATAGATTCATCATGAAACGTGTAGTATGAAAATCACAAGAATGTGGCATGTGCATGTCGATTTTCAATTGGTCATACTTTTGTTTAGTGAGATCATTCAATAACCTTATTGTTCAAAGTACAAATATCTTAATATCAAACTTTATAAACAAAAAAAAAAATCAAAACCAGAATATGCATACATAATACCAAACATAAAACAAAAAATTCACAAATGACTAACTCCCACTAAACTAAAGATTTGTCAAATCGTAAAACACCAATGCGAGCAGTGTGCTCAAGAAAGACCTTAAGTGGAAGACCTTTTGTAAGGATCTGCTATCGTAAAGTTTGTCTTATGTGTTCTATGGAAATCTGCCAACCTTGTACACTTTCCTGAATAATTAGGAGCTTGATGCCAATATGTTTTGACTTGGTCGAGCTCCTATTATTGTTGGAATATAGGATGTCTGATTCATTGTCACAATATAACTTAAGTGGTCTTTCAATTCCTTTCATAATTTTGAGCCTAGGGATAAGGTTCCTCAACTAAATCAAATGGTTAGATGCCTCAAACCATGTTATAAATTTTTCTACCATGGTGGATGAAACAATAAGAGTTTGTTTGGCATTACGTCAAGAAACTGCTCCACCAGCAAACATGTAGATATAACTTGAAGTGGATCTTTTACTATCTTGGTGTAAGACCCCAATTTTGACCCTAATATCCCTCATGTTATCTCATCATATGCATTGACATTGGGATCATACCTTGGCATCCTCCTTACCCCTTACTCATTGGGTTTGTTTTGGGAGAGATCACCAAGCACCATGTGATTGTATCATACTTGTTATTTTATCATTTTACTAACCAAAATATCAAAAATATGTCTTTGCATTTGTCTACTCCTTTTGTAGGTAAGGCACATGATCACCTTTGATCCATCAAGTTCACATCTAGGGTTTAAGACCCTCATTGCTAATAACTCAACCAAGGAATGCTCCACAATGTCTCTAGGCATCATATATGAGTCCCCATGATCTTTACATGTTATTTTGATCAATATTTTCTTCAAGCGTTTGGAGTTGGTTTGCCTTGGAAACCCTAGTTCATCTGGGTATCTTGTGTAACTTCTTCAAAAAGCTTCTTCACCAATTGATCATATATTTCAAAGGGCATATCAAATTTCATCATCCTATACATATATGATCTCCCAAGAATCCAAAAAGTCAAGAGAATTTCAAGCTAGCAAGTTGGTTCTTGGTGGTTGACTAGAGGAATTCAACTAATCAAAACTGGGGTTCCCTAGACCCTATCTCCTACAATTTTTATCATATGAAAATGATTACAAGAGTAAAGTTACTCTAAATGACATTCCTAACAACTTTCATGTTGAATTCTAGAGCTAATTTTGATTGGAAAGTCATTTTTTACGTTGAAAGATTATAGGTCATTTTGTCTAAACCCTAATTTGAAAGTCAACTTCCCAAGGCCATAACTTGCTCAATTTTTATGAGATTAAGGATTTACAAGTTGCAAAATCAAATTCAAGGTGTCTACTTCAACTTTGGTGTTTAGAGGAAGAGCTAATTCAACTTTTATGAGCAGGTGATATGAGGATATATTATAGGTCATTTTGGACCAATACCATTGAACAAGTGATTTTCCTCAACTTCAAAAATGCATAACTCATCCATCCCAAATCCAAATGAGGTCAAATGTGTGACCACTTTGAATTTTTTGAAAGAGCTACTACTTTGATGAAGACACTTTTCTCATTTAGAGCTCACATGAAAAGTTAGTCAAGGTGGAATAATTGAACATATGGTTTAACACTTAGAAATTTTTTTGATATGTTGAAATATCCAAACTTCCACCTCAAAATTCATCATGATACAATCTCCAAATGAAAAAGTATTCAACATAATAGTTGTTCCTCTTGATCTAACCTTTCCAAAGAGTCCAAATTCATTCATTTTGGACAAGGTTTGAGGGATTTGCGTATGGTCTGAACAAGGCTGCATCAATTGGCAAGGATCAATCTTCAAATATCAATACACTTTTGCTTTGCATCACAATCCACATTCAAACTCAATTACACTTGCATATTCATTGAATTGAGTAGCTTCATGGGCTTGTACACGCCCATGCAAGCATGCACTTCACTTTGCCAAATTTGGAAATATTTTTGAAGGTGCAAATAACACTTGCTTGAGCTATAAATAAGAGGCCCTTGGCATCAGAAATTGGACCCTTGCGCGCCAGCTTTACCTCCCACATTTGAAACCCTCACATTTGAAAGGAAAACCTGAGAAATTTCATTTGAAATTTGAGTTTGAATCTCACTGGTGGAGATTCAAAAACTCCAGGATCCAAAGCCTTGTACCAATCCTAATCTACTTCCGCAAGTTTCTTGAGCAAGATCAAACACGAATTGAAGCAAGAGAGATCAAGTTCTACACAACGTTGAAGGTATTTTTCCAGATTTTTCTTCTCTTCGTTTCTCTCTCAATTCTCATCAATTCTCTTGGATCCTTGGTTGTCTGAAGTCCTACCAATGTAGGCAAGAAGATTGAGTTGCTTTGAGGTCAAATCGAAGCAACTCAGTTCATACACCTCAAAATTCAACTCCATGTATCTCTCAATATACTTGGAGTTATTTTGAATTGAGGTCAGATTCATGATCAGTGCCAGTTTCTCTTTAAGATCATGTCTTTCTTTTTCATTTTTGTGATGGTAATGAAAGAACCAGTCCGGCCAGGGTCATCGGAGAAGATGACTGGTGGTTTGCTCCGGTGATATGTTGGACGTGTTCTGAGCCACATGATCAAGCCAATGTGTTTTAATCCTTAGTGTTCTTTATGATTACCATTGATGTAGCATGATGACTCCCGTGTTTGGTGGAACGCGCGTTTCATACCACTTGATCTGCCACCTCAATTAATGAGGGAGATCAAGTGGTCCACGTTTTTCTGATTAATTAAATTTTCATTTTATTTGTCTTATTTTCGTTAATTCATATTAAATTTAATATTGATCCAAAAAAATATGAGAGTTTCACCAGAAAAATTTAAATAAAATCCTCTTTCATTTTCTGAATTAAAATTATTTTTTGGATCATTATTAATATTTTCATGATTTAATTGATTTTGGGAATGTTTTTAATTGTTTAAAAATACTTTTAAGTTTCCAAGAATTCGGAGAATTTTTCTCCAAGGTCTTTTGACCTTGTTTGACCTATGATAAATCTCATAGCCATTTCTTTGGTTTTTTGATGAGGTTTTAGGAAATTGACCAACCATAATTTAATTTAATGCATATTTTTATTACTTTGTGTGTGGTATGTTTCATGAGCATAGTCCATTATACTATGTCTCTAACATGCATTAACACCAAAATTCTATTGTCTGGCCTCAAATAGTTGTGACTTCTATATAAGTCCAATTACGATTGCTTACCATAACGCTAAATTTTGACACAAAAAGGCATAGCATTCTAGTTAGTGAGATTGTAAGTCTCACCTCTTTCATGGTATTGTGTGGAAACTTAGCCTTTTTTCCTTCCTTTGGGAGATGTCTTGGTTCAAGGATCCATGCTTGTGATAAGTGGGTCGAGTGTTCTCCAAAGAATGACTTAAACAAAAGCAAAGCAAAAGCAATATTAACTTCTAACCAACTAACGATTAACATTTAATTTCAAGCCATTTATTTTTATGCATTTTAGTTTCAAGATTTTATTCATTTGCCAATATTCATACCATTCAAGTTGTTTACTTTTATGTCATTTTCACTTTGTCCACTTGGACCATATTTTATGATATATTGTGTCTGTATATACTTGTTTGATGGTGTGGTCTTTTGACCTTAATGTACATAATAAGAACAAATACCCTAAAAAACATCTTGTGTGGACTATTGGTTTGATCTGAGACTATTGGACTTAGAATCTAGGCAACATTCCCTATGCAAAGGACTTGGCCAATGCCAACTTTCATGAAACCAAATACTTGTGAAGTGAACATTCATCTAATACAATATGGAAGATCCATTTGAGTTCATCTGCAACATGATCATGGTGAAGCTGTTATTTTGAACCTATGCCTAATGCCATCTTTGAAGTCATATGATACATGGGAAATCTTGAAGAAGATCATGGGGTTACTAAGTGTAAGACCCTAATTTTGACCCTAAGATCCCTCATGGCATCATGTTATTGCAAAAGTGCATTGCCTCAAGGATCATAGCATGTTTGGCTCCTTAACCCTAGGGTTGGGACTTGTTTGAGTGATTTGAGATCACCAAGCATGCTTGTATTGTATGTTATTGTTTTTCTTATTTAATTACTAACCAAAAGCACAAAAATATGTCACTAACTCTTTTTATTTTGAAGCTCAAGTGATCATGTGCTCCACAATGCTCCTAGGAGGCTCCTAAGCCCAATGCAATGGCTAGATGAAGAAGAGAAAAAGCATGACAATGCTCCACAAAGGTCCTAATCATCATATATGTATCCCAAGTACCTCAATTTTCCAATTTGATCAAGATAACCCAAAGGGCTTGAAGATTGTTTCCCAAGGAAACCCTAATTTCACTATGCTTTGACTATGCCTTGCCCATGAAGCAATCTCAACCTCTGATCAAATTTAATCAAGGGGAGTTATTTAATTTATCATTTTATGCATATATGAGCCTATTTTAGGCCCCTCAATCATTTATTCATCAAGATTGGAAGTTTGACTTTGAAAAGTTGACCAATCAAGTCATTTGACTAAGCTGAGGATCAATGAGCTATAATTTTTGATTTGTTTGTCAAATGAAGATGACCCAAAAATAAAAAATGTTAATAAGAACCATATAAACAACTTTCATGTTCATAAAAAATCCATTTGAATCTTGGAAGGTCATCATTCATTTCAAAATATTATAGGTCATTTTGACAGAAACCCTAATTTTGGGTCAACTTGCTAAGGGTACAACTTTCTCAACTTTTATGATTTTGAGGTGGGACCAAAGGCATTGGAAATCTTAAGATGTCTAATTAAAATTTTATGTTGGAAAATATTCCATAATCCTAAAGGAAATACATTTTCCATTGCAAAACATTATAGGTCATCTTGGACCTAATTCATTGAATTTGAAAACGTATCCAACTTCAAATGCCCATAACTTTGTCATAGAAAATCCAAATTATGCAAACTTTGAGTCTAAATTGACTATCTTGAAAATAGCTAATACTTTTATGTTGGATATTTTTTCATTTGAAGCATGTATCATGAGGACATAGGGGTTTAACCAAGCTTACTTTTGGGTGACTTTTTCAAAATGATTTGAACATGTTTTACACTTGAACTTTCCAAGCCAGTTTTGATCAATTTGCATATGCCAAATGATTTTTTGCCCAACATGACTTTTGTTCCTTATTTGAAAAGCTTTCCAACCATTACTCACAATAGTCATTTGGATCTACCATTTAGGAGATTCGAATTTCTTTTCATTTATGTGCATTCTTGATATTTTATGTTAAAGATTGAAGTGCAAGCATTTTCCATCCCATGTGCACGACAACATGCCTTCCATATGATCTCAGCAAGCTCCTTCAGCCATTCATGGGCCTCTCACACGTCCACAAAGGCCCATGCATTTCAAAATTTCAAATCCCATGCACATGAGCAAAGTGTGAATTCAGATGCATTCACCTATAAATAAAGGCTTCCTCTCCTTCATTCCATAACCTTTTGGAGATCCCACATGCTGCAGAACTGAAACCACACCCTCACAAAAGGAATCATTCACCATTTTTTTCTTCAGATTTTCGAGCTTGAAATTCAGCAACATTAGTTGAGTTTCAAAGCTAGATTCCTTAGCCAATCATCTTCCCTACATTCAGAGATCAAAAAGGAGCAAAAAGCTTGAAGAATTTGTGGCCAGAAACTCACCATTTTGAAGGTATAAGCTCAAATTGTTTGGATCTGAAACTCATAATTCAATGTAGTATTCTTGTGTTTTGGTGGTTCTCTGAAGTCCTCATACTTAAGGCAAGCTTTTAGTGCATTTAATTTGCCATTTCATGAACAATCCGTGTGGACACCATGATTTTCTCCTTCATCTTTCTCTCAATATAGGAAGAATGATAGGAATCTAATGGTACAATGATGATCTAAATCACACGAGCTTCATTTCCATGCCCTCATTTTTCATTTTTGATGAGATTTATTTTCCTGCAATTCTGGCCGGAGTTTGTGTGGTTGATCGGAGAAGATGGTGGTTTCCACCACCACCGCCACGTGTTCTGATCCCATCCTTTGGATCTCCCTCCCACGATCTAATCTCATGCGTCCATTTCAATTACATGTTTTAATTCACTATGTTTCGCTGTTGACTTGAGCCCACAGTGTATCCTCAGATCCAGACCATGCACCATTGCCACGTCAATTAATGAATTCGATCTGGTGGCTCAGCTTTTTTGCTTATTTCATTTTTCTTTTTATTTTCTTTTAATTCATTCTATTTTCAATAATTCATTAAAAATTCATATGAAGTCAGAAAAATATGAGACCAACTTTGAAATTTTTCTTGAAAAATCTAGTTTCATATTATGATTTTTAATTATTTTTGTGACCTCATTTGATATTTTTCATGAATTATTTGATTTTTAGTGATTTTAATTCATTTTAAAATACTTTCTGACTTTTAAAAAATACAAAAATATTTTCATAGCATCTATGAATCATGATAAGTCAATGAAAAATAGTCTCAACAATTTCTTGTTTGTTTTGAGATTATTTGAGATTTTAATTCATATTATGCTATTTTTAGTTTTTTTTAATTGATTTTAATTACTTTCTGACTTTAAAAATGTGTGATAAAATTAGTCAAAGTTTGTTTGACTATATTGAACCTATGAGAATTTAATTGGACTTATTGAAGTTGTTTTGAATTGAATTGGAGGTTCAACTTTGTTTGTTTATTTTTTATTTGTATTTTCTTTTAATTCAAAAATGATCAAAAAAATACTATTGACTTCTTGACTTGTTATATTCATTCCTCTTCTGTTTGGTGTTGATCAAGCTTGAATTGATTCAACTTTGATCAAATTCATTGGATCTTGTGGTTTGAAAATCCTTAAGGATCATCACCTAGAAAGATGAATGAATTTGATCAAGGATGAGTTATCCCTTGATAAATTGGGATTGGTTGTTGTCTTCTTACCCCCTCCCTTTCATCTTCATCCCTTTCTTTCCCTCAATGGCCAATGAGTTAAAGTCTTGAGGTTAGTCTTGACAAATAGGAGTTTAATCTTCTTTGATCCAAACCAAGCTCAACTTGATCTATGATCAAGTGAGTTATTTTGTGTCAAAGATAGGTTACTTTTTGGTCAAGCAAATAATCAAAAGTCAATATAAGGCCATTTCCCTTTTGTTTGGCATGGCAAGTTTATGGAGCTTGGCTTACTAGTCATGACCTCTAACTTGTGTTCTTTGCCTATATTCTTATTGATCGGCCTCAGATAGGTGTGACTACTATATTAGTCCACTTATGATTGCTTAACATAGCGCTACATTGTCTTATGACAAGCTAACATAACTCTACTAACTACTAAGTTTAATTTGAGCTTTTAAATTCTTGTCATTTACTTTTAATGTCATTTATTTCTTGTTCATTATTCATCTTGATTTTCACTTTGCTTACTTGAGCATATATTTTATGTTTATATCATTTTTCTTTTGCTCATTTGAGCCAATTATTGTATATAAATATATTGCTATTTTGTGTTGTTTTGTGTTTGTTTTGATGTGAACCAAAAATACAAAAAGGAGAAAGGACTTAGAATTAGGATTCACCCATGCTTAAAGGAGTTCAAGAGCAACTAGGCCTCATGCCTTTAGAATGCATAGTGCACCATCAATATCGAGTCTTTGAACAAAAATATTAACTGCTAGTGGTATGCTAGTGGTACTCTTGTTGTAATGACCAAACATTGATGATAAAATATGTCAAGTAATAAACCCCTCTTTGGATTAATTTATCATTCACATGTGAAACCTTATAATTATCATATGTTTACCATCACATGTGTGTATGAAATCCGACCAAACATTAATTTTCATTTGGATCAATTGATACTCGCATGGATAAACACACAAAAATAAAAATATTTAACATTTCTTAAGAAATCTCCTAAAAAAAGGTCACTTTGGTGACATTTTATTTTAATTGAATCAATCAAAATGTTAAACTTTGTATAAAATTATAAACCATAACCAAAATTTGAACAAAATTGTACAAAAGTTAATGGATGAAACAACTAAGGGGCACGACCATACAAACCAAAACGACATGCCCGTGTTCCAGTCCGTGTTTGCTTTGTTATGTGAAGCACAACAACAAAATACAGTTCTAAATTTTACAAAACTCAAAAGCCCATAAAAGAAAAAAAACGATATTGAAACAGTCTGGGTGACGGTCAGGGCGTCACAACCCGTGAGGGTCGTCACCCGATTGTAGCAGTAAATTCATGATCATCAAGCTATGGATAAGTTAGAGATCAAATAACAAGAGTCGCCACCGCGCTTTTATTGTTTCCAAGGGAAAAGGGAAAAAGTACGAACAAAACCCAAAAGTAAGAAGTTTTCAAATCAAAACTAATAAAATGTCAGAGATTACAGGTAAGGGGGTTGGTTACACAGAGGGAATGTGTTAGCACCCAAAGTGTCCTAGGTACTCCTAGGGAGCCCTTTTTGTGTGCATATGTATTTGGTACAAAATGATGTTTACAAACAAATAGAATGGGAGGATGAGAAAAGATAGCCACATCCAAGCTTTAATCATTCCATGATCTTCTTCCAAGTAGCCCATGTAACAGATGGATTCCACAAGTCACAGATTCACAATAACAGCTTCACAATGATCATGTTACAGATGAACTCAAAGGGATCTTGAATGATGTATCAGATGAAGTTCAAATTGCAAGCACTTGGTTTCTCAATAAGTTGGCATTGACCAAATCCTTTAGCATAGGAATGTTGCATAAATTCTAAGTCCATTTGTCAAAGATCAAGCCAATAGTCCACACAAAAGTTTTTTAGGTTTTTTTGTTGTTATTATGTATATTAATGGTCAAAGACCACACAAACAAGCAAAGTATATACAAACAAGATATATCACACAATATGGTCCAAGTGGACAAAGTGAAAATTGCATTAACATAAACAATTAGAATGATATGAATAATGGCAAATGAATAAAGGCTAGAATTAAATGACATTAAAGTAAATGGCTTGAAATTAAACATTAGTTGTTAATGGGTTAGAAGTTAGTATTGTTTTGCTTTTGCTTTTCATTTTTATACATTCTTTGGAGAACATTCAACCCACTTATCACAAGCATGGATCCTTGAGCCAAGACATCTTCCAAAGGAAGGAAAAAAGGCCAAGTTTCCATACAATACCATGAAAGAGGGGAGACTTACAATCTCACTAACTAGAATGCTATGCCTTTTTATGTCACAAATTTAGCGATATGTTAAGCAATCGTAATTGGACTTATGTAGAAGTCATAACTATTTGAGGTCGGGCAATAAAATTTTGGTGTTAATGCATGTTAGAGACATAGTATAATGGACTATGCTCATGAAACATACCACACACAAAAAGAGACATGCAAAAGAGGTGGCCTAATCTCATTCATACTCATGTTAATTTTTCAATCAACTAGCTTTAGGACTTTGAGATATCATAGGCCAAATGAGATGAATGCATAAAGAAGGGGAATGAGATGAAGAGGGAGGGGAATGGATCAAAACTCAAATTGATCAAATGAGGACTTTTACCAAATTAATATCATCCATTCATTTTGGGAGATGGAATGTACATTTCATCAATCCCCTAAATCCAATGATTATACTTGACAAAGTCAAATCAACCTTGATTAAGGCCCAACAACAAGAGTCAAACACAAACAAGCCATCACAATTGGTCAACAAAATTATTTGGCATTTATTCAAATTAAAAATACTAGAATAAGGCATTTATATTAAATATGATTTGTCAAATTCCTAAAACCTCATCAAAACACCAAATAAATGGGCATGAGATTTATCAAAGGTCAAACAAGGTCAAAGGACCTTGGAGAAAAAATTTCAAAATTTTTAAAGACTTAAAAGTATTTTTAAAAATTTTAAAATAAACACATAATCAATTAAATCATGAGAAATATTAATAATGATCCAAAAAATAATTTTAATTCAGAATATGAAAGAGGAAATTATTTGAAATTTTTTGGTGAAACTCTCATATTTTTTGGATCAATATTAAAATTAATATGAATTAATGAAAATAAAGCAATTAAAATGAAATTCAAATAATCAGAAAAAACGTGGACCACTTGATCTCCCTCATTAATTGAGGTGGCAGATCAAGTGGCCACTAGCGCGCGTTCCATGGTGCCCTGCAGTCAACGCATCATATGTTTGGTATTTAAAAGCAACGCCCGAGATTAAAACAATTTGAACCAGATCAATGGCTCTGAACACATCCAGCGCATCACCAGCGTCCAAAGGCCGGTCATCTTCTCCGGTGACCCTAGCCGGACTGGTTCACTCATCACCATCAAGAAAATGAAAAAAGAGGACATGATCTGAAAGAAAAAATGGCGTAGAGCACGAATTTGACCTCAATTTTAACTAACTCCACATATATAGAAAGATATGAGGAGTTGAATTTTGAGGTGTGTCAACTGAGTTACTTCGATTTGACCTCTAAGCAACTCAATCTTCTTTCCTACATTGGTAGGACTTCAGACAACCAAAGATTCAAGAGAATTGAGAAGAATTAAGAGAGAATCCAAGAGATGAAGTTTTCTGAAAATTACCTTCAATGTTATGCAGTTCTTGATGTTGCTTGCTCCAAACACGATCTGATCACACTTGAGAAGCTAGCAGGAAGTGATTAGAGAGGTTGCAAGGCTTTGGGTCTTAGAGTTCTTGAATCTCCAACAGTTGAGATTCAAACTCAAATTTCAAGTTGAAATTTATCAGGTTTTCCTTTGGAATGAGAGGGTTTCAACGGGGGGAAAAGCTGGTGTGCAAGGTCTGATTCAAATGAGCACAGAGAGCATGTATTTATAGCATGAATGAATGATATTTGCACATTTCAAATTTTGTCCAATTTTAGCAATGTTGATGGCACGAGTGCATGGGCATGTGCAGGCCCATGATGCAATGCAAAAAGGTCCAAAATCAATCCAAATGAAGTCTGAATGGAAGCTTGATTGGCAAGGCAAAGTGAATTGAAGTTTTGAGGATTGATTCTTGCCAAAGATGCAGCTCTGTTAAAGCCATGCGCAGACCTAGCAAACCTCATCCAAAATGCACGAACTTGAGTTCTTTGGAAAGCATGGATCAAGGGGAACAAGTTTGATATTCAACACTTTTTTCATTTGGAGTTTGGAACATGGAGAATTTTGAGGTGGAAGTTTGGAAATTTCAACATGTTGAAAATTTTTCTCAGTGTCAAGCCATATATCTCAATATTCCACCTTGCTTAGCTTTTTATGTGAGCTTCAAATTAGAAACGTGTCTTCATCAAAGCTGTAGATCTTTCAAAGACATTCAAAATGGTCATAAATTTAATGTCATTTAGGTTTGGAATGATAGAGTTATGCATTTTTGAAGTTTGGAAAAATCTTTGTTCAATGGTATAGGTAAAAAATGACCTATAATGTAACCTCATATCACATGCTCATAAAAGTTGAATCAACTCTCACTCCAAACATCAAAGTTGAAGTAGACATCTTGAATTTGATTGTGCAACTTGGAAATATTTCATATCATAAAAATTGAGCAAGTTATTACCTTGGGAAGTTGACTTTCAAATTAGGGTTTAGACAAAATAACCTATAATGTTTCAACATAGAAAATGATTTTCCAAGCAAAACTAGATCTAGTTATCAACATGAAAGTTGTTTGTAATGTCATTTAGAGTAACTTTTCTCTTTGAATCATTTTCATATGGTGAAAATTGTAGGAGACAGGGTCTAGGGAGACCCAGCTTTGATCAGATGAATTCATCTGGCCAACCACCATCAACCAACTTGCTAACCTTTAATTCCTTTGACATTCTTGACTCACGGTAGCTTATATATGCATAAGATGATGAATTTTGAAGTGTCCCTTGAGAAATTTGATCAATTGGTGAGATAACTTGTTGGAGAAGTTACTCAAGATACCCAATCAATCTAGGGTTTCCAAGGAAAATCACCTCCAAACTCTTGAAGAAAACTTGATCAATATAACATGTAGGAATCAATGGAACTCATATATGATGCTCATAACCATTCTTGGATCAATTCATGGTTGTGCTCTTTGTCATTACGGTCTCAAACCCTATATATGAACTTGATGAATCAATGGAGATCATGCCCTACCTACAAAAGAGTTAGGCAAATGCAAAGACATATTTTTGTATTTTGGTTAGTAAAATGATAATATACAAGTATGATACAATCACAAAGTGCTTGGTGATCTCTCCCAAAACAAACCCTAATGAAAGAGGGGCAAGGAGGATGCCAAGGTATGATCCCAATGCTAATGCTTATGATGAAATTGCATGAGGGATCTTAGGGTCAAAATTTGGGTTTTACACCGATAAGGACCATAGGGTCTTACATCCAATGATCACGGTCGTTATCAGAACAAGGTACCCCATAAACTAGTGTTGACCGTTGTAGCAAAAATCATGCATGTAACTGGGCTTGTGAGCATGACAGTCAGCCCGTCCCCAAGGGTGAAAATCGTCATCGCTCCCAGACTGCGATTTTTGCAAAAAACAATGACAAATCCGGGAAAAAGTAAAAAAATTGTTGATTTTGATTCAGCATCCAACACGAATTTGATCAAGACGTCATCAAATAACACCAAAAATATGATTTACGACTTAAAAAGATTAATATTTACACAAATTGGAAGATTAAAGTAAATCCCAAATTTTGAACCCTTATTTCAAAAAACCCAAAATCAAATTGAATCAGGCATGCGTGACTCTGATATTCTATGAACTCATATCCGGATACAAGATGAGAATGAAAACATAAGCATACCCGAGTTTTTCATTGGAATCGCTGAAAGTTTACAGGTATGTGATCTTCCGACTACATCCCACTTATTCAGACAATATATTTTTAGTTCTGTTAAATTATTTCAATTGATAGTTGTGTAAGGATTTCTAACTACTTAAACACATGTTTGAGTATTGGATATCTTACTATTCGTTTTTAAAGTAAAATAAAATTAAGTTTGTATATATTGATACCAATAAATTATTAAATCAAAATAAAATAAAACTAAGTTTGTGTAAATTTTTTGTACTAGTAATATATTTATAAAACGTGAGAATTAGTATTGAAAGTACAATAAGATGGAATAGAATTGTGCAATAGTTATGATAGATAAGCCCAACACCTTGTACAAAACCAACATAGGCAGTAAATAGCTTACCATATCTACTTCATCCATCAACATCCATACAACCAACCCTTCACCCCATTTCTCTCCTTTTCCCTCTCTATATAACCAACCAATACTTCTCTTTCTCCATTTCCATAATCACTTTTTATTCTTAACTTGAAAACTCCTTTTTTCCAACTTTTTCTTCCAACAATCTCATCAATTCATTTATTTATTTTCTCATTCTCCAACACAAACTATAGGGGGATGTTACTTCTCTCATAGGGTGGCTCTTTTTGTCCACTCTCCTATACAAATGCTTCTACTACTAGTACTACTACTACTACCTCAAAGTGCTTATATATATAAGCACTTGTGCTAATCTGTTTCCAACTCAATTACTACTAAGTTGTTTTCAACCTTGCCAATGGCTATCTTCATTGCAATTCTTGCTTTCTTCTTTGTGTTCTGCTTTTTCTCTGCTCTTCTCAAATGGAATGAAGTTAGATACAGAAGAAAAGGTTTGCCTCAAGGAACAATGGGGTGGCCTGTTTTTGGAGAAACTACTGAGTTTCTTAAACAAGGTCCTAACTTTATGATAAATCAAAGGTCAAGGTAAAAAAAAAACATAACAACTTGACATGTTTTTGTTCATCATCATTGTTTGGTCTTTTTGTTGATGATGATGAGTGTTATTTTGATATGAATGACACAGGTATGGAAATATTTTCAAATCACATATATTAGGGTGTCCTACAATTGTATCAATGGATCCAGAGCTAAATAGATACATATTGATGAATGAAGCAAAAGGGTTTGTTCCAGGATACCCTCAATCCATGTTAGATATCTTAGGAAAATGTAACATTGCAGCTGTTCATGGCTCCACTCACAAGTACATGAGAGGGACATTGCTTTCAATCATTAGCCCCACCTTGATTAGAAATCAGCTTTTACCTAAAATTGATCAATTCATGAGAACTCACTTGAGTCATTGGGAAAACAAAGTTATCAACATTCAAGACAAAACTAAACAGGTTCGATATATCAATTCATCACAACCTACATTTTCTATGTAGCTTCAACCAAATCACATATCAATATGATTATTTCTCAAAATAAAAAATGAATTTTTATTCGACAGATGGCATTTCTATCATCCTTGAAGCAGATTGCTGGTATGGAAACAAGCTCAATCTCTCAGCCTTTCATGACAGAGTTCTTTAAGCTTGTTTTAGGAACTCTCTCCCTCCCTCTTAACCTTCCCGGCACAAACTATCGCCGCGGATTACAGGTAAATATAGTCATAGCCGTAGTTTAACTATTTAAGCATAGTTGAACTGTGACAAATATTTTATTAGACATTATTTAACCACGGTTTAACTGTGACAAATTTTGGGTCTGTGACGACCTGAATTATAGTTATAGCACTTTGTTGATGATGGTACTAATTTTGAATGGTTTTTGTGTAGGCAAGGAAGAGTATAATTAGCATTTTGAGTAAGCTACTAAAGGAAAGGAGGGAATCAAAAGAGAAGTATGAAGACATGCTTAGTTGTTTGATGAGAGGGAATAATGATAATAATAGATGCAAACTTAATGATGAGGAACTTATTGATCTAATCATTACAATTATGTATTCTGGTTATGAAACTATTTCAACCACTTCAATGATGGCTGTAAAGTACCTTCATGATCATCCTAAAGTTCTTGAAGAAATGAGAGTATGTGCAAAAGTTCTCACTAGAATTGCTTTTTTATTAAGTTTTTTTTTTTTATGATTATATGAAATCTTGCAGAAAGAACACTTTGCTATTAGAGAAAGGAAAAAGCCAGAAGATCCCATCGATTGTAATGATCTCAAGTCAATGAGGTTTACTCGCGCGGTAAGAATTGTTTAGTAATATTTCTTCAATCATAAGTATCATCTAAGTTGCATTGATCATTTCATTGTCTTAGACATTAGTACGTTACAATAAGAAAACGCTGAAATTCTACTTCTGATGATGATCTTAAGTGATTTTTTCACTAAGCTGTATTAAACTGTGTTTATGCAGGTGATTTTTGAGACCTCGAGGTTAGCTACAATAGTTAATGGAGTTCTGAGAAAAACAACTCATGACATGGAATTAAATGGTGGGTTTTGTGATTGGCCTACACTTCATTTCTCTAGTTTATATGTATTTATGGGCTCAAGATAAATGTTTGACCTTTTAAGTTTCTTTCAGCAACTTTTTTCAGCATCATAAAGCTTTTTAAACAGTAACCACAAAAAGAAATTCATCCCTAGGATAGTGTAATTGTTCACATGGCATTGACCACCCTTTCAACAAACCAACTAGACCCTTTTCACTATGTCAAAACTTTAGCACAAAAAATGCATCTTTTTCAACTTAGATTATTTTAATATCACATAATCTTAGTTGAAAAAAATCATGTAGGCTGCATATTAATAAGTCAAATGTTTGTCTTACCGTAATCTTACATATCTGACACAACACTGACACATAATTGTTGTTCTTGATATTGTGTCTGTGATAAATCAAGTATTTGACATGTATCAATATCCAATAATCTGACTATGTGACATGATATAACAAATATAATTGTCGTTGACATGTACGAATTAGTATTGTGTCTTATGAGTGTGTCATTGTCATAGTTAGTGTTTCATCGATTATGAAAACTAATTGTTTTTTTTTTGTAATTGGTTTTTTCAGGCTATTTGGTACCTAAAGGATGGAGGATATATGTATATACTAGAGAGATAAACTATGACCCTTTTCTATATCATGATCCACTAACATTTAACCCTTGGAGATGGCTGGTTAGTGACAACTTTTCACTACATTTTCTTTTTATTTTACTATGCACAAAATCTTTAAATGCAATCTTAATTAACAAGTAACTTGAAAATGCAGGGCAATAGTCTAGAGTCACAAAGTCACTTCTTGATATTTGGAGGAGGCACTAGACAATGTCCAGGAAAAGAATTGGGCATAGCCGAAATTTCGACTTTCTTACACTATTTTGTAACTAGATACAGGTGAGAGAACTTAATCTTATCATCATCGTCTGTGTTATTAAAGTGACAAATAATTTGAGACAAATATATTTCATTGATATTGCAGATGGGAAGAAGTAGGAGGAGATAAACTAATGAAATTTCCTAGAGTTGTGGCACCAAATGGATTACACATAAGAGTCTCATCTTATTAACTTAGACTTTTGTATAGAAAATACATCATCATCATCATCACATAGTAGTAGTAATAGGTTTTTTCTTTTGTTTTGTATGATAATTAATTGTTCTAACAAATTAGAAAATCATCAATGAAATTAGTACTAGTTTAGTGTCATTTTTTTTGTTGCAACATTTAAGAGAGTTCAACTGTTTTTTTAGTAGCATTTAATATGGTGGGGTGTGAAAAATATTTTGGAAAATTGATTAGTAAATTATGTGCTTGGCCTAGCATGTCAGTGTATCAGAGCTAGCCCATATTTAATAAATATTCCTTGGCTATGGACCAGACTAATAGTAAAATTTTGGTCAATGCTAAGGCCTAGAGTGTGGTAGTACTATGTATTGGATATTTTACTTCACATACCCCTACATTTAAACTTCTACCCCAAAATACTATGATCTCTACTATCCGGTTGCTTCAAAATTTTCGACTTAACTTCAAATAATCATAAACCACACAATTGATCTCACATCAATTCCTCTCCATCTTAAAGATTTTTTTTATACTAACACAGTCATAATATAAGAACATAACGTGGAAACTTCAAAATCGAGGAAAAATCACGACCGTTGTCAATAAATAACCAAAAACTAACACTATGTAAAAATTGTTGCAACACATAATATATCATTAACTAATCCAGATCACCTTCCAAAACAAATATTTAACTACATCTGACAACACTCTAAAACAAGAGTATAAGAGAACAAAGAAAGACAAATACAAGTTTAAAGTGTTTTTGACTGATGCATTATAGAATGAAGAACTTGAATCCTATATATAGATTTGGATTTCATCTTCCTTCACAAAACTAAGCAATGTGAGACTTCAAAAAACTTGTATCATATATATAGTCTTAGAGTCTCTCATCGTTCACAAAACTAAACGATGTGAGACTTATTCAACATGTATATTTTCAATCAACCCCAACAACTCCACCTTGATTGAAAATAATACATAAGCTTTAATTGTCTTTATCGACAATCATACTACACCATAAAGAGTATAAACATGCATATCTTCAATCAACCCCAACAACCTCCAGCTTGATTGAAAATAAAACATAAACTTGCATTATCTTCACCGACAATCATACATCACCATAAAAAATATAGTCACTTGAAGCTACACTACTACAAGAATTTTCACATTGTCTTCACCTACAATCATAGTTTAAAAAACTATCATACTCTCTCATGAAAAAATATATTTCACTTGAAGATAAACCACTTCAAGAATTTCACATTGTCATCACCGACAATCGTATACTTTATCATGAAGAATAAATTTCACTTGAAACTAAATCACTCCAAGAATTTCACATTGTCTTCACCGACAATAATAGTTTAAAAAAATTATCATACTCCACCTAAAAAGTTTTCTCATTCACAAAATTAAACGATGCAAGACTTCTTCAACATGTATATTTTCAACTAACCCCAATAATCTCCACCTTGATTGAAAATAATACATAAGTTTTAATTGTCTTCACCGACAATCATACTCCACCATAAAGACTATCAACATGTATATCTTCAATCAACTTCAGCAAAATAACCATCTTCCTCCATTTATCTCTCCTAATAGTACAGAAGTATACTTCTGGATTTAGTCGAAAAATATATTTTCTGATTATTTTTGAAAAAATGGGATGAATGGCTCACTTACGAAGTATTGTGGTATATTTTAGATGTGTACGAAAGTATATTTTTAAAATTTGAAAAAACGCTTTTGAGTTTCATTAGACTGGATGGCCCTAATTTGAGTTTTCAAATATTATAAATGGTATTCAAAATATCATTTGTATCAACCTAATAAACCATTATTCACATCAATTTTTCCAGAATAGTTCAACTTTAATCAAATTTTAAATAGATCATTCAGGCATCGATGGTAATAAAACACAGAGTTACAATACCATCAATTTTGTTCAATATAAGATCAAAATAAATTACCTAATAATTATAAAACATAGTATCAATAACATCTACTGAAGCAAGCAGATCACAATGTAAATGTTATAACCATTTAAATTTAAATCTTCAAATATTTTACGAATAAATTTATAAAATCAAATATCTATGGTAAAGAGAATATGGGAAATTATGAAGAATGGTATCCTACACATTTGAATGAAACTATCTTGCAACAAAATAATTTTTTCCTTTGGAAGTTAAGTAAGGAAAATGAAAAACAAAATCTAAAATACTTTACAACATGTTTTGCAATATCCCTATTGCAAAAAGGAAATACACAATAATTTTATATGATAAAGACATGTTTTGAGGTACTAATAATTTTATATGCAGAATGCAAGTATAATATAAATATTAATAAAAAACTCAAAAATTGATCTAAGCAACGGAATTTGAAACATTGATATATTTGTGGTTTTGTGGAAAACAATTTAGAGCACTCGAATAAAGTAGCTAACATGTCACCTTCGTGACAAACAAATATAATTACTACAAACATGTAGATCAACAAAACACAAAAACAAATTTTAGGCTTTTTAGTAGGGTTCTAAAATTGGCATATATTATTAGATAGTCCTTTAGAACGACACCAATTTTGATCTATTGAATGCACACGAGTAAAATACAAGTTATTAAAAATATAATTTATGGAAACGAAACTCGAGTTGTATCTTAGTCTCCTAATTCAATTATCTAAATTTAAAATCAATAAATTTATAAGTGATTTTTATTTTAAGATGCTTATTAGGAATGTATGAGTAAAATTTGATCGACCCTTGAATCGAAAATTATGCCCTATCAATTTTTAGGGATCAATCTTTATTTTAAATCCTCTCCATATTTAAATTTAGAGTAAATTAAATAAGTTACAATCAACTCTACGAGAATTTGAATTCCTATTACCAAATAAAGCATCACAGTTGACAATGAAATATAGTTGAACAAACAAGCGCCCTAAAATTTCGACGTATCGATTATGTCATACGGAATCAAATTCTATCAAACTAAATCCTTTCAATTCTATCGATATTTAAATTAAGAGTTAGAATACAAATAAATAAATATATATATATATATATATATATATATATATATATATATATATATATATATATATATATATATATATATATATATATATATAATGAGAAATTTCTTTAAAAATTCCCTTGATGTGTAGAATGCATGTCGGCAATTAAGCCAATTTTGAAGTTTGCAATTTTAATGTTATGTTTAACAAGATAACAAAGTGAATGAGGTTGGTTGATGTCTTCAACTTCATCCAATTTTCAGGAGTGTCCAATTGTTTGACATTAATTCTGAAAGTTAATGAGAGTGCATTGAACAAAAAAGAGGTTACAAATAGCAACATCAAAACAGATTTGACCCATTTATTGATTGGTGGTTTTCTGTATCGGGCTCTGACATTTTAGAGGCTAAATTGAAAAGAAAAGAAAAACCTTACCAAATATAAATAATATATATATTTAGAAAGAGTGTGAGATAAGGTGATCATGTATCACCTCTTCTTCTTTATCTTGGTGAAAAGGTCCTTAATAGAGGTATCATTGGTTTCATTGAATAGTGTAAGCTCATTTTGATAAAATTTGCAGAGGAACCTTAATTTCTTTGCATGTGATATACTTAGATGATTTATTTATTTTTGAAAAAACACCTCGTCTAATATGCAAAATCTCAAGAAACTTTTGGAAATATATGGTAAAACTTCTAGTCGAGTTATAAATCATGGAAAGTCTACCATTTACACTAGTTCCATCCATAACAAAAGACATCAATGAATCGTTAATATTGTAGGATTCTTTGTAGACATTATTCCTTTTTTTTATATTTATGGATCAACGTTTTCAAGGATAAATCGAAAACCAATTATATGCAAGATTTTGTTGTTAAAACCAACAACAACAAGAATTAAGCTTTATCCCACTAAGTGGAGTCGACTACATGAATCAACTTTCGTCATAATATTCTATCAATGACTATGTTTCTATCCAAATCATTAATCTCAATATCTTTTTTAATAATTTCTCTGATAGTTTTTCTAGGTCTTCCCCTTTCCTATAATTGTTTACCTTCTCTCCATCTGGTCTACCACGCTTACTACAAAATCTATCGGTTTTCTCTCTACATGCCCAAACCACCTAAATCTACTTTATACCATCTTGTCCACTAGAGACGCCACCACGACACTCTCTAATATTTTCATTTATAATTTTATCACGTTGAGTCTTATCATACATCCACTATAACATCCTCATCTCTACTACACATATTTTATTCTCATGTTGATTTTTAACCGCCCAACATTCTATCCCGTACAAAATTAGAGATCTTACCACAATCTGATAAAAGTTTCCCTTCAACTTGAGTGGTACCTTTGCATCACATAAAATATCTGATATTCTTTTCCATTTCAACCACCCAACTTAAATTCAATGGTTTACATCCCCTTCTATTACTCCATAGTTTTGTATTATGGACCCAAGATATTTAAATGTGTGACTTAAGAGATAATTGTTAGAACAAGATTTGGTTCTGCATCTATACCTTAAGTTTTGATGATAACAATGTTGTATTTGTGTCAGAACAAGTTTGATGCCCTCATGATTTGTTATTGTGTAGCTTTAACATCCAATTCTGATTCTGAGTTTATGACGTACAACGTCATCAGTTTCTGAACTTTGTGTTCTAATTCCGCTTTTGCGCCAATAATTAGAAGTTTTAAAATATGTTCAAGTTGCTGCTGCAATGATCTTTCTGCTTCTGTGCTGATTCACTCCTGAGAAGCTTCTGAGGAGACGCTATGTTACTGCTGCAACGTTCACTCGGTTTATGCTTCTGAACGTGACTCTGACCATCAAGCTTTTGAAGAATGTCAAGCTTCTGAAGTTTTGTTACTTAGCTCAAGATTCTGAAGATCTCAAGTAAGAAGTTGAGGTT
The DNA here is from genome assembly GCF_024323335.1 of Lathyrus oleraceus. Lineage (NCBI taxonomy): Eukaryota > Viridiplantae > Streptophyta > Magnoliopsida > Fabales > Fabaceae > Lathyrus > Lathyrus oleraceus. The sequence goes on from NC_066581.1 coordinate 529,333,120, forward strand.
ATCAAGGTTTTGATTGAAGAGTATGAAGATTTTGAAGATACTAAAGATCTCAAGCTAGACTGTTGACAATGTCAAGGTTCTGACTGAACATTCTGAAGTTTATGAGTTCAGTTGTATGTTTCTTCATTTCATGCTTCATTAACTTTCATCAGAAGCCAATGAATTTGAAGATAAGATCAAAATGGATACATGATCAAATAGTACATGGTACAAAATCAAATATTCCGTCCACTACCTGGTATTATGGGAAAATGATGTACTATACATCACATTTGTCACTGAAATTGTGGGTGAAGGATAGTACTATGTGTCACTCCTTTCACCAACCCAACAGTGGACATCCGCTCTATTTAGTATCCTCATTTTCCCCTCCAACGGTGTCTTTTATTATGCTATATAAGTGAAACTTAGAGACTTGAAAAAAGCTGCAGAGTGCTACAACACTTTGACAAGTCTGTTTCTTTGTGAAAAGCTATTATTTTTATACACAGTTTTTCTTTAAGTGTTTATTTATCATTTGTGTAGAAGCATCTTGTATACACAAAACTTTGATTCAAACTATTTGTTTGTAATTCCTTAAGGAGACTAGGGTATAGTCGGATCCTTGAGAAGACAAAGAAAGTTGTTCTTTGTGATTCCTTAAGGAGACTAGGGTATAATCGGATCCTTGAGAAGACAAAGAAGATTATTCTTTGTGATTATTGTAATCAGTTGATTATAATGGATTAAGTCATTGTGTATAAGGAGAAATCACTTTGGCGGGTGGACTGGAGTAGCTTTGAGTTTCAAACGAACCAGGATAAAAATACTTGTGTTTTTATCTCTTTGTTATTAACATTTGAGTGGTGTTATTGAGTTGGTAAAAAATCTTTTGTTTTTAAAACCCAATTCACCCCCCCCCCCCCTTTCTTGTGTTTTTTACACCTTCAACTTTGACTAAAAAGGATCGTTAGGATCTAGCATTCTGATGGAACCCTTGAACAATCGATTCCAAAACTTACATCTTATTCTTATTGAGTGTTCGTTGTCCAACAAACAAATTTATTAAATACCTTGAATGAAAAAGGACCGTTGAAATCTAGCATTCCGCTGTAACCCCGAATGATTGTTCCCGAGGCTTATGTCTTGTTCTCATCAAACATTCGTCATTCACTTATAAAACAATCCAACCAATCAAACTATTTTCTCGCCGTCGTGCGATTGATCTTAAAAACCTTTTTCAAATGAAAGACATTTTGTCTCGAGATGATGCAAGACAATGCTTCATCCATAATCATTGAGTTGAGGTAAGTAACGATTTTTTCGTGAATGTTGATATGTAGAAATTCATTCAATATGATGCAAACCCCACTCCTCACCTGCTTTGGTTCAAACAAAGTTTTCCATCGATTGATATAAAGTAGCCTTCGCTAAAATTGACAAACAAACAAACATTTTTACCCATAACTACGTATGCCTAGAGTTCTATATTGCATCTAGAGATACGTAGGAGCAAGAACAGTAATTTTGTCAGGCACAATAAAAAAAATATTTGCGACCCCTTTCCTTTTCCCTTTACATTTTTAATAAATCAAAGAAAACAAATAACATAAACTAACATTATAAATAGTAAATTAACTAAAAGGTTCCTGTTGAGTACAATGGACGTGAGGGGTGTTAATACCTTCCCCTTGCGTAATCGACTCCCGAACCCAAATATGGTTGTGATGATCATGTTCTTTTCCAAAGATTTTATCGATATTTTCCTATTCCTTCATTGGAATGAATAAAGTTCGGGGGTGACTTTGTTCGAACATTTTTCCATGAGCGCGCGATGCGCTTTGCGAAGGATCGTATTTTTCGAGGTACGACAGACGACGACTCTGTTGGGGACTAGCTCCATGCAAGAGAGAGTCAAGCCCGATTTAGCTAACTTTGCGATGAATGTTGGTTTTTTCTGATTTGTTTTTTTTATGTTTGCTCTCTTCATTTCTATGTGCTTTCTTATTTTCTCTGCTTTATCGTTTTATCTTTTCATTATATAGGCTCATACTTGTCTTGGGATCTTGGAATCATGAATAAAGCTCTACACCCAAACTTTGGAAAAAAAAAAGAGAACATATAATTTAGAATTGGAAGTTGCATAGTGTTAGTCCCCAAGGGTCTCTCCTTGTGTGCCTAGCATGAAGACTCCCCCTAGAGTAGACCTATTCATTGATCTCATTATAAGACATCTAGCCTATCACATAAAATCGATTCATGAAGGGTCCATGACTCTAAGACCCCTCTTAAAACCAGTTTCTACTTTGGTGGTTGTGTAGTGTTAGTCTCCAAGGGCCACTCCTTGCGCTCCTAACATGAAACCCCTGCTCAGAATAAACCTTTTCATCACTCTTGTTATAAAGCAGCTAGCCTGCTGCATGATGCTAATATGATTAGAGTCCATGACTCTAGGAACCTTATCAAAAACTAGAAATGATCTTGTGAGTGATTCTCAAGAAAACCCTATGTTTAGTTAGGTATAAACAACCATATTGAATTTATGAAGATGTTTGCAAATTCTAACATAATGAATGATACATATGTAATTGGCATTTATGTACGTAGGTGAATCTTAAACTGAGAATCAGATGAAAAATGAAAGATGAAGGACAAATTTTGGGGTATGACAAATACTATATATGACCTGGGTGCTTCAGAGTTGTGTGCTGGCATTTGAGGGTTTTTGTGTTCCCCTTTATTTTTATTTTTGTTTTTTGTCCTATAATTTTTTTTCGGGATTTTGCCCATGTTTGCAAACAATATTAACATTTATTCATATAACTACCTTTTGCATGTTTGTGCTTTTTGGTTTTGTATTGTGCTCTTTTCAACCGTTGTTTCTATCCGATTGAGATTTAAGGAGAGCTAAGGCTTGCTTTTGAGACCTGCATTTTGCATAATTTTTTTGCTACAAAAAGTGGTAAATAATATTCACTTAAAGTGTAAATAACCTTAAGTTTTTTATGAGGCCATGTATGGATGTTTGTTTGTGAGTGTGTTGCGTTAAGATGTATGCAATGTCCTGGTGGAATGTTAAGCCAACTGGATGCGGTTGTAATTGAAACGTGCTTGCGCAAGTGAAGCGTTTGTTAGTTTGATTTGTCCGTCTGTTGGATTTGTGCCAGTGAGACATGAGCTCAACTTTGAGTGGTTACACTTTAAGTTGCACCTGTAATTATTTAGCATGAAACTGGCTATGGGTAACTATGTTTTGGATGATATTCATAGCGACAAAGCATGAGTTTAGTTAAGTACGATTATGCTTTAAATAATACTTACAAACAAGGGGACATGAAACCTACTAGATGCGGCCATTCTTTTTGAATGGTGCTCTGCGTCACAAATGATCATTCACCGGTCAAGGGTACATGATCCTAGTCCCTCTCCCTAAGGTTCTAGCTCGGTTCGAGATGGACGTGTCAAGGCTCCACCACTCACGTCCCTTGGCTTGGCTAGATCTGAAGGGGATACACCAGCTACGTAAGATTGTGTGTAGTTATTTGACAATGGGTATTTGAATGTTGTATTCGGATGTGCAAAGGGTCGCTGAAAGCACCCCTAGAAGAATTAGTTGTTTTAGTCAGACTACAAAGAGTCTGTGACAACTCCCTATGAATTATGAAGGCGTGTAAGGAGTTGTGGGGAATTGATTTATGTAGTCGGACGTGCAAACCGTCTCCAACAACACCCTGGACTTCGCATATGCACTCGATGTTAATGGGATTTGATTGCTTTTAACGAACGTGTAGAGCGTCTCCGACAACACCCCTGAAATCTTTAAGTTTGGGCATCAGCTGAATTGGTTATACTCCGGTTCGCTGTTATGTGCATTCGCGTTTGATGTCCTAAGGAAAGGACAATGCAAAAAATAGAATAGCAAGAATAAAATAGCGCACGCGCATATATATATATATATATATATATATATATATATATATATATATATATATATATATATATATATATATATATACATATATATATATATATACATATATATATATATATATATATATATATATATATATATATATATAAAATGTTGCGGTCGATCGCAAGTGTATACCGACCGCTAATTCTCGAAAGTGTTGTCCGAGTGGCTTAATGGTTGGCTGTTCTGGAGAACTGGGTCCTTGGCTCGGGACATGGCCAACCTTTGATGGATGAGTCTGGTTCTGTTTCCCGGGTTCAGGACCGACCTGCATCTTTAAACTCGGATCTTCTTTATAACATCCGGGATGCTTAGATATTAGGTCGGGAGCCAGGAGATTCAAATTGGCATTTGTAGCAGTTGGCCAATTTTCGATGCCCTTTCAGCTTTGTAACGTGCAAAATCTCCCAGGTAGTTATAACCGTTATGTTTCGTCATACATGGATCTTACTCCTTCTTGAGTTACACCCCAGTCACCCACATAGTTTCCCTTTGTGAATCAAGCTGGGAGTTGGCAAATTTTTCTCGCCGATGGAGAGTCATATGGCCCTTACTTATTCCATCGGATGGGTACCAGTTCGATCATCTGATCCCTTGAAATACCCCACATTTGGGGCTCCATATCATGTCGCAACTCTCTTATCATTCCGCAGTCCCGAATCCTTGGTGATTGTTTGGGACCTGGCTCTGGTTGTTACAATGATGAGACATCCAGTGTAGGCTGGATATGGGATAATTTGAGTGGAGATGGTCCGAGAATACTGCTCGGTTGGAGGCGAGATGTGACTTGATCGATTTCGGCTCCGCGAATCTAAATCTGGATATAAGGGAATCGTCGATCGATTTCGCCAAGGGTTTCGGACCGGGACCTCTGGTCGGTCAAAACATCATAGAATTGTACCCTGGCCCTAGGATGTTTTCTGGTGTCATCTCTTGGTGGAGCAAGATTCAAATGAGCAATCAATCATACTCGGGTCAGAATTTGGCAGACAACATCGTCGCGTAACTGAGATCTTGACTTTGAGGAGCCTTAATTCTTTTGTTGGAGATGCTTTCGAATTCAGATATGAGAATCAAACTTGACTTTATGGAAATCGTAGGAATCAAAAGTCGTTTCCCACGGACTGCGCCATTATTCCGTTGCGGAATAAGTAATGGATGAGATTGCGGAAATCACGATAGACTAAAGCTTCGCGAGTGATTCTACAATATGGCATTGTGGATCGAAGGTTGCGATCACAGTGCTTCTTGAACCAGAGATGTTGATCTTCAATATGTCATCAATCGGTGTCGATCTTGAATCGAAGTTGGTTATCTCTGATACGGTGGACCTAGGGGGTAGTTGCATGGTTAGCATTCCAACACACAAGTCAGTTAAGGTTCAAGATAATTGTGACGAAAGTGAAGATTAGAGATTGTATACCTGAAAACCATTTATGAATGTATTTATACTAGGCTTAATGGAGCAGATGAAATAAATGGACCTTGAGTTATTGGGCCTTTGACCCGAGTGGACCGGGTGTCCTTAGGCCCTTGACTGACACAGAACAATAAATTTTTTATGATCAATAATGTTTCTACAAAAATCCTTTATATTTATTCACAATAAGAAAACAATTTTTTTTGTAAACATAAATGTGTACATTAATTTATCCTTCTTGTTTCATTAGAGATGATTTTTTTTTATAAATTATAAATATAACAAAATAATTAAAATTTTAATTTATATAAAAAATATTAAAGTAGCTTATAATTTAAGACCAAATAAATATAGTTTAAGAAATACTATATCTCCTTATGTATTTTAGTGGCCTAATATGCCTGTTTGAATTTTTTACAAAAATAACTCACTTTTTAAAGGAAATTCTCAAAATATCCCCGGTTTCAAAAAAAACCCCAAACTACCCCACTTTTAGGAGGAGTCGCCAATTGAATTGGAGACTCCTCTTAAAAATTGAATGGAGGTGCCAATTCAATTGGAGCCTCAGTGTAAAATGTTATTTTTGTGTTATAAATAGATGCGTTGTATGAGTCATTGTTCCACATCTCAAATAATCATTTGGCAATCATGTTTGGTGTTTGTCGCCGATACGGAAAGGTGATTAATGCGAGAGACAAACCTCAGATGTTGATGATGTTCTGGAACATCACTACGCTCGATCAACTGAAGAGGGAGCTGGTTCGTTGGTTAGATGGGAAAATACCAGAAGGGGAAAAAATTAGAAGTATTGAGAGACTTGACAGTATCTTTGGTTGGGTGCGAATGAAGACTGATAACGATGCTAGGGAAATGATGTTCGGTCGAGACGACATCAATTTGATTGTTGTAATCAGTTAGAAATATTTCTATTTTCAGATAGCTTATTTTATACTGATGTTTGTTGTGAACCTCGTTGTAACAAAAACTTATGATATATAATGATTGAAGGTTACAGAAATACAATGTTACAAAAAGCTTAAGACCTAGATGATGCTCCTCGATTGGGACAGTTGTTCTTGTTGTGTCCTGGTTGACGACAGATACTACATAGTCTTATCATTTTATCTGTGGAATCCATCTCTGTTCTGATACGTGTGCTGTTTGGCCTTCCTTTTTTCTTTCTGCGCATCTCGTCATTGTGCCAAACAATATCACCTTCATATGGAGGCCAATGATCCTCCATTGGTAGTACCGAGAAGCTTTGATTATATACATTCATGACGGTGTCGGCCTTGTACACATCAGATAAATGGCTGTAAGCATCTTGATGAGTATAAGCGTATGCTGTAATGATATGGGAGCAAGTTATGCAGAAGGCCTGGAATTTTCCACAATCGCACCAACTTCTGTTTAGTCTAACAACGTAGGCTAAATTTGGTCTCCCCTCATTGTGGTCCATTGTTTCCTGGACGCTGAAATTTTTCCTATGACGGCCAAAGACTATTACAGCGTGTGTGCTAGCTTTGATGCTCTCATATTTCATGACCTTCATGCAACACTCACTGAATACTTGCCCGGACATTAACACCGCACTCCATCTTTCACCTCTGGTTACGAACATAGAAGCCAACCTATAATAGGTCGATCTTACCAAGGTGGTTATTGGCAGATTTAGAATTCCTTTGAATACCCCGTTCATGCATTCCACAAGGTTTGTTGTCATGTGGCCCCATCGACAACCTCTGTCAAATGCCCTTGTACACTGCTCTACTGGTATGTTATTTAACCATCTCTCTGCATTTTCATTAGACAGTCTAATTTCATCACGATAATATTGAAATGACGGGTGAGTTAGAGCATACACAACATTCACCACTTTCTTGCGAAGATTCTTATCTTTTATAGCATGCATGAAGTTTTGTGCAATGTGTCTGATGCAATAGACATGGGTAGAAGGAGGATCATGCCATCCCTTGTCATGGTTGTTGTAGGCACTCTCAATGGCAGCATGTCTATCAGAAATCAAACAGAGATTGGCTTGTGGAGCCACATGCGTTCTGAGATGTCGAAGAAAGAAACCCCATCCACCAGCCGTTTCACCTTCAACAAGAGCAAAGGCAATGGGAAAGACATTGTTGTTGCCGTCTTGTGCAACCTCCATGAGAAAAGTACCCTTGTATTTTCCGTATAACCAAGTTCCATCAATTTGAATAATAGGTTTGCAGAATGCGAAACCTTTGATGCACGGGTCAAATGCCCAAAAGAGACGGTGAAAGATTCTATTACCTGCAGCACAGGTTCCGTCTGGCATCATCGTTGGCAATGTCTCAATAATTGCCACAGTTCTTGGGACATATGTTTTTAGTGCCCATAAAAACCGTGGCAATTCCTTGTATGAATCCTCCCAGTTGTCGAAAACTTGTTCAACAGTCTTTGTCCTCGCAATCCAGGATTTCTTGTAAGATGGAGTATAATTATATGTTGTTATGATATGGGATATAATTATACTCACCTTCACTGATGGGTCTTTATTAACCAACGGCAGAATGTCTTGACATATCAACGTTGCGCTTAGTTTACGATGATCTTGTTCAACGTTAGTTGCAATGCAACTGTGAGGTGGGTCTATTGAAGCGAAATGAAACTTACAAAGCATGTTACAACATTCGATAACATACCTTCTAGAATCAGTGTGTTTCACTGTAAAATCAGCAGAGTTGTTCATGTGGAATTTTTTGATAGCCAGAACACATTCTTCTTTGGTACGAAACATGTCTCCCACCTTTAATTCGCCTTCTGATCTCGGATACGAATTATAGAAAACATTGTTGGATGTTGTCATACGGTGAACTGACTTTTTGTGTTTTTGCTTTGGAAAGCAAATGTCGCGGTTAGCAAGAGTCGCCACCGACTTTTCTTTTATCCAATAAGGAAAGTTGGAAAAGAACAGGAAAAACCTTAGTTAGATTTTGGGTTCGGGAGGTACATTATACAAAGGGAAGGTGTTAGCACCCTTTGTATCCATGGTTATCCATGGGCTCTTAATTGCTGGATCACTTATGTTTTGTCTGAAAAAAGTGTTTGTGAATTGCTTTAAAATGTTTTGAAAAGAGAGTTTAACTTTGTAATGATTCTTGTACGAATGTATACAAAGTATTTATCTCGTTTGATTTTGAAAACGGTTTAGAAAAATATAACTGGGTAATGATTCTAGTATGAATGTATACCAAGTGGTGATTTTCTAGTAGATATTTTGTAAAGTGTGAGGTATGAAAAGCATGTTGAGTTGTGATTCAGCATTTAAGAGTTATACCTACCCAAGGTCTTTATGGGCATTTCCTATCCTTATGAGGGTAAAACTGTCCTTACTATTGAGAAGTAAGTAGTCTTGTCCTTTTGGATTTAAGGGTCATCGTAGGGTCATCGATTGGTCATTGAAGGCAACAGTTGTAAGGATACCTTAGCCTTCGAAGGGACACTCATCATTTAACGTAGGCTACACCGAAGGGTCATCGAGGGACAAAATCATATATTCGAAGGCAACATCCGAGGGACTATGATTTATTTTATGATGATTTAATCGAAGGGTCTTGGCTAAGTATATCCCCACATTCGCGGGACATGACCGTAATACCGGAGTCGTAGGGTAACAAAGAGAGGTCCAGGATCACTTATTTAAAGGAAAAGTTTTACAATTAATTAGATAGCCGTAATCAATTAGGTAATTAGAGTGAATTTCCACATTAAAATCGATTAAACAGTTGAGATGAATCTCCATATTAAAATCGATTAAACAATTAGGATGAATCTCCACATTAAAATCAACTAAATAATTAGGAGGAATCTCCACAAGGGTATCCCACAAATAAAGTGGAATACCTAGCAAGCTACTTGTTCCTGGGAATATGTGAACCTTTACAACATTCAGCACACAGGTCAGAATACCAAATGGGGGGTGCAATCGAGGATTACACCGCAAAGGAAAACACAGCAGTAGGAATGTCAGGCAAAATAACGCATGATTAACATAGGACAGATCAAATAAGCATAGAACAGAACAACCAAAATATTAGCGACTGTCACGTTCGCCTCTGCCTCGCCTAGCGAAGGCCTAGCGAATATTCGCTACATGCTCGCTTAGCGATGTGCTAGCGAGCGGCTGCGGGTTTTGAATTTCAGAACAGTATGACCTCAGCCTGCTGCACGCCTTATGGCGTCCAATACACAAATTACATGGTTCAACATTCACAATATTCAGGCACACTTAAATTCACATGCAAAATCTCAAATATGTCCATGAATTCGATTATAATATCACATGCAAATTAAGAACATAAAGCGGTAGTGGTAATACAAACCTGTTTGCAATCGAATTGCAACCTTGAATTGGCAAGTCGGATTGAGTTGGGCGGAGGTGACCTTGATGAGGATGAGCTTCCTTCGGGGTTTCCTTTAGGGTTGCTCTGAATTCTCTTGGTTAGCCTCCAGGGTTTGTTGTGCCTTCTTTCTATCTCCGGTTTTCCTTCAGTTTTCCTCCTCCCTTTCTGAATGAAGTCCTTGGTATTTATAATAGTTTTTGTGACCTAATGGGCTCAGAATGAAGCCCAGAATTTTCTGGTATTCGCAAGCTTCGCTAGGCGAGTATTGTAGCGAAGGGTTCGCTAGGCGAAGGATTTGCTCGCCTAGCGAGCATGCCAGTTTGGGCCATTTTCTGGATTTGGCCATCTGCGAGCTGGGTTTTGGTTCCTTTAAGGTCAACGCCTTGGAAAATAAGTTGGGGTGCCTCAAAAATGTCTTGCAAAATTAACGGGCGAATTTTGGGGTATGACAGCTGCCCCTGTTCAATATTCTTGGACCGAAAGAGTTAGAATGGTGTGTACGCCGTTCGTGGTCTAGAGGTGGAAGATTATTGAACACTAGAATGCCCCAAAAATTTTCACTTGTTAATTAAAAGTTTGTCTTGATGAAGATGGGCTTCAGAGTGCGTCGTACATTAGATGATATCTGAAGACATGGGTGTCATACCGGGTCATACGCTAGACCATATAGTGAGTCATCCATTAGGCTGTCGACTTCGCCGGGGAGCCAGAGTGTGTTATACGTTGCTGGGGATAAGAGATCAGAATGGATCATACGCTAGACCGTATCTGAATAACAAAGTGAGTTGTTCATTAGGCGGATGACTTCGCCGGGGATGCAAGATCAGAATGGATCGTACGCTAGATCGTATCTGAGTTGCAGAATGAGCCGTACGTTAGGCTGTATCTGAAGAAGAAAGTAGTCGTACGCTAGATGTCATACCCCAAAAATTACCCATCATTTTTCCTAAAAAAAAAAAAAAAAAAAAAAAAAAAAAAAAACAAAAAAAAAAAAAAAAGAAAAAAAAATTTAATTAATTAATTAATTAATTAATTAATTAATTAATTAATTAAATAATTAAAATAAATAAATAAATAAAATATAACAAATTATTTTGGACTTGGGTCTCCCTCATTCCAAGCCCATTACCCACGAAATTAGTCTATAAATACTGAAGTTTCAGTAGGGGAGTGAGACTTGGAGTTTACACTGGGAGATTTACTGGAGAAAGAAGGAAGAGAAGCAAAACACTCTGAGGTTTCCTTGGAACAAAACCTTGAGGAAAAAGAAAGAGAGAGAACAGAGAAGGACGGATAGAAACTTTGGCATAGGAACCCTGCCTACCCGGAGAATTCAGAGTAAAGAAACCCTGAAGGTAGCCCATCTGCACCGAAGCCATCGCCGTCCAATTCCCGCTGCCTAACTTATTCCGATACTACAAGTGGTCAATCCCTTCAACCTTGAATTGGCAAACAGGTTTGCGTATCTCTATTGTTTATACTTTCAATTGGCCATATCTACATATATAATGCATCATGATTAAATGTTGATATATAATTTGCTTTCGTATGGGAATTTAAATATGCCTGAATACCCTGAATGTTTGACCATGTTATTCCTGTGATAAAATGCCATAAAATTCAAAGTTCCTAACATGGGGCTGTTTTCAAATTCAAAATCCGTGGCCTTCGCTAGGCGAGGCAGAGGCGAACGAGACAGTACCTGATTCTTCTAGTCTGTTTTTTTTATGTTTTTATCATAGCCATGCATTATTTATCCTATCCTATTTATTGTTGTGATATTTCTCCGGTGTAATCTTCGATTGCACCCTGATTTGGTGTTCTGACATGTTTCTTTTTTTTGAGTTTCGTAAAGGTTCACATATCCCAGGAAAAGGTTATTGGCTAGGTATTCCACTTTATTTGTGGGATACCCTTGTGGAGTTTCACCCTAAATTAATTTTTAATGTATTAATTTCTAATGTATTAATTTTTTAATATATTATTTTTAATAATTTTAATGTGGAGTTTCATCCTAATTATATAATTAATTGTAAAACTTTGCCTTTGAATAAGTGATCTTGGACCTCTCTTTGTTGCCTTACGATTACGATATTACGGTCATGTCCCGCGAACGTGGGGATACCCTTAGTAAAGACCCTTCGGTTAAATCATCATAAAATAAATTATAGTCCCTCGGATGTTGCCTTCGAATATACAACTTTGTCCCTCGATGACCCTCCGATGTTGCCTACGGTTAAAAGATGATAGTCCCTTCGAATGCTAAGGTATCCTCGTAACTGTTGCCTTCAATGACCAATCGATGACCCTACGATGACCCTTTTACATCCAAAGGATAAAACTACTTATTTCTCAATAATAAGGACAGTTTTACCCTCATAAGGATAGGAAATACTCATAAAGACCTTGGGTCGGTATAACTCTTAATTGCTGGCTCACAACCTAAAACTTTTTTTCACACCTCACACCTTTCAAAATACCTTCAGAAAATCACCACTTGGTATACATTCATACTAGAATCATTACCGAGTTATATTTTTCTAAACAATTTTCAAAACTAAACGAGATAATCACTTTGTATACATTCATACAAGAATCATTACAAAGTTAAATTCTCTTTTCAAAACAATTTTTCTAAACAATTCACAAACACTTTTTTTTTAGACAAAAATAATATAAGTGATCGAGCAATTAAGAGCCCATGGATAACCATGGATACAAAGGGTGCTAACACCTTCCCTTTGTATAATGTACCTCCCGAACCCAAAATCTAAATTAAGGTCTTTCCTGTTCTTTTCCACCTTTCCTTATTGGATAAAAGAAAAGTCGGTGGCGACTCTTGCTAACCGCGACATTGCGATAAAAAACACAAAAAGTCCAGTTCACCGTATGACAGAACTGGCGACTCTGCTGGGGACCCTAAATATTTAAAAAGAGAGGTTACCTTAAAAACAAGATCACTTATTCAATTTGTCTGATTTATTTTTAAGGGATTGCTTGGGTATGTTATGCTTGAGTGAAAGATCCTACACCCGGATCTAGTGTACCTTAGGTAAGTAGCAAGAGATCATCGCGACTGTCCGGCGTATACTGGAATGGTCAAAATGATGGCTACGGTTAATGTGGCACTTTGGATGTCCTGATGTTCCTCATGTTAGTTGAGGAAATATTTGGCATTCGCGTGGTGTCATAAAAGCATTAACCAGACCTTTAGAACCCTAATTGACTCATCCTGGCCATTAGAAAGTAGTGAGATAACTGGCTTCGGTTCCGACTGGAGTTGGTTGAGACTCGATACTACACTCTTTGAGATTGGACTTTAGGGAAGCTTCGGTCAACCACTTGGTGTTGCACTGAAGTGGACTTAAGGAAAGGTCAATGATTTGAGATCCTTCTAGAACCCGGTTACTATTCTAAGACAGGTTGAACCAACCAAACTTCAGTGGGGAGGGTATTTACCTATGGAACTCACGCAAGCCTTAAAACCTAGGAATGATTGTTGTGGGACTTGCTTGTGCTTGTTATTTATCTAACAACATGACATCATAACAACATAACATCATAACATCATGGCATTGTACTAACCATTTCAAGGATTTAGGGATTTAACTCTGCTAAAAAAAAAACAGAAAAAACAAAAACAAAAGCAAAAACAAAAGAGAAAAGAAAAAAAAAGCTCTTTTTGTTAGTTTATGCAAAGTTAAATCCCGAAAGTCCTTGAAAACATTTCATACATTGCATTGCATCGCATAACAGGTATTCTAAAGGATCAGTGTTCTCACGATTTTCCTATCAAACAGATTCCAGCAGATTCAAACAGATTGAACAATGGCTCTCGAACAAACTGTCAAAGATCTCCAGGCCCAGAATGCTCAATTCCAGGAAATGATGCTGAGCTTATCTAAGGGGCAGGAAGAACTGAAAGCTCTTTTGATGGAGAAGAAGAAGGACCAGAAACCTGTGGGTTACATCAACCCGGGGAGAAGGCTTAAGGGACAGGTTACAGGAGTCAAGATTAGAATTCCGAAGGATTCAGAAGAAGAGACCGAGAATGATTCGGAAGATGAGAATCCTAATCTCGTCAATTCTGAGGACGACGATGAAGATTATGAACATGAACAGTACTCTCCGAAGGATGATAAGTACAAGTTGCTGGAAGAACGTATGCTAGCTATGGAGGGGCAGAAAGTGCCCGGTCTGGATTTCGAAAACTTGGGTCTGGTCTCTGATGTGGTCATTCCCCGCAAATTCAAGGTTCCCATTTTCACTAAGTATGATGGTGCCTCTTGTCCTCAGATGCATCTAAGGGCTTATGTGAGAAAGATTCAGCCGCACACTACTGATAAGAAACTGTGGATCCATTTCTTCCAAGAGAGTCTGTCTGGCACACAGTTAGAGTGGTATTATCAGCTTGAGAGCTCTAACATCCGCACATGGACTGATTTAGCAACAGCTTTCTACAAGCACTACCAGTATAATTCTGAGTTAGCGCCTACTCGGCTACAGCTACAAAATATGACTATGGGCTCTAAAGAAAGTTTCAAAGAATATGCTCAAAAGTGGAGAGATTTGGCTGGCAGAGTCAAACCCCCTATGACTGATCGAGAGTTAGTGGACATGTTCATGGGTACACTGACTGGCCCATTCTACAGCCATCTACTGGGAAGTTCCTCGTCAGGTTTCACTGAACTTATCTTGACAGGTGAACGGGTTGAAAGCGGCATTCGAAGTGGAAAGATACAGGCAGCTACTTCTGCAAGCACCAAAAAGTCCTATCAGGGAAAGAATGAATCAAATGCTGTATACAGTGAGAGGAAGCATAACAAGAAGAATCGTGACCATACTGTTGGGGCAGTTACAATTGCCGCACCGCCATCTCAGAACTTCCAACACAGACAAGACAGGTCGAGAAGACAGTTTACCAAGATCAATATGACTTTAACCCAAGCACTGCAGAGTATGTTAAAGGCCAATTTGATTACCCTCAGAGGCCCTCCTGCAAATCCCAACACTACTTCTCCTCGTTATAATCCCAACGCCAGGTGTGCCTATCACTCCGATAGCCCCGGGCATGATACGAATGATTGCTGGTTGTTGAAGAACAAGATTCAGGATATGATCGACGCTGGAGAAATTGAATTTGATCCTCCGGCGACCCCCAATGTCATCACAACACCTATGCCTAATCATGACCAGAATGTTAATGTTGTGGACGACAATTCTCACGTTACTGACGTTGCTGATTTAGCATCTCCTCTCCTGATCGTTAAGAAGAATTTATTGCAAGCTGGTTTATTTCCAGGTTGTGCTGAAGATTGCGATCTCTGTGTACTCCGACCCAATGATTGTTTGAAGTTGAAGAACGGCATTCAACGGCTGATGGATGATCGTACAATTCTATTTGAAAGGGTTCCTAAGGTGGACAACTCTATTGAAGAGGTATCTGTGATTGCTAGGTCCAAAGCTCCAGTGAAGATTACCGCTACTAGAGTGCCTGTGAAGATTACCGCTGAGCCCAAAGTGGCTCCCCTGATTATTACCGCACCTGGCCCCGTGCCATATTCCTCCAGCAAAGCTATTCCGTGGAACTATGGAGGCGACGTTTACATCCATGGCCTAAAGCAAGTTGGTAGTTCTGCTAATCCTAATGATATTGTGGGGACTAGTAAAGTTACTCGAAGTGGAAGGATCTACTCCCCAGAAATCTCACCTCCCGCTCCCGAAATTCGAGGAAAAAGACCAGTCAATCCTCCTCAGTCAGAGACATCGGTCGAAGTTACTTCTGAAAATGTTGCCAAACAGGAAATGGAAGAGATGCTGAAAATCATCCGTAAGAGCGATTTTGATGTAGTGGAACAATTGGGGCATACTCCGTCTAAAATCTCAATGTTGTCCTTGTTATTATCCTCTGAATCCCATGCCAATGCATTGATGAAATTCTTGAAGACCGCTCATGTGCCTCAAGAAACATCCGTCGATCAATTCGAACATTATGTTGCTAATTTGACTGTTGACAATGGCCTAGGCTTTTCCGATGCTGACCTGACGCCAGCAGGAAAGAATCACAATAAAACTCTGCATATCTCCATCGAGTGTGAGGGGACCACCCTGGCTCACGTGTTGATCGACAACGGCTCTTCCTTGAATGTGCTCCCGAAAGCTGTACTCGATAATTTTGACTACAAAGGCATTGAACTGAAACCTAGTGATGTTGTGGTGCGTGCTTACGATGGTGCGAAGAGTGTTGTCTATGGTGAAGTGGTTCTCCCTATCAAGATAGGACCTCAAGTCTTCAACACTACCTTTCACGTGATGGACATTCGTCCCACCTACTCCTGCTTGTTGGGGCGCCCTTGGATCCATGGGGCAGGTGCGGTAGCTTCGTCGCTTCATCAAAAGCTGAAGTATCCAATAGCAGGCATGGTTGTCACTGTATGTGGAGAAGAAGAGTATATTGTCAGTAGTGTGCAAGCCTTCAAATACGTCGAGATGGATGGTGAATTCTTTGAGACTCCTTCTCAGTCATTTGAAGTGGTTCCTCCACCCAGTCCTGTCCTTAAGCCAACTCCCCTTGTGCCCAAGGTTGTTCGTGCTCCCCCTGTCATGATCTCTCTGAAAGATGCTCAAGCCGCGATTGAAAATGGTGATCGTGCTGGTTGGGGTCAATTGATCAATGTACCGTACAAGTCTGATAAAGCTGGCCTGGGGTTTAACTCTGGAAAGATAGTCAAAAATCAGATTAATGCTATGGAAGATGCTGATAGTGATTGCGACTTGGATAGCTGGATTTTCCCAACAATTGGTGACGGACTCAACAATTGGAAGACTGAAGACATTATCCCGATTTCCTTTAGTCAGGAGTAATTGTTATTGTTTATTCTAGAATTGCAAATTTTAATTTTCTTTTACAATCAAACTTCTTAAAGCATTGTGTCTATGCCCGAGGCACAATAGCTAATTTGTTAAGGGTTTTGTCATTTTCATAAGCATATTTATATTCAATAGATCAATGGACTTTTTGCATTCAAATATTGCGCTCTTTATCTTTCTTGTCATTTTTCAAACAAGCTATGTTTCTTGCACACACTCACGTAACAATTTGCCGATCCATATCCACTCTGGATCCTGTTGGTAATGACTCTGCTACTGTTCATTATGACTTTGAAAATCCGATCTACCAAGCCGAGGATGGAAGCGAGGAAGATTGTGAAGTCCCTGGAGAACTTTCCCGACTACTGCAAGAAGAAAAGACTATACAGCCGCATGAGGAATCAATTGAAATTGTAAATCTGGGTACTGAAATAAACAAGAAAGAAGTCAGAGGTTTCTTGGGGCACTCGAATTACATTGCCCGATTCATTCCACACTTGACTGCTACCTGCAAACCCATCTTCAAATTACTGAGACAAAATCAAGAGATGGTATGGAATGATGAATGCCAAGAAGCTTATGACAAAATCAGGAAATATCGCCAAGAACCTCCAGTTCCGATGCCACCAGTTGAAGGAAGACCTTTAATTACGTATTTGACCGTGTTAGAAAATTCAATGAGGTGTGTTGGGGCAACATGACGAGTCTGGTCGAAAAGAGCATGCCATATACTGCCTTAGCAAAAGGTACCGACTGTGAAACAAGATACTCACAGCCCGAGAAAGCTTGCTGTGCTTTGGCCTGGGCTGCTCGCCGACTAAGACAGTATATGTTGAATCATACCACCTTATTGACTTCTAAGATGGATTCTATCAAATACCTATTTGAGAAACCTGCTGTCTCCTGAAAGAGTTATCACTGACAATGGTACTAATTTGAACAACAAGATGATTACTGAACTCTGCACGCAGTTCAAAATAAAACACCATAACTCTTCTCCGTACCGGCCAAAGATGAACGGCGCCGTGGGGACTGCTAACAATATCAAGAAGGTCATGCAAGAAATGACAGTAACATACAAAGACTGGCATGAGATGTTACCCTTTACTCTTTACGGTTATCGCACTTCAGTGCGCACTACGACAGGGGCAACTCCGTTCTCTTTAGTCTATGGAATGGAAGCCATCTTACTAGTGGAAGTTCAGATTCCCTCTCTAAGAATCATGAAAGAGGCGGGCTTAGATGAAGATGAATGGATTCAGACTCGACTCGATCAGATAAATCTGATTGATGAGAAGAGACTTGCGGCTGTTTGTCATGGGCAGATATATCAGAAATGCATGACCCAGGCATTTAACAAAAGAGTTAAGAGACAGGTGTACCAACTTGGCGACTTGGTGATCAAGCGTATCATTCTACCACAAGGTGATCCCAGAGGCAAATGGACTCCCACATACGAAGGGCCATTTGTGGTTAAGAAGGTATTCTCTGGTGGAGCCATGATACTCGCTACTATGGATGGTGAAGACTTCCCACATCCCGTGAACGCGGACATAGTTAAAAAATACTACGCATAAAAGAGACCCGCTAGATCGACGTATCTAGGCAAAAGTAAGGGCATCCCGGCGAACCAAAAGGGTTCGGGCAAAAATTAGGGATATATAAAAAAAAATGTACACCCGGCAAGTCGAAAACCTGAAAAGGCGGCTTGGGCAAAAAAGGGTATCCTGGTGGACTGAAAACCTGAAAAGGCGGTCCAGGCAAAAATTAGGGATTAAAGCGTATGACTATGTCCCGTTCTCAGTCAACTTTCATCCAAGTTCGAGGGACTGACCAAGCCAATCACTTCTATCCGACAGCAAGGGATGAGATGCTCGAAGACATAATGACAGTAGTAGGCTTAAAATCAATAGGACTTCTTCCACATAGCTTTCTCTTTGTTTTCGACAATTTCCTCTTACTAGGATTTCTGTCTCCTTGTACACAAATTGCCTGTTTATAGGCCTCCTTTCAAAATCAATACAACCCTCTTTCAAAAAAAGATGCTTTTGTTTTTACTTTTCTGTTTTGGTTGCGTAAATGTCCATTGATTTAATTTGAATTAATATGTGCATTTGAATATGACTGATGTTTACCAAAAATACATGCATAGAATAGCAATAGCAATTACTACCCGACTTCAGGATCAAGGAAAAGGTCTAATCATGCTTCCAATGAATCCGCTACCAATTCTCTTCCCCAGCAAGCCTGTTTTTTTTTCCTCAGAAAATGGCAGTATCCCCAGGCACAGCCAGTTACTCCCCAACAGAGGTCGGCGTCACCAGACAGATTGATCATCTCATCCATCCCCAGCCAGGCTCTGTTGAATATTTCCACCATCAGACAGAAATCAAGCATCCCCAGCCGAGAAAGGGTCATCGACACAAATGTCTCAAATCAGTAGATGGGGATTTATTTTCCCCAGTAGAGTCCCCAAGCAGAACTTCTCATACGCATAACTCATTCATTACATCCTTTCACAGCATACGCATGCATACAACATTCACATTTATTTTAGCATAACACGAAACATCTCATGCATCATGACATAGCATGAAGCTAACTTTTTCTTTGCAGGTTAATTATCCTCCTGATATAGTCAAAGTAGAAGGTTCATTCAGACAGACACCTTTATCAATCACATTCAAGATTCAGATACATATTTCAAATACAGTTCATGGGAACATTCATTCTGACAACACTTCGATATCCTCCTAACGATGGCATCTCTAAGCCCATCCCAGACATTTATTGCAAGTACAACATATACAGGTTATCAGATACAGCCTAACGTACGGTTCATTCTGATTCAGCCCAACATATGACTTCTTCAGCAACTCCAATGCGGTCTAACGTACGACCCATTTGGACCTTCAAATCCTCAGATGCTGCCTAGCGTACGGTACATTCAGGGGTGTAGTCTAGCGTACGACTACTTTCTTTTTCAGATGCAGCCTAACGGACGGCTCATTCTACAACTCGGATACGATCTAACGTACGATCCATTCTGAACTTCAACAACCCCAACGCGGTCTAACGTACGACCCGTTTGGATCTTACAACCCTCAGATGCTACCTAACGTACGGTACATTTCTGAAGTGTAGTCTGGCGTACGACTACCGCTTTCATCATCAGATGCGGCCTAACAGACGACTCATTCTGCGACGGTCTAACGTACGACCCGTTCGGATGTCCATCCCCTCAGATGCTACCTAACATACGGTACATTTCTGAAGTGTAGTCTAACGTACGACTACCCCTTTCGTCATCAGATTCAGCCTAACGTACGGCTCATTCTGCAACTCAGATACGATCTAGCGTATGGTCCATTCTGATCCTTTAGCCCCAACAGCATATGACACACTCCGACTCCCCAGCGAAGTCGGCAGCCTAATGGATGACTCATTATACGGTCTAACGTACGACCCAGTGTGGCACCCATGTCTTCAAATTGGCCTAATATACGGCGCGATCTGAAGCTTTCGTCATCAAACCTCCCGGATGGCATCTTTAAGCCCATCTCCATCAAGACCAACTGTCGATTCTCAAGTGCAAATTTTTGGGGCATTCTAGTGTTCAATAATCTTCCACCTCCAGACCACGAATGACATACACGCCATCCTAACTCTCTCGGTTCAAGAATATTGAACAGGGGCAGCTGTCATACCCCAAAAATTACCCATCATTTTTCCTAAAAAAAAAAAAAAAAAAAAAAAAAAAAAAAAAAAAAAAAAAAAAAAAAAAAGAAAAAAAAATTAATTAATTAATTAATTAATTAATTAATTAAATAATTAAAATAAATAAATAAATAAAATATAACAAATTATTTTGGACTTGGGTCTCCCTCATTCCAAGCCCATTACCCACGAAATTAGTCTATAAATACTGAAGTTTCAGTAGGGGAGTGAGACTTGGAGTTTACACTGGGAGATTTACTGGAGAAAGAAGGAAGAGAAGCAAAACACTCTGAGGTTTCCTTGGAACAAAACCTTGAGGAAAAAGAAAGAGAGAGAACAGAGAAGGACGGATAGAAACTTTGGCATAGGAACCCTGCCTACCCGGAGAATTCAGAGTAAAGAAACCCTGAAGGTAGCCCATCTGCACCGAAGCCATCGCCGTCCAATTCCCGCTGCCTAACTTATTCCGATACTACAAGTGGTCAATCCCTTCAACCTTGAATTGGCAAACAGGTTTGCGTATCTCTATTGTTTATACTTTCAATTGGCCATATCTACATATATAATGCATCATGATTAAATGTTGATATATAATTTGCTTTCGTATGGGAATTTAAATATGCCTGAATACCCTGAATGTTTGACCATGTTATTCCTGTGATAAAATGCCATAAAATTCAAAGTTCCTAACATGGGGCTGTTTTCAAATTCAAAATCCGTGGCCTTCGCTAGGCGAGGCAGAGGCGAACGAGACAGTACCTGATTCTTCTAGTCTGTTTTTTTTATGTTTTTATCATAGCCATGCATTATTTATCCTATCCTATTTATTGTTGTGATATTTCTCCGGTGTAATCTTCGATTGCACCCTGATTTGGTGTTCTGACATGTTTCTTTTTTTTGAGTTTCGTAAAGGTTCACATATCCCAGGAAAAGGTTATTGGCTAGGTATTCCACTTTATTTGTGGGATACCCTTGTGGAGTTTCACCCTAAATTAATTTTTTAATGTATTAATTTCTAATGTATTAATTTTTTAATATATTATTTTTAATAATTTTAATGTGGAGTTTCATCCTAATTATATAATTAATTGTAAAACTTTGCCTTTGAATAAGTGATCTTGGACCTCTCTTTGTTGCCTTACGATTACGATATTACGGTCATGTCCCGCGAACGTGGGGATACCCTTAGCAAAGACCCTTCGGTTAAATCATCATAAAATAAATTATAGTCCCTCGGATGTTGCCTTCGAATATACAACTTTGTCCCTCGATGACCCTCCGATGTTGCCTACGGTTAAAAGATGATAGTCCCTTCGAATGCTAAGGTATCCTCGTAACTGTTGCCTTCAATGACCAATCGATGACCCTACGATGACCCTTTTACATCCAAAGGATAAAACTACTTATTTCTCAATAATAAGGACAGTTTTACCCTCATAAGGATAGGAAATACTCATAAAGACCTTGGGTCGGTATAACTCTTAATTGCTGGCTCACAACCTAAAACTTTTTTTCACACCTCACACCTTTCAAAATACCTTCAGAAAATCACCACTTGGTATACATTCATACTAGAATCATTACCGAGTTATATTTTTCTAAACAATTTTCAAAACTAAACGAGATAATCACTTTGTATACATTCATACAAGAATCATTACAAAGTTAAATTCTCTTTTCAAAACAATTTTTCTAAACAATTCACAAACACTTTTTTTTTAGACAAAAATAATATAAGTGATCGAGCAATTAAGAGCCCATGGATAACCATGGATACAAAGGGTGCTAACACCTTCCCTTTGTATAATGTACCTCCCGAACCCAAAATCTAAATTAAGGTCTTTCCTGTTCTTTTCCACCTTTCCTTATTGGATAAAAGAAAAGTCGGTGGCGACTCTTGCTAACCGCGACATTGCGATAAAAAACACAAAAAGTCCAGTTCACCGTATGACACTAGATTACACCCCGGAATGTACCATACGCTAGGCAGTCTCTGAGGATTTGAAGGTCCAAATGGGTCGTACGCTAGACCGTATTGGAGTTGCAGAATGAGCCGTACGTTAGGCTGTATCTGAAGAAGAAAGTAGTCGTACGCTAGACTACACCTCGGAATGTACCGTACGCTAGGCAGTATCTGAGGATTTGAAGGTCCAAATGGGTCGTACGCTAGACCGTATTGGAGTTGCAGAATGAGCCGTACGTTAGGCTGTATCTGAAGAAGAAAGTAGTCGTACGCTAGACTACACCCCGGAATGTACCGTACGCTAGGCAGTATCTGAGGATTTGAAGGTCCAAATGGGTCGTACGCTAGACCGTCTTGGAGTTGCAGAATGAGCCGTACGTTAGGCTGTATCTGAAGAAGAAAGTAGTCGTACGCTAGACTACACACCGGAATGTACCGTACGCTAGGCAGTATCTGAGGATTTGAAGGTCCAAATGGGTCGTACGCTAGACCGTCTTGGAGTTGCAGAATGAGCCGTACGTTAGGCTGTATCTGAAGAAGAAAGTAGTCGTACGCTAGACTACACCCCGGAATGTACCGTACGCTAGGCAGTATCTGAGGATTTGAAGGTCCAAATGGGTCGTACGCTAGACCGTATTGGAGTTGCAGAATGAGCCGTACGTTAGGCTGTATCTGAGTTGAAGGAGTCATATATTGAGCTGAGTCAGAATGAACCGTACGCTAGGCTATGTCTGATAGTATTTGTATATGTTGTATTTGCAATGAATATCTGGGATGCCACCATTAGGAGGATATCCGAGTGTTTGTGGAATGAATGTTCATATGGATTATATCTGAGAGATGTAGTTGAATCCTGAATGTAATTGATAAAGATGTCCGTCTGAATGGACCTTTGTTTTGACTATATCAGGAGGATAATTAACCTGAAAAACAAAGTTAGTCTCATGCCATGTCATGATGCATGAGATATTTTATGTTTATGAAAATAAATGCGAACAATGTATGCATGCGGATGCTGTGAAATGATGTAATGAATGAATTATGCGTCTGAAAAGTTTTTTTTTTTTTGGCGACCCCCTGGGGAAAATAAATCCCCATCTTCTGGTTGGAGATACTTGTATTGATGACCCCTTCTCATCTAGGGATACTTGATTTCTGTCTGATGGTAGAAATATTTAACAGAAGCCTGGCTGGGGGTGGAAGAGATGACCAATTTGTCTAGTAATGCCAATTGCTTTTGGGGAATAACTGGCTTTGCTGGGGGATAGAATTAGCAACAGATTCATTGGAACGCATGGTTAGACCTTCTCCTCAATCCTGAAGTCTTGTAGTGATTGCTATTTCTATTTTATGCATGCATTTTTGGTACACATCGATCATATTCAAATGCACATATCAATTCAAATTAAATCAATTGACGTTTATGCAAACAAAACAGAAAAAGTAAAAACAAAAGCATCTTTTTGGAAATAAAATTATATTGATTTGAAAGAGGGCCTATAAACAGGCAATTTGTGTACACGGAGACAGAAATCCTAGTAAGAGGAAATTGTCGAGGACATAAAGAAAAGCTATGAAGGAAAAGCCCTGTTGATTTTAATTCTACTACTGTCATTATGTCTTCAAGCATCTCATCTCCTGCTGTCGGATAGAATTGATTGGCTTGTTCAGTCCCTTGAACTTTGATGAAGCTGTCGGAGAACGGGACATAGTCATACGCTTTTAATCCCTAATTTTGCCTGGACCGCCTTTTCAGGTTTTCAGTCCACCAGGATACCCTTTTTTGCCCAAGCCGCCTTTTCAGGTTTTCGACTTGCCGGGTGTACATTTTTTATGTGTTTATCCCTAATTTTTGCCCGAACCCTTTTGGTTCGCCGGGATGCCCTTACTTTTGCCTAGGTACGTCGACCTAGCGGGTCTCTTTTATGCGTAGTATTTTTTGACTATGTCTGTGTTCACGGGATGTGGGAAGTCTTCGTCATCCATCGTAGCAAGTATCATGGCTCCACCAGAGAATACCTTCTTAACTACAAATGACCCTTCGTATGTGGGAGTCCATTTGCCCCTGGGATCACTTTGTGGCAGAATGATGCGCTTGATCACCAAGTCGCTGATTTGATACACCTGTCTCTTGACCTTTTTGTTGAATGCCTGGGTCATGCGCTTCTGATATACCTGCCCATGGCAAATAGCCACAAGTCTCTTTTCATCAATCAAATTTATCTGATCGAGTCGATTCTGAATCCATTCATCCTCGTCTAAACCTGCCTCTTTCATGATTCTTAGAGAGGGAATCTGAACCTCTACCGGTAGGACGGCTTCCATCCCGTAGACTAAAGAGAAAGGAGTTGCCCCTGTCGAAGTGCGTACTGAAGTGTGATAACCATGAAGAGCAAATGGTAACATCTCATGCCAGTCTTTGTACGTTACTGTCATCTTTTGTATGATCTTCTTGATATTCTTATTAGCAGCCTCCACAGCGCCGTTCATCTTTGGCCGGTACGGAGAAGAGTTATGGTGTTTTATCTTGAATTGCGTGCAGAGTTCAGTAATCATTTTGTTGTTCAAATTGGTGCCATTGTCAGTGATGACTCTTTCAGGGACGCCATATCGACAAATAAGACTATTCTTGATGAACCGTGCCACCACATTCTTAGTGACAGAAGCAAATGAGGCTGCTTCTACCCACTTTGTAAAGTAATCAATAGCAACCAGAATGAAACGATGTCCGTTGGAAGTAGTAGGTTTAATCTCTCCAATCATATCAATGCCCCACATTGCAAAAGGCCAAGGGACTGTCAACACGTTTAAAGGAGCAGGAGGCACATGTACTTTATCCGCATAGATCTGGCACTTGTGACAAGTTCTGGAGTGATGGTGGCAATCAGCTTCCATGGTAGACCAATAAAACCCTGATCTCAGAATCTTCTTGGCCATTGTATGTCCACTAGAGTGAGTCCCAAAAATACCGTCATGCATGTCTTCCATAATCCTTTCTGCTTCCTTTTTATCCACACAACAAAGCAAAGTCGAATCATGATTACGCTTGTATAATATTCCATTACTCAAAAAGAATTTAGCGGAGAACTTCCTCAGGAATTTTCTGTCATTGATGGACGCCCCTTCAGGGTATTCCTGAGCTTCTAAATATCTTTTTACTTCATGGAACCAAGGTTTCTCTGCTACTTCATCAGCGTTAAGTTCATAACAATATGTTGGTTCATCTAGTCGTTCAATGGTGATCCTGGGAGCTTCATTGTACCATCTGACTCTGAACATAGATGACATGGTGGCCAAGGCGTCTGCCAACTGATTCTCCTCTCGTGGAATATGTTCGAATGTAATCTCTTCAAAGTATGGGATTAATGTCAACACCCGCTCTCGATAAGGGATGAGATTCGAATGTTTAGTGTCCCATTCTCCTTTGATCTGACTGATTACTAGTGCTGAGTCCACGTACACACTCAAAAACTTGATTCTCAGGTCTATAGCAGCTTTGAGTCCCAAAATACATGCTTCATACTCGGCCATATTGTTGGTACAATCGAAACATAGTCTAGCAGTGAAAGGCGTATGATAACCCTTGGGGGAAACGATTACAACACCAACACCATTACCCAATGCATTAGAGGATCCATCAAAAACCATAGTCCATCGGGATCCCGGTTCGGGTCCTTCATCCGGTTCAGGTTCTTCACAATCAGTAACAAGCATGACATCCTCATCTGGGAACTCAAAATTCATAGATTGGTAATCATCCACTGCTTGATGAGACAAATGATCAGCTAGCACGCTTCCTTTGATTGCTTTCTGGGTAGTATACTGGATATCATACTCTGTTAAAATCATCTGCCATCTCGCTATTATTCTGGAGAGGGCAGGTTTCTCAAATATGTATTTGATGGGATCCATCTTAGAAATCAACAAAGTGGTATGATTCAACATATACTGTCTTAGTCGGCGAGCAGCCCAGGCCAAAGCGCAGCAAGTTCTCTCGAGCAGTGAGTATCTTGTTTCACAGTCGGTAAACTTTTTGCTAAGGTAGTATACGGCATGCTATTTTCGACCAGACTCGTCATGTTGCCCCAACACGCACCCCATTGAATTTTCTAACACGGTCAAATACATGATTAGAGGTCTTCCTTCAACTGGTGGTATCAGGATCGGAGGTTCCTGGAGATACTTCTTGATTTTGTCAAAAGCTTCTTGACATTCGTCATTCCATATCATCTCTTGATTCTTTCTCAGTAGTTTGAAGATGGGTTTGCAGGTAGCAGTTAAATGGGAGATAAACCGGGCGATGTAATTCAAACGTCCCAAGAAACCCCTGACTTCCTTATCTGTACGGGGTACTGGCATTTCTTGGATAGCTCTCACCTTAGCCGGGTCAACCTCAATTCCTTTACCACTGACAATAAATCCCAAGAGTTTACCGGATCTTACTCCAAAGGTGCATTTGTTCGGGTTCAATCTCAGCTTGTATTTCTTCAACCTCTCAAACAATTTGTACAAATGATCGAGATGTTCTTCTTCAGTATGAGATCTGGCTATCATGTCATCCACATATACTTCTATTTCATGATGAATCATATCATGGAACAAAACCACCATAGCACGCTGGTACGTTGCCCCGGCGTTCTTTAAACCGAATGGCATTACTTTGTAACAAAAAGTGCCCCATTGCGTCACAAACGTAGTTTTCTCCATGTCTTCAGGTGCCATCTTAATCTGGTTATAACCTGAGAATCCATCCATGAAGGAGAATACTTTGTGTTGAACGGTATTGTCTACCAGAACATCAATGTGCGGGAGTGGAAAGTCATCTTTGGGACTCGCTTTATTCAAATCTTTGTAATCGACGCACATTCACACCTTACCATCCTTCTTCGGTACCGGTACCACATTAGCAACCCATTGAGGATAAGAAGTAACAGCCAGAAAACCTGCATCAAATTGTTTCATAACCTCGGCTTTGATTTTCTCAGACATTTCAGGACGCATGCGGCGAACCTTTTGCTTAACAGGACGACAATCTTCCCTCGTTGGAAAACGATGCACTACTATGTCAGTATCCAATCCTGGCATGTCTTCATAAGACCAAGCAAAAATCTCTACATAGTCATGTAACATCTGAATCAATCTTTCTTTAATACTGTTTTCCAAGCCTGCTCCTATTTTGACTTCTTTCTTGTCCACTTCAGTACCCAGGTTTACAATTTCGATTGACTCTTCATGCGGCTATATAGTCTTCTCTTCTTGCAGTACCAGTCTGGCAAGTTCTCCAGGTACTTCACAATCTTCCTCACTTCCATCCTCGGCTTGGTAGATCGGATTTTCAAAGTCATAATGAACAGTAGTAGAACTATTATCAACAGGATCCAGAGTGGGTATGGATCTGCAATTCGTTACGTGAGTGTGTGTAAGAAAACATAGCTTTTTCGGAAGATGACAGGAAAGATAAAGAGCGCAATATTTGAATGCAAAAAGTCCATTGATTTATTGAACGTGAATATGCTTATAAAAATGACAAAACCCTTAACAAATTAGCTATTGTGCCTCGGGCATAGACACAATGCTTTAAGAAGTTCAATTGTAAAACTAAAAAAAAAATTGCAACAATAAAACAGACAATAACAATTACTCCTGACTAAAGGAAATCGGGATAGTGTCTTCAGCCTTCCAATTATTGAGTCCGTCACCAATTGTTGGGAAAATCCAGCTATCCAGGTCGCAATCGCTATCAGCATCTACTACAGCATTAATCTGATCTTTGACCACCCTTTCAGAGTTAAATCCCAGACCAGACTTGTCAGACTTGCATGGTACGTTGATCAGTTGACCCCAACCAATACGACCACCGTTTTCAACCACGGCTTGAGCATCTTTTAGAGAAATCATGGCAGGAGGAGCACGAATAACCTTGGGCACCAGGGGAGTTGGCTTAAGGACAGGGCTGGTCGGAGGAACTACTTCAAATGACTGAGAAGGAGTCTCAAAGAATTCACCATCCATCTCGACGTATCTGAAGGCCTGCACACTACTGACAATATATTCTTCTTCTCCACACACAGTGATAACCTTACCCTCTATTGGATACCTCAGCTTTTGATGGAGAGATGAAGCTACAGCACTTGCCCCATGAATCCAAGGGCATCCCAGCAAGCAGGAATAGGCAGGACGAATGTTCATTACGTGAAAGATAGTGTTGAAGACTTGAGGTCCTATCTTGATAGGGAGAACCACTTCACCATGGACAACACTCTTCGCACCATCGTAAGCACGCACCACAATGTCACTAGGCTTCAGTTCAATGCTTTTACAGTCAAGTTTATCGAGCACGGCTTTCGGTAGTACATTCAAAGAAGAGCCATTATCGATCAACACATGAGACAAAGTGATCCCCTTACACTCAATGGAGATATGCAGAGCTTTATTGTGATTCTTTCCTGCTGGTGTCAGGTCAGCAT
Source organism: Lathyrus oleraceus (assembly GCF_024323335.1). Lineage (NCBI taxonomy): Eukaryota > Viridiplantae > Streptophyta > Magnoliopsida > Fabales > Fabaceae > Lathyrus > Lathyrus oleraceus. The sequence goes on from NC_066581.1 coordinate 529,361,888, forward strand.
CAGAAAAGCCTAGGCCATTGTCAACAGCCAAGTGAGCAACATAATTTTCGAACTGATCGACAGACGTCTCCTGAGGTACATGAGCAGTCTTCAAGAATTTTATCAATGCATTGGCATGAGATTCAGAAGATAACAACAAGGATAACATCGAGATCTTAGACGGGGTATGCCCCAACTGTTCTACCACATCAAAATCACTCTTGCGGATGATTTTTAGCACTTCTTCCATTTCTTGTTTGGCAACATCTTCGGTAGTAACTTCGACCGGTGTCTCTGACTGAGAAGGGTTGACTGGTTCCTTTCCTCGAGTTTCAAGGGAAGGAGGTGAGATTTATGGAGAGAAGATCCTTCCACTTCGAGTAATTCTACTAGTCCCAACAATGTCAACGTCATTAGGATTAGCAGGATTATCATCTTGCTTCACGCCATGGATGTAAATATCACCTCCATAATTCCACGAAATGGCTTTGCTTGAGGAATACGGTACTGGGCCAGGTGCGGTAATGATTAGGGGAGCTACCTTGGGCTCAGCAATGATCTTCACAGGCATTCTGGTAGCGGTAATCTTCACTGGAACTTTGGACCTAGCAATCACAGATATTTCTTCAATAGGGTTTTCCACCTCATGGATCTTTTCGAAGAGGATTGTGCGATCATCCATCAGCCGTTGAATACCACTTCTCAACTTCAAGCAATCATTGGGTCGGAGTATACAGAGATCACAAATTTCAGCACAACCTGGAAATAAACCAGCTTGCAAAAGATTCTTCTTGACGGTCAGGAGAGGAGATGCTAAGTCTGATACATTAGAAATGTGAGAATTGTCTTCCACAGCATTAACAGTCTTGTCATGGTTAGGCATAGGTGCGGTGATAACATTAGGAGTCTCTGGAGGATCAAATTCAATTTCTCCAGCGTCGATCATATCCTGAATCTTATTCTTCAACAACCAGCAATCGTTTGTATCATGCCCGGGGCTATCGGAGTGATATGCACACCTGGCATTGGGATTATAACGAGGAGAAGTAGTGTTGACATTCGCAGGAGGGCCTCTGAGGGTAATTAAATTCGCCTTCAGCATACCCTGCAATGCTTGTGCTAAAGTCATATTGATCTTGGTAAACTGCCTTCTTGGCCTGTCTTGTCTGTGCTGGAAGTTTTGAGCTGGCGGGGCTGCAATTGTAACTGCTCCGATGGTATAGTCACGGCTTTTCTTGTTATGACCCCTTTCACCATACACAACATTTGACTCATTCTTTCCCTGATGGGTCTTTCTGGTGCTTGCGGAGGTAGCTGCATGTATCTTTCCGCTTCGAATACCACTTTCAACACGTTCACCCGTCAATATAAGGTCAGTGAAACCTGATGAAGAACTTCCCAGTAGATGGCTGTAGAATGGACCAGTCAGTGTACCCATGAACATGTCCACTAATTCTCGATCAGTCATAGGGGGTTTGACTCTGCCAGCCAAATCTCTCCATTTTTTAGCATATTCTTTGAAGCTTTCTTTAGAGCCCATAGTCATATTCTGCAACTGTAGCCGAGTAGGTGCCAATTCAGAATTGTATTGGTAGTGCTTGTAGAAAGCTGTCGCTAAATCAGTCCAAGTGCGGATGTTAGAGCTCTCGAGCCGATAATACCACTCCAACTGTGTGCCAGACAGGCTCTCCTGGAAGAAATGGATCCATAGTTTCCTATCAGTGGTATACGGCTGAATCTTTCTCACATAAGCTCTCAAATGCATCTGAGGACAAGACGCACCATCATACTTAGTGAAAGTGGGGATCTTGAATTTGCAAGGAATGACCACATCAGAGACCAGTCCCAAGCTTTCGAAATCCAGACCGGGCGCCTTCTGACCCTCCATAGTTAGCATGCGTTCTTCCAACAACTTATACTTATCCTCTTTTGGAGAGTACTGTTCATCTTCATAATCTTCATCGTCGTCCTCCTGGTTGAGGGGATCAGCATTCTCATCTTCCGAATCATTTTCCGTCTCCTCTTCTTGATCTTTCTGAAGTCTAATCTTGATTCCCGCAGCCTGTCCTTTACGCCTTCTTCCCGGGTTAATGTAACTCACAGGTTTCTAGTCTTTCTTCTTCTCGAGCAAGAGAGCCTTCAGTTCCTCCTGCCCCTTGGATAAGCTCAGCATCATCTCCTGGAATTGAGCATTCTGAGCCTGGAGATCTTTGACAGTTTGTTCGAGAGCCATTTTTCTGTTTGCAATAGGAAGACCGTGAGAACATAGATCCTTTAGAATACCTGTTATGCAATGTTATGTCATGCTATGCAATGTATGAAATGTTTTCAAGGACTTTCGGAATTTAACTTTGCATGAACCACCACGAAAGGACTTTTATTAATAATTTTTAATCAATGTTTATTACAATAAATAATAAAATACAATAAAAGCTCAAGTCTCCCAGGGGCGGCTTCTTTTCGGGCGAAGATATGTATTGAGTCTTCGTTCCTTATTAAGCTGGCAGGTGAGTTCCAACACTTTCTTCCTTTCAGCACAGAACTGGGCTTCAAAAGTATCCCTTTCCTCCCTCAACTGGATCCAGGATCTCTTTAATTCTTCCACATTGGTAGGCATATCTGGATAAGGAATGATCTGAGGAGTACCTCCCTCAACTTCTGGTTCAACAATCAGTGGTCCGACTGCGAGATATGGCATGACAAGTTCACGAGCTCTTGCGCGTACCCATCTGAGATAAGGTTCCATAGGAATAGAGTTTTTCGGTCCTAAAGTACTTCTTTTCACCATGCCCCAAGCTCGTATGAACCTTTGACGGAGACCTTGAGAGTCATTGTCATAGTCAACCACAGTGCCTTGAAGGATTAATTCATGTGGACCCTCTCGTCGAGCATAACCAAACTGACGTAGGGCTAAAGCTGGGTTATAAGTAATACCTCCTCTTATCCCCAGGAGTGGTACGTTAGAGAATTCTCCACAATGGTCAATGATGATACCATTTTCTTTGAGATGAGGACACCAACGGATGTCTGAATGGGAGAGCGACATTATCCTTTGACACCATTTCAGATTTTGCTCATTCTTCAAGACTGATTGAGGAAGGTGCGAAATAAACCACCTAGACAATAAAGGTATGCAACACATGAGAGTCCCTTGCCTTTTCATAGTACGGGTGTGAAGGGAATGCAAAATGTCTCCAAGCAAGGTAGGCACAGGGTTATGAGTGAGGAATATCTTAATAGCATTCATATCTACAAATTGGTCTGGATTAGGAAATAACACCAAACCATAGATCAGTAATGCTAGAACGTCTTCGAAAGCATGTACATTCACCACCTTTAAGAATTCTCGGGCCTTATTTATCAGAAACTTGGCAAGTAAACCCTTAACTCCACTTCTCGTTACCCAATTGGTTTCAATGTCTGACTTTGTCATGTGCAAAGCTGCGGCAACTTCTTCAGACTTCGGAATCTTTTCTAAACCACTGAAAGGTGTTTGATCAAGAATAGGTATCCCAAGCAGCCTGGAAAATTCTTCTAATGTGGGTACCAACTGATAATCTGGGAATGTGAAGCAATGATGTTTAGGATCGAAGAACTGGAATAGGACTCTTATCATATCTTCTTTGAAACCAATGGTAACCAAATTGAGGAGGGAGCCATGTCTCTTGATGAACTGAGCGTGATCGGGAAGTTCTGACACTAAATCCTTGAGTTGAGGAGAGATGGCTACAAAATTGATCCGGATGGTCTTCCTGGAAGCCATAATCTGTTTAACAGAGCAAAGCTAAATCCCTAAGTCCTTGAAATGGTTAGTACAATGTCATGATGTTATGATGTTAAATAAGTAAAAAATACAAACAAGTCACACAACAATCGTTCTTAGGTTTTAAGGCTTGCATGAGTTCCATAGGTAAATACCCTCCCCACTGAAGTTTGGTTGGTTCAACCTGTCCTAGAATAGTAACCGGGTTCTAGAAGGATCTCAAATCATCGACCTTTCTTTAGGTCCAGTTCAGTGCAACACCAAGTGGTTGACCAAAGCTTCCCTAAAGTCCAATCTCAAAGAGTGTAGTATCGAGTATCAACCAACCCCAGTCGGAAACGAAGCCAGTTATCTCACTACTTTCTAATGGCTAGGATGAGTCAATTAGGGTGCTAAAGTCTGGTTAATGCTTTGATGACACCACGCGGAAGCCAAATTTTTCCTCAAGTAAACATGAGGAACATCAGGACATCCAAAGTGTCACATTAACCGTAGCCATCATTTTGACCATTCCAGTATCCGCCGGGTAGTCGCGATGATCTATTGCTACTTACCTAAGGTACACTAGATCCGGGTGTAGGATCTTTCACTCAAGCATAAAATACCCAAGCAATCCCTTAAAAGTAAATCAGACAATTTAAATAAGTGATCTTGTTTTTAAGGTAACCTTTCTTTTTAAAGTATCCCCAGCAGAGTCGCCAGTTCTGTCATACGGTGAACTGACTTTTGGTGTTTTTGCTTTGGAAAGCAAATGTCGCGGTTAGCAAGAGTCGCCACCGACTTTTCTTTTATCCAATAAGGAAAGGTGGAAAAGAACAGGAAAGACCTTAGTTAGATTTTGGGTTCGGGAGGTACATTATACAAAGGGAAGGTGTTAGCACCCTTTGTATCCATGGTTATCCATGGGCTCTTAATTGCTGGATCACTTATGTTTTGTCTGAAAAAAGTGTTTGTGAATTGCTTTAAAATGTTTTGAAAAGAGAGTTTAACTTTGTAATGATTCTTGTACGAATGTATACAAAGTATTTATCTCGTTTGATTTTGAAAACGGTTTAGAAAAATATAACTGGGTAATGATTCTAGTATGAATGTATACCAAGTGGTGATTTTCTAGTAGATATTTTGTAAAGTGTGAGGTATGAAAAGCATGTTGAGTTGTGATTCAGCATTTAAGAGTTATACCTACCCAAGGTCTTTATGGGCATTTCCTATCCTTATGAGGGTAAAACTGTCCTTACTATTGAGAAGTAAGTAGTCTTGTCCTTTTGGATTTAAGGGTCATCGTAGGGTCATCGATTGGTCATTGAAGGCAACAGTTGTAAGGATACCTTAGCCTTCGAAGGGACACTCATCATTTAACCGTAGGCTACACCGAAGGGTCATCGAGGGACAAAATCATATATTCGAAGGCAACATCCGAGGGACTATGATTTATTTTATGATGATTTAATCGAAGGGTCTTGGCTAAGTATATCCCCACATTCGCGGGACATGACCGTAATACCGGAGTCGTAGGGTAACAAAGAGAGGTCCAGGATCACTTATTTAAAGGAAAAGTTTTACAATTAATTAGATAGCCGTAATCAATTAGGTAATTAGAGTGAATTTCCACATTAAAATCGATTAAACAGTTGAGATGAATCTCCATATTAAAATCGATTAAACAATTAGGATGAATCTCCACATTAAAATCAACTAAATAATTAGGAGGAATCTCCACAAGGGTATCCCACAAATAAAGTGGAATACCTAGCAAGCTACTTGTTCCTGGGAATATGTGAACCTTTACAACATTCAGCACACAGGTCAGAATACCAAATGGGGGGTGCAATCGAGGATTACACCGCAAAGGAAAACACAGCAGTAGGAATGTCAGGCAAAATAACGCATGATTAACATAGGACAGATCAAATAAGCATAGAACAGAACAACCAAAATATTAGCGACTGTCACGTTCGCCTCTGCCTCGCCTAGCGAAGGCCTAGCGAATATTCGCTACATGCTCGCTTAGCGATGTGCTAGCGAGCGGCTGCGGGTTTTGAATTTCAGAACAGTATGACCTCAGCCTGTTGCACGCCTTATGGCGTCCAATACACAAATTACATGGTTCAGCATTCACAATATTCAGGCACACTTAAATTCACATGCAAAATCTCAAATATGTCCATGAATTCGATTATAATATCACATGCAAATTAAGAACATAAAGCGGTAATGGTAATACAAACCTGTTTGCAATCGAATTGCAACCTTGAATTGGCAAGTCGGATTGAGTTGGGCGGAGGTGACCTTGATGAGGATGAGCTTCCTTCGGGGTTTCCTTTAGGGTTGCTCTGAATTCTCTTGGTTAGCCTCCAGGGTTTGTTGTGCCTTCTTTCTATCTCCGGTTTTCCTTCAGTTTTCCTCCTCCCTTTCCGAATGAAGTCCTTGGTATTTATAATAGTTTTTGTGACCTAATGGGATCAGAATGAAGCCCAGAATTTTCTGGTATTCGCAAGCTTCGCTAGGCGAGTATTGTAGCGAAGGGTTCGCTAGGCGAAGGATTTGCTCGCCTAGCGAGCATGCCAGTTTGGGCCATTTTCTGGATTTGGCCATCTGCGAGCTGGGTTTTGGTTCCTTTAAGGTCAACGCCTTGGAAAATAAGTTGGGGTGCCTCAAAAATGTCTTGCAAAATTAACGGGCGAATTTTGGGGTATGACAGATGTTTCATCGTCGTGCAGATCCATATTTGTCATATGTTGAGGAGGGTTGTGAACATGACTAGGAGGTATTGGTGGTGGTTGATCATCATCTTCATCGTCGTTGTTCAGCATGTGATCAACCTGTATCTCAGTCTCCTCTTCTTCTTCATCAACGACATCCACTTCTACTTCTGCTTCTGGCCATTCATCAGATTCATCTGACCATTGTGGATCAAATTCACCAGATTCATCTTGACTGGTTAGTTGAGACTGTTGAGATGGTATACATGGTTGAAGATTAATGTACAACTCAATACAGTTGCAGCCTGAATGTTCATGACTAACAAACATGTATTCAACATCTTCATCGTCTCGTACCTTAAGGGGGAAATACTTGCATTGACTATTCTAAAAAAATATTGGATTTTGATATGTGATCTTTGACACAATACCCGATCCTATACAGAATTGTATTCTTTTTTTCAAATGTAAGAAGGTTGCATTTCTCTTGATCGTGAGTCTAATGGTATCGGTGTTTCAAAAACAAAAACCATATAGCTCAGACTCGTATGTTTCACCGTTGCAGTGAACGTTGACACTGTATAATGATGAAGAGGACATTGTACAGATGAAAACTATTTTCTTAATGCAGATGAATGTGAGTGAAGTGTCTTGGATGTTGATAGTAAGACACTTAAATAGAGGAGTGAAGTGTCTCACATGCTAGCTAGTTCGAAGTGACGTGTCGCACATGCAAGCTACTTCGATTTGACGTGTCGCACATGCAAGCTACTCCGAAATGATGTATCAACCATGCAAGCTACTAAGAAGTGACATGTTCAGCATACAAGAGAGAGGACAACCACGTGTCAGACATGCAGACACACACTCCAAATGAATTGGCGCCCCCACTCATTCCTTACACATGGGCGCCAATTCAAGTGGAGACACCTTGTCAAAGCATGCATTGAGACCTCGAAACCAAGAAATCAGACCTAGGTCTTGCATTCATGTCCCTATGGAGGCGCCAATTTGAATGGCGTCCCCTCTTAAAGGTTGTACATGGTCGCCAATTCAAGTGAAGACACCATGCAAGCACAACTTTTCATGCTCCCATCCATTTGCCTATAAATACATCCACTCCATCAACACTTCTTCCACACCATCACTCTCACTACTTCTTCTACAATACTTCTTCTACAATTTCATCTGTAACAACTTCTTGTAGTTTCATCTACACCAATCCCCCAACAAAATGTCTATCCTCACAATGGGCCAATCACATAGAGGAACGGTTGCAAACATCACAACATATGTAAGTTTTTTCTTTTGTTAACTTTTTATCTTTCATCTTCACTAACCCCCTTTTATTTTAACACACCAACTTAGTCAAGTTTTTTTTTCTTTCTTTTATAGGATGTATCAAGGTTCCGAACTCGGGTCCACGAATATGTCCATATGGACCCGATGATTCAACCTTATGTTGAACTTGCCGGTTTTTGTCATATAAGCAAGATTTTGTCTTGATTCGTAGATAACAAATTCATTCTAGCTTTATGCGAAAGATGGAGACCAGAGACACACACATTTTGGTTCCTAACCGGTGAGTGTACTGTGACGTTAGAAGACGTCTACATGCTTTTGGGACTACCCATTAAAGGTAAGGATCTCTTGGAGACTGATTTGTTAGATGATAACGCAAGAGGTCAAGGTATACTACTTTCACGCCTTAAGTCGTACTATAATAGTTTATACTTAGATGAGCATTCTACCAAAGATGCTCGAATAATAAAAACTAGGTGTTACATTATGTTGTTAATTTGCTCGTTTTTATTTCCCGAAGGTATGGTTCTAGCATGCATATTATGTATTTACCTTTACTTAGACATGTAGATAGAATAGGAAGTTATAGTTGGGGATCTGGTTGTCCAGCCTATCTCTATAGTTCCTTGTGCAAAAACTCACACAAAGACACATCTATATTTTCTGGATGTGTTGTTTTACTACAAGCATGGGGTTGGTCAAGACTACTGTCCCTAGCACCCGTCAACAACAACCCTTTCACATTTCCGTATGCACAAAAGTAAGTTGTTTAAATTGCTATATCTTTATTTACTTCTTTAAAGATTATTATCTCTAACTAATATTTTTTGACTTTTTCGTGTAGATGGCCTGCACGTGGTATGAGTTACAACAGATGTCCAAGACACTGTATTACTCAGTATCGCAACCTGTTGGATCACCTTCGACCGACAGACGTAAGGAAAATAACTTAATTATTTCGTTATATTTTGTTAACTTCTTCTACCTTGACTATAATCCAATCTTATTTTACATTTCAGTTCATTTGGCGTCCATACCTTAATTTGGACCATGACCATCAAGTCAACGTTGAAGACGCGGCCGTATGGACTGCATGCACACCGATAATACGGTTCACAACTGTGGAGATGCACAACAGTGATCGTGTGAAGCTGCAGTTTTGTATGCCCCAAAATATCCCAGATCCCCCAGCTAGCCTAGGAGAATGGCATGTGCGCAAAGTTAACGACCAATGGAACTTCAATCCATGGCAAAGCTTCGCAAGATCGGAGTGTCGCAAATGGAAGCACCGTCATGACCATGTGTTAACTGACGCAGTCATGCCAACTGAAGAAAAACCAAGTCGTACTTATATGGCTTGGTACAGATCGGTTGGTTTTCAGTTCATCGCCGAGGATATGTACTTGTACGACCCACGCCAGATGACTTATACACCTGACACCTCAACATCAAACCCCTAACAACAATGTCAGACCGGATACACACAACCCCCTGTCCGTCAAACGTTCCGTTCAACCAACACACAAACATACAACCAAAACATTTCATACACCCAACCCCAATACCAAGAGCATACCCCATACCACCACCAACAAATTAACCATCAACCTGAGACTCAACATCGCTTCGCACCCACCCCATCACCCTACCAAAGTTGCCTAAGCCAGAACATCCAACGATCATTCAACACCAACCGCCCCTCCTCCTATCGTAGCCAAGAAGCCCAAACCTCACAAAACCAAAACATCTAACAACCCTATCTCTACCAAACACCCCAACAACCTTTCCAACCTTTCCTCCACGCATCGTTCACACCCATGTCTCCCTTCAACCGTCCTAGTCGCCCATCAATGAGTCAACCACATCCTAACTTCTCTGGCATGGGTCATGAGCTCAGTTACGGCGGTACATCATCGATGCATACTGAAGACTATGTCGACTTGTCTGACTACCTCAACAGACCTTCTCATGTAGTTGGTAGTGACGCTCCTGGCCCCTCAGATGCTCAAACACCGGTACCGAATCATCAACATGGGTTAGGGTCACAGGTTAGGGTAGCTAGAGGATGTGGGACCGGAGGTCGGTTAGGTAATCCCGGTCATCACCATTAGGTTTCTTTGTGTAAACGGCAAATTTTATTAATATCAATTGGTCATATATCAAATTTATCTATCACGTATACCATTTACCAAAAAAAATAGCATTTTACACTGAGGCTCCAATTGAATTGGCGCCTCCTCTTAAGTCCTACACAGGGGCGCCAATCCAATTGACGCCTCCATTCAATTTTTAAAAGGAATCTCCAATTCAATTGGCGACTCCTCCTAAAAGTGGGATAGTTTGGGAATTTTTTTAAAACCAAAGATATTTTGAAAATTTCCATAAAAAAAAGGATTATTTTTGTAAAAAATTCTGCCTACTTAACTCACTAGTCTCAAACCTGCCAACCTAAATAATGCTTTACATGTTGCTTCTCTTTTTGCCTATCTTTTTTTACATCCATGCAGATCTAATCTCAATTAATTTCTACCAAATTTGTTGAGTTTGAATTTGAGCTAACAATGTCCGATATGTTTCCTTTATATATACACAATTTACTAGAGCTAGTACATGAATCATAAATACATTCATGTGCTCTGTGCAACTTGTCAAACATAGAAATGACGAAATACATAGATGTGCCCTACCATTCAGTCCTCAATATTATTATTCCTCATGGACCATATAATGGTAGGTGACATAGAAATCTTTTCAATGCAAGTACTACGAAAATTATATACTATAAAGATTCATAAGGAGAAAAAGGCCAAAGGTACAAAAGAATGATAAAAGTATAAAATATATAGTAAAATGTAAATTGATTAATCTAATTATAATAAAAGGTTTTGTGTATTTTATTTGACTATTCTTTAAATTTTAGAATTCTAACATTTATATTTAAAAACATCTATTCGGATTTTGAAAATATAACACGTAAAATTTAGAAAGTATATTCATATTCTAGAATTCGAACTTATAATTTAGGGTGTTTTTCTTCTTCTTTAGTATTTACTATTAAAAAAACATTTATATAATTAGATTCTAAAATTCGAATGAAATTTTGAAAATTTTGAGATACTAAAGGTTGGGGTGAGGAAGAATTTCTCACGAAATTTTTGAATAGTTGATTGGACTAAACAAAAGGGTAATTGATAGAATTTTTTTTATAGAGAGATTTTATTTTTAGATAATTACAAATTATTTTATATATTTATGGAATAGTTTTTTAATTTCGCTCGGAACTTAGATATAAATTCTAATATTGTATCTAAGATTTTTAAAGGTTGAAAAGTATTTGTGGGAGAACGATTCACATTTATTTTCTTTGTCTCGTGTGTTCATTATCTCTTTTTCAATATTTAAAAATACTTCATAGATCATTTTAAGAATATATTTTTATGTTGGAATTACACTTAAACATATAAAGAAATTGATTTTCATTTAAAGACGGCATTAAGGATAATCATGAGATATTTGTGCATGATACTTAGGTTTCAAAAAAGAGTTCTTATCCTTAATATGCTTTTGCGTCTGTGCAGATGTATCAAGCTCAGTGTCAGCAGGAACGAAATATACATAGAGAGGTTTTGGTTTTACCTTCTGACTTTCGTCAAGTTTTATAGATTTTGTACAACCTAAACCTTTCTTTCCATTTTTGTTAACTTCATAGATCAAGGAAGCCATTTTGCTTATATCTATGCTTTTAGCCAGAAAGTACTAGAATGCTTTGTCATATCTAATGACGCAATCAGTACCAGAAGCTTCTGAGATTATTTCCTCCTCTAGTTTTGAAAAATTTCTTTTCAAAGCAGAGTTGTTACTTTCTAAAGAAAATACTTTTTCATTTAGAGAGGAAATATCTTTCTCAAGCTCTCTCTGAGTTTCAGAAGCAATTACTTGGACTTGTTTAAGGTCCTTGTATTTACTCTAAAGACTTTGGTACTTTTCCAGCATTTCAGAGAGACATGACTCAATATCAGAACGAGATAGGTTAGAAAATACCTCTTTAAAATTGGAGTCTGATTCTGATTCTGATAATACCTTATCTTCTGGTTCTTCAAAACTTGTGGAATCCTCTGTAGTTTCCACCTGTGCAACATTGGCTTTTTCTTCGTCAGAATCTTCTTTAGATTTTGAATCATCCCAAGTAGCCACCAACCCCTTCTTGACTTTAGAGAAATTCTTCTTGGTCCTTCTATCCTTCTTCAGTTTAGAATAATCATTTTGTAGTGGTTTATCTCCTTGCACTCGAAACAGATAACTTCTTTTCCAGAACCTTGCTTATTTTGTCCAAACGAAGAATCAAAGCGACCAACAGTCCTTCTAACTTCTCTGAACTTCCCTTGACCATTTTGCCTGTGTTTCCAGAGTCTGTTGACTCTCTTTGAGATTAGAGACAACTCATCATCATCATCATAATCTTCATCAGATCCTTCTGATTCTTCCTCAGCTTTATAAGCTCTTGTCTTCTCAAGCTTGGATTTTATAGCAACATATTTACCTTGCTTATGAGGTTCATCTTCTTCTAGCTCAATCTCATGGCTTCTTAAAGAACTAACAGTTTCTTCAAGACTGATGTTGTTGAGATCCTTTGCCAGCTTCAAGGCAGTTACCATAGGTCTCCATTTTTTGGGAAGACTTCTGATAATTTTATTGACCTGATCATCTGTAGAATATCCTTTGTCTAGAACTTTAAGTCCTGCAACTAGCATCTAAAACCTTGGGAACATAGTCTCAATTGTTTCATCATCTTCCATTTTAAATGCCTCATATTTCTGGATTAAGGCCAAGGCCTTTGTCTCCTTTACTTGAGAATTTCCCTCATGAGTCATCCTCAGAGAGTCAAAATGGATTTGGTATAACCTCTATTTGTTATCTTCTCATACTCTGTATAATAGATAGCATTAAGCAATATGGTTCTGGCCTTATGATGATTTTTGAAGTCTTTATTCTATTGATCAGACATAGAACTTCTTGTTATAGTATTTCCTTCAGCACTTACTGGGTGAGCGTAGCCATGGACTACAAGATCCCAGAGATCAACATCGTAACCAAGAAAGAAACTTTTTATTCTATCTTTTCAATAGTCAAATTTCTCACCATCAAAGATAGGTGGTTTTTCACTATAATGTTCTCTTTCATTATTATTAACAACGTTAGCAGTAACCATTGTTTCTCACACAAACTGGATCGATATTGAATACCGTGAGGTGTTGATAAAGCTTTTATCACAATCATAACTGGAGCTCTGATATCAATTGAAGGTGTGAAAAACACAAAAAAGGGGGGTTTGAATTGGATTTTACAAGGAATTTTTTTTTCCAAAACAAGAACACCACTAACAAGTTAATAACAAAGAGATAAAAACACAAGTATTTATCCTGGTTCGCTTGAAACTTAAAGCTAATCCAATCAACCCGATAAGGTAATTTTTCCTTATACACAAGGACTTAATCTACTATAATCAACAGATTACAACAAACACAAAGAATAAGCTTCTTTGTCTTCTCAAGGATCCAACAATACCCAGTCTCCTTAAGGACTCACAAAGAACAACATTATTTGTCTTCTCAAGGATAACCTCCTTAAGGAATCAAACAAATAGTTTGAATAATATTTTGTGTGTTACAAGATGCTTCTACACAAGCAAGTTTTACACAAATGAATAACAAATACTTAAAGAAAACTATGTACAAAAGAATGATAGCTTTTCACAAAGAAATAGACTTGTCAAAATATTGTATCACCGACATTTCTTCAAGTCTCCAAGTGTTACTTATATAGCATAAGCATAAGACCGTTAGAGGGCAAAATGGGGAAAGCTTATTTTAGCGGATGTCCATTGTTTGATGGGAAAGGAATGATATTATGTATTGTCCTTCACCAATAAAAGCAGTGACAGGTGTGATGTATAGTACTATCCTTGCCCACTAAATCAGGTAGTAGAAAGGATGTTCGATTTGTACTATATATTATTTGATCACGTTCCCATTTTGATCTTATCTTCAAGTTCATTGGCTTTTGATGAAATTTGATGAAGCATGAAATGAAGAAACATAAAGCTAGATTCAGAAACTTCAGAATCTTTGGTCAAAACCTTGACAACGTCAGTAGTCTAGCTTGAAATCTTCAGAATCTTCATAATCTTCAGAGTCCTCAGTCAGAACCTTAACTTCAATTGTATGGCTTGAGATCTTCATAATCTTCAGCTACATAACACAATTTCAGAAGCTTGCCATTCTTTAGAAGTTTGGTGATCAGAGTCACGTCCAGAAGCATGAGATGAGAGAACATTGCAGCAGCAACATAGTGTCTCCTTAGAAGCTTCTTATGAGTGAATCAACACAGAAGCAGAAAGAACATTATAGCAGTAATATTAAACTTATTTCAGAACTTCTAATAGCTGGCGCGGAAGAGGATTTAGAACGTGTAGTTCAGAAACTAATGACGTTGCACATCATATATTCAGAATCAGAACTGGTTGTTAAAGCTACACAATAACAAACCATTAGGGTACCAAAATTGTTCTCACACAAATACAATATTGTTATCATCAAAACTCAAGGTATAGATGTAGAACCAAATCTTGTTCTAACAGAAAGGTGGGACTTAGTTCTACCTCATTTGAGTTGAATCATGGCGAGGTGTAATTCGAATCACAATTTCTTTGAGTCAAATCATGAGATATACATGACTCGAATCATGGCCTATTTCTCATCTTTCCAACCTTTGATTCAAGGTAATTATCTCTATGATTTAAATCATAAATTTATGATTTAGTAAAAACCTTCCGTCTTAGTTAGTTGGGAGTAACATTCCCAAGAGAGTGTGACTATTTTCTTGCACCAATTTTCATCTTTCTTATTTTTCTCAATGAGAGAGCATGTGTCACCCTTGAGAGAAAATATCAGAAAAAGTGTGAGAATCATATCACTATAATCATTGTTGTTCTTGTGTTCTTGTTGAAAACCAAGAAACCCAGAGAAAGTGAAAGGCTTCAATCAATCAAGTGAAATTTTTTAGAACAACCACTAAAGAACCTTGAAACCCATTTTTGCTGAGAATCTTAAGAGATCTTAGAAAGTTTTATTCATTCATCAACACTTGATTACTTTTTTATACCTTGTGATTAACCTTCTAGAATATGGATCTTGTGAATTTTAGTTGTGTGTGTGAGATTCTTTAGACATTATTCATCATCTTTAACCCTTGTCAAAAAACATTGTTATGGACTTTCAACTCTAAAGATTGAGTATGAAAGGTAGATAAAAGGTACATTAGGGAATCTAATGTTTTTCTTTTAAGTTGTATTTTTGTGTATCAGGTGGAAGAATATATTATGAGATATGTATTTTGGTTGTCTGTTTTTTATAAAGAGAGAAAAGTGTCTCTATACTCCATTGAAGACTTTGGTGAAACCATGTGAAGGTTTTCGTAAAACAAAGTTGGAAGTTATCTAATTAAACGA
Organism: Lathyrus oleraceus; assembly: GCF_024323335.1. Taxonomy (NCBI): domain Eukaryota; kingdom Viridiplantae; phylum Streptophyta; class Magnoliopsida; order Fabales; family Fabaceae; genus Lathyrus; species Lathyrus oleraceus. The sequence continues at coordinate 529,377,141 of NC_066581.1, forward strand.
GGCTAATGGAAATCGCTCAGACAAGTCTTCATGAGTTTTGAGAGAAGATCCTACAGAAAGGAAGCTTATAGCAGGTTATTATGGATAGAAAGAGTATTGGATCAAGATCATTGAGGATCTTGTTTGTAGTAGTTGAGTACTTGCATCAACAAAAGGAATGTTATTGGATTCTTGTGTAGGCTAATGCAGTGTGGCTATTAGCATTCATATTGATGATAGTTTATTGTATCAAAATACTTGTATATTAACTCTTGAAAATAGTGGAAGACTTCATTATTTTTCTCAATGGTTTCAAACCATTGATCAGTGGAGTAGGAATAGTGAGGTCGGTTGTTGAGCCATTATATATCTTTGTGTACTTTCTTTCTTCCCTATCTCTCTTTATTTTTTGTTGTTTAGCATGTAGAAGCTAAATCAAAATATAATTTGTATGTCATTAGGTTAGATCATGTTTGTAGTGATTTATTATATAAACATAAGTCTGTCTTGCATCAAACCTATTGAGTCATTCTTAAGTTGATTGTGTTAAACAACATGACTAAGTTGATATATTGAATTGCTTAGATTAAGCAACTTAAATTGTCCTAGTTGACTAAAGTCATTCTTGATCATTATCTTAACAATAACTTTGAAATACATTGGTTAGAATCCATTGTGATGAGATTCTATGTTTTCATTTTATGTTGTTTTAGTTTCCACCCACCAAACTCCAATTTTTGTATTGAAAGTTTTCAAACCGTATTAAAGGGGATATGTCTATTCAACCTCCCTTCAAGATATTTTTCGTACTTATATTCCCAACCAACACCATCTTGTGCATCTTTAACCGCTTGAGCTATCTTCAGCAGATTGCTTGACTTCAAGTGTTGTCATCATCAAAACTAAGCAGCTAGTAGTTTTCTTGCATATTTGTTATCTATAAGATTTATCATCTGGGGTCACTTATTGGCTGTACCCAAAACCACATAGATCCAAAATTTATTTATTTCCAATGTGCTTTTATATCTTCCTAACTCTGATTTCGTTTTCTTTATTTATTTTCCTGCTTACTCTATGTTTGATTTGCAAAATAGTTTTAAACAATTTAGTTTATCAAATATTATTTATAACTGGACATAATTTTTCTAACCCACACAACTCACCCCCATATTGTGTTTGGAGTCACTTGTCCAACACGATTATGGATAATATCTGACATGTTAAGGTCTATCTGGACACGCGCAAAATGCTCTAAATACCTTTTCTTGTAAGCTCTTCAATTGATAAAGGGTGTCAATACCATAAGTAATTGCAAATAAAGTAGTTGGTTCCCAATGCTCTAAGGATGGACCATGCATCCTTAACAACACTTAAGCATGCGTAATCTTCAAATTTTCAGGTCTAAATCTTGGTGTCCAAGCAGAAAAACGCATGAGAGATGGCTTAATATTCCATGTCCCTACACTCAAAATTTTGATGAAATCCTCCCTTTATTTGAACGAAAAACCAAAATAGTCATGTCCCAAAGGAGTTAAATCTCAATTAGTGATGGAACTCCATAATTTCATGAGTTTATCATGTAATTTTGATATTCTCAATGGCATGTTATCTATAGTAGTGATCAATGTCGCATGTAAATTATTCTTGAAGCGTTCGAGTCATGTTTTGTAACCTTTTCAGGTATCTTGATCAAGAGATGGTTACCTTTGAGACAAGTCTTGGTAAAATTAAAAACGGGTATATCACGCGCATTTTGAAGAGCTTGTATAAAAGATTTCTTTTGTGCTTAGGGTTGGGATGGAGACATACGAGTCATTAGAAGCGGAAGAGTCGACCATGGATCAACACCGGAGGAGCTTGTGCCGATTAGGTTTTCTTTTAAACCCCAACAAAACATTACAGAAAACCTTGTGTCGTGCGAACAAGATATCACCTTCCTCGGACCTTGTTTCTACAATCCAAACGGTGAAAAGATAGCATTGTGTCTCACAAACTATGTGTCCAAAAATCAGCTATATCCTACCGTTAATGAATCATACACCTCTATTTCTTTAATTGATTAGAGAAAAATTGTAATCCCGAACACTAACTCTCAAATTCCTCCTTTTTCTTTCTCCTTATATTTTTCACAAAGAAATTGTTAAGATTCAACGAGTTAAATTTTTTAAAAGAGATTATCTTCAAAAATTATATATTTAATATTTAAATTGATCTTTGTAACAGTATTGTTTGGCCCGGTCCTAATCTAATATCATTTCTTTTACAAATATAATCGTTCTCCATCTATGACTAATAGTTAACATGAATTATAATGTAATAAGTTCAAAAATTTCTATTTAACTCGTTTACCATTTATTTAATCATTAAATACAACTATTTCCTTCGTCTTCAATTATAATCTTATTTTAAAAAATTCAGGTGTTAAAAAAAGTTTTAGTAATTAATTTCAAAAATATTAATCTTACATTTTTTTCACTTAATAATATAATATAATAAGGGATATTTTTCTTTTAATATTTTTCAAAGACAATTTTAATAATATATATATTAGTTTGGTTATATTTTTGTTTGGATTAACCGAGTCGAGTTTAATATCTAATCTTTGTATTTTATTAATTTATTTAATATAATTTTTGTTGGTAAAAAAACTCGTAATAAACTAGCATATTAGTATAATTTAAAAAAATATATATATAATAAGTATAAATACATTTTTTTAATTAGATATTTTATAAAAAGTTTAAATATAAAAGGTAAAACTAAGACGGATAAATAAAGTAACATTAAAACAAAGTCAAAGCATGGTATATTAACGTAAAGGTTAAGACGTGATATATGGGATGCAACGTGTAGGTTTCTAGATACATACGCTTTCCAAATTCCTTTTCCGCCATTTTCTCTGCATTGAAGGACACAAATTCATTCAAAAAGTCACCTCAATTCCCTTCTTTGCACCCTTAATAGGGTTCTTTATTTAATATTCTATTCACCAACTAATATTAGAGCTAAATGAGAGCATCTAGGATAGTCAAATAATTGATGGTAGGTTGTAAATTTTATAGTGATAAAAATTGATTTTAAAATTAATTTTGATTAAAAGTAAATTTTATGTAAAGTAATATATATTTAAATAATGATTCAAATAGTTTTTTTAAAATAATTGATGACAACTTTCCAAGTCTTATTATCCATAGATTTTAGGAATGTCACCATATGTGTCTTCCAATAGTCATAGTTGGTGTCATCTAAGATGGATGGTCTGTTAACAAATCCTCCTTCCATGGTACCAAAAAGTATCTCCCCGGAGCTCACCCAAAACAGAACAGGGTGCCTGCTCTGATACCAATTGAAATTCCGGTACGTAGATTCAGATGTTGTATGCGATGTCACGACACTAATATCAGGACTTCACACAACAATAATAGTAAGAAGATAACATATGTCATATACGATGTCACGGCATCAGGTTCAGGACATGTCGCATCAGAAATAATTATAGTGTAAAAAGCAGAAAGGAAATAACACAGGTCAATTATTAACCCAGTTCGGTGCAACGTCACCTACATCCACGGAAATCCAAGTCAGGAAGGAAATCCATTATAATAGTATTAGTTTGAAGTTCTAAACAACCTCTAGTTTTACAAACTTCTCACCTAATCATTACCCTTGGAATTTCTATCTAAGACTCTTCTAGATATGAGACCCCTCTCACTTCCCTCAATCACACAACAGTGATAACAACTGAAAACAATCAAAGAATAGAAGACACACTTCCAATGAAACAAAATACACTCTTGCTTAAAAGCTCATGAGTGATTCATAATTACAACTCAATAAACTCAGACCAATTCAAGTATCAAGGAGATACTAGAATGACTCACAAATAACAAAAACAACTAAAACCCTAATTTTCCAATGCTCAAATGTAGCTCTCTCTTCTGAATTAGGTTTAGTAGCGTCCTCTTTAAATAACCTTTGGTAAGCATGGACTTAGGCATAAAAATCAGCAGATCCAATTCAAATCAAATCAAATCAAATATGATGTCTCCTTAAATGTTTTGACAGTTATTCTGCATAATATTTGATCAAATCAAATATGATGTCTCCTTAAATGTTTTGACATCCATTATGTAGAATCAAATTAGATGTCTCCTTAAATGTTTTGACATCCATTATGTAGAATCAAATTAGATGTCTCCTTAAATGTTTTGACATCCATTCTGCAGAATTAAATATGATGTCTCCTTAAATTTTTTGACATTCATTCTGTATAATTAAATTTGATGTCTCCTTAAATGTCTCGACATCCAGTCTGCACAATCTTCTGTAGAATCAAATCAAATGTTTCCTTAAATGTGTTCGACATCCAGTCTGCACAATCTTCTACAGAATCAAATCAAATATTTCCTTAAATGTTTCGACATTCAGTCTTCATAATCTTCTGTAGAATCCAATCAAATTTGATCTAATATTTCCTTAAAATGTCTCAACCTCCCTTTTTATGAAACAAGTGCATAGCTAGAAACGAAACAAGAGTTCCTAAAATAAACCTTCTTGGACAGTCAGATATGATAACTGAATATTCAGAGAATCTTCACATACCTCATGATAAAATAAGTCTTCCAAGAAATAAAACAAAACCTGCAAAGATGTCTGATCAACATGTCAAGACATCTTGCTTAATATCTTGTTGTGATACATGTTTTAACAAAATTGCTACCAATCATAAAAGCACAGACCTAACAATTTTCATTTTATTCAATTTGTTTTTATCTTTGATTTATATCCAACAATTATAAGTTTGTTGAAAAAAATTGTTAGCTTTGTTTTTATTAAACAAATGGTACATGTGTGTCGATTTCATTAACCTTAATGTTGGATGCCCAAAGGATTCATACCCTCTACCTAATATAGATTGCTTGATCGACGAATTTTTGGACTACAAAACATTGAGTTTCATAGACACCTACTCTGAATACAATCAAATTAAGATGGATCCCACGGATGCGCCCAAGACAACATTTGTTTATAATCATGGTAACCATTAGTACAACATCATGCCCTTTGGGCTCAAGAACGTGTTGGTGTAAGCCCTAGAGGCCAATACTTTTGGTACTTGTATCGAATTATTTAAAGGCATTTTCTTTATTATGGTTGATTAATAAAGTCCCTGGAATAGATAGTCCGTTTAATGTATTAAGTGTGACTTAATAATGAGAACACATTAAACACAAGGACAATATTCTTAAAGTATCCGTAGTCGAGCTTTAGTGTGAAGTGGGATAACATTGAAGCATTAAGACTATTATGTTTGTAGACTGATGATCACATCTCATGGATCATGGATAAAGAGTTATCAAGTCTTAAACATAGGTATGAATATTATGAGTAATATTTATACCGGATTGACCCGCTATGAGAATACTATATAGAAAGTTATGCAAAGTGTCATAAGTTATTCTCATGGTGATAATAGTGTATACCACTCTTTGACCTGAAACCACTATGGATCCTAGATGTAGAGTTGAGTGCTTTATTGCTGATCCAACGTTGTCCGTAACTGGATGACCATAAAGACAGTTGATGAGTACTCCACAAAGCATGCTGAGGGACATGAGTGTCCTAGATGGAATTTTCCAATCCTGCGTAACAGGATAAATGTCTATGGGCCCAATATTGAACTGGACAAGGATGACACGGTCTATACCTTGTGTTCAATATAGACATAAGGGAAAAGGGGTAATTATACACATAATTATTATCACAGGAGGTTTTGTCAGATCACATGACATTTTCGTGACTTGGATAGCAGTGATGTGTTGCTAGATACCGCTCACTGTTTATTATGTTAAATGCGTGATTTAATATAATTGTCAACACTGCGAAAACCTATAGGGTCACACACAAAGGACAGATTGATGAGAGATAGAGTAACTAAGGAACACCGTAAGGTACGGTGCACTTAAGTGGGAGACGAAATATGGTAAGGTACCAAATACTTAAGTGATTTTGGGCATATTATAAGATATGGGCCAAAATACACTTAAGTGGGTTTTTTAGCTTGAAGCCCACACAAGTGGTTCTATAAATAGAACCCCTTGGGTAGAAGCATTGTCACTCCACTCCACTCAGACAAAAATTCAAGTAGAGACTTGGAATTTTGTTTCCCTCTTTCTCTCACTCAAAGCCTTCATTCATAACAGCTAGCACTGCGATTGAAGGAATCCGTTCGTGTGGACTGAGTAAAGACGTTGTCATCGTTCAACGTTCGTGATCGCCCCGTGGATCTGTATCAAAGGTTTTGATCATTATCAGAGATCTGCACCAAAGGTTTGAATCGCCACAAGAGGTAATGATTCTATCACTGATCATGCCCATTCGTAAGGATCACTAAATGGAGAAATTTTTAAATTCCGCTGCGCCATGGATGGCAATTCTCCTACAGTGGTATCAGAGCCACTTACGAAACCATGAATCTGATATCTGTTTTTGTTCTGTAATAATATGATTAAAGACGGAATGAATCAAAGGTTAAATTGAGATCGATCAAGTTACATATATGTGATATATGTAATCCTGATGCAAAATACATTATATATGATATAGTGTTCTCGTTTCGTTCATTCAAACCCTCAGTGATTGTTTTCCTTTGAGCGATCAATGGTCGTTTGCTTCTTGATCCGACATTAGTATGGTGAAGTAATGACGTGTTGATCAATCATACTGAATTAACAATCGAGATGTGTTTGACGGTCTGAAATTGGTGCATCAGGGTTAGGGACGGCACAAGGGTTGTGTTGTCAGAGAGTTATGCGATTGTGGTTTGATTGCACAAGAGTTGTGTGTTCTAAACACTTTTCCGAACAGTGTTAACCGGTTAACGCAATGCGATTTTTTTTTTAAATTTTCAAACAGTGTTAACCGGTTAACGTATTTGGTTAACCGGTTAACGCCTGTCCGCTTGACCCCTGTCCGCTGACCGGGCAGCGGAACACCCGTTCCCACTGTCCGGGCAGCGGACCCCCGGCTAACTCTGCGTAGTGTGATCGGTCGTCGAAATTTAATTTGATTTTAATTAATTAAAGGAATTAATAATAATAATAATAATAATAAAGTGTTTATTATTGTCTTGTGGTGATCGGTTATGGCCTTAGTTTTCCTTTGTTTTGTTTTGGGTTTTTAAAATACGACCTGCGTGTCGCGCCTCTCTCTTAATCTCCCAAATGTAACTTCGTTTCTCATCTCACTCCCTCGTATGTAAAACGAGTTTCTTTCATGTAATGTAATGATATGAAGAAAGCAAAGAAGTCAGTGCCAAAGGAGGACAACCTTGAAGATCTTGCTTGGAGAAGCTTAGATCGTTGTAGGTTAGCTGAGGTTCTCTCATTGGCTTGGGAGAACAATTGCGCTAGGGGCCATAACTATTTCATTTTGTTTGTATGTATGTTAATGCATGTGAATGTATGTTGATGCATGTGAGAGACGGTTTATATGATAAACAAGCCGGTGAGATCAGAAAAATTGCAATTCCCTCAAATTAAATATTAAGTTTATGCTTTCCAAGTTTTAACACTCATCAAGACTAGCAATGGATAATGTAGGTTTCGCCTACGCGAGGTGCATGATCTATATATTAGTAAGGTGCGATGGGATAATTGTAATATCCAACTGTTAAAACAATGGGTCAAACTTAACTAAACAAATTATAATAATATTATATGTGTTTGCTTTCCAAGTTTTAGCACTCATCAAGATTGGTATAGGATATGTAGGTTTCGCCTACGCGAGGTGAATGTTCTATATTAGTAGGGTGCGATGGGATAAATGTAATATCCAACTGCTACGACAATGGTTCAAACTTAATTATAATTTTATTATATATGTTTAGAAGTAAGAGTTGGGAATAATCCATATGATGGATTGGAATAAGGAGTTATTCACCCAATTGAAATTTTCGAGAGTTGTATGAGATACAATTGGAAGGAGTTCCTACCTAAATAACCTAGTTGTGTGTAATCCGCCTACGCGGACTTAGAACGAAGTGAAATATGGATCTCGACCCACTAGAAAATCTTCCAACGGGATTTTCCGAATCAGATGATGAGGGTCATTTGTTTTGAGTAAAATAGTGGGAGCATATTTAATTAAAGGCCTAATTAAATATGTCAATGATACTTATATTTTCATTAATCCTTGTGTAGATTACCATGACAGCAAACACCTCTAACAACATCTTGCGATCAATCCTTGATAAGGAAAAATTATCTGGGACAAATTTTCTGGATTGGCACCGAAACCTGAGGATTGTCCTCAAACATGATAAAAAGTTGTATGTCTTGGAGACACCTGTTCCTGAAGAGGAACCTCCTAATTCTGCACCTAAGGCAGAAAGAGATGCTTATAAGAAGCATGTCGATGATGCCAATGAAACTGCTTGTCTCATGCTAGCTACCATGAACTCAGAATTGCAAAAGCAACATGAGAACATGTCAGCGTTCGATATGATCGAACACCTGAAGTTGCTCTATCAAGAGCAAGCAAGGCATGAGAGGTTTGAAGTTTTAAAAGCCCTTTTTCAAAGCAAGTTAGCTGAGGGAGCCCCTGTAGGTCCCCATATACTCAAGATGATTGGGTATGTGGAAAACCTTGAGAGATTGGGTTTTCCCCTCGAAAAGGAACTTGCAACTGATTTGATCTTGCAATCGTTGCCAGATAGTTTCAGTCAATTTGTCCTAAATTTCAATATGATTGATATGGACAAATCTCTTCCTGAACTGCTCGCCATGTTAAGAACTGCCGAGCAGAATCTGAAGTCAAAAGGGAAGTCCATTCTGATGATCGGAAATGGAAAGAGACATAACAAAAGGCCCACTAAGCAGAGTGATAAGGGGAAGGGCAAGGAAGTTGCCAATCCCAGATCCACTGCTGCTTTGAAGCCTAGTGGAGGCATAGCAAAAGAAGGCACCTGCTTCCATTGCGGTAAGACCGGACACTGGAAGAGGAACTGCCCAAAGTACCTGGAAGATAAGAAGAATGGAGTAGAGACTTCAACTTCAGGTATTTTTGTTATTAATTTATCTACTTCTGCATCATGGGTATTAGATACTGGATGCAGTTCTCACATTTGTACAAATGTGAAGGAACTAAAAGGGAGTAGAGATTTGGCAAAAGGTAAAGTCGACCTACGAGTTGGCTATGGAGCAAAGGTTGCTGCTTTAGCCGTAGGAACTTTTGTATTGACTTTACCTAGTGGTTTAATAATTCAGTTAGAGAACTGTTATTATGTACCTGCAATTAGCAGGAATATTATTTCCATTGCTTGTTTGGACAAGTTTGGTTTTTCATTTATAATAAAGAACAATTGTTGCTCAATTTATTTGAATGATATATTCTATGCTACTGCACAAATGAACAATGGACTATATGTCCTTGATCTTGAAATGCCTATTAATAACATTAATACAAAAGGGTGAAACCTAACGAGTTAAAACCAACTAGGTAAGAATATTAAAACTCTTCGATCAGATCGAAGTGGTGAGTATTTAATCCTAGAGTTTGATGACCATCTGAAAGAGTGTGGGATCCTATCCCAACTTACTCCTCCTGGCACATCCCAATGGAATGGTGTATCTGAGAGAAGAAATCGAACCCTGTTGGACATGGTAAGATCCATGATGAGTCACACCAATCTTCCAAACTCCTTTTGAAGACATACACCATTGACATCAGCTTACACACTTAACCGTGTTCCATCCAAAAGGTTGAAAAGACACCATATGAGATATGGAGTGGTAAGAGACCACATATGTCTTACATGAAGATTTGGGGTTGCGAAGTCTATGTGAAACGACAAATTTCAACTAAGCTTAAGCCCAAATCTGACCAATGCTTATTTGTGGGGGTATCCTAAAGAAATAAGAGGATATTATTTCTACAATCCTTCTGAGGGCAAAGTGTTTGTTGCTCGAACTTGAGTTTTCCTAGAAAGGGATTTTATTTCCAAAGGAACCAGTGGGAGGAAAGTAGAGCTTGAAGAAATTCAAGAATCACAAAGCATCGATACACCTATGGAGGAATTAGAGCAGGAAACACAAGTAGTTGTGTAAGAGCAACCTGCTCAAGTAGAACAAGACCAACGTAGGTCAGGCAGGATACGTCACCTACCTGAGATATATGGATATCTGATCAAGGTGATGTATTACTCATGGATCAAGATGAGCCTGTGACCTACTCATGGAATCTTCGTTTTGATGAAACAGTTAAACTGTATGGATTCATCAAGAACGAAGATGAGCCTTGTGTCTACAAGAAGGTTAGTGGGAGCATGATCGTATTCCTGGTATTATATGTAGATGACATATTACTCATTGGAATCGATATCCCTACCCTGCAACAAGTAAAGTCTTGGTTGGGGAAATGCTTTTCTATGAAGGACCTGAGTGAAGCAACCTATCAGAATCTATAGAGATAGATCATGAAATGCTTGGCCTAAGTCAGAGTACATAGACAAAGTGCTGAGACGCTTTAATATGAATGATCCCAATCTGGTTATGTGTTTTGCTTAAATGGTGGCACTGTGAGCTTGAAAAGTTCAACGCAAGATGCAGTTGCTGATTCTACAATTGAGGCCGAGTATATTGCTGCCTTAAGTGCAGCAAAGGAAGCTGTTTGGATCAATAAACTTGGCATAGTCCCTAGCGTTGTGGATCCCATTGGTCTCTATTATGATAACAATGGTGTTATCGCACAAGCTAAGGAGCTTAGATCTCACCAACCATCCAAACACATACTTAGACGTTGTGTGAAAATATGTAAAGTACCTACACTTGACAATGTTGTTGACCCACTGACAAAGCCTCTTGCGCAGTAGAAGCATGATGTCCATACTAGATCAATGGGCATACGGGGTATGCCTGATTGGCTCTAGTGCTAGTGGGAGATTGTTGGTGTAAGCCCTAGAGGCCAATACTTTTGGTACTTGTATCGAATTATTTAAAGGCATTTTCTTTATTATGGTTGATTAATAAAGTCCCTGGAATAGATAGTCCGTTTAATGTATTAAGTGTGACTTAATCATGAGAACACATTAAACACAAGGACACTATTCTTAAAGTATCCGTAGTCGAGCTTTAGTGTGAAGTGGGATAACATTAAAGCATTAAGACTATTATGTTCGTAGACTGATGATCACATCTCATGGATCATGGATAAAGAGTTATCAAGTCTTAAACATAGGTATGAATATTAGGAGTAATATTTATACCGGATTGACCCGCTATGAGAATACTATATAGAAAGTTATGCAAAGTGTCATAAGTTATTCTCATGGTGATAATAGTGTATACCACTCTTCGACCTGAAACCACTATGGATCCTAGATGTAGAGTTGAGTGCTTTATTGCTGATCCAACGTTGTCCGTAACTGGATGACCATAAAGACAGTTGATGAGTACTCCACAAAGCATGCTGAGGGACATGAGTGTCCTAGATGGAATTTGCCAATCCTGCGTAACATGATAAATGTCTATGGGTCCAATATTGAACTGGACAAGGGTGACACGGTCTATACCTTGTGTTCAATATAGACATAAGGGCAAAGGGGTAATTATACACATAATTATTATCACAGGAGGTTTTGTCATATCACATGACATTTTCGTGACTTGGGTAGCAGTGATGTGTTGCTAGATACCGCTCACTGTTTATTATGTTAAATGCGTGATTTAATATAATTGCCAACGCCGCGAAAACCTATAGGGTCACACACAAATGACGGATTGATGAGAGATAGAGTAACTAAGGAACACCGTAAGGTACGGTGCACTTAAGTGGGAGACGAAATATGGTAAGGTACCAAATACTTAAGTGATTTTGGGCATATTATAAGATATGGGCCAAAATACACTTAAGTGGGCTTTTTAGCTTGAAGCCCACACAAGTGGTTCTATAAATAGAACCCCTTGGGTAGAAGCATTGTCACTCCACTCCACTCAGACAGAAATTCAAGTAGAGACTTGGAATTTTGTTTCCCTCTTTCTCTCACTCAAAGCCTTCATTCATAACAGCTAGCACTGCGATTGAAGGAATCCGTTCGTGTGGACTGAGTAGAGACGTTGTCATCGTTCAACGTTCGTGATCGCCCCGTGGATCTGTATCAAAGGTTTTGATCATTATCAGAGATCTTCACCAAAGGTTTGAATCGCCACAAGAGGTAACGATTCTATCACTGATCATGCCCATTCGTAAGGATCACTAAATGGAGAAATTTTTAAATTCCGCTGCGCCATGGATGGCAATTCTCCTACAGAACGTATGTGATACCTATCAGAGACACATATATGCAGTGTTCTAAACACATATAGGGCATAACCTATAGGTTTACATTGATGATATGATAGTGAAGACTTTAAAAGGGGAGAGTCATATGGTATATTTACAATATATCTTAGGGTCAGTCACGATTTACAACATGCACTTGAATCCTTCCAATTGTTTATTTTGTGTGCAAGTAGGAATATTCCTTGGTTTCATGTTGACAAGGAAAGGCATAGAGGTGAACCCAGACAAGTTTCAATCCATCATTAATATGAGGAGTCCCTTCAATGTTAAGTAAGTTCAACAACTAACAGGGTGCCTAAACGCCATATGTCGTTTTCTTTTATGTGAAGGTGATAAGGTTTTCCACTTCTTTATCATGCTGAAGAAAAATAGATATTTGAATGGACAAACGAGTGTGAGGAGGCATTCTCAAACTTAAACGCATTCCTAACATCTCTTTCCATCTTGACGCATTTGATAGTTGGTTTGCCCTTGTATCTGATGAGCTCAAAACCCATCCTGGAAATAGATAGAGTGGAGTGACATGTATATTTCATGAGAAAGGTGTTCAAGGGCGTTAGGTCTCGATATCAAAAGATTTAAAGGCTTGCATTGGTAGTGGTGTTAACCGCGAGAAGGCTTAAGTATTACTTCCAAGGACATTGGGTAATGAGAATGATAAACTATCTTATTCTCCATGTCCTTAAGAACCCATATTTATCTAGAAGAATGGTGTCTTGGGTTGTTGAGTTGTCAGAGTACGACACCCAATACGTACCTAGAGGAAGCATCAAATCACAGGTACTGGCATATTTTCTGGCATAATTCAGTTTGATAATGGGAGAGAAGACTCTGACCACCAGAACGTTGTTGGTAGATGGCACCTCTAGTGTGAACAAAAATGACACATGGATAGTGCTAGAATGACCAAACAATTTTTTAATGTTGATCGAGTAATCACTGAAATTTAAGTTCAAAGCTAGCAACAATTAAGCCGAATATGAAACTCTCATTGTTGACATGGAACATACCTTAGAGGTAGGCACATCGAATCTGAAAGGTAAGAGTGATTCCTAATTAGTAGCAAAACCGGTCGCTGTGGAATATCAGACAAAAAAGCCCCATCTCATCAGTCATCTGAAAAAGTACATGATTTTTTTAAGCATTTCAAAACTTTTGAGATAACGCATGTGCCCAAGGAGCAAAATTTTAGGGCACATCTCGTGTCTAAACTTGCTAGCTCAAAGAGAATGGGGTACAACCATACGATAATTCATGAGAGCCTTGCCACCCCTAGTATTGAGGCGAGTGAGGCCAATATTTTCGAAGTTTCCTAGTGAGTTAGTTAGATGACGCTCATAAAAAACTATCTGCAATCAGACGAATTACTACAAGATGAATTAGAGGCGAAACAAATCTGCAAATGCGTAATAAAGTATATTATGATGGCATGAAATCTCTATAAAATAGGAAAATCCTCTCCCATGTTAAGGTGCTTGGGGGAGCATGAAATCACTTTAGTTCTTGTTGAAGTACATCAAGGGCTTATAGCAGTCACATTGGCAAACAAGCCTAGCCCACAAGTTATTGAGGGTGAACTATTATTTGCCTACCTTATTAGAGGATAATATGGCATTCATCAAGTAGTGAGATAAATGATAGAGACACACTAATCTCCATTATACACCAGTTGAACTCCTCTACTCTGTCACGACGACCTAACCATTTTACCAGTGGGGTGTGGATATTGTAGGTCATTTTCCCTAGTTCGCGGTAAACTAAAGTTCTTGATCGCTAGAGTAGATTATTTCACGAAATAGATAGGGGTTGAAGTCGTATCCAAGATCACAGTAGAAAGAATTTTTGTTTTATTGGCAAATAACTATGTGCAGGTTTGGGTTTCCATGAGTTATTCTTTCGGGCAATGGAACTCAGTTCGCTAGCGTGGACGTGGTTGATTTCTATCATGACTTAAGAGTGTAAACAAAATTTATTTTGGTTATCTATCCACAAGCGAACAGGAAAGAAAAATCAACAAAGAAAACAATATTGAAAGGGATCAAGAAGAAGTTGTATATGCCAAAGGACTATGGGAGGAGTAGCTACACAAAGTATTATGGACATATCACACCACTCCGCATTCAAATACGAAGGAGACCTCATTAACTCTAGTATATGGGGCAACATGATATCAAGGAGACTTCCTTCTTGGCGACTCAGTTTAATGTATAGGAGAATGAGGCATGGGTAAGATGTGTCACTGATATGGTCGAAAAAACAAGGGAGACCTAGTGTTGAGACAAGTCGATGTTCCCGCCCAATAGGGAAAGCTACAATCCACCTGGAAGGAACCATATCACATCTACTAAAAGCTACCTTGTGGATCCTACAAGCTTGAGGAGTTAGATGGACGACTCGTTCACAAAACTTGGAATTCATTAAATCTATGATTGTTATAGCTGATTATTAGAAAGGTGAGTCTCATATCAATGTATGAATCTCTTTGAAAAACTTTTTATCATTTACAACTGGTTATTTTGGCTTTGCTGGTAATATAAATATTGGAGTTTCACTAGAATCTCCTTGTCGCCTTTTAAAAGGGCAATATAATGTACTTATGATGGAAGACCCACCGCCTTAAAGGGGGTAATATAACTGTCGGACTTCCACTTGAAAATCTTTGCTGCCTTAAAAAGGGAAATATCAATGTTGTACTTCCACTTGAAGATCATTGTCTCCTTAAAAGGAAATATAAATATTGGACCTCTACTAAAATATCACGAGCGCCTTAGAAAGGGGTGGCATAAATGTCATCTCCATAAGACAACTTGAACAAAGTCTCGCCTAGGGACTCAACTAAGGTCTCACATGAAGGACTCGACTAAATTCTTGCCTGAGGAACTCGACTAAAGTCTCGCCCATGAGACTCAACTAAAGTCTTGCTTGAGGGACTCAAATGGAGTCTTGTTAGAGGAACTCAATATGACCCTGTTTAAAGTACTCCACTTAAGGGCCTCTCAATGGCGTCTGAATGAATGGGAAGAAACTATAACATTTTGCCCTTTACAAGCCTTCGTGCTTGAGGGACTATGTATTAATATTATCCAAAAAGGGCCCACAAAGGTGGAGTCAGAGACCAAGGACTTTAATTGAGTCCATAACGCCTTCCTGGTCGTCCATTTTCTAGCTCGAGCGCCTTTTTAATAGACACACAACTCTTTTTATTGGATATGTTTCCTCCCTCTAAAAAGGTTGCCCGACATGGGAAAATGGGGAAATAATGTGTTCTCATTCTATAACGGTACGGAAGTGGTCATTTGACCATGTTCTCTGAAATAGCAGTGGATTAATCATCCATTTATGCATCCTCTCAATGGTAGTTTTATATTTCCAAATGGCATATGATTCAAGCCCAACACCAATATAAATACCTCAACACTAAATTTGAGAAGGACAATCTCATTCTGATACAGAAAATCACATATACAGAGCTTCACACTTCCTACATGAGCTAACTCTTATCCCTACAACATACCTTAAAATCTCTAGCAACCCTGAATCATTAGAGGTTATCATGTTTTGTAATTTATAGCAAGTACATAAATCATATAAAGTCATATGTGTTAATTTTATTTATTTAATTATTATATATATATATATATATATATATATATATATATATATATATATATATATATATATATATATATATATATATATATATATATATAAGGCTCATATACATATTAATTATTGGAAAGATCTCAAGTCACATATTGGTTGGTGATAGAGCATTGAAATAATTTATATATAGTGACATCCATCACCTTAAAACCGATTTTATAAGGATGTGTTATGTCAAACTTTAATATGGTATCAGAGCTCTGATTGGCTCGGTGGAGAAGCAAAAGTAGATTCTAGTGTGGATCAAAGCTAGTGATGTGAGTGTGACTCACATTTGTCGAGGAGACTGTTGAGTTTCAAGTGTGAAAGTGTTAAAGTCTGACATCGATTAGGAATGAAGTAAATCACTATAACAAAGAACACTTTTCATGACGAAAGTTTCATCTTGAACAATAGAAAACTGAGGTATAAAGTCAAGGCGCACTATTTTTTATTATTTAAAAAAACATGCATTCCCTCAGTTTTTCATAACACTGAGGTGAAAAAACAACTCAGTACAAGCTTCGATTCCGAGCTATCGCAGTTTATAACCTTATTTGTTTATAAATGTAAACAAAAAGTTTTAACCCTTCGATTTTCTATTTAACCGAGGCATAAAATAATAAGATTTTACTATTAAAGCACTCGTTAAATAAAATTTACCTTAATCCTTACTAATATGAAGTTGTCCCAAACTCGCAAGCATCATTCTTTGGGATGGATTGCAAGACAGAAAAAATCTTCAATGTTCTTCTATCTTGAACAAAATATTTTTTCTGTCCTTGCAATTTATCTCACATAATGGTGTTGATGTTGTCGTCGTTGTATTTTTGGAATAACCCTCAGTTAAAGAAGGAAACTCAACCTTTGAAAAGTACTCAGTTGATAAATGGCAAGTGCGGAAAATCATTCTTGCTTCAATTTACACAAATAATGAAGCTCAACCAACAAAGAAGGGAGCTTAACCAACAAGGAATGAAGCTTAACATTTGAACAAAGAAAGGAATGCAACTAAATCTGGATACCATCGAAGATATTCATAAATAAGAGCAAATATTTGTTGTAAATAATTTATTTTAATATTCTGTGTAAACAATGTAATTTTAAAAAAATTATTCACCCTGATTTTCGTCATCACCGATGTGATAGTGAAAATGAGAAGATAAAAAACCACAGTTTTATAATATAACCGATGTGTTTAATAATCATATTTTACAATAAAAACACTCGTTAAATTTTTTTTACCCTAAAACTAACTTATATGTAGCAGCCCTAAAGAGAAGAAATATTCACCACCATCAATTTGATCATGAGTTGTTACTACAAATCTCTGGGATGAATTGCAAGTGCAGAAAATAAAAATTCTCATTGAAACAGATCTCTAGTATCTTGCATGGGACCTGGACCTGGAAAATAAAAATTATCATTGGAAAACAAATTTTACAATATACTTTTAACATTCTGTGTAAACAATGTAATTTAAAAAAAACAGCTTATTCACCTCGATTTTCTTTGTGACCGAAAGGATAGTTAATCATTTTTTTACTATATTCAACGCCCTTAAACAAATATTTGTCGTCCATTTAATGTTTATCAACGCTCAAGAATCTGTCATTAGTGATTCACGTGAAACCTAAGGGACATTCATTATAAAAGCATGTTGAATATTGAAAATCTAACCTATATGGAATATGAAGCGCCTGAAACATAAAGATATTTGGAAAAGTTCTCTAAGATGGATTGGAAGAGTAGAACATTACTTGGATTTAAGGTTTATTTTCTTAAATATTTATTTGAGCACAAAATTATATATTTGAATATTGATTTTATTTATCTAATCCTTATTTTGTTTTGCTTCAGAATCAAATGCATGCAAAGCCTTGGAGAATATATTTGCACCAACGTTTGATCTTCACCAGCCTAGGGAATTTGATTTTTATCTAGATATATATAAAATTTGATATTTATTTAATTGTGTAAATAATTTATATTATGGGTATACAATATAATATTTTGGATAAACAATGTAATATTATGAATAAACAATATAACGCTTTTTCTTTAAAAAAATAATAATTTTCCCCTCGGTTTTATTTATAAACCGAAAGGTAAGATAAACTAATTTTAAAAATAATAAAAGTGTAGTTGATGGGGCTCAAACCCATGTCCGTATAACTTTATCTCTCAGTTTTATTTTCACCGAGGTGATAAGTGACGAGTTTTTATGCCGTCCTTCGTTACATTGCTTATTTAGCCGAGATATTCTGAGGTAAAAAGCGTTTTTTATAATAGTGAATTTTGGGTTTATGAGGGAAATGATTGATACCCTAATGCCTCATGGTTGTAGGTGGATATGTGGCGTTAAGGTCTCTTGGATCCCTAAAGTTTGACTCATTGACACTTTCGGATCTTGCTCTCCAGACTGTCCAACAAATAGTATCAGAGTCTATCGATTGGACCATGGATTGTCCACCGTTAATATCTACCTACCAAACCCAAAAAAGAATGTTGGCGTGATGTGGTGTATTAGAAAAATCTCAAGTCACATATTGATTGGTAATAGAGCATTGGAAGAATTTATATAGAGTGTTGTCTCTCATATACCATCTATGAATTTGAATTGAGATAATTCCTCCTACAAAATCGATTTGTAAGATGAAGGATATCGCATTGTATAAATTCTTTGAATGATCTATCATCAATATTAAAATTGCTTAATTTATTAGTTTAAAAAATAAATTATGTTATTACATTGATATAAATTTTAAAATAAAAATAATTATGATATATGTTTTTAAAATGTTAATAGACCTTATCATGCCTAAAGAAACCTATGATATCAATTTTTCAAAAATGTTAATATCAAATCTAGACCTTGTAGTTTCTTTAAAGACAAATTTATGCATTGCAAACTTTATTTCGATTGAGGATAATCTGGACCCAAAAGAAAGATTGTTTTTGTCCTATCTTGCGTTTAATAATATGCTATGTTATTTTATTTTTTAAAACAAGAAATACAATACATTATGTCAATTATTTTGTAGCCCTATATAGCTGTGATCATTGTCATTTCATTTGAATTTGAATACTCTTTTGGCTTGACTTAAACTACTTTTCTAATCATGACCGATCAAAAAAGAAGTTTAGAAAAATAAGAATAGTCTTCAATGAAAAAAAAAGAAGGAAAAGCCACTAATTTATGAGAGAGTGGGAGAAATCGCTTTTCAAGATTGACCAAGCAATCATGCAAAGATTAAAGGAGTAGTACTATATTGGAGATGGAGAGTGACACTTGTTAGCTATGTAAAGGCTTTTTTTGCTCTATCGCCATTTTTTACTTTGGTATATGTCTTCTTCTAAAAAAATATATAAAAAAATTATATTGTTTACTTAAGAATAGTTTGGAATACAAGATATGTCTATCTTATTAATTAGTTAAAAAATGGTCAATTTGATTTGAAGTGATTTTGATTGATATAAATTTTATAAAAGATTACATCTATGATCATGATTTTTATCTTTCAGAAGATCAAATAAAATAGTGCTTTTAACTTTGTTTGGAAAATTTTTATTTTCAAAGAAATAATAGATTATATCTTGTTTCAAAGCATATGATCGTATCCTCAATCACTGAACCCCTCCTATTTTTATGGTTTGATTCAGCGTCAAAACCCATTAAGAATTGCTATTTGCATTTGTATGCGCTTTCTTAGATAAATCTAAATTATTTTCATGTGTCGACCTATTTGTCTGATTTTTAAGTTTTGATATCAACCTTTACATTTTAGTCCATCGGCCGATATCTGAAGTTGCCTCTACTTTCTTAAAGACATTCGTTAAGCACATAAATATCAGGTTGTAAAACAAAGTTTTGTAAATCGAGTTTTGAGAGAATTTGATTTACTCGTGTAAAACTCTTATTTTTCATTCCGTTATGAGAATTCATGCTTTGAAGAAATGAAATAGATAAAATTGATCATTCCTCTTTTTAGCAGCATATGATCTTGTCTTGAACCAATGAATTACCTATTTTCATAATGATAACTGCCTTTTTAGTCTATTTTTAAGTAGGTCTTCATTTGCTTTAATCCTTGTTATTTCTACTTTTACGCGTGTTTTGTATGTTTTCTCTTAGTTTCAGGCCAAAGAATCTACTAGAACACAATGGAAATCCCGGAATGACAAAGAACGATAAAGCACAAAAATGAGAAGTCATGCAATATAATCTCCAGTAGCCACTATGATTGACATGTGGCTTGTGCTACAACCTGTAGTGACCCTTAACACTCCTCCATAATGAAGACCGGAGGCTACTATGGGTGCCCCGTTGTGAGCAACACGGGTTGTAGCAGCACTAAGCCCCCTCCCTCATAGCCTTCAACATTGTATGTAGCAGCCCTAGAAGAGAATGTGAGCTTTTCGATCCCGAAGTGTTTTTCCTGCCCTTTTTCTTCCAAACTGCTCTGATGATTGGAAAAACTTGCCTTGATTGTTATTTACTAAAATTGAGTTTGTAATCATGTTCTAGAGCATATAAAAGGAAAGGCCTTATGAGAGAAACATACACAACATTACCCTAGAATTTTGTTTAATATTATTTTACTTTCTTTGTATTTGTGTTGCACTTCAAGTCTCCATTAGAGCAGGTTTTAATGAAGTTATTTTTACTGTCTACTTATTCTGGTTCTACTTTATTTAATTAATATTATAATCATCATGTATGCTCTGTATGGTTTTGTTTATGTTATTTTAATCGCCATATCTTGTGAGTGCAACTTTTTGCTAGATGTATTTTGTATGATGTTAAAACTATAATACTTTAGTATTTATGTATATTTGACGATATCTCTCTGACTCTTAATGTGCATCTTAGCATTATGAAGCATAAAAACATTTTAAAATGATTTAGAAAAGGTTTCATGCATTAAAAAAGGGTTTTATGGGAAAAACAGTCTATGTGTCGATACATACGTGTTATAGGTCGACACATAGAAGAAAAATATTCCTATGATTCGACACATACGAGTTACAGGTCGACACATGTAAGTCATTTTTAAAGCATGTAGCTTCTGTTTGATGTGCCAATTGAGTGTGTCGACACATGACCTATACAGGTCGACACATGACTTATACATACATCGAATATGTCGACACATGACTTACATAGACCGACACATGCAACACATTTTTCCAAAAAATCATGATTTTTTTTAAATATTTTGCATTCTTTTGCCTCCAACTTGCATACATATAAATACTTCATAAATGCACCATTTCTAGTAAGATTCTAGAGTAAACCTACATGAAACCGGGATTTGAAAGTGTTCTCTTCATCTTCAATCTACATTTTATACATACATACAAACAAACTTAACATAATCATTCTTTGTTTGGGTGTCATCTAGAATCATTGTTGATAACTTCAAATTTAGGTTGTTGAATTGTAAATTGGGTTGAGATCTTTGAGGGTTTTAAACAAGAGAACCAAGTTGGGGTTTTCCTTCAAGATCAATTGAGGATTTGAAGGTTTTGGACAAAATTATGCAATTTGGATCTGATCAAGTGAAAGCTTTGAAGAACGGGGATTTCTTGCAAAGGAGTAGCGTGAGACGGTGGATCATCTTGGTAAATCTTGGGTTACAACAATTCAAAATTTGGATCCAATCGAGTGAAAGCTTTGAACAACGGAGGTTTCTTGCAAAGGAGTGGCGTGAGGCGATGGATCAAATTGGTATTGTTGGATGACTTGATCAAGCTCAGATCAAAGGAAGAGAAAGTGCTGGAATCAACATCAAACACAAGTTTTGAAGGGTTGGATTTCTACATTTATCTTGTATTTTACTTTTGCAAAGTAAATTTAAATTTCATTATCTTAATTCGAGTTCGAATTAAGGGTAGATGTACCCATAGCGAAGCCGATTGGGGAACTGCTTAAACAAATCCTTGTATACTCTCTCTCTCTCTCCCCCCCCCCCTCTCTCTCTCTCTCTCTCTCTCTCTCTCTATATATATATATATATATATATATATATATATATATATATATATATATATATATATATATATATATATATATATATATATATATATATTACTTTTCATTTGCAAATTGTTGAATTCATCAATTGTACGATCAATACGTTTGGCTAAAAAAAATTGATAACCTTTTGAAAGATGTTTTTTTGAGTTAATCATAATCTTTTACAATGTGGTTGGTTTTTAAGATCAATAAAAACATATAAAATTCTAAACAAAATCGATTGCACACAAGGTGTTTGATAATTTATCTCTATAGCATTTTGTGTATTTTATCATTGGGAATAGTCTTTACTATTAGAGTAACATTTAAGTGATTGTGATTAATAGTATTTTGATCAAATTTTTCTCATTATCATAACTTGGTTCTACATATGCATATCCAAGATTTTTTATAGCTGTTCGGTTTAGACGATTCGATTCGGGTCACTTCCGCTAGCCATTAAAATTTTTAAAATAGAATTTTTGTTAAGTTTTTTAACTTAGGATCTATTCACTCCCCCCCCCCCCCTATCCTCTAGATCGTTTCCTATCGTTTAACAAGTGGTTTCACGAGCTCCAATTGATTTCGTGCTTCAATATTCGCTTATTATAAAATGGCTACCGAACCTAAAAGAGCGTACAATAGAGTGTCCATCTTTACCGGTCAAAATTATGGCTATTGGAAAGCTTGTCTGCGTATTTATATAAACTAGGTTGATAAGGGTGTTTGAGAAGTCATCACCAATGGTCCTAATCAAATTACAATGACTAATGGTGAAGGTGTTGTCGTACCAAAACCATAATTACAATGGAATGATAATGATAATAAATTGTGATCACATGATTGAAAGGAACAAAATATTCTCATATCCAAACTTGGTGTTGATGAATATTATTGTGTTTCCCATTGTGAAACCGCCAAAGCTATGTGGGACACATTAGAAGTTGCCCATGAGGGAACTAATGAACTCTAACAAGCTAGGATCAATACCTTAAATCAAGAGTTTGAACTATTCCGCATGAAGCATGGTGAAACCATTACGGACATGTAAAAGAGGTTCACACGTCTTATAAATCGTTTGAATGTTCTAGGTAAGCCTATTTCCAATGATATTTCTATTAATAAAGTTTTGAGGTGTCTTAATAGGGAATTGCAACCTAAGGTCACTACAATCAAAGGAGCGAATGATCTTAAAACACTTGATCTCATAACTTTATTTGGAAAACTAGAAGAACATGAGCAAGAACTCACTTTCTTGGAAAAACATGAAAAAGAGCATGAGAATAAGATAAAGAAGGAGAAATGTAAAGACAAGGAGGTAGAAAATAATTCTATTGCTCTAAAGGCTTCAAGTTCAAAGTCCTTAACTAATGAGCAAAGTGGTTGTGAAACAAGAGATTACAAAAATTCCGATGATGAAGAGAATGTCCATCACAAGAAATCTAGCAAGTCTAGAATAACTTATATTGCTTAGGAAAGTGAAAGTGATTCTTCAAGTGATGAAAGCTCAAGTTCCAATGTCGAAATTGCCAAGCTTTGCTTCATGGCCAACAAAAATAAGAAGAAGAATAATGTAAGTCATTCTAAGCTTGAATCTATGAATGAGTTATCTTATTCTCAATTACAAAAAGCTTTTGAAAATCTACATAGAGAAGCCCGTAAACGCTTCTAAAAAGTTAGCTTCAAACAAAATAGTCTTTTCACACTTAGAAGCTAAAGTTTTAGAAACTGAAAAGAATATGGAAGCTCTTAAGCAATCTATGGTATATATTCAAAAATACAAGAATGGGGATGGAAAACCTTCATGGTTTAGTTGTGAAACTTGTCACATTTGGAAAAGAGAGGTAAATACTCTTCAAGCTAAATTGGACAAGACCTTACAACCAAAGATTACATTTACTATTGATCCATCAAAGTTTAAAAGGTCTTTGAACCCTTCATATAAAAATTATAAATATGTTCAAAAGGACTCAAATAGCAAAAGTACATGTCATCACAACTTATCTTGTCACTATTGTTATAAAAAAGGTCATACTATTGAAAAGTGCAAGTTTAGGAGACTTTTTATTCCTAAAGGTGTTTTTAAATGGTTACCCAAATGAAACCTTAATTTAACTCACTCTCAAGGACCCAATGAAAATTGGGTACCTATTACTCTTTTTTGATTCTATAGATTGAATTTCTTGGCATTACGGAGAAAATATGGTTTCTCGATAGTAGATGCTCAAGACATATGACAGTTAACATATCTCTTTTCATTGACTTTGTGCCAAAGAAGAAGGGTTATTTTTTCCGATGGAGATAACAACAAGGGGTAAATACTTGGAAAAGGTAGTGTAGGTAATCCTTTGTCTACTACTATCTCTGATGTTATGTTAGTTGATGGTCTTAAACATAATCTCCTTAGCATTAGTTAACTATGCGACAAGGACTTTAAAGTTACTTTTACAAATACTTGTTGCTTGTTTGAACATAATGAAAATAAATATTGTATATTTAAAGGCTTGAGGGTTAATAACACCTATATGCTTAATTTAGATGATGTATCCTTGATAGGAACTAAGTGTCTAGTGACCATGAGTGAAACTCTTGGTTATGACATAGATGCCTAGCTCATGTAAGCTTTGATTTACTAAACAAAGTGACTTCAAAAGATTTAGAAATCGGTCTACCAAAAATGAAGTGTTCAAAAGACCATTTATGTGATGAATGCCAAATGGGTAAGCAAAGAAAAGTCTCGTTTAAATCAAAAAACATTGTTTCAACTTCGAGACCTCTTGAGCTTCTTCATATGGATCTTTTTGGTCGCTTAAAGACCAAAAGAATAAGTGGTAATTACTATGGTTTTATGATAGTAGACGATTATTCGAGATTTTGTTGGGTCATCTTTTTGTATAGTAAAGATGAGACTTTTTCAGCTTTCACACAATTTGCAAGGTTATCCCAAAATAAGATGAATTTAAAAATAGTTTCTATCCTAAGTGATCATGGAGGTGAATTTGAAAATCGCCTCTTTGAGAATTTATGATAAACATGAAATTGATCATAATTTTTTCACTCCAAGAACTACACAACAAAACGGTGTTGTGGAGCGAAGAATCGTGTTTTAAAGGAGTTAGCTAGAACTATGCTCAATGAGGGTAATCTACCTAAGTATTTATCGGTCGATGCCATTAGCATGACATGTTATGTCTTAAATAGGATACTAATACGTCCTATTTTAGAGAAATACTCCCTATGAACTACTAAAGGGTGGAAAACCAAATTTACCGCATCTTTATGTTTTCATATGTGAAATTCTGGTATCAGATATGAGATGTCGAAGGTAATGTCACGACACTAATATCTGAATAATACAAACAGGATAAGAGATAAAGAACAGTAATGCAAGAGACACAAGCAATTGTTAACCCAGTTCGGTGCAACTCACCTATGTCTGGGGGCTACCAAGCCAGGAAGGAAATCCACTAAATAAAATCAGTTCAAAGACTCTCAGTAAACAACACAAGTTACAGTCTTTTTCACCTAATCTCTACCCGTGTGACTTCTACCTAAGAACTCTTAGATATGAGATCTCACTCACTCCCCCTCAATCACACCAGTGATATTAAACAAGAATTACAATGAAAAGAAGACACTCTTCAAAGACACACACTTGATCTTACTTAGCAGCTTCAATCAAGTAGACACACACTCATGCTTAAAAGCTTAGAGTGACAAATTACAACTCAAATATCAGACCAATTCAATCATCTATGGATGAATTGAATGGCTTACAAGTCACACGACCACACAAGACTTAAACCCTTATTCTCTCTCAATATTTCGCTCTGCATTTCTTGTGTATCAAATCAAGTTTTCCATGTCCTTTTTATAGAAGCAATTTGCTGGGCTTGGACATCATAAAACCCTAAAACTATTTTCCTTTTAAATCTTCTCATGACAGCTGATTAGATCTCTTTGGAAAATAAGCTAATCATGTTGTAATTACTGATTGATAGCGTGTTTAATTAACTCATCAATCATACACAGATTGTCATTAAAAGTGCAATCACATAATACATAATATTCAAACTTAATATTCTGTATAGAGATGTCATGATATCGGGCCTGACATCCTGGAACAATACTGCATAATTCCATTTTAAATATCCAGCAGGTACATTATATCAGATCTCATGACATCGGGTATGACATCCTGAAACAATCTTGCATAATTATATTTTCAACATCCAGCAGGTACAAGATATCTTATGTTAAGACATCACATGTGACTTCTTGTGAACACTCTTGGTTTTACCAAAATTGTTGCCAACACCTAGAACCAACAAACTCCCCCTTTGGTAAATTTTGGCTAAAACATATATCAGTCCATTTTGTTCACAAGAAAAAAAACACATCAGCAGATAAACAGCATAACAGCAGTTTAAGCAGCAGCAGAAGCAAACACAATTACTAGCTATAATAGCAACTAGTAATACACAAATGCACATGGGTACTTCTTCTCCCCCTAAGTCTGTTCACCTACAGACATCTCCTTCAACAACAACAACACCTGTAACAATCAGAATATCCTTCTGACATTTCCTTCAACATCTGTAACATTCAGAATCACATTCTGACATCTCCTTTAACATCACCTGTACAACCACTTGTACTACACATAACATTTTTCTGTTCAACATCAGATGTCACCTGTTTAGCCTAGCTAGCTACATCAGCATATAATAACTGCAGCTCTCCACATCTCCTCACATTAACTGCAGCTCTCCACATAATAACGTCTCCCCCTTTTTAGTCAAAATAGACCAAAGTGACCAATTAGACAAAATAAATGTCAATGAGTCCAGCAGAGAATGTCACAAAGGATGTTATAACATATAAAATGTTAAACATAAACGTCAGGTGGTACAAAACCATAATTATACACAGCTGCAATAGTTGAGATAATCAGAAATCCAGGGAACTCATAAATAGCCCAAATATTACATCATGGCATCAAAAAGGACTGCCAGAAATTACAAACATCAAACAGAAAAACAACAAATCATCCAAGCATCCAAAACAGCATCCAAAACACACATGTCTTCATAACAGGGGGACCATCACAACTTAGTATGAGGAGGTAGCATCTGCTTCACCTTCAGATTCAGAACTGCCACTAGATTGATCTTGAGAATTAGACCTCTCACTTGAGGTATGGGCATCTGACTCCTTGGCTTCACCAACCTTATCCATCTCTTCCTGCTCTAAGCTACTAATTAGAACCTCTAAATCCTCTTTCCTAGCCTTGGCAACCATAATCCCAGTTTCCAGCTCCTTACAAGTGTCTTTTAATTGAGCAATCAAGCCACCTTGTGAGGCTGGCTCCTTCCTTGCAGATGTCATGACAATGTCATTGACATGACTGCCTTCAAATAACTTGTAGTGAATGGACAATGGAGGCTTCCTTCGACTGGGGATATCACTTGTGTTTAGAATACCAGGTTGCTGGCTTAAAATAATTCCACAAATGATAGAGGGAAAGGCAATTGGCAGTTTAACTGCATTAGTGGAGGCATGTCTAACAATTTGTTCAAACATGAACCTTCCAAAATCAAAGTTGAGCCTGGTTCGAATAGCATAGATTATCCTTCCAAGACCATTAGAGATAGTTGAGATAACGTTTGTTGGCACCCAGTTGGCTGAACCAATCTTATGTAAGATGGCATATTTTACAATTAATTTTCCAACTGAAGATGCTTTTTGCTTGGCCATTCCTTGACTTGGCCAGCAGTGATTGTCCTACAGACTTCATTGTCTGTGGCTTCTAACTCAACAGCTCATTCAGTTCCTCTCCCTAGGAATTTATTGATGACAATTGGGGAGAACCTTTCACATCTTCCTCTCACAAACACCTTGCAGAATTCTTTGCTATTCTTGTCAGAAATATCCTCTGGGATATTCACCACAAACTCCTTCACTAAACCTTCAAAACATTGGGGTAATGCAACCACTGTTTTCATTAAACCTGCAGACTTGATAAACTCAATAACCTTCTTCACTTCCACAGCCTCTTTCCCTAGTTCCCTCTCCACAACAACTCTCCTATGTATCACAAATTTCCACTTTGCTGCACCATCTTCCAAATGAAAGGAAATGTTGTCCAAATGCACAGCTACAACCTTAGCTGAAGACTTTCTAACAATTTTCCTTTTAGCAGGAGAGATGTCTGGGACATCGTCTTCGACATCATCTTCAGAATCAGAGCTTTCTCTGACCTTCCTCTTCTTGACCTCTACTTTACTCCATGATTTAGAAGGACCTACAACACCAACCTTCTTACTAGTTCTGGCTGTCAACATCTCAACCACAATCTTGCCTTTCCTGGTCTTCATTTTCTTTGCAGCACTTGGTTTCAAATGATGAACCAAGGTGTCATCTTCCTCTTCTGAACTCTCTTCCTCCAAATCAATAACCTTCTCAGCAGTTTCATGAGAAACATCTACTGGTTTCTTACCAGGCAAGGTTTTACCTAGAGAGCATAGTCCCTCAGCAACCATGTCTTTCTCTGATCTAGATGAATCATCATCTTTCTCAGTTTGAGGTTCCACCTCAGGTGAGGGGTCCCTTCTAGACAGAGGAGTCGAAACTCCCTTGACTGAGTGTCCTTTATTTAGGATCCTAGTTACCAGGTTCCTAATGACACGATCTGTATAGTGCATGTCATCCTTAGGTGGAGGATTATCAGAAAAGTTACCTTGATTGTTTCCTGTTGTGGAAGAAGGACCAGGGGCATCGACTGGGATTACAGAAAGAGGAATAACCTCCAAAATGTCTTCATCCAAAAACTCCATGGAGGGATTCCTTGCTTTGTGAGTGGGTTTTGAACTAGAGGATGAGGGATGTTGTGACATTTTGTTGAACTTTTGAGAAAAATTTTGTTGCCCTAGCAGAGATGGTCTGAGAAGTTTGATGAAGATGGAAGTGGTTGTATTGAGGTAGCGTGTGAAAATGGTATAGATGCTAGTTCCAATACTAGGTAATGACTTACCATAAATGGGGCACTTTCTTTTAAGTGGGCAGACAATATTCTTATTACCTTTTCCACTCCATATTAATTGCTATAAATTCTCATGAATACAAATCCCCAATTTCCCTCTTAAACATTCAAACTGATTAGTGTAACACCCCGATAAAAATAAGATAATTATTTAAATTAAGTTAATAGTATATTTATTAATTTAATTAAATAATTGGATTATTATTGGAATATTATTGGGATTATTATTATTGGATTATTATTATTATTATTGGAATAAAAGTTGGAATTAGAAAAGGTCCCATTTGGTAAAAAGAGGTTTTCACGTGAAAACAGGGGAACGACTCTAAAGTGGAAAAAGGGCAAAGAGCTAGAGAACAAGGGTTGAAGAGAGGAAGAGCTCGAAGCCGAAGGATTGCCGGATTAACTCAGGTAAGGGGGGTTTATCGTCGATTAATGGGTATTATGGGATAACATGTAGTGGGTAGTGATAAACCATTGTTTTGACTCTGATTAGAATGATGTATGCTGAAATTTGTGAAAATATTGGATGAACGAAATATGGGTTTAATTGAAGGAAATTCGTAGGAATTAGATGTAATAATGCTAGAATTTGTGAAATCAAATAAGGTATGATTCATGTTAGATGATATGAACGAATACTGTGTAAAATTGGATTGTGGGAGGTTGGAATTGGGAGATCTCGTAGCAGAGAAAACCATAGCAGATCTGAAAATCTGGTTTCTGGTCATACGCGTATGGCACTAGGCAATATGCGTATGAGATGGTCTGGTACGCGTATGGCGCTAGGCAATACGCGTATGGATGAGGAAGATGATGTTTTGAACGTGGTTTGGTCTCTGTTGGTACGCGTATGAGGAAGTGGTACGCGTAGCATACGCGTATGAGACAGGTGATACGCGTATGGGATTGGCTGAGAAATGGGCCATACGCGTATGGGACTAGGCAGTACGCGTATGGGCAGGATTGTGATTTTTCTGTGCTGTTGTTGTGCAGTTTTTGGTTGTTCAGCTGAGTAATGTAATTTAGCTGATGTATGATAGAGTAGGGATCATTTCCCGTTGTTTTGAGTAGTATAGGTATTAGTAGAGTGTGCTAATACTGTGATTGACTATGTGGTATGACATGATATGATTATGTGGTGAATATGTTGATGATGTATGATGATATGCATAATGTTATGAATGTATCTATCATGTATGAAATTTTGAATGGACTGTTTATGGCTTAGAGTGTGAGCATATGTCCATTGTGGATGATTGTTGATGTTTGCATGACTAAGTGATTTAGCTTGCATATTGTGGCCTTTATGGTGGTAGCTAATTCCC
This sequence comes from Lathyrus oleraceus, assembly GCF_024323335.1. NCBI lineage: Eukaryota > Viridiplantae > Streptophyta > Magnoliopsida > Fabales > Fabaceae > Lathyrus > Lathyrus oleraceus. Next base: position 529,407,490 of record NC_066581.1, read on the forward strand.
ATGGTGAGGAATTAGTGAGTTAGTATTGTGGATTGTTGTTGATGTTTGCATGCTAGGTGATTAGCGTGCATATCATAGCCCTTGGGGTGGTAGCTAATTCCCATGGTGAGGAATTAGTGAGTGAGTCACTAGGTCTCAAATGAGTGGGACTAGTGAGCTTGGTAGCCGTGTCTGGATTTGATCGGTGAGGTTGAACTATATGTTCACGAATAGTCGGTACCGCATGCATGGAGTCTCATTGCATAATATATGTATGTATGGCGTATAATATGAATGGATGTATTCCAATATTATACGTGTGTTTTATGGTTGTGTTGAGTTTGAGTATGATGATGATGATGATTATGAGTTGATATTGTCGTTGCTGAATATGTGTGATCTGATTAGGGTGATGATATGTGTTAAATTACTTAGCATTACATGATATTTCATAATGCTTATTATATCGATTGAGGAACTCACCCTTACATCTATGTTTTCAGGTGACGAGCAGTGATTGAGTAGAAGCTAGTCCTTGGAGTCTAGTGTAGTTCCTTAGTGGGTCATGCTCTGGTAGATGTAACATCGGGACGGGATGTTTTACTTGTTTTTCATTGTTGATTGTTGAGCAAGTTTACATGTAATGTGTTACATGTTCTGCATTGTTGTTAGATTTTATCCGCTGCGTATTATGCAAATGTTTTATTTTGATTAAATAAATGAGCATGACAAGATATTTTGGAAAATGGTGTGAAGTGTCATGTGTGACACCCTTGAATTGCATATTTACTCTGATTTATGTTTTGTTATTTTAATTAACTATTGGGGTATTCTAGAAGGGTGTTACATTAGTGGTATCAGAGCATAGTCGGTCGAGTCGAGTCGTAATTATTTTGTTCCCCTGTACGAGATAGGTGTTGTGTAACCTGTCGCGACCCGAAAAATACGGTCTGCGAAAAAAACAACCGACGAGAAAGAAAATGACAGAAGAGTCGCCACCGTGCGTTATTTATCCCAAAGGAGGGAAAGGAAACGCTCGAAGTAAACCTGGAGAAAGGAAAGGAAAAGACAAGGTCTCGCAACCAAATCTTGGGTTCGGGAGTCGATTATGCGAAGGGAAGGTATTAGCACCCCTACGCATCCGTAGTACTCTACGGGATCCACTCTTGTTGTTTCTTGTCTAAAGGGTGTGCGTTTATCTAATGTACTATTTACTAAAAGAAAGGGTCAAAGAAAATGACTCGCACGGATGTCGCATCCACTGCATACGTATCTCATCTGAATATGAGAATCAGAGTCTTCGTAGCTCGGCTACCTATGGGTTAAGGATAAGTGTGCTCGCTAAGACATCGCGTCTTATGCCTACGTATCTCATCGGGAATGAGAATCAGAGCAAAACGTAGTTCAAACTAACTACGGGAACAAGGGTCTCGATTGCAACTAGGGCAAGAGAAAGGGAATGTCTCGATCGCAACGAGGGCGAGAGAAAGGATCGCAACAAGGGCGAAAGCAAACAAGGATTAGTTGTTAGTCGTTAGTCAAACTCGGCAAGATATCGCATCTTGTGCCTACGTATCTCATCTGAACATGAGAATCAGAGTTGCCGTAGTTCGGCTCACGCACGCCAAACAAAACAAGACACCTACACACAAAAAGGTGGCAAACATGGAGCCCGACTGCCAATCACTGGATTTACATCAGCATCCGAACCAAAACACACACAAAAGGGCAAACGTGGAGCCCGACTGCCAATCACTGGACTTACATCAGCATCCGAACCAAAACACACACAAAAGGGCAAACGTGGAGCCCGACTGCCAATCACTGGACTTACATCAGCATCCGAACCAAAACACACATAAAAGGGCAAACGTGGAGCCCGACTGCCAATCACTGGACTTACATCAGCATCCGAACCAAAACACACACAAAAGGGCAAACGTGGAGCCCGACTGCCAATCACTGGACTTACATCAGCATCCGAACCAAAACACACACAAAAGGGCAAACGTGGAGCCCGACTGCCAATCACTGGACTTACATCAGCATCCGAACCAAAACACACACAAAAAGAAAAAGAAAGGTGCCCGGAGTGGTCTCGCACGACCACCTGCCTACATACCTCGTCTGGAACAAGGATCAGGGCGATGTAGTTCCCCTCCATAGGGGTTGCCATTTGAACATGGACTTACAAAGGAGGACACCAGTTGTGTCAAAGGAGAGTGGGCGATGTGTTCACGTCCTAGCAGTAGGTGTCGCAGCTCGCTGAATCGAGTCTTAGGCAGTTACCTCTTTGCAATAGGACGGACTACATGCCACAAGATCGGAGACGCTCGGAAAGGTCTAAAAGAAATGGGGAAGCTTTGCCCTAGAGTTGTCATGCAATGTGTACTTAAGTGTTAGGATTTACAAATGGGAATATCTACCTAAGGTTAGCATGCAAAGAATATGGGAATTCTACCTATGTTATCATACAAAGGGTTCTATCTAATGGGTGCTACCTAATCGGAACAAGAATCGACGAATGGAGCAAGGAGAAGTGTTAGGGATAAAGGTAGATGGCGATGCATGAAGCAATCGACTTACAAGGTTGATGGCGATGCATAAAGCAATCGACTTACAAGGTTGATGGCGATGCATAAAGCAATCGACTTACAAAAGGGTGGAGGAATACGTGCTGGTTCTGTTAAGTTTTGAAAATGATTACTCGACGTTGGATCGAGGTTTTGATCTTGTTATGAAATGGTTATCGGATGCCCATTTTATTTCTTGTATTAACAAATGAATAAAGAATGAAAGAATAAATATTATACATTTCATGGGAGAGGGATACATTTGTTATGAATGGGGGTTGTCATGGCAATCAAACAATATAAATATATGCCTCATACATCATACAAGTAGGCAACAGTTAATCAAACAAGTAAGATATAAACAAGTATATAATCGAATCAAATAATCAAAGAATGAAATAATGAAACAATAAACAATGTATGAGTGTAAGTGTAAGGGAACCGGCTCATTGTAAGAAAGCCCAAGAGTAAGCTATGTGAGGTTGATGGCGATGCTTAAAAAGCAATCGACTTACAAGGGTGTAGAAAATGGGCTCGATATTAAACCGAGAAAAGTATGATTTTTATAGTTTGAAAAAATGGTTTTTGAACTAAATTCAAATACAATAACTATGCATTATTAACAAATGAAATTATAAGTATATTAACGTAAAAAGAAGATATTAACAAAATACTAAAAGGATAAAAAATGCTAAAGGAAGATAAAATCAAATAATAAGCAAAATGCGTCACACATGAGTATTGAACCCTCTCCACCTAATATTATGCAACTAAACTCTCTCCACTAGGCCACTCAATACTATCTGCTATTGAAATACTACCATAAATATATGAACTGGGCTAACAGATTTAAAATAAATAAAAAAAACAAAACAAACATTCTTATGTTTTTTTTAATATCTCTGTTAAAAACAAATTAAGCTAAACAAAAAAATAAATAATAATAATAAAAGAAAATAAGAACATATACATTTTTTATTTTTGTGTTAAAAATGAAATAAATTAGATAATAAAAGAATTAATTAAAAAGAAAAAAGAAAATGGAAACAGAAGCTCGTCTCCCTCACTCTCTCTCACCTTACGAGCTCAGACCTTCCCCAACAATGGCATCCTTACGCACTCGCCCCTCTCATCCCTCTTATGACGCCGCTCATCAACGAAACCCTCTTACTTCTCAAAACCCAACGAATCAAACCCTCTCAACTTTCACAAATATTTTCAGACAACAAGCTAGGAGAAAAATAGAGAGAAAGAAAGAAAAGTCCTTACAAAATGTCGCAGTGGTGGCGGTGAAGAACGTACAGATGCTGGCCTCCAGGTAATCAATCTTGGGATTTTTAGGGTCTCTTCTCAGATTTCGCCTCCCAGTTCTTTGTTGTTCTCTAGGGTTTTTTTTGGTCTCTTTTTATGCCTCTAGGTTCTCCTCTTTACTGATTTGCCTCTCCTCTTTATATTCTGTGAATTAGGGTTACAAATTGGGTCTTTGCTGTTCAAAAGGAGTGTTTCTGCAAAGCACTTTGGATGCTCAGACACAGAATTACCCTATCCATGTTAGATTCAAGAAAAGGTATCCTTCACAAACTTTCTTCTCTGCTTTGACCTCATACCAATTTGGGATGTTTTTGGACTTTGCCCTCTGACCGTTGGTTAATGGTTTTGCACTGTAGGTTTTGCAAATTGACTGATTAATGTGTCCCTTTTTTACCGCAGTAAAAAAAATGGTGAGCTTGGTTTGCTGCAACATGCTCGAATTGGCCTTGCACTTGTTTGTTTCATTTTGATGGTAAGTAATAATATATGTCTTGCAATAGATGTTCTTGGCTGGTGCACTAATGACGTTCACTGTATTATAATGCAGGCGAAGTACTCTTTTTTTTCAATTTCCTCTATTTGAACCATGATGCAGGACCTTGAATTGGCTTGAGGTTGCAGAGCTAGACTTGCATAAAGCATGAGTGTAAGGTGTGATAATTCCTGCTTGTTGGTTATGATTAATCACTTCACCTTTTCTTTTGAATTGTGGATGTTGGTAACATAGGTTTGGTTCAGTGTTTCACAAGTCTTATGGAGTTACTATAAAGCTGGTCATGAGAGGTTACTCATTTATGTGGATGCAGCTGCTGTGACAACTGGTTTCATGTGAAGATAATTACTGGCGCCAAGCCTGCCACGCCCGTCTCATTGTCCTGCTGGTAATCACACTCTCGTTTTGCTGTTCACTTTCTTCTTTGCTCCATCCACGTTCACTCGTCCTGCTACAGAAGACACACTTAAGTTGCTGCTTCTTGAAGATTCTTGCCTCTCCATGTTTGGACTACCCATATTCATTGTCTCAAACTTATGTAAGCTCGGTTCAACCATTTCATCATAAACAATTAACTCAGACTCTACAATTGGATCCTTGGTATCTGCCACTCTCTTCCCATAACTATTGCTAGTACCCAATGGAACATTGTATCTATTCCTACTGGACTGATAACCTGATGGACTTATGGAGACTAGCATTCCCAAAGTGATGCCCAGCAACAATCACCGGAATCCCATGGTTTCCTGCTGCAACCGATGCAGTATGCGTGCCATGGCCATCGCCGTCAAAGGGAGAAGCGTAGTCTTGAGTCATGTTAAATATTCCTCTTGTTATAGCAGATGCTGTAAAATGACGGGCCCCAACAAGTTTTCTATTGCAAGAGCCAGATGGAAAATCTCGAGTAACCTCGCAGATACCAGAAAAATGAGCAGGAACAGGATATGGATGTTGAGATTTATTGTCGCCGATACTAGGGTGTGATGGATCTATTCCAATGTCAACAAACCCAATAACAACTCCTTCTCCAGCAATATCAAAACCACCATTTTGAGACCATGCTCCTTGTGGCATACCCAAAAATTGTGGAGTATGTGTAGCCGCTGTTCTGACAGAAAAAATCCAAAACCACATTGGACACTTCATCGCTGCTTGATAGTCTCTCTGCCTGCTGTTGGGTAACAAGAACAGCAAACCCATTAATCAGGTAATGGTAGCTATAGCGTTTCAAATATTCAGAATGATCATGGAAATATGATATGGTTTTCTTTAAACAGGTGACAGCAACCTCTCCAGTTAGTCTAACATTATCAGTTGAACCAGACAGCAGCTTGCCAACACATCTTCTTAGCACAGTTTGCAATGTCTCAATAAGCTTAGAAGCACCTAGTATATTTTGCAAGCCATCAACATTTAAAGCTGCTTGAACAACTGTTAAATCTTTATTATCAAGTTGTCTCAAAATGGCCTCTTGAATGTCAACAAGACCCTCTGAAACAAATGCCTTGTTTTTATTTATTCATTGTTTCACTTATGATCAAACTGCTATGGAACTGTTCTCGTGCTTTTGTTTCATCGTTCTGGTTGAGCTTCCCAGGTGAACCTTGTCCTCGTGAATTTGCAACTAAGAATGTCGGTTGTCGTCCAGTCACAAAACTGATTGCAATTGTGAGCCCTGACCAATATGCATTATTCCTGTCATATAGCAAACCAAGTAACACAGCAAGGCCTAATGACAGAGAGGACTTGAATGCAAAGATCAAGCCTTTGTAGCTGGGAATCAAGTTCTTCAAAAGCTCACTGATCTTATTGAAGCACCATTGGCAGCAATTACCGCTTTTCTGAGCTTTCTTCAGCGCATGGTCAGTTTTCTTTGAAATAGACACGTCGTCTACGAGAAGTTGCACACAGTATAAAAAGAATGAGGTTGGAAGATCTTTGTAGGCTATGGATAGGTATTTGTTGAAAATGCCCTGTTTCATTTCTTGAGCCGTGGTTACATCAAAAGGAACAAAGCATTTAGCTTGCTGATCTAATTTTTGGCTGATTTGTTCTCTGCAGTCGAGCAGAACACCTCTGAGCTCTTCATCTATACCACCAACAGGAAAAGACAAGCCGCTCGATAGAGCAATGTCCATTCCTCTTATCGGTATATCCAAGTCTTGCAGTTTCTCTTCCAGGTCAATCCGAGAGTTGGAAATTATTGTTTGAGGTCGTTTCCAATACACGCCATCCAGTGTAGTGGTAACACAATGGAGAAGCTTGGCTCCTGTTGTGGAGAGGTACTTGGCTTGAGTTTTAAAGCCAACAGCAGCTGAGTTATCTGAGGCAGAAATAGCCTCTATATTGCAGTTTAATCTCTCAGATGTATTCTCAGTGTATAATTGGTAGAACTTCTTTGCAGCAGAAGACTAGTTTAATCACTTGTAGCCTCATGTGAGTTTTCCATAAGAGCTTCATTGTAAGAGAAAGAAATTTGGAACTTGATTTTGGTATATTATTTGGCTTGACCTTCAACTCTATGCTTTTTTTTTTCTCTGAACTGTTTTTTTTTTGGATTGTTGGGCAGGATGTCGGTGTTCCTGGAGCAGGTTTTATTGTGTGCAACACTGGCTTATGAAATGCTGTTGATTCCAGGTTGCGGTAAAGTGTGCCAACTGCAAGTTTCAGGGGGAGTTTCTTTGGTTAGAACCATGAGTGACAAGGTTGTGCTGTTAGAGCTCTTTTGAGATTGATTTGGAACAGACCACATTCAAGGGTTATTGATGCCAAAATGTCAAGATAACATGGCAGGTGCACAGTGGGACTTGCTTGCAATGGGAGAAACCAAAAAAAACTCATCAACAAACATGAAGATTGGGTGATGTACTGAAGAAAAAAGGCTAGGCTAAGTTTGGATGATAAAAGGCAAATGAGAGTTGACTTTGGTCAAAGTTGACCAAAAAGTCAACCGTTGACCAAAGTCAACAAACGGTCAGAAATGCATTTTTTTTTGTATTTTCTTTGTAAATGAAAAATGAAATATTGGTTAGGGTGAAATTTTGGGTTTGTGGATTTTGGGTTGACTTTGGTCAAAGTTGACCAAAAAGTCAACTGTTGACCAAAGTCAACAATTGGTCAAAGTGTCAATTTTTGTGTATTTTTTGTATGGAATCAAATGTAATGAAATAAAATTAAAATGGATTAATAAAATGGTTTGAAGTTGGTTTTCACAATTGGTTTAATCATAACTTGAATGTTTGACTCTTGAAAAGAAAATAACTTGACTGATAATGTGTATGAACAAAACCATGAAACAAGACCGTAAGGTCAGGGTTTTGACATAGTATCCATGAACCAATAACATGACTGGCAAGTGGCTGGAAACACAAGAATCTTGATTGTTCAGATGACCCAGACCATAGATGTATCCACAATCACAACACCATGACTTTGACTCAAAACCAAACCTCATATAAAACCAAAGCAAAGTTAGGCCAAGCATGCCAAACAAACAAGAAAAATTCAGGACCAAAATCGGGGTACGACAGTTGCCCCTATTTAAGCGTCTTCAACTAGAGAATGTGAAGCAAGACGTTCTTCACATGATCATTGTGGGAGATGGTTAAATACTAAGAAAACCCGGATTTTGATCCTGAATCCCGATGAAATAATTAACCATGCCTGTCAGAATCGACAAAGAAGCAATCCCCAAAAGAAGAATCTGTCTAGTACAGTGAAAATCGGCTTGAGTACCGAAACAGAAAATCGACCTGGATACCAAAATAAATGGTAACACAGGAATACCCATGGCCTGAACGCCACACATTAGTCTGAACACTAAGCATTGGAATATGAGAGTATCAATGTTGGTCTGATCACCGGAAATCTGGTCTGAACACCACTTCGATCTGGAAATCGGCAACTGGCCTGAATGCCACAAGTACTTCGCCTTGATCGTCGGAAACTTCTTCGATCTGAAGATCGGAAACTGGCCTGAATGCCACTTCGGTCTGGATACCGGAAACTTGGCCTGAATGCCACAAGTTGCATCGACCTGAATGTCGGAAACTTCTTCGATCTGAATATCGGAAACTGGCCTGAATGCCACTTCGGTCTGGATACCGGGAAAACTGGCCTGAATGCCACTTTGGTCTGGATACCGGGAACTGGCCTGAATGCCACTTCGGTCTGGATACCGGGAAAACTGGCCTGAATGCCACTTCGGTCTGAATACCGGAAAATTGGCCTGAATGCCACTTCGGTCTGGATACCGGGAAATTGGCCTGAACACCACAAGTTCTTGGTCCTGACTGTTGAGAACTTCTTCGATCTGGAAATCGGAAACCTGGCCTGAACGCCACTTCGGTCTGGATACCGGGAACTGGCCTGAATGCCACTTCGGTCTGGATACCGGGAACTGGCCTGAATGCCACTTCGGTCTGGATACCGGGAACTGGCCTGAATGCCACTTCGGTCTGAATACCGGAAAATTAGCCTGAATGCCTCTTCGGTCTGAACACCGGAAAATTCTTCATGTCCATCAGCGTCGGCGAAGATAACAAAACAGTGATACGTGAGCCGGCACGCGTGCCAAAGATGACCAATCAAAAGAGGATAAAGTTGCTGACTTGGAGCAAATACCCAAAAGAAAGGGGAAGACCCACTGGGGATAATACTGCTTGATCAAGGCAAGTATCCAAAGGGGACAAGACTATCAATACCACAAAGAGGGGATTACATCTACCGGTTTGTAGGCAGAAAACCACAGAAAAGCAACCAGTCATCGACCAGGATGAGCACAAAGGGTTAATTCTGCTAGGGGATGAAAGTGGGATTTTACAACTACCAGTTAGTAGGTAGAAAACCACAAAGATAGGACTTACAACTACCGGTTCGTTGGTAGAAGCCACAAATTCCGCTGAGGATGAGATGAATGAGTGCCGGTTAGCGAGCGACTATTTATTTATGCCCCAGGGAAGCACGGGAGACAACCAACAGGAAGCCAATTTAGGATCGACCCAAAAAGGCAGACTGAAACAGGACTCATCCTAATGAGGAAAGAACTCAATAGGGAAAACCCATCCCGTTAGGGAGGGAACGGAAACAACCGTCATCCACGAGGATATAACTCAGTGGGGAGCGCAGAAGGAAATGGTAGACACTTTCTGCTTAAGGGGTAGACTCTACATGGAGAGATCAGACACACCCACTGCTGCTAAGGGAATGGACCCAATGCTTGCAAGATGCTGCCAACTTCGAGGAGTAACACTGCTGGGGATACCCACTCAACTAAGGAGTCACTTGTCGGGAAAACACCAACTTCTCAACCATGCTGATGAACCCAATTCTGAAGCCGATCCAATGGCGCGATGCTAAACTCTTTCCAACAACCCAATCTCGGCTGGTCACCACGGCCTAGGGCTAATGGACATGTTTGCAATGTTGATGCATGAGTTTTTTTGTTTTACACAATGCCCCATGATCATGGAAATGCTATGCACTAATGATGCAATATGTTATGCTTATCTAAATGATGAATGCATAAACACACGTCTCCTCCAGAGACAACACCGGGGAACTCCAGGAACTGTGCTGAGGATCTTATAATCACGTCAACTTCCACCCTGCTGGGGAAAGACAAACCTTGCTGAGGATGCACTCCATCGAACCCGAACTGCTTGGAGATTACCCTGCTAGGGGAGGCAACCCATTCTTATCTCTACTGGGGATGATTTTCTCCAAACCCGATCCGCTTGGGGATAATAAGTCATGAACAAACTTCAGTCTGAGCACTGGAAACAAACTTCTGGCTTGTCACTTGGGATACCGAGAATGTTTTATGCTTGCATGCATATGTTTGAATTTTACGATGGCGTAATGCTCCGTGAAAACGGAAATGCTACGCGATTTGGGAGGATGCAATGCAATATGATTCTACATGCAGGGATGCGAAATGCTGGGGAAAATGCCAAGCTGAAGCAAGGAATCCCGTTGGGGAAATGATTATAATCTTCCGAACCCTGGCACTACTGTTGGAGATGCACAGCATAATGAACTATGTGGGGAGATGACCGGCCGCGCGGTGTTCTAGTAATGGCGAGATACCGAGGCTCTGACTGGGGAGAGAACGGCGCTGTAAAACTGTTGTTGGGGAATCAATAGTGGTTCTGGCAACCATAATCTACGAGAGATGACTCAGCAGGGGGAGGCGAACACCGATACGGTACCGAGGTTATGCTTCCAGGAAAGAGATCATCGATCTGGGACTGAAAACATCGATCTGGCATCGAACTCTGAGGAACAGCTGCTTCTGCTGGGAAGCTACAGTCTGGTACTGTCAACTTCGCTGGGGATATACAGTCTGGCACTGTTAACTCTACTGGGGATATACAGTCTGGCACTGTTAACTCTACTGGGGAGATACAGTCTGGCACTGTTAACTCTACTGGGGAGTGTATGTCCTGAAACAAACGCTTGGGGAGTAAAGTAGTGAGAAACTGCTGGGAATCTTAAGGAAATGCCCCGAGTGTACCTTTACAGCAATTTTAAATATTCATTGAGCATGTACCTGTAAAGCTCTTATGTTTCATGGTGCAATGTTTATCAAAAATTCGGACGTCATTTTTGCAAACAAAACAGTAAGATGAAAATGAACACAGAGATGTACTGAATAACATGATTTTATTGATTGAATGGCCTCTGAATAGGCGTTTACATCAGGAAGCAATCCCTGGAAAGAGGTAATCGCACAGAAGATAAAAAACAGAAATTAATCTAATGGCAATGTGAAATGGATTTCTATTGGGTTCCAATTCTGCTATGACTTGCTCGTCTTCAAGATCTTCCAGATGATCAGCCTTCTGAAAAAGGTGATTGGACTGTTTCCTACCCTTCTGAAAGTTTCCAGTCACCGACATGAGATGAGATTCAGAACTAACTCAGAACGCAGTCATTCGCTAAATCCCTAACTTTTGCCTGGATTGCCCTTTTCGGGTTTTCAATCCACCGGGATACCCATTTTTGCCTAAGTTGCCTTTTCAGGTTTTCAACTTACCGGGTGTACTATCTTTTCATTTTTAAATCCCTAATTTTTGCCCGAACCTTTTTCCTTTTCTTGGTTCGTCGGGATGCCCATTTTTGCCTGGACTGTTCTTTTTACCGTCCAGCGGGTCTATTTTATGCGAAGTATTTTTTAACTGCGTCTGAGTTCACAGGGGAAGTGAAGTCTTCGCCATCCATCGTTGCGAGCATTAAGGCCCCTCCATCAAAAACCTTGGTGACAATATAAGGTCCCTCATAGTTAGGAGTCCACTTGCCCCTGTGATCTGTCTGAGGAGGAAGGATCCTTTTCAACACTAAATCTCCGACTTGGAAACAACGAGGACGCACTTTCTGATCAAAGGCTCTCTTCATCCGACTCTGATACAACTGCCCATGACAAACGGCCGCCATTCGCTTCTCTTCGATAAGACTCAACTCGTTGAACCTTGTTCGAATCCATTCAGCTTCGTCTAGCTTGACATCCAACAGGACCCTTAGAGAAGGAATCTCCACTTCAACAGGTAGGACTGCTTCCATACCATACACAAGGGAGTAAGGGGTTGCCCCGGTCGACGTACGTACTGAAGTGCGGTACCCATGCAAGGCGAAGGGTAACATCTCGTGCCAATCTCTGTACGTGACGACCATCTTCTGCACAATCTTCTTTATGTTCTTATTTGCCGCCTCAACAGCGCCGTTCATCTTAGGACGATAGGGGGAAGAATTGTGATGCTGAATGTTGAAGTTCTGGCACAACTCCTTCATCATTCTGTTATTGAGATTGGAACCATTATCAGTAATGATTCTTTCGGGAATTCCATAGCGACAAATGATTTCTTTCTTGATGAAACGGGCAACCACATGTCTGGTGACATTCGCGAACGACGCTGCTTCGACCCACTTGGTGAAATAGTCGATGGCAACAAGGATGAAGCGATGCCCATTGGAAGCAGTCGGCTCAATCTTTCCAATCATGTCAATGCCCCACATAGCAAACGGCCACGGCGAAGATATCCCATTCAGGGGATTCGGTGGTACATGCACCTTATCAGCATAAATCTGGCATTTATGGCACTTCCGAGCATACTTGAAACAATCTGATTCCATGGTCATCCAATAATAACCCGCTCTCAACAATTTCTTAGCCATTGCATGTCCGCCGGCATGAGTACCGAAGGAACCTTCATGAACTTCCTGCATTAACATGTCCGCCTCGTGTCTGTCCACGCACCTGAGCAAAACCATGTCGAAGTTCCTCTTATACAGCACATCGTCTTTATTCAAGAAGAAACTGCCTGCCAATCTTCTCAAAGTCTTTCTATCATTGTTGGATGCCCCTGCAGGGTACTCTTGATTCTTCAGAAAGCACTTGATGTCGTGATACCAAGGCTTGTCATCAACTACTAGTTCAGCAGCAAACACATACGCGGCCCTATCAAGGCGCATTACATCGATCCTGGGAGCATGGTTCCACCGAACCACCTTAATCATGGAGGATAGAGTAGCAAGAGCATCTGCCATCTGGTTCTCATCACGAGGTATATGATACAGCTTTACTGTTGTGAAGAAAGTCAACAGTCTTCTCGTGTAATCTCTGTAGGGGACCAGAGTAGGCTGGAGAGTATTCCAATCACCATTCACTTGATTGATCACTAGAGCTGAATCTCCAAAGATGTCCAGAGTCTTGATTCTCAAATCAATGGCTTGCTCAATACCCAAGATACAGGCCTCGTACTCAGCTTCATTATTGGTGCACTCGAAAGTCAGACGAGCGGTGAAAGGCATGTGGGCACCTTTCGGAGTTGTAATGACAACACCAATTCCACTTCCTCTGGCGTTGACGGCCCCATCAAACGTTAAAGTCCACTTTTCATCTGGATCAGGTCCCTCCTCAACAACTGGCTCTTCACAGTCTTTCATCTTGAGGAACATGATGTCTTCATCCGGAAAATCAAACTTCATCGGCTCATAGTCTTCAATCGGCTGTTGAGCAAGATAGTCTGACAGAATACTCCCTTTGATGGCTTTCTGGGATGTATACTGGATGTCGTACTCTGTCAGTACCATTTGCCAACGAGCAACTCTTCCGGTGAGAGCTGGCTTCTCGAATATATACTTGACTGGATCCATTTTGGAGATCAGTAAAGTTGTGTGAGTCAGCATGTATTGTCTCAATCGCTTAGCAGCCCATGCAAGTGCACAACATGTCTTTTCAAGCATTGAGTATCTCGACTCGCAGTCTGTGAATTTTTTACTCAGGTAGTAGATGGCATGCTCTTTTCTACCTGTCTTGTCGTGTTGACCGAGAACACAACCCATGGAATTGTCGAGTACCGTCAAGTACATAATCAGCGGTCTCCCTGGGACTGGAGGCATGAGGATAGGAGGATTCTGCAAATACTCTTTTATCTTTTCAAAAGCCCTTTGACAATCGTCGTTCCACCTGATAGCCTGATCTTTCCTCAGCAATTTAAAAATTGGCTCACACGTGGCTGTTAGGTGAGAGATGAACCTTGCAATGTAGTTCAACCTCCCTAAGAAACCACGAACTTGCTTCTCTGTTCTTGGCTCAGGCATTTCCTGTATCGCTTTCACTTTGTCAGGATCCACCTCAATCCCTTTTCCACTAACAATAAAACCCAGTAGCTTTCCAGATCTCACCCCGAAAGTGCACTTGTTCGGATTAAGCCTCAGCTTGAATTTCCTTAACCGTTCAAACAATTTCTGCAGATTCACCAAATGTTCTTCTTCTGTCTGAGATTTGGCAATCATATCGTCCACATAAACCTCGATTTCATGATGAATCATATCATGGAATAGAGTCACCATAGCTCGTTGATATGTTGCCCCAGCGTTTTTCAGACCAAACGGCATCACCTTGTAGCAGAAGGTGCCCCACGGGGTTATGAAAGTTGTCTTCTCCATGTCTTCTGGTGCCATCTTGATTTGGTTATAGCCAGAAAAGCCGTCCATGAAGGAGAATACCGAGAACTGAGCCGTGTTATCCACCAAAACGTCGATGTGAGGTAATGGGAAATCATCTTTAGGACTGGCTCTGTTCAGATCCCGGTAGTCGACACACATCCGTACCTTTCCATCCTTCTTAGGTACTGGAACGATGTTTGCGACCCATGGCGGATAATTGGTAACCGCTAGGAACCCTGCATCCAACTGTTTTTGCACTTCTTCCTTTATCTTGACAGCCATCTCTGGTCTTGTTCTTCTGAGCTTTTGCTTGACCGGAGGACAACCCTCTTTGAGAGGCAAACGGTGTACCACAATGTCTGTGTCAAGCCCTGGCATATCCTGATAAGACTAAGCGAAGACGTCAACATACTCTTGCAACAGTTCAATCAACCCCTTCTTCACATCATCTTCCAAAGCAGCCCCTATCTTGATTTCTTTCTTGACGTCCTCGGTGCCAAGATTAATCACTTCAGTAGACTCTTGATGCGGTTGAATGACCCTTTCCTCCTGTTTTAGCAGCCTGGCAAGTTCTTCAGGGAGTTCACAGTCTTCATCAACCTCTTCTTCAGCTTGGAAGATTGGATTTTCGAAGTCGAAGCGAGCCATAGCAGAACCGTTATCAATAGGATCCGGTGATGTGCATCTGCATGAGTGATGGTATGTGCTTATGAGTGTGAACAGTGAGTGAAAACTAAACAAAGTCATTGCCAAATATTTTTATTCTTTTGAAATTTTGAAAACTGTAAAAATAGAAAGACAGGGAACGAAATATTTGAATGCAAAAAGATGTCCTTTATTTTTGATAAAAAATGCAAGTGTCACATAGATGAGCCCTACAATGAGTCATTACGCCCTGGGCGGAACGTAAGACTTGGACATGCATGAATAAACAAAGAAAAATTACTCCTCTAGAAGAGTGACTTGGATAATTTCCTCGGAAGACCAATTGTTGATGACTTCACCCGGGATCCTCGAACGCACCCAGTTGTCGATGTCGCAATCACTATCTCCGTTTTCGTCGTTGATCGCAGAGATTTGGCCATATTGGATGACGCCAGCACTGGAGAAAGTAATCGGCCCCTGACGAGTCTGAGGTGCTGAAGTTGTAGAAGCCAGCGCTGGTTGATACCCGATCCCGAACTTGTCGTCCTTCATTGGTAACTCCAACAGACGTCCCCAACCGGGAGCAACACCTGAATCCACCAAAGCCTGCGCCTGCTTGAAGGATGAGATAGGGGCGCCTGCTTTAACCTCTTCCACCGGAGCTGCATCCTTGATCTGAATTGACTCGAAGGCCTGACAGAGAGTCTCATGAATTTCACCTTCTACCTCTACATACTTGAATGTAGCCAGGTTACTGACCAGGATGTCCTCCTCACCACAGACAGTGGTAATTCGTCCGTTGACCGGGAATTTAATTTTCTGATGCAGTGTTGAAGAGACTTCCCCAGCATTGTGAATCCAAGGACGACCCAGCAGGCAACTATACGAAGGATTGATATCCATCACATAGAATACGGTGTTGAAGGTTTGCGATCCAATCTGAATTGGCAATTCTACCTCTCCAAACACCGACCTCTTAGAACCATCGAAGGCTCTCACCATGAGATCGGAAGGTTTCAAGATCAAACCTTCTACTTCCAACCTTGACAGGGCTCTCTTGGGTAGCACATTGAGAGAGGAACCTGTATCCACCAGAACATGAGATAACACGGTGTCTTTGCATTCCATTGAGATATGCAAAGCCTTGTTATGGTTGCGTCCAGCTGGTGTTAAGTCAGAATCAGTAAAGCCCAGCCCATTGCTCGCATGAACATTTGCAATGATCCCTTCTAGCTGGTTTACTGAGATCTCCTGAGGCACGTATGCAGCATTAAGGACCTTCAGAAGTGCCTCCCTGTGTGCCTCTGAACACAACAGGAGTGAGAGAATGGATATCTTAGACGGCGTCTGAATCAACTGATCGACTACCTTGTAATCGCTTTTCTTTATGATTCTCAGAAGCTCGTCCACATCCTTTGCAAAAGTGGGCTCAGAGCCGGCTTGGGGTGCAGAGGTACCCTCATTTACAACTTGCTTGCCCTTGGCTTTCGCCGCAGCATCAACATTATCATCTTGGGTAACCGGTGGTGAGAACAGTCTGCCACTCCTGGTGAATCGCCCGATTCCACCAACATTATCCACTGCGGGACCTTCAACTTCGAGTTCAGACTTTCGACCCTCTTCTACCTTCAAAGGTCGTTCCACCCCATGATCGTGTGTGTATACACTCCCCCCATAATGCCACGGAATGACCCTTTCACTTGTGAAAGGTAAAGGACCAGGGGTTGTGATTGTCATGGCGGCCGGTCGCACTGGTGGCACTGGTTGCGCTTCTGGCACACTGATCTGATTAGTCGGGTAGAAGATGGTGATGGTAGCGACATCATAGTCATACTCGGGAATCTCATTCATTGAAACAAAAACATCCGGAACACCGGAATCAAGTTCAGTTACATCAAAATCAAACACATTGTTTGGTATATCATCAACAACATTTGGAAAATCAAATACATCAATGGGAAATACACAATCAGCAGGAACAACATCTGTGAATTCTTCAACAGCATCTTCAAACACCTCTTCAACTACCCCTTCAGCAAACTCTTTGACAGACAAGTCTTCAACTTGAAGGGTACCATTGTCAAGCAAGACCCGGATACCCTGTTGCAGTTTCAAGCAACCCTTACCCTGTGTAGCACATTCCGAACAACCTTTCCCACAACCGGGGAAGACATCGGCCTTCAACAAGCATTCCTTAATTTCCAGCAACGGGGTCTTCAGCTTCAACACATCCTTAACAGACTTGGCTTCCTCTTCCAGCATATTCACGTTTGCACCACCATGTTGTGGCATGGGATTGTTGACGACATTTGGAGCCGGTGCAAGGCTGATAGCCTTTGAATCAATGAGGTCCTGAACTACGTGCTTAAAAGCTTTGCAGTTCTCAATGTTGTGGCCAGGTGCCCCAGAGTGGAAGCTACACCTAGCGTTGGCATCGTATCCCACCGGAAGTCTACCCACAGGAGGAGCCAGAGTGCGTAGCTGCACCAGTTGTAGCTGTTGAAGATTGGCAAGCAGTTGAGCGCACGACATTGGAAGAGTGTCGAAACGCCGGTCCATCATCCTCTGCCTCTGTTGATAGGTGGGTCTGTTACCTGGTTGTTGTTGTTGTTGATACTGAGCTGGTTGACGTTGTGGTTGCTGTGGTCGGTATTGATTCTGTTGATGTTGTGGTTGCTGTTGTTGTAGTGGTGCTGCAGCCGGAATAGTCACAGCCGCAACATACGGTTGCTGATGATAGTTCTGAAAATTATTCCTCCTGTTATCCCTGTTTTGATATGAAGATGCAGAATTCACACCCCCTTCCCTCTGCTTCTGTCCTCCCATAAACGGCTTCTTTACTCCTGATGAAGATCCACCTCCATTGTAGTTCTTGTAGGTCTTCAGGTAATTCTCTACCCTCTCTCCTGTAGAGACCACATCAGCAAAGTTAGAGGCATTGCACCCCACCAGACGCTCAAGGTAAGGTCCAGGCAACGTATTCATGAACATGTTGGCCATCTCCTTTTCCAACATGGGAGGTTGAACACGGGAAGCTGTCTCCCTCCAGCGTTGAGCGTATTCCCTGAAGCACTCATTGCTTTTAAGAGACAGGTTCTGGAGTTGAGTTCTGTCTGGGGCCATGTCTGCATTATACTGGTATTGCTTCACAAAAGCCTCCGCCAAATCCCTCCAACAACGGATATGGGCCCTATCCAATCTCATGTACCATTCCAGGGATGCCCCAGCTAGGCTGTCCTGGAAGAAATACATGAGTAGCTTCTCGTCATCAGAGTACGCAACCATCTTTCGGAAGTAGGCTTGCACGTGGGTCTTCGGGCAAGAGCTGCCATTGTACTTGTCAAATATTGGGACTTTGAACTTTGGTGGGACCCTCACGCCTGGGACCAATCCCAAGTCAGAAACATCTACCCCCAGAGGGTTTTGTCCTTCTACCGCCTTCAGCCTCTCCTCTAATCTCCTGAACATGGGATCCATGCCATGGCCCATGCCAAAGTCTTCTGGCAGCAAGAACTGATCATCTTGATCATCGTGGATGGGTTGTTGATCAGGATTGTTATGTGGGATCGGGACAGGCCCCGGTCCATTAACCTCTGCATTTGGAGGATCAGTCACGACCTCTGGTTGAGTAGTTGCGGGATTTCTTTGTATCATTTGTCTAATCTCTTGCTGTCCCTGCGCTACTCCCTGGACCACGTCCATGAACTGGTTCATGCGGACCCTCATCTCTGCGAGCTCTGCTTGTAGATTCTCCATTTCTCTTTGCTGGTTTCTGCGGGTACCGTACCGGTGAACTCCTGAATCGGCTATCCTGCTGATGGAACACCAAATAATATGAGAACACCGCGGCGACACCTGTTATGCAAGAATATGCAAAAATGAAATGTTAATGCAATGACATGTTTATCACTTCAAAAAGGTATTCTACCCCCTTGATTCCAGTCTCACGAGAAAATCGAGCCATAGATAAACTTCGGAGATCAAGATGCAATAGAGAGAAGGTCTTCATATAGATAAAATCAAAGAGAATGGCCTTAGCCGATAGTACATTAAAAGAGGATTTCCACAACAAGCCTGTGGATCATCACTACACAGCAATAAAGCAAAAGTAAAGGGAGGAACAAAAATCAGGACTCAGCCTCCTGTGTACAAACCATAAGGACTGCTCCTCACTTCAGCCAGTAATGCTATCGTGTCGGGATGATCTGGAGATTCTGTCAAACGCTGGATAAGTAGATTCCTCTTGTGAATAACTCCATCCATCTCGTTGATGTGCTCTCTGTAGTAATTCCCATCATCCTCTCCGAATACCTCTTCAAGTCTGGACTTCTTCAAACCTGCCAACACCTTAAGTTCTTCAATCTGTCCTCGAGCCTCATTGAGTTGATCGGTGATGTAACCATTGGTAGAACGGGCACACAGAAGCTCATTGTTCTTCTCCTTCAGCAAAGTCTTCAATTTCCCCATCTGACCAGTCAGTTCGGTCACCATCTCCTCCTCCTTTGCCTTCCGAGAATTTGAAAATGCATCCCATCGCTCTTGCCACCCTGCCAATTTACCATAAGCATCCATTAATTGTTGCTTGACTCGCTTCAACTCAGAACTGGATGATCCCAAGGCCTTGTCTGTCTTCCTGAAGAAGTCCACCTCCACAGCTAATTTCCCTTCTGCTTCCCCTTGCAATCTTACGGCTTCCCCCTTCTGATATTCTGCCTCATGGAATTGATGCATATAGTCTTGCAACTTCACACTTAACTCCGAGTTTTCAATTTGAAGCTCCTCCATAGCTTTCTTCAATTTGTCATACTCCTCTCGGCTCACTACTGTTGACTGCGCAGGAGTCGGTGGATACAAAGGTTCTTCTATAGGAAACGGCAGACCAAACTCTTCAACTCTTCCTTGAAGCCACTCTTCACACTGAGGGTAAGTTCTACAATCTCCTTTTCCAAGCACAGCTCTTCCTCTCTTGATCACCTTGAGCCAGGCCTCAGCTGCCTTACGGGATACAGTCGAATCAAGTGAAGAATGGAAAAACAGAGATTCTTCCACATCCTTTTCCAAAGGCGGAGTTCTTAAAGCATATCCAAACTGTCTGACTGCTAGAGAAGGATTATAGTTGATTCCTCCTCTTCTTCCTACCAACGGTACATTTGGGAAATTCCCACAACTGTGAATAATATCTGCCCGAAGCAAACTCCTGTCAGACCACCAAGAAATATCTTCAGTCCTCAACCCCATCAATCTCTTCGACCAACTCAACGAGTCCTCGACATCAACGAACGCTCCTGATTTGGGTAGGTGAGAACTAAACCACTTATAAAACAAAGGCGCACAACAATTCACCAATCCTCCTTTTCTATTCTCATTCCTGTGGTGCACCGAATGAAAGAAATCTCCCAACAAGGTCGGCACTGGATTTCCCAACACGAAGAGGCGTATTGCGTCTATGTCCACAAATTTTGCAACATTAGGGAACAGGACAATCCCATACACACAGAGAGCCAACACAGCATTGAAACCCCTCTGGTCACCATCTTCAAGCTTCTTCTTTGCTTCTCCCAATAAGAAACTCAAATGAAAACCACTGACTCCTCCCTTCTGACACATATTAGCCTTCAAGACTGATTTCCCCAAATATGTGGCCGAAGCAACCATGCTGAGATCAGGCAGAAACTCAGAACTGTAGAACAACAATTGTGACTTGATAGGAACTCTGAGAAAACTGGCAATCTCCTCCAAAGTAGGGACCAAAATATAATCCGGGAATGTGAAACACCTCAACGGAGGGTCATAGAACTGCAGCAGTGTAAAGAGAGCATCGTGTTGATCTTTGGAGAGAACCGTGACGAAGCTTAGAATCAAACCGTAATCCTTCCGGAATCCTTCTAGAGAATCGTGATCCATTGACTTCATCAGTTGTTGAATAGGCTCCAGACAAACCACTGGAAACTTGTAAGCGACGTGTCTCTTCCTGCTAATATCCATCTCAGGAGAACCAGAAAACCCCGACCGGAATCAAGAAGAAGATGTAAACCCCCTAGAAATGGATAAACATGTGTTAAATGATATGAATGCAAAATGATGTGATGCAATGTAATGACATGGAAACCAGGACTGCTGTATCCGCTTGAACATCTGTCGGGTTGCACTGTCTGAAGAGAAACCCACTGAGGAATATAATACAAGACCAAAACTTTGCTCCAGAAAACCGGGTTGGTTGGAGGTTAAGGTTTCCTGAATTTAGCCCGCCCCTCACTGGTAGGTTCTAAGAACAGAAGTTTGTCAGTTTCAGCCCTTCAGTCGAGAATAATACGTTTACCACTGAAGGTTTGGCATTATTACGGGATAAAAGACCTCTGCTGACTCCCCTCAACAGGATATCCTAAAGCAAGTTCCCAGTCTCGGGGTCCTCGGATTGAGCAGCGAGAATGCGCCCACCAGAGCTAACATAATCACGTCTCGGAGGAGAGGCCTCGACTGAGTTCTCGGGAAATGGCCACCAGAGTCGACAATTTCTAGAGGAATATCTGTCGTTATGGAACACCCATAGGACAGAATATATCCAAAAGAAACCTCGTCTGGAATGTGGGTCTCATGAACGACTTAACGTAGCAACATACCACGCAAGCCTCACGACTATCCACTCTAACACCTATGTGTACACTCAAGCCTGGGTAGTGGGCTTATCTCTCATAGAACAGTCCCAACCCAACAAACAAACAAACCACAGATACAGCAAGCATATGTACATGAATGCAATAAGGTAAGGCAGGTAAATGCTGAAAATAACTAACTGTACAAAAGAATAAACACCCAACAAACAAGAAACCTACAAAAGCTAGGAGGGACTCACTTAGGGAAACCGATATCCCCAGCAGAGTCGCCAGCTGTCGCGACCCGAAAAATACGGTCTGCGAAAAAAACAACCGACGAGAAAGAAAATGACAGAAGAGTCGCCACCGTGCGTTATTTATCCCAAAGGAGGGAAAGGAAATGCTCGAAGTAAACCTGGAGAAAGGAAAGGAAAAGACAAGGTCTCGCAACCAAATCTTGGGTTCGGGAGTCGATTATGCGAAGGGAAGGTATTAGCACCCCTACGCATCCGTAGTACTCTACGGGATCCACTCTTGTTGTTTCTTGTCTAAAGGGTGTGCGTTTATCTAATGTACTATTTACTAAAAGAAAGGGTCAAAGAAAATGACTCGCACGGATGTCGCATCCACTGCATACGTATCTCATCTGAATATGAGAATCAGAGTCTTCGTAGCTCGGCTACCTATGGGTTAAGGATAAGTGTGCTCGCTAAGACATCGCGTCTTATGCCTACGTATCTCATCGGGAATGAGAATCAGAGCAAAACGTAGTTCAAACTAACTACGGGAACAAGGGTCTCGATTGCAACTAGGGCAAGAGAAAGGGAATGTCTCGATCGCAACGAGGGCGAGAGAAAGGATCGCAACAAGGGCGAAAGCAAACAAGGATTAGTTGTTAGTCGTTAGTCAAACTCGGCAAGATATCGCATCTTGTGCCTACGTATCTCATCTGAACATGAGAATCAGAGTTGCCGTAGTTCGGCTCACGCACGCCAAACAAAACAAGACACCTACACACAAAAAGGTGGCAAACATGGAGCCCGACTGCCAATCACTGGACTTACATCAGCATCCGAACCAAAACACACACAAAAGGGCAAACGTGGAGCCCGACTGCCAATCACTGGACTTACATCAGCATCCGAACCAAAACACACACAAAAGGGCAAACGTGGAGCCCGACTGCCAATCACTGGACTTACATCAGCATCCGAACCAAAACACACACAAAAGGGCAAACATGGAGCCCGACTGCCAATCACTGGACTTACATCAGCATCCGAACCAAAACACACACAAAAGGGCAAACGTGGAGCCCGACTGCCAATCACTGGACTTACATCAGCATCCGAACCAAAATACACACAAAAGGGCAAACGTGGAGCCCGACTGCCAATCACTGGACTTACATCAGCATCCGAACCAAAACACACACAAAAAGAAAAAGAAAGGTGCCCGGAGTGGTCTCGCACGACCACCTGCCTACATACCTCGTCTGGAACAAGGATCAGGGCGATGTAGTTCCCCTCCATAGGGGTTGCCATTTGAACATGGACTTACAAAGGAGGACACCAGTTGTGTCAAAGGAGAGTGGGCGATGTGTTCACGTCCTAGCAGTAGGTGTCGCAGCTCGCTGAATCGAGTCTTAGGCAGTTACCTCTTTGCAATAGGACGGACTACATGCCACAAGATCGGAGACGCTCGGAAAGGTCTAAAAGAAATGGGAAAGCTCTGCCCTAGAGTTGTCATGCAATGTGTACTTAAGTGTTAGGATTTACAAATGGGAATATCTACCTAAGGTTAGCATGCAAAGAATATGGGAATTCTACCTATGTTATCATACAAAGGGTTCTATCTAATGGGTGCTACCTAATCGGAACAAGAATCGACGAATGGAGCAAGGAGAAGTGTTAGGGATAAAGGTAGATGGCGATGCATGAAGCAATCGACTTACAAGGTTGATGGCGATGCATAAAGCAATCGACTTACAAGGTTGATGGCGATGCATAAAGCAATCGACTTACAAAAGGGTGGAGGAATACGTGCTGGTTCTGTTAAGTTTTGAAAATGATTACTCGACGTTGGATCGAGGTTTTGATCTTGTTATGAAATGGTTATCGGATGCCCATTTTATTTCTTGTATTAACAAATGAATAAAGAATGAAAGAATAAATATTATACATTTCATGGGAGAGGGATACATTTGTTATGAATGGGGGTTGTCATGGCAATCAAACAATATAAATATATGCCTCATACATCATACAAGTAGGCAACAGTTAATCAAACAAGTAAGATATAAACAAGTATATAATCGAATCAAATAATCAAAGAATGAAATAATGAAACAATAAACAATGTATGAGTGTAAGTGTAAGGGAACCGGCTCATTGTAAGAAAGCCCAAGAGTAAGCTATGTGAGGTTGATGGCGATGCTTAAAAAGCAATCGACTTACAAGGGTGTAGAAAATGGGCTCGATATTAAACCGAGAAAAGTATGATTTTTATAGTTTGAAAAAATGGTTTTTGAACTAAATTCAAATACAATAACTATGCATTATTAACAAATGAAATTATAAGTATATTAACGTAAAAAGAAGATATTAACAAAATACTAAAAGGATAAAAAATGCTAAAGGAAGATAAAATCAAATAATAAGCAAAATGCGTCACACATGAGTATTGAACCCTCTCCACCTAATATTATGCAACTAAACTCTCTCCACTAGGCCACTCAATACTATCTGCTATTGAAATACTACCATAAATATATGAACTGGGCTAACAGATTTAAAATAAATAAAAAAAACAAAACAAACATTCTTATGTTTTTTTTAATATCTCTGTTAAAAACAAATTAAGCTAAACAAAAAAATAAATAATAATAATAAAAGAAAATAAGAACATATACATTTTTTATTTTTGTGTTAAAAATGAAATAAATTAGATAATAAAAGAATTAATTAAAAAGAAAAAAGAAAATGGAAACAGAAGCTCGTCTCCCTCACTCTCTCTCACCTTACGAGCTCAGACCTTCCCCAACAATGGCATCCTTACGCACTCGCCCCTCTCATCCCTCTTATGACGCCGCTCATCAACGAAACCCTCTTACTTCTCAAAACCCAACGAATCAAACCCTCTCAACTTTCACAAATATTTTCAGACAACAAGCTAGGAGAAAAATAGAGAGAAAGAAAGAAAAGTCCTTACAAAATGTCGCAGTGGTGGCGGTGAAGAACGTACAGATGCTGGCCTCCAGGTAATCAATCTTGGGATTTTTAGGGTCTCTTCTCAGATTTCGCCTCCCAGTTCTTTGTTGTTCTCTAGGGTTTTTTTTTGGTCTCTTTTTATGCCTCTAGGTTCTCCTCTTTACTGATTTGCCTCTCCTCTTTATATTCTGTGAATTAGGGTTACAAATTGGGTCTTTGCTGTTCAAAAGGAGTGTTTCTGCAAAGCACTTTGGATGCTCAGACACAGAATTACCCTATCCATGTTAGATTCAAGAAAAGGTATCCTTCACAAACTTTCTTCTCTGCTTTGACCTCATACCAATTTGGGATGTTTTTGGACTTTGCCCTCTGACCGTTGGTTAATGGTTTTGCACTGTAGGTTTTGCAAATTGACTGATTAATGTGTCCCTTTTTTACCGCAGTAAAAAAAATGGTGAGCTTGGTTTGCTGCAACATGCTCGAATTGGCCTTGCACTTGTTTGTTTCATTTTGATGGTAAGTAATAATATATGTCTTGCAATAGATGTTCTTGGCTGGTGCACTAATGACGTTCACTGTATTATAATGCAGGCGAAGTACTCTTTTTTTTCAATTTCCTCTATTTGAACCATGATGCAGGACCTTGAATTGGCTTGAGGTTGCAGAGCTAGACTTGCATAAAGCATGAGTGTAAGGTGTGATAATTCCTGCTTGTTGGTTATGATTAATCACTTCACCTTTTCTTTTGAATTGTGGATGTTGGTAACATAGGTTTGGTTCAGTGTTTCACAAGTCTTATGGAGTTACTATAAAGCTGGTCATGAGAGGTTACTCATTTATGTGGATGCAGCTGCTGTGACAACTGGTTTCATGTGAAGATAATTATTGGCGCCAAGCCTGCCACGCCCGTCTCATTGTCCTGCTGGTAATCACACTCTCGTTTTGCTGTTCACTTTCTTCTTTGCTCCATCCACGTTCACTCGTCCTGCTACAGAAGACACACTTAAGTTGCTGCTTCTTGAAGATTCTTGCCTCTCCATGTTTGGACTACCCATATTCATTGTCTCAAACTTATGTAAGCTCGGTTCAACCATTTCATCATAAACAATTAACTCAGACTCTACAATTGGATCCTTGGTATCTGCCACTCTCTTCCCATAACTATTGCTAGTACCCAATGGAACATTGTATCTATTCCTACTGGACTGATAACCTGATGGACTTATGGAGACTAGCATTCCCAAAATGATGCCCAGCAACAATCACCGGAATCCCATGGTTTCCTGCTGCAACCGATGCAGTATGCGTGCCATGGCCATCGCCGTCAAAGGGAGAAGCGTAGTCTTGAGTCATGTTAAATATTCCTCTTGTTATAGCAGATGCTGTAAAATGACGGGCCCCAACAAGTTTTCTATTGCAAGAGCCAGATGGAAAATCTCGAGTAACCTCGCAGATACCAGAAAAATGAGCAGGAACAGGATATGGATGTTGAGATTTATTGTCGCCGATACTAGGGTGTGATGGATCTATTCCAATGTCAACAAACCCAATAACAACTCCTTCTCCAGCAATATCAAAACCACCATTTTGAGACCATGCTCCTTGTGGCATACCCAAAAATTGTGGAGTATGTGTAGCCGCTGTTCTGACAGAAAAAATCCAAAACCACATTGGACACTTCATCGCTGCTTGATAGTCTCTCTGCCTGCTGTTGGGTAACAAGAACAGCAAACCCATTAATCAGGTAATGGTAGCTATAGCGTTTCAAATATTCAGAATGATCATGGAAATATGATATGGTTTTCTTTAAACAGGTGACAGCAACCTCTCCAGTTAGTCTAACATTATCAGTTGAACCAGACAGCAGCTTGCCAACACATCTTCTTAGCACAGTTTGCAATGTCTCAATAAGCTTAGAAGCACCTAGTATATTTTGCAAGCCATCAACATTTAAAGCTGCTTGAACAACTGTTAAATCTTTATTATCAAGTTGTCTCAAAATGGCCTCTTGAATGTCAACAAGACCCTCTGAAACAAATGCCTTGTTTTTATTTATTCATTGTTTCACTTATGATCAAACTGCTATGGAACTGTTCTCGTGCTTTTGTTTCATCGTTCTGGTTGAGCTTCCCAGGTGAACCTTGTCCTCGTGAATTTGCAACTAAGAATGTCGGTTGTCGTCCAGTCACAAAACTGATTGCAATTGTGAGCCCTGACCAATATGCATTATTCCTGTCATATAGCAAACCAAGTAACACAGCAAGGCCTAATGACAGAGAGGACTTGAATGCAAAGATCAAGCCTTTGTAGCTGGGAATCAAGTTCTTCAAAAGCTCACTGATCTTATTGAAGCACCATTGGCAGCAATTACCGCTTTTCTGAGCTTTCTTCAGCGCATGGTCAGTTTTCTTTGAAATAGACACGTCGTCTACGAGAAGTTGCACACAGTATAAAAAGAATGAGGTTGGAAGATCTTTGTAGGCTATGGATAGGTATTTGTTGAAAATGCCCTGTTTCATTTCTTGAGTCGTGGTTACATCAAAAGGAACAAAGCATTTAGCTTGCTGATCTAATTTTTGGCTGATTTGTTCTCTGCAGTCGAGCAGAACACCTCTGAGCTCTTCATCTATACCACCAACAGGAAAAGACAAGCCGCTCGATAGAGCAATGTCCATTCCTCTTATCGGTATATCCAAGTCTTGCAGTTTCTCTTCCAGGTCAATCCGAGAGTTGGAAATTATTGTTTGAGGTCGTTTCCAATACACGCCATCCAGTGTAGTGGTAACACAATGGAGAAGCTTGGCTCCTGTTGTGGAGAGGTACTTGGCTTGAGTTTTAAAGCCAACAGCAGCTGAGTTATCTGAGGCAGAAATAGCCTCTATATTGCAGTTTAATCTCTCAGATGTATTCTCAGTGTATAATTGGTAGAACTTCTTTGCAGCAGAAGACTAGTTTAATCACTTGTAGCCTCATGTGAGTTTTCCATAAGAGCTTCATTGTAAGAGAAAGAAATTTGGAACTTGATTTTGGTATATTATTTGGCTTGACCCTTCAACTCTATGCTTTTTTTTTCTCTGAACTGTTTTTTTTTTTGGATTGTTGGGCAGGATGTCGGTGTTCCTGGAGCAGGTTTTATTGTGTGCAACACTGGCTTATGAAATGCTGTTGATTCCAGGTTGCAGTAAAGTGTGCCAACTGCAAGTTTCAGGGGGAGTTTCTTTGGTTAGAACCATGAGTGACAAGGTTGTGCTGTTAGAGCTCTTTTGAGATTGATTTGGAACAGACCACATTCAAGGGTTATTGATGCCAAAATGTCAAGATAACATGGCAGGTGCACAGTGGGACTTGCTTGCAATGGGAGAAACCAAAAAAAACTCATCAACAAACATGAAGATTGGGTGATGTACTGAAGAAAAAAGGCTAGGCTAAGTTTGGATGATAAAAGGCAAATGAGAGTTGACTTTGGTCAAAGTTGACCAAAAAGTCAACCGTTGACCAAAGTCAACAAACGGTCAGAAATGCATTTTTTTTGTATTTTCTTTGTAAATGAAAAATGAAATATTGGTTAGGGTGAAATTTTGGGTTTGTGGATTTTGGGTTGACTTTGGTCAAAGTTGACCAAAAAGTCAACTGTTGACCAAAGTCAACAATTGGTCAAAGTGTCAATTTTTGTGTATTTTTTGTATGGAATCAAATGTAATGAAATAAAATTAAAATGGATTAATAAAATGGTTTGAAGTTGGTTTTCACAATTGGTTTAATCATAACTTGAATGTTTGACTCTTGAAAAGAAAATAACTTGACTGATAATGTGTATGAACAAAACCATGAAACAAGACCGTAAGGTCAGGGTTTTGACATAGTATCCATGAACCAATAACATGACTGGCAAGTGGCTGGAAACACAAGAATCTTGATTGTTCAGATGACCCAGACCATAGATGTATCCACAATCACAACACCATGACTTTGACTCAAAACCAAACCTCATATAAAACCAAAGCAAAGTTAGGCCAAGCATGCCAAACAAACAAGAAAAATTCAGGACCAAAATCGGGGTACGACATAACCCTATCAGTACTTATTGTTTAGCTTGTTGGGTTTTCAGAATAGAGATGGCTGGAAGAGGTAGAGACGATGCTGCGATTGCTGAGGCTCTGGGTATGCTGGCTGGAGTACTTGGGGGAAATCCGAATGTTGTGGGGATGGGAGCTGCTCGTCAACTGAGTGAGTTCCAGAAGAACAATCCTCCAATGTTCAAGGGAGCATACGATCCAGATGGTGCTCAGAAGTGAGTTCAGTGACTACTACTTCAGTTTGTTTAAATTGTCCTTTGAGTATTTTTGGTAGAGACTTTGGGATGGACCTAGTGTGTCTTCCACTAGTGCAGGTTGACGTTATTCTGGGTATGAACTGGTTGGTGTTTAACCGAGTCTATATCAACTGTTTTGATAAGACTGTGATCTTTCCTGAGATTGAGGAAGAAAAGAGTTTGTTTCTATCAGCAAGGCAGGTGAATGAGGCAGTAGTAGATGGAGCAGAGTTGTTTATGCTGTTAGCGACTTTGGAGGCTAAAGATAAACTGGCAATTTGTGATCTAGCCGTGGTGTGTGATTTTCCTGATGTGTTTCCTAAAGAAGTGAATGAATTACCGCCAGAGCGTGAAGTTGAGTTCTCGATTGATTTGGTACCTGGTACTAGGCCGATATCGATGGCTCCGTACCGTATGTCTGCTGTTGAGTTAACTGAATTGAAGAGTCAGCTGGAAGACCTGTTGGATAAGAAATTTATTCGTCCGAGTGTGTCACCGTGGGGTGCACCAGTGTTATTGGTTAGGAAGAAAGAAGGTACTATGAGGTTGTGTGTGGACTACAGGTGTAACACCCTTATAAAATACCCCAAATGTTTAATTAAAATAACAACATATATAAATCAGAGTAATTATGCATCCAAGGGTGTCACACAACATTTCACACTATTCATCAAAGTAGCTTGTCATGCTCATTTATTTATCAAATAAAACAGTTGCATAATACGCAGCGGATAGAGATCCAATTATCATTCAAAACATGTAACATATTACATGTAAAATGGTTCACAACCAATCAATAAAATATTCAAAACATCCCATCCCGATGTTACATCTATCAGAGCACGACCCACTAAGGAGACTACACTAGACTCCAAGCATTAACTTCTACTCAACTCATTGCTCGTTACCTGGAAAATAGTTGTAAGGGTGAGTTCCTCAATCGATATAATAAGCATTATAAATTATCATGTCCTGTTAAGTAAATAACACATTTCATCATCCAAATCAGATTACACATTCAGCAACGGCAATATCAACTCAATCATACTCATACTCAATGTCAACACAACCACACGTATAATATTGGAATACATCCATTCATATTATACGCCATACATACATTATGCAATGAGACTCCACACATGCGGTACCGACTATTCTTGAACATATAGTTCAAGCTCACCGATCAAATCCAGATACGGCTACTAAGCTCACTAGTCCCACTCATTTGAGACCTAGTGACTCACTCACTAATTCCTCACCATGGGAATTAGCTACAGCCCCAAAGGCTATGCTATGCACACTAATCATCTAGCATGCAAACATCAACAACAATTCCACAATGATTCACTCACTAATTCCTCACCATGGGAATTAGCTACAGCCCCAAGGCTATGCTATGCACGCTAATCATCTAGCAATGCAACATCAACAACAATCCACAATGGACACATGCTCACACTCTAAGCCATACAACAGCCCATTCACAAATACATGCATAATATATACATTCACAACATTATGCATATCATCATACATCATCAACACATTTGTCAAAACATCATATCATCTCAAATAATTGAACACAGTATTAGCACACTCTACTAATACCTATACTGCTCAAAACAGCGGGAAATAATCCCTACCATATCACACACTGATATAGGCAACCACCAATTAGGCACACAACATTTAAATTAACAATTTTTCCATACTGCAACAGTGTTAACCGGTTAACGCCCTGGGTTAACCGGTTAACGCAGGCAAAACACGCTTACTGCCCAAAACTTATCAGTGTTAACCGGTTAACACCCTGGGTTAACCGGTTAACGCAGGCAAAACAGCACTAATTCTCAATTCGTAACAGTGTTAACCGGTTAACACCCTGGGTTAACCGGTTAACGCAGACAAAACAGCAGTTCCTGCGCTAACACAAAGCAGAATGCAGAATTCTCCGCATTTTCCGCCGTTAGAGGACTTCCGGACCTCCGATTCCAATTCCGTAGAAAACTATACGTTC
This sequence comes from Lathyrus oleraceus, assembly GCF_024323335.1. Lineage (NCBI taxonomy): Eukaryota > Viridiplantae > Streptophyta > Magnoliopsida > Fabales > Fabaceae > Lathyrus > Lathyrus oleraceus. The sequence goes on from NC_066581.1 coordinate 529,438,573, forward strand.
GGGAAAACACGACTCTCACAATTACGGATTAAATTTCAGTTTCAACACAACTTATCCAACACAATTATTCAGCATTCAACAAATCCCAATTAGGGTCAATTCAACGGTTTATCACTACCCATTACATGCTAACCCATAATACCCATTAAACGACGATAAACCCCCCTTACCTGAGTTAATCCGGAAAATCTTTGAGCTCCAACCTTTGCTCTCTGGTTCTTCCTCTTGCTCCGCCTCTTTCAGCCGCTTCTCTGAGTTTCACGTGAAAACCTTATTTTCCAAAATGAACTCTTTTTACTTATTCCAGCTTATATATATTTTCAAATAATTATTATTCCAAAATAATAATAATAATAATCCAATTATCTAATTAAATTAATAAATATATTATTAACTTAGTTTAAATAATTACCATATTATTATCGGGGTGTTACAACAGGCAACTGAATAAAGTGACGATCAAGAATAGGTATCCTTTGCCGAGGATTGATGATTTGATGGATCAGTTGGTTGGTGCGAGTGTGTTCAGCAAAATAGATTTGAGATCGGGGTATCATCAGATACGTGTGAAAACTGAGGATATTCAGAAGACTGCTTTCAGAACAAGGTATGGACATTATGAGTATTCTGTGATGCCTTTTGGTGTGACTAATGCGCCTGGAGTATTTATGGAGTATATGAATAGGATTTTCCATCTGTACCTAGACAAGTTTGTTGTGGTGTTTATTGACGATATTTTGGTGTATTCGAAATCTGAAGAAGAGCATGCTGAACATTTGAGAGTGGTTTTAGGAGTTCTACGCGAAAAGAAGTTATTTGCTAAACTGTCTAAGTGTGAATTTTGGTTAGAAGAGGTTAGTTTTCTTGGTCATGTGATTTCCAGAGGTGGTGTTGCTGTTGATCCTTCTAAGATAGAAGCGGTATCTAAGTGGGAAGCTCCGAAGTCAGTTTCGGAGATAAGGAGTTTTCTTGGTTTGACTGGTTATTATAGGAAGTTCATCGAGGGATTTTCTAAGTTGGCGTTACCGTTGACGATGTTGACTAGAAAGGGGCAAGCGTTTGTTTGGGACTCAAAATGTGAAGAAGGTTTCCAAGAGTTAAAGAGAAGGTTAACTACTGCTCCTATTCTGATATTACCGAGTTCGTCAGAATCATTTGAGGTGTACTGTGATGCGTCATTGTTGGGTTTGGGTGGTGTGTTGATGCAGAATAAGCAGGTTATAGCTTATGCTTCGAGACAGCTGAGGGTTCATGAGAGGAACTATCCGACACACGATTTAGAGTTGGCAGCTGTGGTATTTGTTCTGAAGTTATGGAGGCATTACTTGTACGGGTCAAGATTTGAGGTTTTCAGTGACCATAAAAGTTTAAAGTATTTGTTTGATCAGAAAGAGCTGAATATGAGACAGAGGAGATGGTTAGAGTTTCTGAAGGATTATGACTTTGGTTTGAATTACCATCCGGGTAAAGCAAACGTAGTGGCTGATGCATTGAGTCGGAAATCACTGCATATGTCTATGTTAATGGTTAAGGAATTGGATTTAATTGAACAGTTTAGAGACTTGAGTTTGGTGTGTGAGAGTACTCACAATAGTGTTAAACTGGGAATGTTGAAGTTAACGAGTGGTATTCTGGATGAGATTAGAGAGGGTCAGAAATCCGATGTGCTTTTGGTTGATAAGTTGACTCTAGTGAATCAAGGTCAAGGTGGTGAATTCAGAGTTGATGAGAATGGTGTTTTGAAATTTGGTAATCGGGTGTGTATTCCGGACGTTACCGAACTTAAGAAGAGTATTCTTGAGGAAGGACATCGTAGTGGCCTGAGTATTCATCCTGGAGCTACGAAGATGTATCATGATTTGAAAAAGTTATTTTGGTGGCCGGGAATGAAAAGAGAAATTGCAAGTTTTGTTTATTCTTGTTTGACTTGTCAGAAGTCAAAGATTGAGCATCAGAAGCCGTCTGGGCTAATGCAACCGTTGGCTATTCCAGAGTGGAAGTGGGATAGTATCAGTATGGATTTTGTTTCTGGTTTACCGAGGACAAGTAAGAATTTTGAAGCTATTTGGGTGATTGTTGATAGATTGACAAAATCGACTCATTTTATTCCGGTCAGAATGGATTATCCGTTAGAGAGATTAGCTGAGTTGTATATTGAGGAGATTGTAAGTTTGCATGGTATTCCGTCGAGTATTGTTTCGGACAGAGATCCTAGATTTACATCGAAGTTTTGGGAAGGTTTGCAGAAGGCTTTGGGAACTAAGCTGAGATTGAGTTCTGCATATCATCCGCAGACTGATGGTCAGACTGAGAGGACGATTCAGTCATTGGAAGACCTTTTGAGGGCTTGTGTTTTGGAAAAGGGAGGTGCTTGGGATTGTTATTTACCTTTTATTGAGTTTACCTACAACAATAGTTTTCATTCGAGCATTGGTATGGCACCGTTTGAAGCTTTGTATGGTAGGAGATGTCGGACACCGTTATGTTGGTATGAGTCCGGTGAGAGTGCTGTGGTTGGACCGGAGATTGTTCAACAAACTACGGAAAAGATTAAGATGATTCAGGAGAAGATGAGGATTGCTCAGAATCGTCAGAAGAGTTATTACGACAAGAGGAGGAAGTCACTTGAGTTCCAAGAGGGAGATCATGTGTTTCTTCGTGTTACTCCGATAACTGGGGTTGGTCGAGCTTTGAAGTCGAAGAAGTTGACACCTCGATTTATTGGTCCTTATCAGATTTTGGAGAGGATAGGGGAGGTAGCCTATCGTATCGCTTTACCGCCGTCACTTGCGAATTTGCATGAGGTTTTTCATGTGTCTCACTTGAGGAGGTACATTCCTGATCCGTCGCATGTGGTCCAAGTAGATGATGTACAGGTGAGAGATAACCTGACTGTTGAAACATCACCTATGAGGATCGAGGATCGAGAGTTGAAGCAGTTGCGGGGTAAAGAGATTGTTTTAGTAAAGGTAGCTTGGGGAGGACCAGCAGGTGGCAATGTGACTTGGGAACTTGAGAGTCAGATGAAGGAGTCTTATCCTGAGTTGTTCGCTTGAGGTATGTTTTCGAGGACGAAAACTCTTTTAGTGGGGGAGAGTTGTAACACCCCGATAAAAATAAGATAATTATTTAAATTAAGTTAATAGTATATTTATTAATTTAATTAAATAATTGGATTATTATTGGAATATTATTGGGATTATTATTATTGGATTATTATTATTATTATTGGAATAAAAGTTGGAATTAGAAAAGGTCCCATTTGGTAAAAAGAGGTTTTCACGTGAAAACAGGGAAACGACTCTAAAGTGGAAAAAGGGCAAAGAGCTAGAGAACAAGGGTTGAAGAGAGGAAGAGCTCGAAGCCGAAGGATTGCCGGATTAACTCAGGTAAGGGGGGTTTATCGTCGATTAATGGGTATTATGGGATAACATGTAGTGGGTAGTGATAAACCATTGTTTTGACTCTGATTAGAATGATGTATGCTGAAATTTGTGAAAATATTGGATGAACGAAATATGGGTTTAATTGAAGGAAATTCGTAGGAATTAGATGTAATAATGCTAGAATTTGTGAAATCAAATAAGGTATGATTCGTGTTAGATGATATGAACGAATACTGTGTAAAATTGGATTGTGGGAGGTTGGAATTGGGAGATCTCGTAGCAGAGAAAACCATAGCAGATCTGAAAATCTGGTTTCTGGTCATACGCGTATGGCACTAGGCAATACGCGTATGAGATGGTCTGGTACGCGTATGGCGCTAGGCAATACGCGTATGGATGAGGAAGATGATGTTTTGAACGTGGTTTGGTCTCTGTTGGTACGCGTATGAGGAAGTGGTACGCGTAGCATACGCGTATGAGACAGGTGATACGCGTATGGGATTGGCTGAGAAATGGGCCATACGCGTATGGGACTAGGCAGTACGCGTATGGGCAGGATTGTGATTTTTCTGTGCTGTTGTTGTGCAGTTTTTGGTTGTTCAGCTGAGTAATGTAATTTAGCTGATGTGTGATAGAGTAGGGATCATTTCCCGTTGTTTTGAGTAGTATAGGTATTAGTAGAGTGTGCTAATACTGTGATTGACTATGTGGTATGACATGATATGATTATGTGGTGAATATGTTGATGATGTATGATGATATGCATAATGTTATGAATGTATCTATCATGTATGAAATTTTGAATGGACTGTTTATGGCTTAGAGTGTGAGCATATGTCCATTGTGGATGATTGTTGATGTTTGCATGACTAAGTGATTTAGCTTGCATATTGTGGCCTTTATGGTGGTAGCTAATTCCCATGGTGAGAAATTAGTGAGTTAGTATTGTGGATTGTTGTTGATGTTTGCATGCTAGGTGATTAGCGTGCATATCATAGCCCTTGGGGTGGTAGCTAATTCCCATGGTGAGGAATTAGTGAGTGAGTCACTAGGTCTCAAATGAGTGGGACTAGTGAGCTTGGTAGCCGTGTCTGGATTTGATCGGTGAGGTTGAACTATATGTTCACGAATAGTCGGTACCGCATGCATGGAGTCTCATTGCATAATATATGTATGTATGGCGTATAATATGAATGGATGTATTCCAATATTATACGTGTGTTTTATGGTTGTGTTGAGTTTGAGTATGATGATGATGATGATGATTATGAGTTGATATTGCCGTTGCTGAATATGTGTGATCTGATTAGGGTGATGATATGTGTTAAATTACTTAGCATTACATGATATTTCATAATGCTTATTATATCGATTGAGGAACTCACCCTTACATCTATGTTTTCAGGTGACGAGCAGTGATTGAGTAGAAGCTAGTCCTTGGAGTCTAGTGTAGTTCCTTAGTGGGTCATGCTCTGGTAGATGTAACATCGGGACGGGATGTTTTACTTGTTTTTCATTGTTGATTGTTGAGCAAGTTTACATGTAATGTGTTACATGTTCTGCATTGTTGTTAGATTTTATCCGCTGCGTATTATGCAAATGTTTTATTTTGATTAAATAAATGAGCATGACAAGATATTTTGGAAAATGGTGTGAAGTGTCATGTGTGACACCCTTGAATTGCATATTTACTCTGATTTATGTTTTGTTATTTTAATTAACTATTGGGGTATTCTAGAAGGGTGTTACATTAGTGGTATCAGAGCATAGTCGGTCGAGTCGAGTCGTAATTATTTTGTTCCCCTGTACGAGATAGGTGTTGTGTAACCCTATCAGTACTTATTGTTTAGCTTGTTGGGTTTTCAGAATAGAGATGGCTGGAAGAGGTAGAGACGATGCTGCGATTGCTGAGGCTCTGGGTATGCTGGCTGGAGTACTTGGGGGAAATCCGAATGTTGTGGGGATGGGAGCTGCTCGTCAACTAAGTGAGTTCCAGAAGAACAATCCTCCAATGTTCAAGGGAGCATACGATCCAGATGGTGCTCAGAAGTGGTTGAAGGAGATCGAGAGGATCTTCCGAGTGACTGAGTGTGCCGATAACCAGAAGGTCAGGTTCGGTACGCATATGCTGTCAGAAGAAGCAGATGATTGGTGGGTTGCTACCCGCACTGAGTTGGAATCTGCTGGGAATGCTTAGATCACTTGGGCTGTGTTCAGAGAGAGATTCCTGAGGAAGTATTTTCCAGAGGATGTTAGAGGAAAGAAAGAGATAGAGTTCTTGGAATTGAAGCAGGGCAACCGGTCTGTTACTGAGTATGCTGCTAAGTTCACAGAGCTGTCGAAGTATTACACTCCCTATAACGAGGCTACTGGGGAATTTTCAAAATGTGTGAAGTTTGAGAACGGGTTACGTCCCGAGATTAAGCAGGCGATTGGGTATCAGCGGATTAGAGTGTTTTCTGATTTGGTTGACTGTTGCAGGATTTTTGAACAGGATACCAAGGCCAGAGCGGAAAGCTATCAGCAGAGGGTTGATAGGAAAGGCAAGAATCAGAATGATCGTGGGAAACCGTATGCAGCTGGCAAAGGTTTCCAGAGACAAAGTGGGATGAAGAGGCCTAGTGGGGGAGACTCCAGTGCCCCTGCTAAGTGTTACAGATGTGGTCAGGCTGGACATCGTATCCATGAGTGTACCAGTAATGAGAAGAAGTGTTTTAAGTGTGGAAAAGGTGGTCACTTGGCTGCAGAGTGTCGGTTGAAGACTGTGACTTGTTTCAACTGTGGAGAAGTGGGTCATATCAGTCCACAGTGTCCTAAGCCGAAGAGAGAGAACTAGTCGGGAGGCAAGGTCTTTGCTTTATCGGGTTCTGAGACTTCTGCAGATGATCGTTTGATCCGAGGTACGTGTTATATTAATGGCTTTCCTCTTGTAGCTATTATTGACACAGGTGCGACTCATTCCTTTATATCTTTGGATTGTGCTGTGAAACTTAAGTTAGAGATATCCGAGATGCATGGAAGTATGGTGATTGATACTCCTGCGAAGGGTTCAGTGACTACTACTTCAGTTTGTTTAAATTGTCCTTTGAGTATTTTTGGTAGAGACTTTGGGATGGACCTAGTGTGTCTTCCACTAGTGCAGGTTGACGTTATTCTGGGTATGAACTGGTTGGTGTTTAACCGAGTCTATATCAACTGTTTTGATAAGACTGTGATCTTTCCTGAGATTGAGGAAGAAAAGAGTTTGTTTCTATCAGCAAGGTAGGTGAATGAGGCAGTAGTAGATGGAGCAGAGTTGTTTATGCTGTTAGCGACTTTGGAGGCTAAAGATAAACTGGTAATTTGTGATCTAGCCGTGGTGTGTGATTTTCCTGATGTGTTTCCTGAAGAAGTGAATGAATTACCGCCAGAGCGTGAAGTTGAGTTCTCGATTGATTTGGTACCTGGTACTAGGCCGATATCGATGGCTCCGTACCGTATGTCTGCTGTTGAGTTAACTGAATTGAAGAGTCAGCTGGAAGACCTGTTGGATAAGAAATTTATTCGTCCGAGTGTGTCACCGTGGGGTGCACCAGTGTTATTGGTTAGGAAGAAAGAAGGTACTATGAGGTTGTGTGTGGACTACAGGCAACTGAATAAAGTGACGATCAAGAATAGGTATCCTTTGCCGAGGATTGATGATTTGATGGATCAGTTGGTTGGTGCGAGTGTGTTCAGCAAAATAGATTTGAGATCGGGGTATCATCAGATACGTGTGAAAACTGAGGATATTCAGAAGACTGCTTTCAGAACAAGGTATGGACATTATGAGTATTCTGTGATGCCTTTTGGTGTGACTAATGCGCCTGGAGTATTTATGGAGTATATGAATAGGATTTTCCATTCGTACCTAGACAAGTTTGTTGTGGTGTTTATTGACGATATTTTGGTGTATTCGAAATCTGAAGAAGAGCATGCTGAACATTTGAGAGTGGTTTTAGGAGTTCTACGCGAAAAGAAGTTATTTGCTAAACTGTCTAAGTGTGAATTTTGGTTAGAAGAGGTTAGTTTTCTTGGTCATGTGATTTCCAGAGGTGGTGTTGCTGTTGATCCTTCTAAGATAGAAGCGGTATCTAAGTGGGAAGCTCCGAAGTCAGTTTCGGAGATAAGGAGTTTTCTTGGTTTGACTGGTTATTATAGGAAGTTCATCGAGGGATTTTCTAAGTTGGCGTTACCGTTGACGATGTTGACTAGAAAGGGGCAAGCGTTTGTTTGGGACTCAAAATATGAAGAAGGTTTCCAAGAGTTAAAGAGAAGGTTAACTACTCCTCCTATTCTGATATTACCGAGTTCGTCAGAATCATTTGAGGTGTACTGTGATGCGTCATTGTTGGGTTTGGGTGGTGTGTTGATGCAGAATAAGCAGGTTATAGCTTATGCTTCGAGACAGCTGAGGGTTCATGAGAGGAACTATCCGACACACGATTTAGAGTTGGCAGCTGTGGTATTTGTTCTGAAGTTATGGAGGCATTACTTGTACGGGTCAAGATTTGAGGTTTTCAGTGACCATAAAAGTTTAAAGTATTTGTTTGATCAGAAAGAGCTGAATATGAGACAGAGGAGATGGTTAGAGTTTCTGAAGGATTATGACTTTGGTTTGAATTACCATCCGGGTAAAGCAAACGTAGTGGCTGATGCATTGAGTCGGAAATCACTGCATATGTCTATGTTAATGGTTAAGGAATTGGATTTAATTGAACAGTTTAGAGACTTGAGTTTGGTGTGTGAGAGTACTCACAATAGTGTTAAACTGGGAATGTTGAAGTTAACGAGTGGTATTCTGGATGAGATTAGAGAGGGTCAGAAATCCGATGTGCTTTTGGTTGATAAGTTGACTCTAGTGAATCAAGGTCAAGGTGGTGAATTCAGAGTTGATGAGAATGGTGTTTTGAAATTTGGTAATCGGGTGTGTATTCCGGACGTTACCGAACTTAAGAAGAGTATTCTTGAGGAAGGACATCGTAGTGGCCTGAGTATTCATCCTGGAGCTACGAAGATGTATCATGATTTGAAAAAGTTATTTTGGTGGCCGGGAATGAAAAGAGAAATTGCAAGTTTTGTTTATTCTTGTTTGACTTGTCAGAAGTCAAAGATTGAGCATCAGAAGCCGTCTGGGCTAATGCAACCGTTGGCTATTCCAGAGTGGAAGTGGGATAGTATCAGTATGGATTTTGTTTCTGGTTTACCGAGGACAAGTAAGAATTTTGAAGCTATTTGGGTGATTGTTGATAGATTGACAAAATCGACTCATTTTATTCCGGTCAGAATGGATTATCCGTTAGAGAGATTAGCTGAGTTGTATATTGAGGAGATTGTAAGTTTGCATGGTATTCCGTCGAGTATTGTTTCGGACAGAGATCCTAGATTTACATCGAAGTTTTGGGAAGGTTTGCAGAAGGCTTTGGGAACTAAGCTGAGATTGAGTTCTGCATATCATCCGCAGACTGATGGTCAGACTGAGAGGACGATTCAGTCATTGGAAGACCTTTTGAGGGCTTGTGTTTTGGAAAAGGGAGGTGCTTGGGATTGTTATTTACCTTTTATTGAGTTTACCTACAACAATAGTTTTCATTCGAGCATTGGTATGGCACCGTTTGAAGCTTTGTATGGTAGGAGATGTCGGACACCGTTATGTTGGTATGAGTCCGGTGAGAGTGATGTGGTTGGACCGGAGATTGTTCAACAAACTACGGAAAAGATTAAGATGATTCAGGAGAAGATGAGGATTGCTCAGAATCGTCAGAAGAGTTATTACGACAAGAGGAGGAAGTCACTTGAGTTCCAAGAGGGAGATCATGTGTTTCTTCGTGTTACTCCGATAACTGGGGTTGGTCGAGCTTTGAAGTCGAAGAAGTTGACACCTCGATTTATTGGTCCTTATCAGATTTTGGAGAGGATAGGGGAGGTAGCCTATCGTATCGCTTTACCGCCGTCACTTGCGAATTTGCATGAGGTTTTTCATGTGTCTCAGTTGAGGAGGTACATTCCTGATCCGTCGCATGTGGTCCAAGTAGATGATGTACAGGTGAGAGATAACCTGACTGTTGAAACATCACCTATGAGGATCGAGGATCGAGAGTTGAAGCAGTTGCGGGGTAAAGAGATTGTTTTAGTAAAGGTAGCTTGGGGAGGACCAGCAGGTGGCAATGTGACTTGGGAACTTGAGAGTCAGATGAAGGAGTCTTATCCTGAGTTGTTCGCTTGAGGTATGTTTTCGAGGACGAAAACTCTTTTAGTGGGGGAGAGTTGTAACACCCCGATAAAAATAAGATAATTATTTAAATTAAGTTAATAGTATATTTATTAATTTAATTAAATAATTGGATTATTATTGGAATATTATTGGGATTATTATTATTGGATTATTATTATTATTATTGGAATAAAAGTTGGAATTAGAAAAGGTCCCATTTGGTAAAAAGAGGTTTTCACGTGAAAACAGGTAAACGACTCTAAAGTGGAAAAAGGGCAAAGAGCTAGAGAACAAGGGTTGAAGAGAGGAAGAGCTCGAAGCCGAAGGATTGCCGGATTAACTCAGGTAAGGGGGGTTTATCGTCGATTAATGGGTATTATGGGATAACATGTAGTGGGTAGTGATAAACCATTGTTTTGACTCTGATTAGAATGATGTATGCTGAAATTTGTGAAAATATTGGATGAACGAAATATGGGTTTAATTGAAGGAAATTCGTAGGAATTAGATGTAATAATGCTAGAATTTGTGAAATCAAATAAGGTATGATTCGTGTTAGATGATATGAACGAATACTGTGTAAAATTGGATTGTGGGAGGTTGGAATTGGGAGATCTCGTAGCAGAGAAAACCATAGCAGATCTGAAAATCTGGTTTCTGGTCATACGCGTATGGCACTAGGCAATACGCGTATGAGATGGTCTGGTACGCGTATGGCGCTAGGCAATACGCGTATGGATGAGGAAGATGATGTTTTGAACGTGGTTTGGTCTCTGTTGGTACGCGTATGAGGAAGTGGTACGCGTAGCATACGCGTATGAGACAGGTGATACGCGTATGGGATTGGCTGAGAAATGGGCCATACGCGTATGGGACTAGGCAGTACGCGTATGGGCAGGATTGTGATTTTTCTGTGCTGTTGTTGTGCAGTTTTTGGTTGTTCAGCTGAGTAATGTAATTTAGCTGATGTGTGATAGAGTAGGGATCATTTCCCGTTGTTTTGAGTAGTATAGGTATTAGTAGAGTGTGCTAATACTGTGATTGACTATGTGGTATGACATGATATGATTATGTGGTGAATATGTTGATGATGTATGATGATATGCATAATGTTATGAATGTATCTATCATGTATGAAATTTTGAATGGACTGTTTATGGCTTAGAGTGTGAGCATATGTCCATTGTGGATGATTGTTGATGTTTGCATGACTAAGTGATTTAGCTTGCATATTGTGGCCTTTATGGTGGTAGCTAATTCCCATGGTGAGAAATTAGTGAGTTAGTATTGTGGATTGTTGTTGATGTTTGCATGCTAGGTGATTAGCGTGCATATCATAGCCCTTGGGGTGGTAGCTAATTCCCATGGTGAGGAATTAGTGAGTGAGTCACTAGGTCTCAAATGAGTGGGACTAGTGAGCTTGGTAGCCGTGTCTGGATTTGATCGGTGAGGTTGAACTATATGTTCACGAATAGTCGGTACCGCATGCATGGAGTCTCATTGCATAATATATGTATGTATGGCGTATAATATGAATGGATGTATTCCAATATTATACGTGTGTTTTATGGTTGTGTTGAGTTTGAGTATGATGATGATGATGATGATTATGAGTTGATATTGCCGTTGCTGAATATGTGTGATCTGATTAGGGTGATGATATGTGTTAAATTACTTAGCATTACATGATATTTCATAATGCTTATTATATCGATTGAGGAACTCACCCTTACATCTATGTTTTCAGGTGACGAGCAGTGATTGAGTAGAAGCTAGTCCTTGGAGTCTAGTGTAGTTCCTTAGTGGGTCATGCTCTGGTAGATGTAACATCGGGACGGGATGTTTTACTTGTTTTTCATTGTTGATTGTTGAGCAAGTTTACATGTAATGTGTTACATGTTCTGCATTGTTGTTAGATTTTATCCGCTGCGTATTATGCAAATGTTTTATTTTGATTAAATAAATGAGCATGACAAGATATTTTGGAAAATGGTGTGAAGTGTCATGTGTGACACCCTTGAATTGCATATTTACTCTGATTTATGTTTTGTTATTTTAATTAACTATTGGGGTATTCTAGAAGGGTGTTACAATTACCATCCAAAGCCTTTGTAAATATGCCAGCTAATTGCATTTCAGTAGTAACATGCTCCAGTGCTATGATTTTCTCTTCTACAAGTTCTCTAATGAAGTGATGACGAATATCAATGTGCTTTGTCCTGTTGTGCTGAATAGGATTTTTGGAAATATTTATAGCACTCAGGTTGTCACAGTACAATGTCATGACATCTTGTGTGACATTGTATTCGGTCAACATTTGTTTCATCCAAACCAGTTGAGAACAGCTACTTCCAGCTATTATGTATTCAGCTTGATATCTAGCACAAACACCTACAACAAAGGCAATGTCAGGTCTACTTGATGTGAGGTATAGCAGACTTCCTATCATGCTTCTGCACAAACTTTGATCTGTACTAACACCATTTTCATCTTTGGAGACTTTCAAATGTGTAGGAGCAGGTGTCCTTTTATGACTTGCATTCTCCATGCCAACCTTCTTAACAATGTTCTTGGCATATTTGCTTTGAGATAGAAAGGTAGAATCTTCTATCTGCTTGACTTGTAGCCCAAGGAAATAGGTCAGTTCTCCAACAAGGCTCATCTCACACTCAGACTGTATTTGTCTAACAACATGTTCTACCATCTGATCTGACATCCCATCAAACACAATATCATCCACATCTATTTGAGTCACCATGAGCTTTCCTCCTTCATTTTTCACAGATAGGGTCTTGTCAATACCTCCCCTCCTGTAGCCATTGTTAGTGAGGAACATGTTGAGTTTCTTATTATTTCTGTCTGAGAAATCAGCTGGGGGATCATTTGGAGGTGTCTCAACATTGTCTGTGACATCAGTCTGTTGGTCATCAACCACAACATTGATAGATTCCATCATTACTTTTGTTCTAGAATTAAAGACTCTGTAAGCTCTGTTGTTTGTTGAGTAGCCCAGAAGAATTCCTTCATCACTTTTGGGATCCATCTTCCTTCTTTGTTCACGATCAGTCAAGATATAGCATTTACTACCAAACACATGGAGGTATTTGACTGTAGGTCTTCTCCCTTTCCAGACTTCATATAGGGTTGTAGGAGTCCCTTTCTTCATGGTCACTCTGTTGTGAACATAGCAGGTTGTGTTCATAGCTTCAGCCCAAAAGTGGTAGGGCAATTTCTTAGCATGAATCATAGCTCTGGCTGATTCTTGAAGGGTTCTATTTTTCTTATCCACCACACCATTTTGCTGGGGAGTAATGGGAGATGAGAACTCATAATGAGCTCATTCTGAAGAGAAAAATTCAGCAAATTTGTTGCTCTCAAATTCCTTCCCATGATCACTTCTAATTTTGATAACTTGACTTTCCTTTTCTCTTAGAAGTTTTAGACAAAGATCTTTGAAGACTTCAAAAACATCAGATTTTTCTCTTATAAAATTGATCCAGGTGTATCTGGAGAAGTCATCCACCACTACATAAGCATACTTCTTCCCACCAAGGCTTTCCACCTGCATGGGTCCCATCAATTCCATATGGAGGAGTTCTAGAACTTTGGAAGTGGTGTCATGTCTGAGCTTCTGGTGTGACATCCTTGTCTGTTTTCTAATCTGACATTCCCCACGGACTTTTCCTTCATCAATCTTAAAGTTAGGTATTCCTCTAACAGCTTCAACAGATCTAATCCTCTTCATACCTTTAAGATGCAGATGGCCCGATCTTTGATGCCATATCTTCACTTCTTCTTATTTGGCTAAAGTACACATTGAAGAATAACTAGTTTCTTGAGGACTCCACATATAACAGTTGTCTTTAGACCTGACTCCTTTCATGATCACTTCACTTTCTTTGTTAGTAATCAGACATTCAGTTTTAGTGAAGTTAACATTTAGACCTTGGTCACACAGGTGACTAATGCTTATTAAATTTGCAGTCAATCCCTTAACAAGTAGGACATTGTCAAGGTCAGGAACTCCAGGGCAGTCAAGCTTACCAGTCCCCTTGATTTCACCCTTTGCTCCATCACCAAAGGTTACATAGCTTGTGGCATGAGGATGTAGACCAGTTAGCAGGTTTTTGTTTCCAGTCATGTGTCTGGAGCATCCACTGTCAAAATACCAATCTTCTTTGGCTGAAACTCTAAAGGAAGTGTGAGCTATCAGACTTGTAACATTAGTCCTAGGAACCCATTGCTTTTTGTTGACAGGTCTGTGATGTTTGGGTCTAGGTTGATGATGAGCAGGACTAGGATAACCATACAGCTTATAACAGAAAGGCTTTATGTGGCCAAATTTTCCACAGTAATGACATCTCCATCTTTGGTGTTTTCCTTTTTACTATCTTCCTTTATGATGTTGTGACATCTGATGTGACATCGCAGGTTTGCTATCAGTATGGCTGCACTTAGGTTTGGATTTAGGTTTGCCACCAGTGTAACTGCACTCAGGCTTAGATTCACTGAACCCAATGCCAGACTTGTCTCCTGTTATTTGTCCAGTCTGGAGAATTTTGTCTAAGGTGTCAGATCCATTGTTTAGCATTCTTACATACTTGGTCATCTCATCCAGTTTAGAATTCAAGAATACATCTTCAGTTTTTAACTTGGAGATGGTTTTCACATGTTCTGCCTTCTCATTCTCCAGTTGTGCTATCACTTTCTTCTGGCTTTCAACTTGTTTACACACTTCTGCACTTCTGTGACACAACTCTCTGTAGGTAGTGGCCAACTCTTCAAAGGTTACTTCATCATCACTTGAACCTTCATCAGAACCCCATCTTCCAGTCAAGGCAGTCACAAGATTTGCAGACTCTTCTATTTCACTTTCATCAGACCAAGTGGCAGCAAGACTCCTCTTCTGTTTCTTGAGGTAGGTCCCATATTCAGTTCTAATGTGTCCATACCCATCACATTCATGGCACTGAACTCCTTTCCTTCTTTGGGCTTTTCATCTGACCTTGTTCTTCTTCCAATATTGTTGGAGTTACTGATGTCAAATGCGATGTTCTTGACATTAGCCATAGATCTTACATCCATCTTTTTCATAAGCCTGTTGAACTGTCTTCCCAGCATTGCTACATCATTTTCCAGATCTTCGTCAATATCTTGACCACCTTCCTCCTCAGTGTTTGACGAGAAGGCTATGCTTTTGGCTTTCTTTTCAGATCCATCACACATTCCCATCTTAAATGTTTGGAGGGATCCATTTAGCTCATCAACTCTCATATTGAAGATGTCTTGAGACTCTTCTATAGTTGTCACCTTCATAGCAAATCTCTTAGGGAGTGACCTGAGTATTTTCCTTACTAATTTTTCATCTGACATCTTCTCTCCTAGGGCTCCTGAGGTATTAGAAATTTCAAGGATATTCATATGAAATTCATGAATTTTTTCATCTTCTTTCATCCTTAAATTTTCAAACTTGGTAGTGAGCAGCTGCAATCTAGACATCTTCACTCTAGAGGTGCCTTCATGAGTGGTCTTAAGAATGTCCCAAGCATCTTTAGCCACCTCACAGTTGTTTACCAATCTGAAGATATTCTTGTCTACTCCATTGAATATAGCATTCAATGCTTTAGAATTTCCAAGGGCTAAATCATCCTCCTCCTTGGACCATTGTTCTTCAGGCTTCTTATCAGTTGTAGCTTCTCCTTCCTTAGTAACTACTGAATGTTCCCAGCCTGTTAACACATCCTTCCAAGCCTTATTATCCAGAGATTTTAGGAAGGCTACCATTCGAGGTTTCCAGTAGTCATAGTTGGATCCATCCAAAATAGGTGGCCTGTGAACATATCCTCCATCTCTCTCCATAGTACCAGAAAGTATCGTCCCTAGATCTCACCCAGAACCAGAGTAGGATGCCTGCTCTGATACCAATTGAAATTCTGGTATCAGATATGAGGGGGCTACCAAGCCAGGAAGGAAACCCACTAAATAAAATCAGTTTAAAGACTCTTAGTAAACAACACAAGTTACAGTGTTTTTCACCTAATCTCTACCCGTGTGACTTCTACCTAAGAACTCTTAGATATGAGATCCCACTCACTCCCCCTCAATCACACCAGTGATATTAAACAAGAATTACAATGAAAAGAAGACACTCTTCAAAGACATACACTTGATCTTACTTAGCAACTTCAATCAAGTAGACACACACTCATGCTTAAAAGCTTAGAGTGACAAATTACAACTCAAAAATCAGACCAATTCAATCATCTATGGATGAATTGAATGGCTTACAAGTCACACGACCATACAAGACTTAAACCCTTATTCTCTCTCAATATTTCGCTCTGTATTTCTTATGTATCAAATCAGGTTTTCCATGTCCTTTTTATAGAAGCAATTTGTTGGGCTTGGACATCATAAAACCCTAAAACTATTTTCCTTTTAAATCTTCTCATGACAGCTGATTAGATCTCTTTGGAAAATAAGTTAATCACGTTGTAATTACTTATTGATAGCGTGTTTAATTAACTAATCAATCATACACAGATTTCCATTAAAACCGCAATCACATAATACATAACATTCAGACTGAATGTTCTGTATACAGATGTCATGACATCGGGTTTGACATCCTGGAACAATCCTGCATAATTCCATTTTAAATATCCAGCAGGTACATTATATCAGATGTCATGACATCGGGTATGACATCCTGAAACAATCCTGCATAATTATATTTTCAACATCCAGTAGGTACAAGATATCTTATGTTAAGACATCACATGTGACTTCTTGTGAACACTCTTGGTTTTACCAAAATTGCTGCCAACACCTAGAACCAACAATATGCAAATGTTTTATTTTAAACAATGGAAAGGATAATCTTGGAAAGTTTGATGCAAAAGCGATGAAGGTATATTCCTTGGATACTCTCAATCGAGCAAAGATTTTAGGGTTTATAACAAAATATTACTTATTGTTGAAGAGTTGGTACACGTCACTTTTGATGAATCTTATCTGAGAAATGTCGGGAAAAGTGTTTCTTTTCATGATGTAGGTGTATCTTCATAATACATCTAAAAGAACCCGAAAAAGGAATTGATCAGCCTAAACCTGTGGAACATGAGAAATAAGAAAATAACGATTATGAAAAGGAGAAGGTTGAAAGTCCAGTTGTAGTGGAAGATCTTCCTTTGTCTTGGAGAACCTCCAAAGGTCATCCAATCGACAACATACTTGGAGACATCACCAAAGGCGTGACAACACACTCCAAGATAAGTAATTTTTGTTATCACATTTGCATTCATTTCACAAGTTGAACCTAAAAACGCAAAAGATACCTTACTTGATGAGCATTGGCTTATGGACATGCAAGATGAATTAAACCAGTTTAAAATAAATTATGTATGAGACCTTGTCCCTCATCCACGAGATCATTAAGTTATTGGCACTAAATGAGTTTTTAGAAATAAACTCGACGAGAACAGAGAGATAACTAGGAACAAAGCCCGACTAATGGCTCAAGGTTATAAAAAAGAGGAGGGTATTGGTTATGAGGAAACTTATGCCTCGGTTGCTCGCCTCGAGGCTATACGCCTTTTACTAGTTTATGCTTGCTCCAAACATTTCAAGTTATTTCAAATGGACGTGAAAAGCTCTTTTCTTAATGGCTATATTAATGAGGAAGTATATGTTTCATAACCTTCAAGTTTTACAAATCATGAGTATCCTAATCATGTTTATAAACTAATATGAGCTTTTTATGGTCTCAAATAAGCCCATAGGGCTTGGTATGAGCGACTTAGTAAGTTTTTGATTGATCAAGGATACTCTAGAGGGAAGGTAGATACTACACTTTTCATTAAACGTCAAGGAAAACATACTCTTCTTGTTCAATTTTATATTGATGATATCATTTTTGGTTCCACTAACATGCAATTAGTCACAAAGTTTTCTAAGCTAATACATGGTGAGTTTGAGATGAGTCTCATGGGGGAGTTGAACTACTTCCCTGGTCTTTAAATCAAGCAACTTAACAAAGTGACGTTCGTGTGTCAAACAAAATATTATAACGAATTGCTAAAGAAATTTGGTATGGAAGATACAAAATTGATCGACACTCCAATGTCCACAAATGGAAACTTGGAAAAGATGAAAATGGTAAGGATATTAAATTCAAGAAGTATAGAGTTATGATTGAATTTGTTCTATAGCTTACTGCATCTAGGCTAAACATTATCTTTAACGTGTGTATGTGCGCTCGTTATCAATCGACTCCTAAAGAATCACATTTAAAAGCCGTAAAATGCATCCTTAGATACCTTCATGGTACATCTAAGTATGGGCCTTGGTATTCCAAGAAAAGTGATTATAACTTGGTTGGTTATACCAATTCTGATTTTTCCGGTTGCAAATCGGATAGAAAAAGTAATAGTGGAACTTGCCACATGTTTTCAAACTCCTTAGTGAGTTGGCATAGTGTAGGTAAATTCATGACCATCAAGCTACGGATAAGCTAGAGATCAAATAACAATAGTCGCCATTGCGCATTTATTGTTTCCAAGGGAAAATGGAAAAAGTACGAACAAAACCCAAAGTAAGAAGTTTTCAAATCAAAACTAATAAAATGTCAGAGATTACAGGTAAGGGGGTTGGTTACACGGAGGGAAGGTGTTAGCATCCAAAATATCCTAGGTACTCCTAGGGAGCCCTTTTTGTGTGCATATGTATTTGGTACAAAAATGATGTTTACAAACAAATAGAATGGGGGGATGAGAAAAGAATTCATTAATTATATTTTTTTTGTGTTTGGCATGCCCTTCGGACTTGTGCCTACGTACCAACATAAAAATGAGGGATCAAAACCTCATAGTTCGTGATACAAATTTCAAAGTGGATGCATTGCTTTTAACAAAAATTAAGTTTGAAAGGCACAAAGGCCTAAAAATGGTTTGAATGAGTTAGTTCTTTTTGGCTTTTTGAAATTTTAAGTCAAGTATAGTTAAGTTTATTTAAAAGTTTGATTTAAGAAAAGAAGTTTGAAAATACGATGGCATAAGGCCAAAGTATCTATCTTTTTGCAAAGTGGTCAAAGTTTAGAACAAAATAAGTTCCATAAAAGAAGATTTTGAAAAGGGAGGGAGAGATTTTGAAATTAAAGAAATGGGGAGAAGATGAAGAGACTAATTCTATGCACAAAATTAAAAGTTAAGAGTTGAAAAGGTCTGACCAAATGGGTAGCAATCCAATAGACAAGAATGTCAATAGAAACCCAAAATTCCCTTGGACATTTAGAATCAAGCGACACACAAATGCACAATTATATTATCTTGAAGAGAAAAGGCATCAAATAAAGATATCCACATCCAAGCTTTAGCCACTCCATGATCTTCTTCAAATTAGCCCATGTAACAGATGAATTCCACAAGTCATAGATTCAAGATAACAGCTTCACAATGATCATGTTGCAGATGAACTCAGAGGGATCTTGAATGATGTGTCAGATGAAGTTTCAAATTGCAAGCACTTGGTTTCTCAATAAGTTGGCATTGACCAAGTCCTTTAGCATAGGAATGTTGCCTAAGTTCTAAGTCCATTTGTCCAAGATCAAGTCAACAGTCCACACAAAAGTTTTTTTAGGATTTTTGTTGTTATTATGTACATTAATGGTTAAAGACCATACAAACAAGCAAAGTATATACAAACAAGATATATCACACAATATGGTCCAAGTGGACAAAGTGAAAATTGCATTAACATAAACAATTAGAATGATATGAACAATGGCAAATGAATAAAGGCAAGAATTAAATGGCATTAAAGTAAATGGCTTGAAATTAAAAGTTAGTTGTTAATGAGTTAGAAGTTAGTATTGTTTTGCTTTTGCTTTTCATTTTAAGACATTCTTTGGAGAACACTCAACCCACTTATCACAAGCATGGATCCTTGAGCCAAGACATCTTCCAAAGGAAGAAAAAAAGGCTGAGTTTCCACACAATACCATGAAAGAGGGGAGACTTACAATCTCACTAACTAGAATGTTATGCCTTTTGTGTCACAAATTTAACGCTATGTTAAGCAATCGTAATTGGACTTATGTAGAAGTCACAACTATTTGAGGTCGGGCAATAGAATTTTGGTGTTAATTCATGTTAGAGACATAGTATAATGGACTATGCTCATGAAACATACCACACACAAAAAGAATATGCAAAAGAGGTGGCCTAATCTCATCCATACTCATGTTAATTTTTCAATCAACTAGCTTTAGGACTTTGAGATATCATAGACCAAATGAGATGAATGCATAAAGAAGGGGAATGAGATGAAGAGGGAAGGGAATGGATCAAAACTCAAATTGGTCAAAGGAGGACTTTTACCAAATTAATATCATCCATTCATTTTGGGCGATGGAATGTATATTCTATCAATCCCCTAAATCCAATGATATTAACTTGACAAAGTCAAATCAACCTTGACCAAGGCCCAACAACAAGAGTCAAACACAAACAAGTCATCACAATTGGTCAACAAAACTATTTGGCATTTATTCAAATTAAAAATACTAAAATAAGGCATTTGAATTAAATATGGTTTGTCAAATTTCTAAAACCTCATCAAGACACCAAAGAAATGGCCATGAGATTTATCATAGGTCAAACAAGGTCAAAGGACCTTGGAGAAAAAAGTTCAGATTTTTTAAAGACTTAAAAGTATTTTTAAACAATTAAAAACAAATGCAAAATCAATTAAATCATGAAAAATATTAATAATGATCCAAAAAATAATTTTAATTCAGAATATGAAAGAGGAAATTATTTGAAATTATTTGGTGAAACTCCCATATTTTTTGTATCAATATTAAAATTAATGAAAATAAAACAATTAAAATGAAAATCAAATAATCAGAAAAAACGTGGACCACTTGATCTCCCTCATTAATTGAGGTGGCAGATCAAGTGGCCATCATCGCGCTTTCCACCATAGTCACGAGTCAATGCGTAACACAAATGGTAATTACAAGCAACGCGTGAGATTAGAACAATTCAAATGAGATCAACGACTCAGAACCTGTCCAGCACACCACTGGCGTTGGACCTCCGGTCACCTTCTCAGGCGAGGTCCACTGGACTGGTTCACTCATCACCATCAAGAAAATGAAAAAAGAGGACATGATCTGAAAGAAAAAATGGCGTAGAGCACGAATCTGACCTCAATTTTAACTAACTCCACATATATAGAAAGATACGAGGAGTTGAATTTTGAGGTGTGTCAACTAAGTTGCTTCGATTTGACCTCTAAGCAACTCAATCTTCTTGCCTACATTGGTAGGACTTCAGACAACCAAAGACCCAAGAGAATTGAGTGGAACTAAGAGAGATTCGAAGAGATGAAATTTTCTGGAAAATACCTTCAATGCAGGTCTTGATTCACTTGTTCTTGCTTTGGCTTGTGCTTGATCTTGCTCAGGATGCCTGCAGAAGTAGATTAGAATACACAAAAGGTCTTGGATCCCTGGAGTTTTGAATCTCAAAACAGTGAGATTCAAACTCAATTTCCAAAGGAAATTCTCAGAATTATCCTCTCAAATGGAAGGGTTTAGTGTTTGGGATCAAAGCTGGCGCGAAGGAGTCCCAAATTCTGAGCATATGGTGCTCTATTTATAGCTGAATCACATGATATTTGCACCTTACAATTGAGTTTCCAAAATTGGCAATGAGTGATGCATGTGTGCATGGGCGTGTACAAGCTCATGATATCATTCCATTTGATCCATAATTGAGTGTGAACAAGTCTGAAATCAAATTGGGGTGCTAGGCAATTGTACATGGAAGCTTGAAGTTTGATTTTTGCCAAATGATGATGCAATGTTCCAGCCATGTGCAACCCTAGCAAATCTTGTCCAAAATGGATGAAATTATACTTTTTGGAAAGGTTAGATCAAGAGGAACAACTTTCATGTTCAACACTTTTTCATTTGGAGCTTGGAACATGAAGCATTTTGAGGTGGAAGTTTGGAAATTTCAACATGTTAAAAATGTTTCTAAGTGTCAAGCCATATATCTCAATATTCCACCTTGCTTAACTTTTTATGTGAGCTTCAAATGAGAAAAGTGTCTTCATCAAATTTGTATCTATTTCAAAGGCCTTCATAATGGTCACATATTTCATGTCATTTGGATTTGTAATGATAAAGTTATGCATTTTTGAAGTTTGGAAAAATCACTTGTTCAATGGTATAGGTCACAAATGACCTATAATGTAACCTCATATCACATGCTCATAAAAGTTAAATTTGATCTCACTCCAAACACCAAAGTTTAAGTAGACACCTTCAATTTGATTGTGAAACTTGTAAATCTTTCATATCATAAAAATTGAGCAAGTTATGGCCTTGGGAAGTTGACTTTCAGATTAGGGTTTAGACAAAATGACCTATAATGTTTCAACATAGAAAATGATTTTCCAAGAAAAACTAGATCTAGGTCTCAATATGAAAGTTGTTTGAAATGTCATTTAGAGTAACGTTGCCCTTGGAATCATGTTCATATGGTGAAAATTGTAGGAGATAGGGTCTAGGGGGACCCAGTTTTGATCAGATGAATTCATCTGGCCAACCACCATCAACCAACTTGCTAACCTTCAATTATTTTGAATTTCTTGGACCATGGTTGATCATATATGCATAAGATGATGAATTTTGAAGTGTAACTTGAGAAATTTTATCAATTGGTGAGATAGCTTGTTGGAGAAGTTACTCAAGATACCCAGTCAAACTAGGGTTTCCAAGACAAATCACCTTCAAACTCTTGAAGAAAACTTGATCAATATAACATGTAGGAATCAATGGAACTCATATATGATGCTCATAACCATTCTTGGATAAATTCATGGTTGTTCTCTTTTTCATGAGGGTTTCAAACCCTAGATATGAACTTGATGAATCAATGGTGATCATGCCCTACCTACAAAAGAGTTAGGAAAATGCAAAGACATATTTTTTGGTATTTTAGTTAGTAAAATAATAATATACAAGTATGATACAATTACATGGTGCTTGGTGATGTCTCCCAAAATAAACCCAATGAAAGAGGGGTAAGGAGGATGCCAAGGTATGATCCCAATGTTAATGCTTATGATGAAATTGCATGAGGGATCTTAGGGTCAAAATTGGGGTCTTACACATAGCAAGAAATATGTTTTTGTTGCTTTGTCAACTGCCGAGAAGGAATATGTTGCAACCGGTAGTTGTTGTGCTCAAATTTTTTGGCTCAAAGAACAACTACTTGATTTTAATATTAAACTACAATATATTCCTATTATGTGGGACAATACTAGTGCTATTAATCTAACAAAAAAACCGGTGTTACACTCTCGCACTAAACATATTGAGATACGTCACCACTTCCTATATGACCGTGTTGAAAAAGGAGATGTCGTATTTGAGCATGTTGATAGCAAAAACCAACCTACATATATCTTTACAAAACCTCTTGCAACTGAATTATTTTTCAACATTCGAAGGGAATTGGGCATACTTGGTATCTCAAATCTTGCCTAAATATGATTTATTGCATGCATTTTATATACTTTTGCTCTAACCTTCCTTGGAAGTATAATCACATATGAGTGCATCCTTCATCAATTCATAGACGAGGTAATATTGTTCCATTTCCCTCTTTGAAAGTAAGCATTTTACTTTTGCATGTTGTCTATTTTCCAAATGCTTGATATACTTGATGTATGAAATATTTCATGAATGTTCACTTACAAAAATTTCAATTGATGTATTTTAATCTATATGCTTATATTGACCTCATGTTATTCTTCTTCTATACTTGAAATATGTTCTTGGTGTACAAGCATGGTATATATTGAAATACTATAAGCATGGTGGACGGAACAGAGGGTGCAATGTCAAGGAGGGGCGTAAAGAACACCTGGGCCTAAGGCCCAATATCCAAGTTTTCTTACACTAACAAGGGGTGTAAGACAGAATGGAAGAGTATGAATAAGTAAAATAAAGAGGGCACATCCTGGAAGCCCACTAAGTCAAAAGAAAAGGAAAAAAATTAGTGCCACACCTGGTCATCTGATGAAGATCAGATGACCTTGATTCACTTCTGAGATGCCATCAATCCGAAGTAACATTGGCCATCAGATCAAGATCCAAATGCTAAGGTTCATGGTCTATGGTGGCGACTCCCGTATAGGATCCCCTTAAAACCATGATCAAGTGGCTCAGGCTAGGCCACGTGGCCATCCAAGGGAGAAGCGATGAGTGAGACAAAAGAGAGGAATCGATGCTCCCTCTCTTATTTCCCTCGCTCCTCTCTCTCTCTCTCCAACAAACACAAAACACATTTTCTCTCTCCTCTCTCTACAATCAAACAACTTTTTTTCCTGAAATTCTTCAAGAAAAGCTCAAGAACACTTTGAATGTTCTTGAGCTTCAAACACATAATACCCAAAAATTCGACCAAAACCCACCGAAACAGTGTGAACTCTAGTCTAATTTCTCTTTTAAACACAAATGTACAGTAAAAAACAATATAACACAGTTGAATCATCCAAAAATCAAACATAAAAAATAAACCCTAAATTGGAAAAATCGTTTGATCCAGCCATTTGAATAATAATCAAGCCTAAACAACTTAGGGATAAGCCTCATACAACTAATGTCTACATGATAGCAAGCAAAATTTTAAGGAAAGGGCAAGAAATTACCAAATATGGAATTTCCAGATTCTTGAAGACTTTGAGGTAAAACTTTATTTCCTTTGCTTTTTCCAATTATTCTTCTACTCTTTCTACTGCTTCTAATGCTACCTCTTCTTCTTCTTCTCAATTATTCTAGAAAAAAAATACTTTCTTTGTTTGGATGTTATGGGATCACTTTGAAGTGATGAAGTGAAGGTATTCAGTGTTATGGTACTAATGAAGGTGGCTCAGGATGATGATGATATGAAGCTCAGAGGCAGAGTTATGGTGGTGGTTTTTGCTCTGAATCTCCTTCAATGTGAAGAAAATTTTAGAGACTCTTTTAGGTTCTGACTTCTAGTGAGTACTATGGCTGATGGCTAGTGTGAATTCTCTTAGCATTTATAAGCTGAATTAGGTGAAACTTCAAGTGTGTGAGTGTATCACGTGTGTGATATTTTGGTGATGTTTGGGATTGGATTCATGTGAGTTTTGGTGAGGATTTTGTGAAGTTTATTATTATAATTGCGTGAGTTGAGAGATGAAGGATTTGTGTGATTGAATGAGTTGTAATGAGATAAATATTGGTGTAGTGTGTACACAAATCTTGGGATTTTCCATGTGCAAAATCCCACACATAAACCATGTAAACCTTCTCATGTGCAATTCTCATGTAGTGGAAATAAAGTTTGAAATTCAATTCCCATTTGCAATTTCTCCTTTGTTTATTTGGTTTTGGTTAAGGTGTGTATATGTATGGATGGTGAGATGTGATCATGTGGACGAGTGAGGGTGAGGACTTGGTGGGATTTCAATGTGTAAACCGTGTAATCCTTGGCTCCAAAACTCATGTTACGATGATGTATGTATGATTATGGAATTACATGGATGGATATTCAATTTTTTGTTTTTAGTGCAACTCTAATTTGTTTATTAGCTTTTAATTTGATACATATGATGAATATATGATTATGGAATGTATGGAATGAATGAGAATTAGAGAATTTGAATGAACATTGTGAAGTTTTGTCTTGTAGCTCAAGGCAATATTTTCATAGAATTTTCTTTTTGACTTTTAAATGTAATTGAAAGCTTTGATGAGGTTGAAATCAAACATGAAATAGATATCTGACCTATAATCTGGGAATCTCTATAGTTCATAAGATATTAGCCCAATAAAGTTTGATGGAATGAGATTTAAGAATATAAGCTTCCATGAGATTCAAGTCACCAGATGTAGAGTTTTCCCACAGTATCCTATCCATGTCCCGAGTTGATAGAAGATGATACAACATTTTCTGATTCAAGAAAGGAAAAAGATTGTGCCAGTTAGTAGGAAAAGACCAGTTTCAATCAAGAATGAAGTCCGACACATCTGCATTGACATCAATATAGTGTGTTTCTAGGAAGGTTATGCCAGTATTCTACAATAATTGTTGACCACATATTTAAGCCTAGAAAACCATGAGACTTACGTTGATAAACTTTTTTCCAAGCCATTATAACAATTTTTCTAGAGACTAGTAAGAGACCCGTGCGTTCGCACGGGTCGAGCAAATTCAACAAAATATGGAATAAATATAAACTAAAAATTATATAGTTGTGTTTAAGAAATCTAAATTATAAAAAATGTTTAAAATGATTATTGGTGTCAATATAACATACATTTATATAATTTTAAAATCTCAAATTAAAATAGTATTGTTGTATAATAATTGAATTATACAATAAAATGTATATTTGGTAATATTAGATTAAATATTATGAAATGGTAATCAATAAAAAATATATTGATTAAAATAATATAAAATCAAATCTATTATATTTATAAAGTTAATACAAATCATCTACTAAAAATGATTAAATTGAAACTTATGGTATATAATCATTTTCCAAAATAGAATGATCCACTGACCCACTTGATATGTATACATGGCCCAAATATTTAAAATGGTAACAGTCAACGTGTAGTTCATGAAATTAGGGTTTTCTACTCCAAGAATTAAGGGGAGTGGAATCGTGTCTGGTTCAAAAAAATCAATCCATGGATATATATCAGATGATTGTTTGTCAGATATGGGAAAATTGCTAACTTTTTTTGCTTATAATGTGTTAATGGGTAAATTTTTTAAGATTGTATTTCAATTTTCTGGCCTAAGTTGCAATGAAACATAAATGGATTGAGTACAATATGTTTGAAAAAATGAATTATACTCATGAAAGATAACTGCTTGCAACGATTTCACTGTTTGGAAGTTTGTTTTGTTTCAATATATATATATATATATATATATATATATATATATATATATATATATATATATATATATATATATATATATATATATATGTGTGTGTGTGTGTGTGTGTGTGTGTGTGTGTGTGTGTGTGTGTAGATCTAGTATATTGTTTGAACTATGGAAGTGATTAAGCACATGGTGATGGAAGTTGTCGAACCTTCTGTAAAGAACAAATCTTTTAAGAAAAATGGAAATGTTAATGCAAGGCTTACAAAGACAGCCAACATCGTAGTGACTGCCATAAATGTGGAGATTGCAGCTTCAAATGTGGAAAAAGGAAAGGTTGTTATGAAACTGGTTGCCAAACCTTAGTGGCTTCCAAAAAGGTTGAGATTGAAAATTCAAATATTGAAAAAGGAAAGGCTGTTGTGATTCATATTAAGGTAGAAGATGACATCGATGTCACTAACAATGTTTCGCAAAACATAAAGAAGGTCAGTCGGAAACCAGTTAGAAAGAATGCACATGTTGAATATAAGAGACCAATTGGGGGTAATATACTAGGTACCAAAAAGAGGAGACAAACTGTTTTTAACAAAAGATAGAAGTAATTTGTCGGATCTCGAAAAATACGATTCATCGCGATGGTCGTGGAAAAAATTTAGTTCGAACAGAGTTGCCACCGAACTTTATTTATCCCAATGAAGGAATAGGAAAGTATCGATAAAACCTTTTGAAAAATAGAATAATGGTCGTCGCAACCATATTCGGGTTCGGGTGTCGATTACGCAAGGGGGGGGGGGGGGGGATTAGCACGCCTCACGTCCGTTGTACTCAACGGAAACCTTTTAGTTGAATTTACGATTTGAATGTTAGCTGAATGTTGTTTGTTTTCTTCGAGTGATAGAAATACTAAAAAGAGATGGACGGAAACCTCAAAAAGGGGGAAAAGGGAGGTTTTTTATTAGTGTGCTCGCCAAGATCTCGCAATCTCGTGCCTACGTATCCTTATGGTGCAATAAGGAAATCAGAGCATTCGTAGTTTGGGGAACTACGATTGGTTTGTGTCTTTTACCGAACAACTGTTTAGATTGCGTTCTAAAGGCTAAGTGTTGGCTTGTCTACTCTCTGCAGAGGCTTAAGCACTAGTTTGTTGTGCGCATTAGAAAGGATTAAATAGTGTTCTTTCTGAAAAGAGTTTTGATCACACGGGGGTGACAAGTTGAGTTAATATGTTGGATGTTTTGTTTGGATTGGTTTCGATTGCACGTGGATGAGAGGAAAGATAAACTTGATGTGTTAAGATATTTTTGTTGAATGACGATTACTCGGATAGTCGAGTAAGACAACTCGTATCATAATAGTCGAGGAGAGGAATCGAAGGCTCTAGACCATCTCCCTTTTCATCCTTAATTGTTAAAGGAGTTTGATAATAGTTAAGGTATTTTAAATGGATGAAGAATACTCGGATAGTCGAGCAAGGAAACTCGTATCCTAATAATCGGGAAAAGGGAATAGAAGACTCTAGACCACTTTCTGTTTCATCTGAGTGATTATGAAAATAGGTTTATATATGGTTGTCATGTTTAGATAAACGATAAGTACTCGAATGGCTGAGTAACGCAACTCATATCCAAGTATTTGAGGAGAGGAATCGAAGGCTCAAGACCATCTCCCTTTTCGTTTAATTTATTATGAGAATGATTTGATTAAGTTATAAGTTTGTGGAAAAATGACAATTGTTTGACTAACCGAGTAAGACAACTCGTATTCAAACAATTGAGGAGAGAAGTTGAAGGTTCAAAATCATCTCCCCTTTCATTTAGCTTATTATAAAAGTGTTTTGATCTAATCGGGTTTAGAAGTTTGTAGAGAAACGACAATTGTGTAACTGATCGAGTAAGAAAACTCTTATTCAAACAATCGAGGAGAGGAGTTAAAGGCTTAAAACCATCCCCCTTTTCATTTCATTATTATGAAAATAATTTTATTAGGTTAAGTTTGGGCGAGTTAGAAATGACGATTATTTGATTAACCGAGTAAGAGAACTCGTATTCAAATAATCGAGGAGAGGAATTGAAAACTCAAGACCATCCCCTCTTTTTTTTTCAATTCCAAATGAAATGGTGTTTAATCGTAATTAGGTGTTTTTTTAATTAATTTGGAATAAAATACTCGACATTGGACCGAGGTTTTAAATTTGTGCTTGCGAATAAATTGGATTTTATTTAGTGAATCGGTCATCTACTCAATTAATTAAAATCGAATAGGTCTCATTGTAAGAAAGCCCAAGAGTAAGCTATGTGAGGTTGATGGCGATGCTAAGAGCGATCAACTTACAAGGGTATGGAAATGGATTTGTTATTAAATCGAGAATTGATTGACCTTTTTTTTATCATTTTTGGTGAATATTTGAGGTGATTGACGATTGGATTCTATTAATGAAGTATCACGCATGGCCCAATTGATGGGAGCCAAAAGATCAAATAAATGCAAGACGGCAAGCCCAACCGAAATTCGTAAATGACTAAATAATTAAATAGGGTACTTAATGAAACTAATAAGAGGTTAGCTAATTAAATTAGATAGGACTAAAAAATTAATTAAGACATTTAATCGAGTTGAGTTAGGCATATCTAACAAAATAAATTATTTATTTAATCAAAACAATTTTTTATTTAACAAAACCAATTATCCATTTAATCAAAACAATTTTTTTATTTAACAAATTATTTATTTAATCAAATTAAATTATTTATTTAACAAAACAAATTATTTATTTAGTTAATGGAAACAAAACAAGTGAATGGGCCAGAACAGAAAACAAGGGTGTGGTGTGAAAAGTCTGAAATAACTACAGGCCCAATCATGGAGCCCAAGCGGAGGAGACCCAAATCAAATCTCTGGTCAACCTTGGTTGACTTTGCAACCCCAACCTAGACCGTCAGCTTCCCAAATCTGACTTGGTCTCCCATGATCATGGTCATGATGGGTGCGGGTGCATGGTAGCAGGGTAGGGTTTGTGTATACGAACCACACGTCTTGGCCATGGACAGGTGGCCACGAAGGCACCGTTCTCTTCACAACGTCCTCTTTCTTCTTCTCTCTCTACTTTGGATTACCGTTAACCGTTGCGTTTTGGGGTTGAGCTCGTCTAGGTTAGAGTTTCAACGTGAAACTCTAATTTAGACTTTTAAGGATTTGAGCTTTAAAATGAATGGTTCTTGGGTGAACTTTGGCAGAGTAATGGTGAGGTCCCCCTCTATGATTGGGTCGTTCTTATTTATATACGGGTTGTGGGTTTCAAAATTGTGTGTGAATCGTTCGTAAGCACCATCTATAATTCCGTTAGAGAGGATTTTTCTTAGATATTATGGGGACCGAATATGGATCCTGCAAGTTTGTTAGGAACAAAATCATTCTTGTCTATAGTGAGTGAGTATCCTTAAGTTGTGTGGTCCCACGAATTTGAAATTGTAATTTCCTTTGAGGGATTTTTACTACGGTGACTACTATGTATTCGAAGTTTTTGTTTGTTTTCTGTACCACCTAATAATCGGCTTTCGTCTTTCTTGCAATTTTGAAGTTGGTTCATTTTTCTGGTGCAGTATTTTAACTCTCTATTTCTATCCTTTGCTGCAAGTACTGAACCTGATCACGATTGGCCCTTGGGGATTTTGAATAACAAGTGTGGTGCGACTATGATCAATTGATACATAGCTCCAACTTTTAAGGATTTTCCTTGTAATAAAAAAATGTCCTTCGGATCATAGGTTAGAATTTGTATAGGACTATACATAACATAGTTTGTATGTTTTGTGCTTTTGACAATGAAATTCGTAACCCAGACCTTGTTGTTCCTCTATGTAGATAAAATTGGTGATTCAATCCTTTTATTTCAAATTATCCCAAAATGCATCGTTATGCATGAGGCTTATTAGTCCAAATAACTTTTAGACATATTTGATACCAAAATGGGCCTCTTATTTCTTGACTTAATAAAACTTCTTCATGCAATGATGTAATTAAATCCTAATGATGATTGTTAATTGAAATGGCACTTTATGATTTTATTTTAGACCCACCACCCTTAGGTAGATGAGATGCAACTGGTAAAAAATAAAATAATCAAAAAAAAACTTAGAATGGAAAGGTAGCTTACTGCACATGACGTGTTAAACTCAAACGTCCAACCATCCAAAAGATTTGTTGTTTTTCCCTCTTAGACGCCACCTTAACATGGACTGTATAAAGACCCACATAACGCTAGGTATAAGTAGAATAAGCCATTCACTTATCATAGAACCTTTGATGGATTCTAGATTCCTATATGTGCATTGACTCAAATCCAAAATATGAGGAGACATGGGAATTGTGGTTTAATGCCTGGTAAAGCCTATGTTAAAGTGATAACAAAACCTAAACTCCTCCTCCAATGAGATTCTTAAATCCTGAGTCCGTGCATCACACTTTCAATTTATAAATACTAACAGCAACTTTGAACTGTCCGAACAAAATTGGGGTATGACATAATCATGTCCAAAAAGAAAAGAGTAATCCACTCCAAAGAAAATTCCTAGCAGCTTTCTCAAGATATCTGAGAAGAGTAATTGGCCAAGAGTACAATGAAATGGAATGAGTGATCATTTATTTTAATAATTGAGGAGAGAAAAAACTAATTAAAAATTAAAATGACATATAATCTCACTCATTTATTTTAAGTTTAATGGTTCATAATCATTCTCATGGTCTCCCATAAAATTACCATTCTCATAATATATATATATATATATATATATATATATATATATATATATATATATTATAATCATTTAATTTTAATATTTATCTCGTCATCTCATAATTAAGTGTTTATCAAATACATAAAACAATAAAATAATGCTATCATATTCGTTATTATGTGTCATTCAAACACATTAAAGGATTTTGTCATTCTTATTCCTATCATATTGCAATCTTTTTACTAAACTACCCTTCTTTTTTCAATTTATTAATCAAAATACCGTAATTTTCTTACTTATTATCAAATTACCACATTTAAAAAAACATTTACTATAGGTCTGCCCAATGCTTTGGCTGGTCTATATTTTTTTAAAGTTATTTGTTAATTATATGTGAATTTTCCTTCAGAATGACCTGCGAAATTTCCTGCGAAAATGTTTTCATACAAAATTTCATATGAATCATGTAAATATATGATCTTTTTAAATAGAGTTTTGTTAAAATTCGCAGAAAAATTTGCTGGAAGTTTCGTAAAAACTAGTTTTCGAAAAAAAATCATAGAAAATTCAATTAGAATAAGTTTTTGCAAGAAAATCCACAGAAAAATAATATAAAAAGAAATAAAGGTTATCCAATTCAATTGGCAAGTGCAATTTCTTTTTAAAATAACTTGTTTTTAAAAAAAATCAAAAATAACCAATAATTAAAAAAAATAATCAAAATAACCAGATTTACAAGAGGATGCGCTAGATGAATTGGCGCACCCCCTAAGCATGAGGAGGAGGCTCCAATAACATTGCATTGGACTCCTCATGAGGAGGTGCCAATGCTATTGGCGCATGCGTTGGCCCTCATGAGGAGGCGCCAATGCTCCTGGCGCCTAAGTATAATTCATGGTGTGGGCGTCAATCCCTTTGGCGTCTGCATGTGATGTCATGTGGGCACCAATTCCCTTGGCGCATACATTTGATGTTCACCCTCCATAAATACCACGCCTTAGATGCAATATTTTTCACTCAAATTCATCTCCTAATACCATAATTTCTCTAGTTCAACCACCATCATCTTCAAGTTTCTCTGTTTTAACAATGTCTGCATACATTCAAAAACGAAATGCTCCTGGCGCCTAAGTGTAATTCATGGTGTATGCGCCAATTCATCTGGCGCATACACCCCTTGTATTTTAAAAAAAAATTAATTTTAATTTTGTTCATTTGATAAATACAAAATAGTAATGGAAAAAAATAAATTTATTGATGTTGTAATAATTGATTACATTGGACTGGCAATAAACTAATGACCGGCCCGATTATAAAGTCCTCTTGTTCCACATCCAGGTGCGTTAGTTTGTCTCCGAGGTCTCTCACGATTTTCTTGAGGTGTTTGAGGTCTTTGTGTGCTGACCTGATCGAGTGATGGTTGGTGGGAAGGTCCGGCGGAAGTTCCAGTGGTATTTGACAGATGTGTCATCATTTATTTCCAATATCCGGATGGGTTCTGGCCAACGACGCTTCCGTAATGGAGTCCAGTGCCCATGTCATCGTAGTTAGGTCATTGAGGTTGGGTGGATTAGGGACGGTATAGTTTCCCAAATTGGGCCATTGAGTCATTGAGTCGTTTTGGAAACGAAACAATGGTTTCTAGGGCGTACTATAGTTAAACAATGGTTGAGTGTTATGTTTATGGGATGTTTGGGTGGTCATTGGTGGGGGGCTACGATGAAGTGACCCATATGAATCATTTGGGGACGGTTGTGGTTGCGGGGTTTGATTCTTGGTATTGTGTTTAGGTGGGTGGTATGAATGGATTGCGACGTTGGGTGGTTGGTTGTTGGGTGGATGGCATGAACGAGTTGTGAGGTTGGGTGTTTCGTTGTTGTGTGTATGTGGTAGGTTGATGTTGTGTGGTTGGTTGTTCGGTTTGGGTAGGTTCACATTGGTGTTGGGTGGGGAATTGTTGTGGGGCGTACAATGATGAAGCAAGTTGGCGTGGATCCATCAAATACCGCGACTTGAATACAAATTGTTGAGTTATTACCAACCTAAACCATGCCATATATTGTTGAGTCGGTCTTGCACTATGAATGACTGGTTCGTTTAAGATGTGTTGTCATTGATTCCTCCATTGACGACACACCTCTTTTGCAAAGTCTCTCCAGTCAGAATAATCTCATTGTGCATCAACCCTTTTTTGATGCCAATTCCCCAAACACGTGGGAGATTCTGGAATCTGTTGTAGCATGCCAAACTGCAGTTTGACCCGGTCACTCTGGTGCATTTCCACCGTAGTGAATCGGATAATCGGTGTCTTCGCTGTCCAAACTGCAGCATCGTCATGGTTCTGATCAAGACCCAAATACGGCCTCCAAATAAACTGTAAAATAATACGAAACGATTAGATGAAAAATAATTTGATAAGTATTTTGAAATTAAAATATAGTTGTGTATGAGTATTACATCGTCATGTCCAATGTGGTCCAATAGATTGCGATAGACTACAATAGCGTGTTTCGGACACCTATTGTAGTTCATCCCCCTTACTGACCACCTTAGATAAAAAAAAAGAAAAATATTATTTACTGTTAATTATAATATAAAATATAATTAACTAAATGGTAAAGTGTTAGACTTACTTGGTTTCAAACGGGAACACGAATGGGCGCTCGTTTATCGGGGCGAGCGACGACATTCTTAACCAACCCCAAGCTTGTAGCAGATACGCACCTGAAAAAAAGTACATGTATTATTTTTTGCAGTTTTACACATTACACTATATAGATTGGCCAACACAGCTGAACCCCAACTATATGTGTTTACCTTATTAATGTTGCGTAACAAAGGTAAATACATAATATTTACAGAATTATCTGTACTTTTTGGAAGCAAAAAATTACCAAATAAAATCATAATATAACACCGAGCTTTAATTATTTTCTCGTACTCGGTTGAATCTTCGGACAATACTATACTGGCATAATATTGTTTAAGGTATTTTAAATTTATACCTTGCCCCCTTGCTTGACCGGATGTCTCTCCCTCAGTTTCATCGTATAACAAAGGGGCACCCAATAATTCATTGCAGATAGAGTTGTCTTGGTTAACTCTACCATTCACGACCTTTCCATCTATACGGAGATCCAACAACATGTACACGTCCTCAAGTGTGACGGTACACTCACCAATCGGAAGGTGAAATGTGTGGGTCTCGGGTCTCCACCGCTCCAACAATGCAAGAATGAACTTGTAGTCCACCGAGTACGAAATAATGCTGAGTAGATCTCCAAATCCACATACTCTAATATATAGTTCTATTAAAGGATCGTGGTATACATATTCATGTACACAACATCTAAAACACTTCGGATCCTAATAACAAAAAAGTAAGAAATGCAATAAGAAGAAGAAGAAATACATAATCAACAAAGACAACTCTATAAGAAGTAAGAAAAACATAGATAACAAAGGTATACGACTTAAAAACGGAATAACTAAAAAGAGAGAGATAACATACAAATTCCGAGATATTCTCGAGTGTTCCTCTGTGTTCATCACCCATAGTCAACAAAGACATGATTTGATGTTGCAGAGCTTGAGTGTGGTAGAGAAATAATGTGGCAAAGAAAGATTATAGATGAGTAGTGTTGGAGATAATTTGATATTGTTGTTATGAAAGGCTATTTATAGATGAATGAGTTAGTAGGTTTGCAACCTAAGAAGAATGGGATTGGTTGCATGCAATGGCAAAAGTAGACAATGGAATGACAAAATGCAGACTAGCATTAGCCTTTGTCTTTGTCCTAGGCGCATGCATGTGAAGAATCACATGCAGGCTTGCATGTGATTCTTCACATGCAAGGAAGAGGCGTCCTTCCTCTTGGCGCCTAAGTGTAGGGAATGGGAAGGGGCTCCCTTCCTATTGGCACCTTAGTGTATTTGAAGTGAAGGGGCGCCCTTCCTCTTGGCGCCCAAGTTGCTTTATGGGGCCTAGGGAATGAGCGTCTGTTAGGAATATTATGGATTAGAGATTTCTTGCTTCAGAGATTCCCTGGGCGCATGTGTGTTCTTGTCATTGTTGTCACTGCGTGTGGATTCTTTTCACTGCATGCATGGTCAAGTCTGTATAGACAAACCAAGTGATCCATGCGTTTAATGTTTATGCTATTTAGGCTGTGCATATGAACAACTTAGCAATGCATTCAATTCCAGTAAAGAAACTTAGATTTTTAATATTTGAACAAAATGTCTTCCACATAACATTACATGATCAGTGCCCATGTCGAAGGTGGAATATTTGATCATCAATTGTTCGTTTTCTTTTTCGAAACACAGAGGTAACCCCGTTTACAATAAATCGACGATCAAAATTTTCACATCTGAAACTAAGAATAGAAAAGAAATTGTAGTGCAGTAATGTGGGCCAAATCATCTATAAAAATCCGGTTTGGTTTACAGAAAACCAGGTAAAATTTTATTAAAAGAAGATTCGAGATGATGATGATGTTCAACATATGTTTGTCAGTCACGAACAATCCGGTTACAACGATATAGAGTTGTATATGTTACCACATCAACAACAAGTGTCTCAGTTCATTGATCAGTCACAAGTGTTTTGTGATACTAATGACGAACAAGCTGAGGTGAATGTTCCAGATGACGACGACGAAGAAGCCGAGATCATGGTTGATTCAATGGTGAGCGTTGATGAGGAAGAGGAGTCAATACCAGCAAGTCATGTATACTATCCATCCAACACATGACAAGGTTGAATTTGGGTTCAGATGAACCTCCATCAGATGTATGGTACAATCCTTATGTGCAAACGCAAGGATCTTTGAAACAAGGAGACACATTTCATACAAAAGAGGAATGTGTAAAACCCATTAAGAAATTCCACATGCAACTATCAGCTGATTTCAGAGTTGACAGAACTGATGCATTGAGGCATAAAGTTTATTGTCCGACTGAGCACTGCCTTTTTAGGTTGTCAGCTTCGTACCGGAAGAGGAGAGAGTCTTGGGCGATTGGATGAATGGGTCCATATCACACATGCATGCTGACAAACCCAATGCAGTATCATCGTAAATTAAGCTCTCAGCTAATATGCGATGAAATATTGTCTGTCATTGGCGATAATCCGTTGTTAAAGGTGAGTACAATAATCTCGCATATTAGGGCAGAGTACGAGTACACTCCATCGTATAGGAAGGCATGGATATCTAGGACAAAGGTTGTTGAAAAAGTGTTTGGCAATTGGGATGAGTCTTACAAACAACTTCCAAAATACCTGTTGGCTCTAAAATAATATGCTCCTGGGACTATTGTCAAGTTGGAAACATTGCCCGCGTATACACCAGACGGTACGTGTGCTGTTGGAAATGGAATATTTCACCGTATCTTCTGGGAGTATCAACCATGCATCATAGGTTTTTCTTTCTGTAAACCAATTATACAAATTGATGGTACATGGTTGTACGGGAAATACAAAGGAACGTTACTGATGGCAGTGGCATAAGATGGGAACATCAACATTTTTCCAATCACCTTTGCCCTAGTTGAAGGGGAGAATGCTGAGGGATGGAGTTTTTTCCTAAGAAATCTCCGATTGCACGTTGCACCTCAGCCTAACTTATGTTTGATCTCGACAGACACCCTTCAATCATCAGTGCATATAATAACATTGATAACGGCTGGCAAAATCCTCCCTCGACGCATGTGTTCCGTATTAGACATATTGCTTAGAATTTCATGCAGGAAATCAAAGATAAGACGTTGCGGAAAAAGGTTGTCAATGCAGGTTACGCATTATCAGAACCTTCTTTCAAACACTACCGCAAGGAAATAAGATTGTCAAGCGAAGATGCAGTACGGTGGATCGATAGTATTCCATTGGAGAAATGGACTAGGGCATACGACAACGGTCAATGTTGGGGCCACATTACAACAAATCTTGTGGAATCTATGAACTCTGTCTTCAAAGGCATCTGTAACCTACCTATAACCGCTTTGGTGCAGACAACATATTTCAGGCTAGGAGAGCTGTTTGAAACCAGACCCTCAAAATGGAGTTCAGTGTTGCAATCTGGACAGTTGTTCAATGATGCTTCAATGAAATTCATTAGACATGAAGCTGTCAAAGCAAACACACATGTGGTTACGGTCTTTGACTGCACCAAAGGTTGGTATAG
The DNA here is from genome assembly GCF_024323335.1 of Lathyrus oleraceus. Taxonomy (NCBI): domain Eukaryota; kingdom Viridiplantae; phylum Streptophyta; class Magnoliopsida; order Fabales; family Fabaceae; genus Lathyrus; species Lathyrus oleraceus. The sequence goes on from NC_066581.1 coordinate 529,476,055, forward strand.
TGTTACCGAGTCCATGGATCACAATGAGGGCATGGCGATGGGACAGTACAGAGTCAAACTAGATAGAGGTTGGTGCGACTACGGAAAGTTCCAAGCCTTTTGTTGATTCCTTAGGATTGGCATTAATTTTAGAAAACAAATAATGTAATCATCTCTGTTGTTTTAATATGTTGGGTTGAAGAAATTCAACATCTGGACCAACATGTCATGTACGATGTCACGACATCAGGTCTGTGACATCGCACATGTGTAGGAAACTGAATTAATTAATTCAGTATATGTCATGGGATCAGCAAGGATATCTGGTGAATATCCTAACTCCCTTGTGGAGGTCTTGAAGACTAAATCAGAATATATATAGGCTCTAAATATGGAGATATATATGGAGAGAATTTAGGAACTTGAAGACCTTGTTTATAGCAGAATTTTTCTGCTGAAGTTGCAACAGCAAAGAACAAGTCTGCTGCAATTTTCTGAAGGCCCAAATCCAGTTGGGTGATTAGGTTATAAATAGCTGATTGTAATCTAGTTTTTGTAAGCCTCTTAGAATGAATTTTTAAGGGTGTGTGTAAGGTAAACCTCCCAATCTGTGGGAAGGTTACCATGTGTTTCTCAGTGGTAAACCTGAGAGTGTTTGTTACTCAAAGCCTGTAGGCAAGAGTGATTATGTTCTTGAATGAAGCTGTGAAGCAAGTTCAAGGTGTTTGCACATTACATTGTATTTGTAGTGATAGGAATGGAAACTGGAGGTTTCTATCTAGGAGTTCCTAGGTATAGATTGCATTGGGTAGGGATTAAGTGATGAGTTGTAAACGGGGGAGTTTAACTCTGAATTGATACTACTGATAGTGGATCTTCTTCCTGGCTTGGTAGCCCCCAGATGTAGGTCATGTTGGACTGAACTGGGTTAACAATTTCCTGTGTTTGTTTACCTACTGCATGTTATAATCATGTCTGCCATAATTCAGGTTGTGTTACAGTCTGCCAATCAAGTTAATAACAAACCTGATACATAGCCTTCTGCTGGAATGTCAATCAGAATGTTTTGACATTCATCAACCACAGCACATACTGTTTAATAAGCTGATGAATTCAGTTCAGTATGTAGTAAAGTCTGTTTCTAAAAAGCATATCAGACCTGGCCAAAAGAGCAGTGTGAAATTGTCAAACTGGATGTCTTGACAGTTCTTCCAGTAAGCTGATACTGAAGTAGAGACTGGTTGGTCTTTTACAGTACAGCAAATTTAGCAGTCTGTGTTCAGGAACTAAACAGACTGAGCATATGGTTCTGGGCTTGGATGTCAGACGGAATGTTGTGACATTCATTCCTGACAGTATATGCTATATTGTTGGATGGTTAGTTTTTCTGTTTCAGGATTTTTCTCAGGCTATTCTTCAGGAATCCACCAGCTGATCTAAAATCTAGGAAACTAACAACTAAGCTACAATTAATGAACCTAACAAATAATCTATTTGTTAGCTCCTTAATAAGTGGAGATTAGTTTAACTTGTTACAACCTTTAATCTAGGAAATACAAGTACATGACCAACAAACTGGAACAATGCAACAGATGATGTCCTAAACAGGATTGAGACATCGTTCTGATAACTGTGTAGGAAAACAACTGTAGTGAATGTTATGGTACACATAACTAAGTGTTCCTCCATTCTAGGATGACATAGAAGGGAGGATGTGACACTGTGAAAGGGTGCACATTAGTACAGAGTGTAATAACTGTCTTGCTGTAATAAGTACAATGTTAGATCAGATGTCATGACTTGGAGTAGAACATCTGAATCCTGACTACGCCAGAATTTCACCTTTCGTACCCCCTGCTTCCATGTAATTGCGGCATGCTCAAAGGTTCGAAGAGATCCATCCTACTTGCTATCTGAAGTTTACAAAGTCATCAGCCTTTCAAATGTTTATAAAATTAGTTTTTCCGTAGTGGTAAAAGAGGATTATTGGCCAGAATATCAAGGAGACATCGTCTGGCACAACGAAGTTATGCAAAGGAAGAAAAAGGATCGCCCAAACAGCACCCGGATTCGAACCGAAATGGATACGACAAACAATATGGTTAGACTATGTAGTTCATGCCGTCAGCCAGATCACAATCGTAATAACTGTCCTAGTGTTGGAACGAGCACAACCAGATAAATTGACATGTACCTCTATTGCAATATATGAAAAACTAAATTTATTTCATATTAGAAAATTGACATGTACCTCTATTGGTTTAAATTGACATGTACCTCTATTGGTTTAAATTGACATGTACCTCTATTGCAATATAAGAAAATTGACATGTACCTCTATTGCAATATACGAAAGTACCATTACATAAACAGTAACACAAATAATTATAACAAGTACAGTACAAGAACTATGTGATTACAACCATCAAAACAATTTTGAACATGTAATGCATCATCCTACGAGCGTCTTGGTCGGTCTTAATATCCACTCATTCGCGCACTTCTCCGTTTTGGTTGAACGTGGACATAGACCATTGTATTCTTCTAATCCTTTCACCCTCTCCAATTTCTCCCTCTAACCAACTGTACAACGTCTGATTAAGACGTTCAAACGTATTTGCGTTCCAAAGTTGAATCTGTACCGGAGCCGCAACAGCGAAAAATATTACATCAGCATTTCGTTTCTGAATGTATGCAAACATTGTTAAAACAGAGAAACTTGAAGGTGATGGTGGTTGAACTAGAGAAATTATGGTATTAGGAGATGAATTTGAGTGAAAAATATTGCATCCAAGGCGTGGTATTTATGGAGGGTGAACATCAAATGTATGCGCCAAGGGAACTGGCGCCCACATGACATCACATGCAGGCGCCAAAGGGATTTGCGCCCACACCATGAATTGCACTTAGGCGCCAGGAGCACTGGCGCCTCCTCATGAGGGCTTAATGCATGCGCCAATAGCATTGGCGCCTCCTCATGAGGGCTAATGCATGCGCCAATAGCATTGGCGCCTCCTCATGAGGAGTCCAATGTTATTGGCGCCTCCTCTTCATCCTTAAGGGGTGCGCCAATTCATCTGGCGCATCCTCTTATAAAACTGGTTATTTTGATTATTTTTTTTGAATTATTGATTATTTTCAATTTTTTTTAATAAAATTGATTATTTAAAAATAAAAAAAAGGGCAAGTACTTTTCAAAATAATAGTTTTTTAAAAAGATGGTATTTTGGAATTTAGGTAAAAAGTATAATAGTTTGACATTTTAAATGAAAAAGATGGTAGATTTGTAAAAAAATCTCATATTGCATTATTATCTAATTCTTTATCTTATCACATCTTTATTTCAGTTTGCTCAAAATGAGAACAAACAAATAGAGTTACTCATTTTTATAAAATATTGTTATTTTCAGTTTTTTGAGATAATTAATTTTTTAGATTCGTTTAATAAATAATAGATCAGATATAATTTATTAATTATTTAATTAATTTAAAAAATAGACAAAAAAGAATATATATTTTGTTTCTATTTTTATTGTTATAAAATTAAATTCTTTTATTAAAAATGATAAATGTCCAAATGTAATTATTATTCTAGAAAGAAGTCTATTAGATGAACAAATATTCTACTAGTTACCGGTAAGTATATATAGCCAATGCATGTCTAACTAAAATTGAATTAAAAAGTTAGCATCGTAATCCAATTACTCAATAGAGATGATAAAATTGCACAAAATTATCTCCTTCCTACTCTTGATCAATGTTTTGATATTGTTGATTAATAATGCTTAAACAAGTGCAATTCGGTTCCACTCAACAACACTTTAATATATAGAATTTGTATATCGTCTTTCAATTATTACAACTATACTATTATATACATGTATTCTTCTTTAATCATTAAACTCACACATCTTTATTAAAGTCATGCATGAGTATGATGTGTTCAGTAAACTTTTTACACAATATAAAAACTACACTCAATGTTTGAGCACAAAGTCTAACGCAGGGATTAAATGCATACACCTTAAACAGGTAAAAGAAATATCACAACATCAATTTCATTTCTACTCGCACTTTCTTCCAAGCAAAAAGGATCAGCTCATCCCTAAGAGAGATTATCCTTCCATTTTTAAGCATCTGATCCATTCGTATTTGCTCCTTTGAAATAAGTAGAAAAGAGTGAAAATGCTCTACTGGCTACAAAGCATTCTCAAACGACTCTAAGACGACTATGAGACTAGTAGTAGATGATTTATCTAATTTTTGAGTCAGGGAGGCATTCTTAAGACGCGGGTTTTCAAGGGTTTCCTAGACAGAATAAAAAGATGCCTTTGTAGCAAATAAAGTAGCCTACGCAAATGCCATAACTTTATCCTTCTTTGCTAGGCCCCTCGCGAAAAGCATTACCTGGATGACTAACAACCCAGGGAGATTGAGGGAACTTAAGGTATCACTTATCCCGGTAAGAGAAACATAAACTTTTTGTACTTCTTGCAGGTACATATATCGCTGAAGCGTCATGTTACGAATACTCTTCTCCAACAATCGTTTCTCTTTGCAACATTGATCAAACGGGAAAACATCCCAATGATCGATCCACTAATGTCCAAAATGGCAGAAACACGTTGGGTATAATATGCCAGGCTTAACAACTCTTCCTCAAGAGCCTTGATGGTCAAATTGGCAAGGTAATAGAAATCTTCTTCCAAAGTAAATGTTTGATGTTCTTTTGGAGTACGGGGTCTCGGTTTTACAAAGAGGATAAGAGTCGAAAGACTCGGCATGTGCGACACCTCTAACACACCCAAAGATGTTTCCCCTCATAAATCTGGATGAAAGGGATGAGGCACAACCCTCGCCATCCAAGTTGGATGAGGGACATCGACCACAATCAAAGTATGTGAAGGACCAACAACAGCAGAGGTGATTTGGATTCCCCGCATAAGTTGGTGGACTGTTTCCTTGCTCTTCATCGAATCTACAAACAATGATTATCAAAAGGGAGAACAAGACAAATGCACTCACACCACTGAGCAGAGATAAGGGCTTAGGGGACAAATGTTCTCGGCGGCCAGAAGAGCCACGACCCTGACCTAGAGGAAACATTAATTCTCCAAACTGCTTTCTGCATATGGGATTACCCTGTGGAGGAGTATAGGAGATCCAGATCCAAGATACACCCAATAACTCCCTGCATCCTACACACGAAGAATACCGGTCTTTATAATCGTTCTACAATATAAAGAGCACCCATGTCAATTTCAAGTACACAATTTCAAATTCACAATTGATTCATTCATCTCAATCACATAGTTACTTGAGGGAATGCTAACTTTACAAGTCAGTCTCTCGTTCACTGCATCAAAAGTTCCAATCTATTGTTGCTTCTCGCAACCTCCGTTCTTCGATCAATTCTGGTTCCATAACGTAACGATTAATAATATGAAAAAGATAATTAAAAGAAGGAATATTTTACACACTATATGTTCCTTTAAATTTAAGATATCTCTTATTTTCAGAAAGATAATTACATGTGTAGATAGATTATTCAATGCAAGTTTTATTGTTAGACTACGACACTTTGTGAGATTCCCGTCTTATTTGTGTCTGTAAAAGTTTTTTAAGGGATAAGTTGAACATGTCCAACTATCTTTTTGTTCACTTTTTTATTGGTTAGGTTTTATATATATTTTAAAAATAAAAATGTGATTTGATGAGATATATCAAGTTAATGATTTTCTTCTTCACGCAAAAAGAAATTACTAACTACTTTTATTTATTTATTAGAGAGTTTGGATAGGGTAGTATAGTACTCAATCTCATACCCGTAGTTAAAATATAAAATTAATAATCACTTATATTAAATATATAGTAATTTAATTGATATATTTTTAAAAATAAATATACATTGAATTTTATATAATAATATAAATTAAAATATATAAATATTTATTATGCGAGAATGAGATGAGTAATAAGATGTCCATACTCGCATTCATCTCTGTTTTTAAATATTATCCGAGCTCGTACTCATATTCATTTACAGATTTTTACCTCCCTTATTATTTTTATAGGTACCCGCATTTATTTCAAAAATGAGAAGTGAGATATCAAATAACCTTATATTTAATGTCTTTATATAATTATCAACTTAGGACTAATGTAAATACTCACATCCTTTCATCTTTCAAAATTACCTTAAAAAGAAATCATTAACTATTACTACTAATGTAAATACAAAAAAAAGTAATTTTGGATCTGTCTTACTTTTCAAATGTAGAAATTTTGTATTTATTTGTTTATTGTAAAATTTAAATTAGTTTTAACAATACACACCATATTACTTTAAAAGATAAATAGTTTTATAGAAAATTGTTAATATTTATTTGATATTCTAAAATGATTTACTAATTTGAACAAATTTGTTTTGTATAATAAAATTATAATTTAAACCAATAAAGTGTTTTTTTAAAACTCATACCATTAATTTTAAGCTGCACATTTCATTCAGAAAATGTAATTAATACTTTTTTTTACTGATATTAGTATAATAGTCAATACACATACTAATATTTGTTTAATAGTTTAATAGTCAATACATATTTTTAGTATAATAGTCAATACTCAGTTAAATATTTAAGAATAAAAGAAAAAAATAGATGATCTGATACTATCATAAATTAATGTAGCATTAATAATTAATATGTTGATTTTATATGAGTAACATTCTCTGATTTCTTTCCTTTTTAACCGTGAGTTAGTGATTTCTTATCAAAATTAATTAGTTGAATATTTATTTTCTGACCCACCAAATCAAACAAAATAATATGTGTGATTTTCTTCTTACTCAAATGTCATTTATTTAAGAATTTTTTATGTGTTTTTCTAAATTTTAAAATAATTTAATTATCTATGACCAATCACTTTAAAATAAGCTCATAGCTAAAAGAGTGTTAGATTTGAATGGTCCATTTTGTAATAAGTACTTATTTTGAAAAGTGATTCTAGATTTGTAGGGCAACCAAACAAAACCCATAAAAGTTTCAAAACTTTGAACCATTCTTCCTACCCTTTAACACTCTCACACGTGTCATTACACAAACCCCTTCACTCGTGCCGCTTATTTCGGTTTCACACGTGCCACATTTTCCCCTACTTAGTCTCCTTCATGTTCCGTCCCTCCTTCCCATTCATCTCTCTCTATCTTTCTCTCTCTAGAATTCACTTTCTCTCTCTAGAACACTGCCATGGCTTCACCGACACCGTTGTTGAAAGATGAACTCGACATTGTGATTCCCACGATCAGGAACCTTGATTTCTTGGAGATGTGGAGGCCGTTTTTCGAGCCCTATCATCTCATCATTGTGCAAGATGGTGACCCTTCGAAAACCATCAAGGTTCCTGAAGGGTTTGATTATGAGCTGTATAATCGGAATGACATTAACAGGATTCTTGGTCCTAAGGCCAATTGTATCTCGTTTAAGGATTCTGCATGTCGCTGCTTTGGGTACATGGTTTCCAAGAAGAAGTATATCTACACCATTGATGATGATTGCTTTGTGAGTTTTTTCAATTTCCCAATTTCCTATTTTTCAGATCTTGATCTGCTTTTTTTGAGGAAATTTCGGATCTTGTTTTTATATTTTGTTATACTGTTTCAACTATTTTTTTTGTTGTTTCATGAATTGGATCTTCATTTGTTGAGATTTGCATTCCGTAGAAACAAGAGATTTGGAAATTAGATGCGAATTGTTGTGAAAATTGGTGGTGCAAGTTTTTTATTTTTGAATCTGCTTCACTCTTTGCTTTTTTGAATCACTGATACACTGACACATATAACTAATATGATAGTGTTACTGATACTGCAATGACATTTGACATGATACTGATATATGATATATTGACACACGATACTGATATTGACAAGTTGGTGTGATACGCTGAGTTGATAGACATGTGTTCAATCTCAATTATGAGCTAGATAGCTCTTAAATGTATGTTTTGGATGAGCATGAGTTTGATCAAAATTGCTTTGAAAAATCATACCAACTCAAAAGCTTCAATTAGATGCTTCATTATTTTCATGTTTTAATATGGTTTTCGGCAATGTTTTTGATTTTATAAGGTAAATCCAAACGCATACTAATTAATGTTGAATTTAAATTTTGGAATTTGGGTTTGATTTAGAGATTTGGATTGGGTGTGACTGATGCCACACAATCAGCTAATCATGTCCATATCTCAATGCATATTTTGATTTTTTAAATCTAAAATAGGAGATTGAAATATGGACTTTATGATCTAATGTGGACATGATTGGCGCACCACCATCCGCTAATCATGTCCGTGCAGTCACATTCACCGGGTTGCTGCGACTGAGCACAATCTTTTGGAGTTTGTATCTGATGTCCTTCAGCCATGTCTATTTTTGACATTGGCTTTATTTATTGATTATGTTATTAGCTATGGGTTTTATTCTTATTATATATTTTGTTGTTGGTGTGGTTTAGGTTGCCAATGACCCATCAGGGAAGAAGATCAATGCTCTTGAGCAGCATATCCAGAACCTTCTCTGCCCATCAACACCTTACTTTTTCAACACCCTCTATGAACCTTACAGAGAAGGTGCAGATTTCGTCCGTGGCTACCCCTTCAGTCTCCGTGAAGGTGTACCGACTGCTGTTTCTCATGGCCTTTGGCTCAACATCCCTGACTATGATGCTCCTACTCAGCTTGTGAAGCCTCTTGAGAGGAACACTAGGTACTTTTACTACCACTTGTTCTCATCGACATTTAAATAATTCAATAATTTTGATTCTGAGTATAGAATATTGATTCTGAGCTGTAACACAGGTTTGTCCGTGTCGGTGTCCGAAACTAGCACCTGCACTTGTGATTACATTTAATTTATGCATTTTTTCTTCAAATTATTACTGGTATTAGTTAGTGCTTTATAGATTCTGAGTATTTGTGATTGTTATTTTGAAGGTACGTGGATGCTATTATGACCATTCCTAAAGGAACTTTGTTTCCCATGTGCGGAATGAACTTGGCTTTCGACCGTGAGCTCATTGGCCCAGCAATGTACTTCGGTCTCATGGGTGATGGTCAGCCTATTGGACGCTACGACGACATGTGGGCTGGCTGGTGTATCAAGGTCAGTTGTTGGCTCTTTCACTCCCTTAATTCTATTGAAAAAATATTTAGGGTTGTATTTAGACCCTGTTTTGATAAACACTTAAGTGCTTATCGCATAGGTGCCTATCATTTATCACTAACACAAAGATAAATTAATATCAACTCTTTTCATATATGCTATATATGCTGTTACCGTAAGCGATCTCGGAGAGCTTATGAAACCAACTTAAAAACAGCTTATGAACATGTCATGAGTTGTTTTCATAAACTTTTCCAAACATTCTCACAAATGTTTATGTTATTAGATAGACTTGAATTAGTCCATTCAAACGGACTCTTATACTATGAATATCTTTGTACGAAAACAATTGTGATATTTCAACGATGATTGTGTAGGTAATCTGTGATCACTTAGGATTGGGTGTCAAGACTGGACTCCCCTATATCTTCCACAGCAAGGCTAGTAACCCATTTGTTAACCTGAGGAAAGAGTACAAAGGTATCTTCTGGCAAGAAGACATTATTCCATTCTTCCAGAAAGTTGTTCTTTCAAAAGAAGCTACCACTGTTCAGAAGTGCTACCTCGAGCTCGCCAAAGAAGTCAAGGACAAACTTAGCAAGATTGATCCTTATTTTGACAAGTTGGCTGATGCTATGGTTACCTGGATTGAATCTTGGGATGAGCTCAACCCAGCCGGAGCATCAGCTGCCAACGGCAAAGCATGAATCAGTTTTGGTTAGCTTCAAATTACCGCCACGTAATTTGAAGCAAAACTATTTCTATAACTATTTTTTAGTATTTATTTCCAATTTTTGATGTTATTCACGGTTAGAATTTGCAGCATTGTTAGCTGTAATTCTGTTTAGTAATTTCATGCTTTGAGCTTAGAAGTAATAAATGTTATGCGGTCTTAGGGCGAACGACAGCATCAGGTTTCATGCCATGAGTCTCATAGGAAGGCTATTGATTTATGATACATTAGCTTGTGTTTCTGTTTCTGTTGTTTTTACTTAAAAGTGTCATTTTTGTATCATGTATCGCACTATTTATAATAAGATTTGATTTTTGACTTAGAAAATAAGTCTTTTGATTCTCAATTTGCATCTGGATTTAACTACCAGGATGTCGAGTTCATTAAGGAGCACATGCACCAGAAGAGTCTAGAAACAGAGAGTGAACATATGCATCAAGATCAACCTGAAAAACTAGAACAAACACATTAAGATCATAGAAAGTAGTCAAATGTAAAAATTATATAACCAAGCAGTTTACGTCGCAGAGACCTCAAAAATCTTCATAATGTATGGATGAACCTGTTAATGAGTTTTTCTTTAATGGTTTCATGATTGATGATCATGTATTGGTATGAATTGTGCATGTGGTCTCTGAATTGGTGATAATGTATTAAGAGTGATGCATGTAGTAGTTGGAGTGTCGTTTTGATCAGAAAGAAACTCGATAACTCCCTATGAAGCTTGCTTGATTCAAACTCATTTCTCTGACTAAAGTGGAGACAGAAAAGTTAGTTGGCAAGGTGTGGAGAAGTAAGAGTGTTACCTAATATGATCAAGATGTGTTCACATGAATACATGATAGCTTAGTTTTTGAAGAATATAAGTTACAAGATTGACAAGTTCTTAGGATACCAGTTTTTTAAGGGTCTATTACAAATTTTAATTGATTGCATGTTAGGTTAATTTAAGTGAAACGGAACTCAAATTTCTTAGGTGGAAAAATTGTGGTTGAAATCGGAGACTAAAAAATAGTCATTTTGATCAATCAAATTTCTAATCATTAGTAAATGTTTTGGACCGTTTGCAAGGTCTATGACGATAGGCCTATGAGTGAACACCAAATAGAAAGACATGTGAAACAAAGAACACTCACTATCATTAAAGATAGACTATTATACTCTTTAATAATCAATGTTTGATTCAATTGAACGATTGTCCGCACAACACACCGCATCTCACGCAGACGGTTTTAACTGTTCCCACTATATAAGAGAGAAAACACGTTATTCTTAGGTATTCAAATTCATTCTCATTGTCACATCACTTTTCAATCTCTCACTATTTTGGGAGTTAGCGTGCTAACCTCGCAGGTCAGTCCATCTCCATCGCATCAGAAACTTACTCCTCAAGATTCTATTTTATCATTCACCGAACAAGTCTGGTTTCAAAAAAAACCCGTAATGTTTATAGATACTAAAGTAGAAATTTCCTCTACACTAGTAAACTCAATGTATGGTCAGTCTAACCCATGAGAGAACAAGTGAGCATTCAAACACTACATTTGAAGTTATGTTCACTCTTGTATTGTGTCTCCAAACTCCACCTTATTTTAGTCAATTGCTGTTGCTTTAAGAAATGAAAATTTCAAAGATAAAACATCAAATATGAGACAGTGATAGAAGTCTATAAATATGCAAGTACCTAACCACCACTAGGTAAGCCATCACAGAATTTCAAAGAGAATTCTCCTTAAGCCTCTCATTCAAACTCCATGGTTATAACATTGAACTGAAGATTACTACAATCTAATTCAAATAAGGCTGCTAAACCTTGCAGCAGATTACATCATCAAAGGCACATATTCAAGGAATGAGGCTTCTTATATCAGCTCTATGTCTCACTGTGCTATGTTCTTATGCAGGTGTTACTTATCTTTCACTTCATATTTTCATGGTTTTTCATTTTCACATTAGTATTCAACTGATTTCTTGAGCGCGTTTTATCTATAGCGGCGTATGATCCTTTGGATCCTGACGGAAACATAACAATCAAATGGGATGTTGTGTCCTGGACACCAGATGGCTATGTGGTAAGTACAAACTTCATCCTTATCTGTTTTATGCAGAGACGTCTTTGAGAGCGTGCAAGACAGACTACCGTATAGAATTCAAAATTTGTCACGATTTAATCTTGGTTAAATAGGACCTATATTTGTTGTCATAGTTAAACTGCGACAAATCTACACAGGATCTTCAAAAACTTGAGCCTGCGCTGACTTTATACTAGTATTGAGAATATGTGCAACGCACCAGTGAAAATTCGTATAACTAACTTGATTCTATGCATTGCATTTTCAATCAGGCGGTCGTAACGATGAGCAATTTCCAAATGTACCGACACATAATGAATCCGGGATGGACATTAGGATGGTCATGGGCTAAGAAAGAAGTTATATGGTCAATGGTAGGATCTCAAACAACTGAGCAAGGAGATTGTTCTAAATTCAAAGGAAATGTGCCTCATTGCTGCAAGAAAACTCCAACAGTTGTAGACCTTCTCCCTGGTGTACCTTACAACCTACAATTCTCAAACTGTTGTAAGGGTGGAGTTGTAGCAGCATGGGGACAAGACCCTTCATCAGCTGTTTCATCTTTTCAAATCAGTGTTGGACAAGGTGGTACTTCAAATAAGACAGTTAAACTTCCTAAGAACTTCACGCTTTCGGCTCCCGGACCCGGCTATACTTGCGGTCCTGCTAAGGTTGTTCCGTCCACCACTTTTCTCACCTCGGATAAGCGCCGCAAAACTCAAGCACTTAGTAAGTTTAATTACATTAGATTAGTTTTTTGAGTCTGATTACGTGTACACAGTTCTTTTTCACACGTTCTGTTACAAAATTTTTGTAAGAAAACGTGTGAAAAAAAGTGATTTTGTGTTTAGATAATAGAACTTAAAGGATTCAACTATCATCAAAGTTTAACTTTTTTTTTCTCTTTCTACTTCATGCAGTGACATGGAATGTAACATGTACATATTCACAATTTCTTGCAAGAAAGAATCCAAGTTGTTGTGTATCTTTGTCATCTTTCTATAATGAGACTATTACTCCTTGTCCTTCTTGTGCTTGTGGATGCCAGAACAAGAAGAATTGTGTCAAGTATAGTGTGATCTTTCAAAACTATTAATGTTCTTTCATTTCTAAACAATGTTTTAAAAGTCAGACTAAACCAAGAGTGTGTTCTGAGAGTGTGTTTCTCTCAAGGTTTCAGATTCACTCTGCCTTTAGATGGGTCCCTCGCTAATGGACGGTGGGATTGGTCCCATTGAATTAGTCTGTCGCAAGGCCAAATACCAAACTTTCAAAATAAAAAACTAGCCGGTTCTATTGATTGAATTGAGATCATGTCGGTTTTTTGATTGGTTTGATCTCGATGGAACCAGATTGAATCGTGGCTGAATCCATTAAACTGGTTGAACTGCCATTGGTTCAACTGGTTTTTATTTTTCATTCGGTTTAACCAGTTAAATCCACTGAGTCAACTAAACTATGATTTGGAAATTCAATTTCTGGTTCAATTAGAAAAACTAATTATTTTGTCAAATGTGGTATGGTATGCAGGGGTCATTCCAAATTCCTGGACATGGTAGGGTTACATACACCAAAGAGAGACAATGAACCATTGCTACAATGCACTCATCATATGTGCCCTATCAGGGTACACTGGCATGTGAAGGTTAACTATAAGGACTATTGGAGAGTCAAGATAGCTGTGACAAACTTCAATTATAGATTGAATTATTCTCTTTGGACTCTTGCTGTACAACATCCAAATCTTAACAATGTCACCCAAGTTTTCAGCTTTGATTACAAGCCTCTACTTCCCTATCAATCCATAAGTAAGTTTTAGCAAACATCAAATAATATATCATCCGAGTAATCCTTATCCTACAAACTGGTTTTATAGGAATGAGTTAGGTCCAACTACAATTCTTAACATGATATCAGAGTCAAGTTTAAGATCTGTTGGACCACCTGCTATTAGATTTTCACTATCGTTTAAGTGTATTTTTCATTTTGTATACAGATGACACAGGTATGTTCTATGGCATGAAATTCTTCAACGATCTCTTGATGGAAGCTGGACCAAGTGGAAATGTTCAATCAGAAGTGCTTCTTCAAAAGAACAAGGAAACATTCACTTTCAACCAAGGATGGGCATTTCCTAGAAGAGTCTACTTCAATGGTGAAGAATGCATGATGCCACCACCAGATACCTACCCTTACCTCCCCAATTCTTCCCCTATCAATACCCTCAACTTCCAAGCATTATTTACCTCATTCCTTCTCTTGCTAGCTCTCTGCTGAGAATTGCTACATAAACATGTTTCGATTGTCATGTCAAATTTTGAAACCAAGTATTGTTTTCCTCAAAATTCGCAACAACATGTATGAAGACTCTCTTGTAAAAGATTACAGTTTTTTGTTTCTGATGAATACATCTGTAGTACCAACACCTCTGGAAAAAAGTATGTGTCTGTCCGAACTTTCTAGAAAACTGCTAAAAAAATAATCATAAGCTTTTTCGAACAGTCTCACAAGTCAAAAGTGTTGAAGTTAGATAAGCTCAAAGACAATCTAAACATACACAATAATGATTCAAAGCAAGATAAGGAAAAACAATATGATTCCAATTAGAAAGGCCATTAGCATTTCAAATCCACACAAGATTCATCAAGTTTATATTTTCATGTAATGTTGCTGTATACATTTGTTATAATTACAATGAGGATACATGTAACATTGCATCACAGAAATCGGTTTGATCGAAAATTTTCTATTGCAATGATACAACAAGAGGTTTGAATCTTAGGCGTATGCATAGAATACAAAGACTACTAAGGAGGTTATTGATAAAGCGAACAACGAAACCTCTTGCCGAGAACCAGCATTAGGTAGCCATGGATAAGCATCGGGCGGTGGCATCACACAGTTGTCGCCGTTGAAGTAGATTCTGCGAGGGAACGCCCAACCCTTGTCGAAAGTGAACGTTGATTTATCCTTTCGGAAGAGTAACTCCGATTGAACATTGCCACTAGGGCCGGCGTGATTAAGAAAATCGTTATAGAACTTAACTCCCCAAAGCATTGCTGTATCATCTGTTAAAACCAACTCATATAAGTAATTACGATTAAACGCGGTTTAAACATGAAGCGAATAAGTTAGGAAAATACTTACTTATTGAACCATAAGGATTTAATGACTTGTAGTTGAAGCTAAACAACTGAGTAATATTTTCGAAGTTCGGATGCTGAACAACCAAGTTCCAATCGGAATAATTCATACGGTAATTAAAATTCGTAATCGTAACTTTCACGCGCCAGTATTCCTTGTAGTTAACTTTAACATGCCAGTGGATTCGGATCGGACACATATGTCTAGTACATTGAACCAAAGGCGATAAACTATTCTTTCCGTTACCAGAAACAACCGACGCCAAATGCGGCGTATTTGGACTGTAACCACGAAGAAAATCAATATATGAGTGTACAAATCAAAATAAGAAGGAAAACATTGTAGCCCGAGTAAGAGAAACATACTTTACGCAACTCCCCGACTGAGACGCGTTAGTCTGGCAGCCACACGCACATGTTGGGCACGGTACGATGGTTTCGTTATAGAAAGACGAGAGGGATACGCAGCAAGTGGGAGTTTTCTGAGCGAGAAATTGTGAATATGTGCATGTAACATTCCATGTCACTGCAATGAATCAAAACGATTGTAAGAGGCAGAGGAAATTTAGATAAACATATCGAAAACTGCGAAACATGCGTAAAAGTTGATTAACTTACTGAGTGCTTGTGTCGTTCTTCTTTTGTCGGGTTGAATAAACTGAGTAGGTCTAACAATTTTCGCCGGCCCGCAAGTATAACCCGGTCCGGGTGCTTTTAGAGTGAAGTTTTTTGGGACTTTAACGGTTTTATTTGTGGTTCCAGCTCTACCGACACTCACTTGAAACGACGCGACTGCGTTGGTAGGATCCTGAGCATATGAACTAAGCACCCCGCCTTTGCAGCAATTCGCAATTTGCTGATTGTAAGGTGTTCCGGGAAGTAGATCGACAACGGTTGGATCCTTTTTACAGCAATGTGGTACATTTCCTTTGAATTTCGAACAATCGCCTTGTTCGGTGGTTTGCGATCCCACCATGGCCCAGATTACCTCCTTTTTGGCCCATGTCCATCCTAGTGACCAGCCAGGTGCGGCAATGTGACGATATTGTTGGAAGTTGTTCATCGTAACAACGGCCTACACAATCAATTGTTTCAAATGTATCTCAATAACTAATGGAACAAAAATAAACACAAACCATTCCTAAAGGCTATGACCATTAACCAGGACCGTCTTTGAAAGCGTGCAAGACAGACTACCGCACAAAGCTTAAAATTTTTCACGGTTAAACGTACCTAAACTTGGCCTCAAAATCTTTGTCGCAATAAAAGATAGTTAAATAGGGCCTCAATTGATTTGCCATAGTTGAACTGTGACTAACCAATACAAACACAATCAACATGATCAAACACTTATAGCATAAGCGTTTATTAAATAAGTGCTTATGTATAAGCTATTTTTATAACAAATACAAAACAAAATCGAACTGGCTTCATAAGTTATCTAAAAGAGCTTATGGAAATAAGTTGAAAACAGCTAACGGACATGTCATAAGTTGTTTCAACAAGCTCTCACAAACAAACAATCTTACAAGCATTAAAATCGGCAAATAAGCTCGAATAAGTCTATCAAAAGTGATATTGTAAAAGAATATACTTACAACATAACCATCTGGTGTCCAAGTTATAATATCCCATTTGATTGTGATATTCCCATTTGGGTCAAGTGGATCATAAGCACCTGAAAAAGTTAAAACCACAACCAACAACAAGTATATCAATTAATGAGTCGGATAAATTTTTGCAAAATCAAGTTAAAAAGTAAATTTCAGTGTAAAAATCACGTTTAAATTCAAAAACTACTTCAAGTAGAATCAATTCTTTAAAGCATAGTCAAAACCAAACATGTCAAAATCAATTTTACACATCCAGAATCAATTCAGAGTGCTACAAACGCTTACATAAGTTGTGTCTATGTTAGTAACAAAAGATAAAACAAAGTCAAATAATTTTCATATAAGCTATAAGCTTTTTTTTTTTCATAAACTATAAAAATAACTTATGAACATGTTCATAAGCTATTTCTATAAGCACTTGTAAAAAATATCACAAGTGCTTATATTAGTAATAAATAACCTCAAACAAATCACTATAAACATCCTTAAAACACATTCCAAACGCCAAAAGTAGAAAAACCCCACATACATAGTAGTTCCTACTAGTAGCTTGACACAGGTTACAACAAAAGCCAAAACAAAAATTACACAAAATTTTTGTTTTGTTTTGTTTCATATGCAAATTTCATAGCAAGTAGCAACAAATAGTCATTATCATCAACAAAAAAACTCAATTTCTTACTGAAAACCCATAATTAAGAAAGAAAAAGTGAACCTGTTGAAGTGAAACAAGTGCAAGAGAGTAGAAACAAGAACAAAATTATACAAGGTGATTTTGGTTTTGATAACAAAGAGAAACCCATTTTTTTTTCTTGCTTGAAAAATGTAGGTGAGGATTATGGTGTTTATAAGAGAAAGAGGTTAAAGTTCAAGATCTGTGGAAGAGACGAGAAGACTGAGAATAAAGAAAAAGAAGAGAGAGAAAGTGATGAGAGAGAGAGAACAGAAAAACTGACTATGTTGTTGTGTCTCCCAGTTGGATCCTCTCTGTTTAAGAAAGGTACATAGTTTAGTAAAATGACCATGTTTTATTTTCTCTCTCATTTTAATATATATTTAACATTTTATTTTGTATCAATATTGACTTTGTTTTTTGACAAAAGGTATATTCTACTGAATTTTATTTTTATTTTAAAATATTAACATAAAGATAAAAATTTATTGAAGGATATTTGAGGATGATCACTACTTTTAATTTTTTATTTTCATCTATTTACAAAACTTATTTATTGTAATTAAAAAAATTATAGGTGCCTTGATTTGACGTTTATCATCCCGTTTATAGGTGAATTCTAGAATTTTTAGGGCATAAAATCTTCGTGTGTAATATAGTTATCAAAATGAATATGTGTTAGAGTATTATTTGTTATATCATCGGATGACCATTCTTCAATCGTTTTTCTGAATCAAGTGTTTTCTTAGGGCATCTTTCTGAGGTTCGAGAAGCTTTTTTTGGGTTTATAGTTGGTGGAATGGTGCCTTGATCTGATGTCATGATCATCACCCCCACTTCTAATTACACGACCCTTTGGTATTTATAACAGTTTGTGGGTCTGATATACCACCATGGGAGAGTCGTTCATTGGACACTAAGTACTCCTTTGGCCCATGAGGGAACAATTTCTCCCGAGTCAAATCTGGCACGTGGGGGAGTGGCTTGTGATCTTAGATCGTCTTTGCTTACTCGGTCTTTGTGTGCTTAGGTCTCACAAAAACGACTTTTTCGTTTAATCTTGACATTTTCCTTATTCTTGGTGAGGATTTGAAAATACGCCTCTTTGTCTTTTTCGTAGGATGCCAACTTATTCTTTAAGCTAGTACGAATGTTATAAAGATGTGTCGTTCTTAACTTTACTGAATGTTGAGTGGCCTTCAAGTCTTGTCAGGCCTTGGACCTTATTGAGTTGTTATGTGGAGACATTTGTGTTGGTTGGGGCTATTTTGGTTTGTTCTTTTCTCGGTTCTTAGTGTTTTGTTTGACGTAATGTGTCATATATGTTTCTCTTATGAATTCTAGCTATGTGATGTAATTATTAGATCCCTTTTTTTTCTATCCTTATGTGTAATTATTGTGGTATGAAAAGGCATAGTTATGATAATTTGCTTGTTCCAAGTGTCTCTTTGTGATTATTCTCTCGATTTTGGAGTTCATGCATAAATAGAGTCTTCTTTAATCATTTTATATTTTTGTTCCCCAACTCTTTGTAGTTCAACTCTCCTTCTTTTCATTATCTTCGTCTATCTTTGTTGGTTTAATTTCTCTGAACAATGTATTATGTTAATTTTCTTGCTGGATTTTTATGCCTCTCCCTTTCCATATTTTTTAAGAATAACCGGTAGTTTTCTATGCTTTTCGATCTCACCTTGTAATTAATTTCTACTTGGGGTATTCAATGTTGTTTTATGAGGGAGTTTGGTTTCTGCATGTAATGGCGGTTTGGTCTCTTCTCTTAGTGGTATTGACTATTTTTCTTCTCTAGGCGTATCTCACTATTGAGAGATTTTAGGTTGGAAAATTGGGTGGTGGTTGTGAAATTTGTGAGGGGACATGTTTCCGATATGTCATTCTTTTGAATGGATAATTATGGTTTTTTTCATGAATGGTTTATTGTCCTAGAAGAAATGAATTTTTTGGAAGGTTGTGTAAATCTAGTTTATTTAGGTTGTTGGTTTGTTTATTCTGAACTTGGTGGTTGGCGTCAGATCGGTGTTTGAGAAACTTCTAGAGAGCTGGAGGAATGGATTATGGTATCCCTCTATGTTAACGATATGATCTACAGGTGTTATCCTATACGTTATTTCCCAATGTATGACGTACCTTATGGAACCATGGTTTCCAATTTCCTTTTAACTTTTTGAACGACATTTATTATCAAGTTTAATGTTGGCCCTTCGATGATTTCTATCTTCTTATTCAAACATATCCTGATGATGTTATTAAATTACGTCTATGTTACATCTCAAGCTCACTTTTCTCCACCTTGTTAGCCGAAGGCAACGATCTAGGGGGGGGGGGGATAGATTACAATAAAATTTTCTTGGATTAAAAATTTTGTTTTGAAAATATTTACTATGGCAAGCGGAAGTAACTCCGGATCGACACTCGTCTATCCCGAACCGTTATCGGAAGAATCATATATGTGTTTAAACTGTAACGAAACATATATTAATGATGAGAAAGTAAATAAATATGTTTTACAAAATAATCATTTAAACAATATCACATTTGTAGTCAATTTCCAATGAATTCGGAAACAAAAATTGACATAAACAATTTATCAAACACTTGGTGTGTAATAAATACCAAGTCGATTTTTCTATGTGTTGAAGATATGAAAAACCAATTGCAATGATTTAGATTGCAATTTATATAATAAAATAGTTTGTATTAGTTCAACATAATCAGAATTACCCGTTTATCAAACTGCACACTAAGAGTATTATCAAAATGGAGAGAGAGAGAGAGAGAGAGAGAGAGAGAGAGAGAGAGAGAGAGAGAGAGAGAGAGAGAGAGAGAGAGAGAGAGAGAGAGAGAGAGAGAGAGAGAGAGAGAGTACCAAGATTTACTTAGGAATTTCCCCAATTGTCCTCAATATGGGTACATCTGCCCCAACTCCAAATAGAATTTAGATATGTGTAGTTAACCTTTACAAGAGTTGTTTACAAGAGAAAAACTAGCAATCCAAACTCGCAAATCCTATGTTTGATATTGATCCTAACTTATTCTCTCCCCTTGATCTTAAGCAAGATCAAGTGACCCAAGACTTTCAAGTCGATATTCCGGTTACCGCTACTCCTTTGACAGAACGCCATTCTTCAAAGCTTTCACTCATTGTATAAACCCCCCAAATTAATCCTTGGTTTTTGAGGAAAACCCCTAACCGGTTTTATCAAAGAATACTCAACCCAATTATGATTACAATAATCCTAAATTGGACCTTATCAATCTAATTTAAATGACACTCAACAAAAATGACTACGTGTAATAGTTGAATGTATGAAGAAAACGGTTGAAGATGAAGAGAACAATATTTGTATGTTCTTGGTTTCAATAATGAGAAATGATGCATGAATGCATATTTATATGTATGTGTGTGTAGAAAAAATAACAGAAAAAATATATTTTTAGCAAAAAATTACACGTTTTATAAAATAAAATTGAATGTATTGACTCCAAATTTGAATGAGTCAATACATAAGGCCTTGGAGTCGATACATAGACTCAAGGAGTCGATACATTGAAGGCAGGAAGATTTGCTTGAAAAAATTCTTCAGAAGGAGTCGACTCTAAATACGGGAGAGTCGACTCATATCTGTTATATATCGACCCACAATAATAATGTATCGATACATTGAAGGCAAAGCAATTTGCTTAAAAAAAATAGTTGGAGTCGACTCCAAACACGAATGAGTTGACTCATTCACATTGTGTATCGACTCATACCTCCTATGTATCGATAATTTTAAGGCATAACCATTTTCTTTAAAACTCATTCAATATGTATCGATACATAGCCATAATGTATCGGCCCATAGACATGTTTTTCATGAAAAATCATATTTTTGACTTGCAATGGCCTATCTAATATGATTTTAAGTGTCATATCATGATAATTCACATCTATATAT
The DNA here is from genome assembly GCF_024323335.1 of Lathyrus oleraceus. Taxonomy (NCBI): domain Eukaryota; kingdom Viridiplantae; phylum Streptophyta; class Magnoliopsida; order Fabales; family Fabaceae; genus Lathyrus; species Lathyrus oleraceus. The sequence continues at coordinate 529,497,381 of NC_066581.1, forward strand.
AGATAACAAGATCCAATGTACACAAATACTAAGTATCATAATTTTGACATCATTCAAAACATATCTAAGAAGATAGTACACTCACACACCTCCATAATAAATTATAAACTTTATTTAGCCTTTCTTTTTAATTTATTTGTATACATCGAGGAAAATGTCTAGTCTAAACATGGAAAGGGTGTTACTATTTATATGTTATCTTTAGTTTTGAGTTTTTATAATAAACAATTTTTCATGTTTGAACCATTTCGTTTTGATAGGGCATTATTTTTTGGATGATTTTCTTTAATTTTGATTTTTATGAGTATTTTTTTATTATGCTCTCTCTGATACACTTTCTAATTACTAGAGTTTAATCGAGTGATACAATACGTATTTTTTAAAATTTGATTGGAAAACATCTTAAAACTAATTTTATTTTATGTAATATTTGTGAAAATAAAATAGCATTGTAGATTAATATTTTCTGGACTTATAACTTGTTATAAACTTATAATAATTTTTACTTGTAGTCCAATTTGAGTCATAAAATTAAAATAAAAATATCAGTCTCATGCTATAGTGTTATATTTATTTTTGAATTTCGTTTTAGACTAAAGAAAAGACAATGAGTAGGTAATATATTTTTTGAGATTTTATAACAAAAAAAAAAGAAAAAACGAATAAATCTCTAGCACGATATCTCACCATTAAAGCAGAATAAAGAGAAAGAAATGGGTAAATAAAAGAAAAAGAAGAAGGAAAACATAGAAAATTGGACTTCCCAAGAAAAAAGTCGAAACTTAGGTGCCCTTAAATTTAGTTGGATAGGTATCATCATCCAATCAAATAATATTATTCAATATCATGTCACTTTTAAATATTATTTTATTTTAAGTTAAATTTAAATTTAAAATAATTTTTACTAAAGATATCGGTACCCAACCATATCAAAAAATTTACCAAAAAATAATACTCATTTGTTTTGCCTAAAATCTAAATAGGGAATCATATTTTAAGACTTATATCATCTATTCTTTGAACATTCAACCTTAACTATGTGCCTTTTGAATTTACACGAGTTTTCATTTGAGATGTAGTGAAAATTTTGGTTAATAGTCGAATTTATGGTAAGATATTTTCGTTGATGAAATATGAGAGAATTTAAAGTGTTTTGAAACATCGAGAGAATAAAGAAATGGGTATCCTACCATTAAAAGTTATTTTATAGACAATTTTTTGAACTTACTTTTAGTTTTTGTTTGCACGAACAGATTCACAAAATTCTTTTTAATAAATTCCATAATAGTTTTAGTGTTGTTTTTGTATGCAAGAACAAATTCACATGATTCTTTGAACAAGTTTTATAACAGTTTGAGTGTTCTTTCTGCTTGTAGGAATAGGTTCACTGAATGGTGTGTACAAGTTCCAAAAGCAGTTTTGAATTGATTCAAAGCATGTTGTGAACAAATTTCAAAATTAGTTTTGAATTGATTCACTACCATCTTTGAACTGGATCATTCAAGACCATTTTACTCATTTTAGTGTCTTATCTCATGCACATATAAATAATTTTTTGTCTTAAAAAATAAAAAAAAGAGTGATCAATTATTTTTTCTATGAAAAAGTTTAGAAAATACAACTTTATCTCTGTCAAATCAAAAACTTTATTTTGTTCATGGAGAATCATCAACTCTTGATTGTGTGTGATGATTGATTGTAAGGAAACATTAGTAATTGCTCATTGAAGTGTGTAGCTTTCAAGCAGAATTTTGATTATATGGAATTTAAGGTTAAAGTTCCTAAAGGAAAAAGAGATAGAGATCTCTTTTCCAAGTTGTGGAGTTTTTCATTGTATCTGTCAACCTGTTAAAGAAGAAGTACTCATGACTTGAAATTCAGGATCAAGTGAAAATGAGTGAATTGTCAATATTGAAGAAAAGGATTCAAGATTTAAAAAGCTTAGGATTTAGTGAAGATCAATAGTCATTCAAGATTGAAGTCTATCAAAGATTAAAAATCACGATCCGTGAAGATCAAGTGGTAGTTGTGGTAACTTGTTACAAACAAGGCTTAATTAGGAAGCAAGGAAGAAGATTGATTGGATTAAGAAGTTTATCTTTTGTCTCATTGAATTGTTGTAATTAAAACCAAACTCAAAATCATATTAATGGAAGAAACAAATTTTCGGTGGTTTACCATCAGAGACTAGACGTAGGTTCCTGCGAGGACGATACCATTGAAATAATATCTCTCTCTCTCTCTCTAGAAAAAAAACATTTTTTTGTAATTTTTGGGGAAAAAAATGTTTTTTTTGTATATTTGATTTTTTTTTAATATTTTCGTAAAGAATTGATTTTTTTGAAGAAAAAAATCAACTTTTTGTAAATTGATTTTTTCAGAAAAAAGATAGTTTATTTTTGTATTTTTGAAAATTCATTTATTATTATTATTATTATTATTATTATTATTATTATAAATAGATTTAATCGAGATAAAAATAATTCATTGGATCATTTGAATGAATTAAATCAATTCATACATATAAATGAATGTATTTAGTTCAATCCATTAACTTAATTTTTATGTGATAGATGGATTGGATAAATTTTTTAATGAATGAGTTGAATAAATCTTATCTTAATGAACTCAATTATCACCCTTAATTGTGTATCACATAGATACGATAAAATTTTACACATACAATAGTATTTTACATATACAATAATATTTTACATCTAATTTTCATTCTCACGTAATTTTTTCACATAATTTCATTGCTACTTTTTCCCATATATTTTGATACTAATAATTTTGGTTTTATTCATTTGTTGCAAATTAATTTATTTCAAAAATTAAAAAAGTTATATATATATATATATATATATATATATATATATATATATATATATATATATATATATATATATATATATATATATATATATATATATATATATATATATATATATATATATCAATTAAAATAGTACTAATAATGATTTTACAACTATTTTAAGAGGAGAGCCATGAACCTCTAATGTTATTCAAAATCTTGTAGCTTGTAGCTTTCTAAATGTACTTTTGCAAAGGTTTTCTTCAAAATATAAAATTAGTAAAAGAAATTAAACATATTTTAGAAAAGTTTAGTTACACCTACCTTATATATATAAAAAAAGAAGTGTATTTTTCACGACGTTTTTTATATATATGGAACAATCGACCATGACTAATTCTAATGAAGTAGTACAGCTATTGGTAAATCCCAGTCTTAATCAAACCACTAAGTTGGCCATTTGGTCAACTCTTCTATAATTTTGTTTTGTTTTTTGTTTATTCACAATATACAAAAATTGTAGTTTTAGAATAATAAAGCCCCTCCTTTGAAAAAAGAATAATAAAATGCTTCAAAATCATGGTTGGTCAAAAGATGTGAAGTGAAAGCTGTAAACAGCATGTTGTGAGGGTGTGGAATTTTTAGGATTTTAGTTGTGTGGGTTATTATAACTAGAGCTAGATATTTGGTTGGTTTGACCTATTTAATCCTTTTCATATGTGCTACTAGCATACTATTTGAATGTGACCTGCATTAATAGTTGATGAATAAAGGGTTGATTTATGAGTCTTAACAAAATAAATAATTAAAGGATATTTTTATATTTTGTAACTACAATTTTTTTACTTAAAGTTTGATAATAGACAAAATTATAAGAGAAATTTTAAAATTAAATTTTAAAGTAGTCACAAACAATTCTTTAAATCAGGTAATTTAATCCATACGCGGTCTAAATAATCTAACACGAACTTCGTTTCAAAACCGAATTGAACTACAAATAAATTAATCTTTGAATTCTATGATTTTTTACCTATAAATCGATCTAAATCGCACTGCGAACACCTCTAATTTTATATACTAAACGTTAGTCATAATTTTAAAATTGTACACATTCAATCACATCTAGATCATTTAATAAATGTCAAAGAATATAAAATTTTAAAAATATTTGTAGCTGTTCTGGGTTGGGTCGTTCACAAAGCTTAGGGCGAAGACCCAAGCCAAAGTAAGGAAGCACTCACGAGGAACATGTGTTCCTCAATCTTCACCTAGAACAGACAATTATGTCTATGAAGTATTGTTAATTGTCCTGATCAATCAAATGGTTGATTGCGATCAAGGTCTGCATTCCACGCTTTCAGCTAAATCTTTTCCCACTATATAAGTAGGATTGCACATCATTCTCATGTATTTAAATTTATTCTCATTTTCAGATCACTTTCTATTCTATTTGTGATTTGAGCGTTTGAGTGCTAACCTTGCAGGTCATCTCCTTCTCCACCGCATCAAAAACTCAAGTTCATCGTAGCAAGCACTACTTCATCGTTCATCGAGTAATTCAGGTACTACCACGAAACAATTGCATCGTCTGTGGGAAGCAAAATCTAATTCTCGCATATTTCCATTTCCATATCTCCTTTGATTCAGTGATCCAGATCTTCTTTCCTAGAAATGTTACTATCTTAGTTTCTTGACAATTTTCTTTGAAACTTCAACCTCTTCTTCCAACATATCCTTCCTCATACTCATCAACCATGGTGGCATCTAAAGCCACTCGATCTTTCATTCATCATTAAAAGTATATATGACCATTTATTTTTTTCTTATACTAATACCAACTTTATTATATAAATGTATAATATTTTTATTCTTCTAGAAGATGATAAGCTGACAAAGAAATGAATATCATATGCTGATGAGCGTTAGAGAGACTTTAATACACAACCATAATGAATTATATTACAAATCTAAAGAGTAATGACTTAACGCTTCCATATGTGACTTATAGCTTTATAAAGACATTTAAGAGAGATTTTTTGAGTCTCAAAACATTCTTAAGTTTCTAGATAAGAGTCAAAAAAGGAAAGGAGAATAGGGCAAAAAATATCTATCGTCATAGATTGTCTCGTGGAGGATATTATAAACTAAAGCAGACAATGATAAAATAAAGAGAACAAGTGTTGGAAGATCCCCTATAAGTGTTGATCGTAGTCCATCTCCATGATCGCGACTTTATGAGTCGATTGGGGTACTAACTGCAAGTGCACAGTTCTATCGCGTAGTTTTAAAAGATATCGATCCCACAGGGACTTATGAATCGATATACCGTTTTCTAAGGTTACTTCGTAAAGCTAAGGCGGATGATACTTTGATTGTTTGGGGGAAAAGTAAAACTAAAATTAGATCTAAATTAAATATCAATTAAGCGGATATCGGTATGTAATTCGTCGTAATTAGGGAATGAAATCTTCGTTGGTTTCTTGGTTTTAAAATAAATCTTTTCAGTAGACACTATTGATTAAAAGCCTTTTCTCAAACTCTCGCTCTGTTGAATAGACCATGACTTTATATTAACGTGGCTGTCACTTATTAGTTAAGTCCAAAATCACTTTTTGAAAACAACAGAATCTATAGAAACTCTTTTCATTAAAATAATAACCGTTTAAACACCCTCGTCTCAAACTCTCGCTCTATTGACTTAGATGATATAATTAAACTTAAATGGTTAACTCTCGTCCTCACATTTAACCTTTAAAAATACTTTTTGAAAAATATTAGAATTTAATTAACTCTAAAAATTGCTTTCGCCCTGATTTAGAATTAATGTCCAATTTACACTGTCCAGTTAAAAACTCAAACTTTCGTTCTATTGATTTTAACTTCTTTATGTCTTTTACTCTCGTACAAAAACTTTGGGATTAACCCTGTAAATTGAGACCATAAAAAGAGTGACTTTATTTTTAAATGAAATTAAACCAACTTAGTTTTGATTCCTTCATTCCGCTTACTTTACATACCGATATCTAAAATACTTAGCCAGACATGGTAAACGGGTCTAAACAATCATCATGCTTAAATAAAACCATATCAGGCAAACAATATAAATAAACAGTAATGCAGGGCATATATAAATTAAAACAATAAATTAAAGAACCTGAATAATTAATAGCAATCTTGAACACTCCACCACAGACTGGTTGGATTTGTTCTTGAACTCTTCAATCGAATCGGACAGGAAAATAAAAGCGAAGGAATAAAATACTATGATCTAACGTAAGGTTAGATCCAGTAAAAGATACACAATAGTTTACGGTGTAGAAACTATTGTGTGAAAAATTAATTAAGTGCTTGAAAGATTGACTGGAAAAGAAAAGAAATAAAAATTGCTAGGAAAGTAAAGTGCTGAAAAAATTAAAAAGGCAGTAAAATAAATGCAGTGCCGAAAACTGGAAAATTCAGAGACTTTTAGGGTTCCATAATTGGTCCTATTTATACCAATGCATTAGGTGACCGTTTTCCATTCAGTAGATTTTTCACGTCCATTGGTCAAGCGAAGAAAGAGGAGGAACGTGCTTCCGTTGCTTCTGTTACGCGTCAAACCCAAAAATATAGGAATGGGGGTGTGACGCTCGTCACACCATGTGTTACGCTCGTAACACAAGGTAGCAGGGTGTGACGCTCGTCACACCTTGTGTGGCGGTCGTTACAGGTTCAGCGCTCCTGGCTTGTAATTGTGGGCTGGGCTTTAGTGGAATTTGCTTCCCATTATCTTTTTGCACCCCCTTTTCTTCCCTTTTCACTTATGCTTCAAATAAGTTACCTGAGACAAATAGAAGGAAAAATACCAAGTAATATCGAATAAAATGAAATAAATCGAAACAAATAATAATATAATTTAATTAAATCGAGTCCAAAAATGTGATATTATTTCATGTTATCAAACTCCCCCATACTTAGACCTTTTCTTGTCCTCAAGCAAGATACAATATAGAAATCGTTTTAAAAATTTGGCCAGATGAAATTTCAAAACACACATCAATTCGTACTAGGTTGCAAGTAAACCTTGTTTAGAAGTAACCTGGGTTTAATCTTGACATCAACAACTACCGTTACAACCTCAGATAACCTCACCTTATGCAAACCAGTTCGAGTCATGCTATTATAACTAGCCTTTTTCCTTTACTCTTATTTCACCCGTTTTCATTCTAGCGAAATCACATTAAGCCCTTTATCGTTTCGCGCACATAATGGAGTGACCGGTTAGTGATTCTGATCCCCTTTTTAGCTTGAAGTTCTGGTACATAAGTTGGCTAACTTCGTTATTTAGTCCATTGCAAATTGCGGGGGATCAGACCGTAGTCCGCCCTACCAAGTTCAGCACCAGATACCTGCTGAACCAACTCATAATAGATCTTTCGTATCATGCTTTTGTATGATCTGCAACCTTTAGATCAAATGATCTGGTAAGGATCACCTAACTTAATTAGTGCATTTCCTGATATATATATATATATATATATATATATATATATATATATATATATATATATATATATATATATATATATATATATATATATATATATATATATATATATATATATATATATATATATATATATATATATATATAATATATATATATATATATATATATATATATATATATATATATATATATATATATATATATATATATATATATATATATATATATATATATATATATATATATATATATATATATATATATATATATATATATATATATATATATATATATATATATATTGTTTTTTTTGTTCTTTTTTTGTTTTGGGAATCATTCACTTATATTCATCGGCTCTCCACATAGTTTGCTATTAAGATGGTGCTGACTTCTTGTATAAACTACTCGGGGTTACTATAAAACTAAAAGTTCAAGGAATTGGTATAATAGGTACTTTTTTCTGATCTAACATGTTAAGGTTTGTTTAGAGCGTTGGGGCGGTAATAATTTTTGTCTTAATTTTACTCAAGTTTTGTAAAATAAGCAACCTTTATATTTACTGAGTGTGTTGAATTTTTATTTTTTTTTGTTATGGCTCAAGAAAATTAAGGGGAATAGATAATAAGAAATTTTTCACACTAGGGACTTAACTTAAAATAAATATGTATTATCAATTTTTTTTTCATAATAATAAGAAAGGGAAATAACAATGAAAGGGAAAGTAACATACTTGAAAAGGGAAGGTTGAAAGAACAAGGTTTTCCCCCCACACTTAAATGAAACATTGTCCCAATGTTTCAAAGAAAACAAAAGAAATAGAAAAAAGAAAAAGAAACTAAAATCAACGCTGCCTGCCGCCTCTTGTTCTTGGACCTGGTGATCGTTGACGTACTTCTAAGTCGTCAAACCTGCTGAGCAACTCAGTGAACCGCTGGTCGGTTATGGCATTTCTCGCTTCCTGTTGTTGTTGCATCTGGCGCATCATTTGCATCACTTCGAGATTCTGCACTTGTATACCATCAATAGCATCCATGATGTCGTCGTTGGTTGCTGGCCTTCTTCGTCGACGACATCGTGAGGATGGACCAGCTGCGTTATCGGAAGGGTTGAGCGGGACTGATTGTTGTGCAGGAACCTGATCGCCTTGCTCCATTTCTTCAAACTCATCTGTAGGCGGGTTTGCGTGTGAAAGCTCGGTAGCTTCGGGAGCATTAAGGTCGTAGATGAAGCGGTTGGGGTTGGTGACATCTGTGAGGGCAATGTTGGGTAAAACAACGCTTGGGACTTCGTGGTTACTCACCATAAGATAATACCTTCCGCCTACCCTGTTTTTGATTAGGCGGCTGGACCGACAATAGCTTATATCCATAAATAGGGGCGGGAGGGCTTGTAAATTTTGAAGTCGGTCCCCTAGATTCAAACCAAGTGCTATGGAGGTTATTAATCCTCCAATCACGAAAGGTTGACGGCCTCTAGCACATAGGGTGCGGATATGATGAAATAAGAAAGAAGCAGCGTTTACCTTTGTATCCATTTCAAAGACGCAGTGAAGGAAGAATGATTCCTTGGCGTTGACTTTGCTGTTGTTCGGTCTTCCAAAAACTGTGTTTTGCAGGATGCGGATAAAGTACCGGATGGTTGGGTTATGTATATGGGAAGCAAGTAGTGCATCCCAATTATCGGTTTCCACTCCGGATATTTTCCTAAAGAGGTCGAAGGCGTTTATTTTCCATTGGGAGTTCGGAGGGATTCTTGGGTGGACTCGGTCTCCTACAGGGAACTATAGCATGGCACTCAGTTGATCCTGGGATAGTGAGTATTCGGTGTTGAACATGCGGAAGGTTGCGGTACCGGTTAAGTACTCGTCTTCACCGGTGGGAGTGTTGTACGAATAAGAACTTAAAAATTCTAAGGTGAGAGATGGGTAGGTAGGTTGATTATGAGTGCAAAGAAAGGTTAAATCAGCAAGGCGGAGCATCCATTGTATACCTTGAAGTAATCCTAATTCTTGTAAACAATTTAAATCAGGATACCTGGTAGATAAGACACCTCGCTGTTGGAAACGCTCGAACTGCTCCCTTTGATAATTATCATCTTCGGATCGGAAGATGATATTTCCGAATTCTTGGTTTCCCACCATACTGATAAGTGGGTTGAAAAAAGTAAAAGGTAAGAAAATGAAATGTATTTTATAGAATGGTTTGTGGTGTATGAAGAAAGGTATGGTGGGTATTTATAGGAAAAAATTTGGAAGTTGGAAAGGGAGTGGGTGAAAAATAAATAAATGTGGGTAAATGTGAGTAAATGGGTGAATGAATGGGGAAGGTAAAAAGTGGGGTGGTGTAACGGTCGTGTCTCTAACGGTTACTAACGTTCACCTAGTCTGAAGGTGTCACGCTCGTGACAGGGGTGTTACGGGCGTCACAGGCACTTGGTGTGACGACCGTGATGGCTAGTGTGACGCTCGTCACACAGTCAGCTTGCAACGGTCACTGCTTGCGTGGGTGCTTCATAATTTGTTTTTATTATTATATTTTATTTTTTGTTATTTTGTTTTGCTTATGCTTATTTTATTTTGCTATTGTAATGCTTTTAAATTGTCTTGCATGCTATTCTACTACCATAATATATGTATTTCTTTAACATGCATAGTAATTATTAGCATATAATGGATATTATTATTTGTAATTATAGAAATTGCATAGAATAAAATAAACCAATAATGCAATAGCTTCGTAAAATAATCATAATGTAACATTGGAAAACAAAAGCAAACATGCGAAAGAAAAACAAATACTAATATTAAAAATAATGTGAAACAAAATTAATAAATAGCCTAAACTAAAACTAAGTAACTAAGAAAAACAACTTCTAGCCACTTGCATGATCTCTGGCTGGAGGAGCAAAGGAGTTAACACGGTTTAGCAACTCGTGGAATTGATTTGTCATACTGCTCATGTATCCCAGAAATTCTTGTCCCATGTTAGCTAACTCTTCTCTGAGGGCGTCTTGTTCTGACATCAAGGCTTGAATGATGGTGTTATAATTATCTCCGGGCATATGATGTCTAGGATCGGGTATTGCCGACTCTTCGGTCGGGATGGGTTGAGGAGGAGGGTCAATATAATAATAATCAGATGGTGTCTGAGGGTCAGACTCAGCATAAGGGATTTGGTCGTCACAAATCTCATAGTCCTGGATGGATTCAGTAGATCTAGCAGGAGAAGGTGTTCCGTTCAGGTTGTAGAGCCAGTTATTGCGGTTATGAACACTAGTCCTCAGACTAGGCAAGGTGAATAGGCAAAGAACTTGGTTGTTAATTATAAGCTCGAACTCTTCAGGCCCGAGGTTTGTTATAAACATAATGTTGAAGAGGAAGGGTATACTCATAGTCGCAATGCCACAGAAAGGGCTTAGGTCAAGCATAGGTTGACGTAATCCGATAGCATTACCAATCATGGTTATCAATCCGCCTATTTGAATTGGTGCTCGTTCATCTTGGATAAGGCGGTCAAAGTTCGCCAACATAAAAGTGGCACCATTCACAGGACGGTTCTGGGAAGCACAAAACATGATGAAGAGTTCATCACGTGATACTGTAGTAATATTTGACTTCTTCCCAAAAAGGGTGTGGGCCAGGATCTTATGGAAATAACGAAAGGTCGGGTTATGTATGTTTCCAGAGAGAAACTCATGTTCCTCAGGGTCGTCATTTCCAGTCAAATTTCCCCAAAAATGTTCAAGTTCTCTATATTCAAAAAGGTCTTCTTGGCTCACTGTGAATGTATCAAAAGAGGAAGGGAAACCTAAAAGGTTGGTAAAATTTTGAATGTTAAATTGATACTCCACATTGAACATTCTGAACTAAATGAAACCTCTGCTTATTCCTTTTCCATGGCTGGGTAGATAGATCTGGGAGCTAAGGAATTCTAGCGTTAGTCTCCGGTAAGTGACGAATTGTCTTCGGATAGGAGTGGTTTCCCACCCTATTTGACTCAGCAAATACAGGATACTCTCTCTTAGTCCAAGGGCAGTCATTGCCCAATCATCAGCATACAAACTAGGTAGCATCTCTCTCTCTGCTAGTTCCTCAAACTTTTGTTTCTGAGCTTTCCCTCTGAATTTGATACCCATACGATCAATTTGTCCCATCAGGTTAGTGTTAGCTAGAGAAAAGAAAAACAAGAGTTTTAGTCAGGATTTGGCCAAATGCCGAAAGAAGAAAAGAAGAAAAATAATTTATAAGTTAAAATAAATTAAGAATGAATACTAAATAAAATTTAAAAGAATAATTAAAGAAGAAATAAAAATAAAAATATTTGTGGGTTGTCTCCCACGAAGCGCTTTGTTTAATGTCGCAAGCTCGACATAAAAACTATCAAATATAATCTATAACTTCTGGAGGCATTTCGTCTAAGTGTAGGACTTGTGAATCTTCATTGTTCTCTGTATAGTGATAATGTTTTAGACGCTGCCCGTTTACGATAAATGGTTCCATAGATTTGCCTTTAATTTCCACAGCTCCACTTGGAAAGACATTGGTGATTTGGAAAGGGCCTGACCATCTAGAACGTAGTTTTCCTGGGAATAACTTAAGTCTAGAGTGTAACAAAAGGACTATATCGCCTTGTTTGAAGATTTTTCTTGATATACGTTTATCATGCCATTTTTTCGTTCTTTCTTTGTAGATTCTGGCATTTTCGTAGGCGTCTTGTCGAAGTTCCTCTAATTCGTTTATGTCAAGAATTCGCTTTTCACCAGCGGCCTTATAGTTTAAATTTAGATTTTTAATAGCCCAGTAGGCCTTATGTTCTAATTCTACCGGGAGGTGGCAAGATTTTCCATAAATAAGCTTAAATGGGGTTGTCCCTATGGGAGTTTTGTAAGCGGTTCGATATGCCCATAAAGCTTCCGGTAGTTTCGATGACCAGTCTTTCCTTGAGGTGGCGACTGTTTTTTTCCAATATTTGTTTGATTTCTCTGTTAGACACCTCCACTTGTCCACTGGTTTGAGGATGGTAAGGTGTCTCTACTCTATGTCTTACACCATACTTAAACAGTAGTTTTTCGAGTATCTTAGATATGAAATGCGATCCACCATCACTGACTACTATTCTTGGGACACCAAATCTCGGAAATATTATATTCTTAAAGAGTCTAGTTACTACTCGTGTGTCGTTTGTCGGAGAAGCTATAGCTTCAATCCATTTTGATACGTAGTCAACCGCTACGAGTATGTACTTGTTACCGAAAGAAGGTGGAAAAGGTCCCATGAAATCTATTCCCCACACGTCGAAAATCTCTACTTCCAAAATGCCCTTTTGTGGCATCTCGTCACGTCTAGATATTTTTCCTATGCGTTGACATCTATCACATTTCTTGATAGCCGCATGCACATCCTTCCATATGTTTGGCCAATAAAGACCGGCTTGTAGGATTTTGGAGCAGGTCTTGGATGTACTTGCATGTCCACCATAAGGAGCGGAGTGACAGTGTTAGATTATATTTTCTATCTCTTCTTCAGGTATACACCGACGGAAAATACCATCGGAGCCTCTTTTGAAAAGTAAAGGGTCATCCCAGTAATAATGTTTTATGTCATGGAAGAATCGTTTCTTTTGTTGGTAAGATAAATTAGGTGGAACTATTCCGGCAGCTAAATAATTGACGAAGGCAGCGTACCATGGTGTAACACATATAGCTAAGGTGGTCTCTACCTGTTTATCAGCTTTATTTTCTTCCAAAGTAGCTATAAGTTTATCATACGAGAAATCATCGTTGATCGATGTTCTTTCCGGTTCCAGGTTTTTGAGTCTAGAGAGGTGATCTGCTACTACGTTTTCAGTTCCTTTTTTATCTTTGGTTTCCAGATCGAATTTTTGTAGCAACAAGATCCACCTTAGGAGTCTAGGTTTACCGTCCTTTTTTGTTAAGAGGTACTTAATGGCGGCGTGGTCAGTGTAAACGATTATTTTAGCTCTGACCAAGTAAGAACGAAATTTATCTAGTGCAAATACTACTGCTAAAAGTTCTTTCTCGGTCGTGGCGTAATTCATTTGTGCTTCATCTAGAGTTCTACTTGCGTAATATATGACGTGAAGTTTTTTATCCTTTCGTTGTCCTAAAACAGCGCCTACGGCGTAATCACTTGCGTCACACATTATTTCGAATGGTTCATTCCAATCCGGGGTCTGCATTATGGGTGCGGAGATCAATGCTTGTTTAAGCGTTTGAAATGCTTCTAAACATTTATTGTCAAAGATGAATTCAGCATCTTTCATTAATAATCCGGTCAAAGGTTTAGTTATTTTAGAGAAATCTTTAATGAATCGTCGATAAAAACCGGCGTGTCCTAAGAAGCTTCGTACTTCTCTCACAGTTTTCGGAGGTTGAAGGTTTTCGATTACTTCTATTTTGGCTTTGTCTACTTCAATTCCTCTATTTGATATGATGTGTCCTAAAACAATTCCTTCTTGTACCATAAAGTGACATTTTTCCCAATTAAGTACTAGGTTTACTTTTACACATCGCTCTAGAACTCTTTCTAGGTTTTCAAGACATTCTTCAAAGCTTTGTCCGCATACGGAAAAATCGTCCATAAATACTTCCATGATATTTTCGAGAAAATCGGCGAATATTGCCATCATGCACCTTTGGAAGGTTGCGAGAGCATTGCACAAGCCAAACGGCATTCGTCGATAAGCGAAGGTACCAAAAGGACATGTGAATGTTGTCTTTTCTTGGTCATCAGGATGAATTGGTATTTGAAAGAAGCCTGAGTAACCGTCTAGATAGCAGAAATGAGAATGTTTTGCTAATCGTTCTAACATCTGGTCTATGAATGGTAAAGGGAAATGATCTTTTCGGGTTGCTTTGTTTAGCTTTCTATAATCAATGCACATTCTCCATCCCGATTCGATTCGTTTGGTTATAGTTTCTCCTTTTTCATTTTCAATAACTGTTATACCTCCTTTCTTTGGTACTACGTGTATAGGACTAACCCATTTGCTATCAGATATATGATATATGATACCTGCTTCTAATAACTTTGTTACTTCCTTCTTCACTACCTCACTCAGGATCGGGTTTAGTCTCCTCTGATGTTCCCTAGAGGTTTTACAGTCTTCTTCTAGCATGATGCGGTGCATACAAATAGAAGGACTTATTCCTTTAAGATCGGTGATGTTGTATCCTAGTGCGGTTGGATATTTTCTTAAGATATGTAGGAGTTTTTTGGTTTCGAGTTTTCCTAGGTTTGCATTAACTATTATTGGTCGTTCAAGTTCTAAGTCTAGGAATTCATATCTCAGATTTTTGGGAAGTGTTTTCAGGTCGAGGTTTGGTTTCTTAAGGCATTGCGTAGGGTCCGGTGTTATTGCTAAACATTGGTTAAGTTTGTCTTCTACACGATAGTCAAACAATTTGTCATTTTCTAACTCTGTTTCTTTTATGCATTCATCGATGATATCCATAAAGTAACATGTGTCATCTATTGCAGGTGCTTTCAAAAATTGGGAAAGAATGAACACAATTTTCTCTTCTCCTACTTCGAAAGTGAGTCGTCCTCGTTTTACGTCTATGATCGCACCGGCGGTTGCTAAGAATGGTCTTCCCAATATAATGGGTGTAACTTCATCTTCTCTTATGTCCATAATTATAAAATCGGTTGGAATGTAGAATTGACCTATGCGCACGGGAACGTTTTCAAGAATTCCTACAGGATATCTAACAGAACGATCTGGTAGTTGCACAAACATTTTAGTTGGTCTTAATTCTCCCATTTCCAGTTTCTTGCATATGGATAAAGGCATAACACTGATACCGGCTCCTAAATCGCATAAGGCTTTATCTATGACAAATTTTCCTATGTGACATGGTATAGAGAAACTACCAGGATCCTTAAGTTTTGGAGGCATATTCTGGATTATGGCGCTACATTCAGCAGTGAGTGTAACGGTTTCTCTATCTTCAAGTTTCCTTTTATTAGAAAGAATTTCTTTTAAGAACTTAGCATATGAGGGCATCTGCGTAATAGCTTTTGTAAACGGAATTGTGACGTTTAATTGTTTCAGTAGGTCAACAATTTTTTTAAATTGGCCCGCATTTTTGGTTTTAATAAGCCTTTGAGGGTAAGGGATAGGTGGTTTATAAGGTGGTGGAGGTACATAAGGTTCTTTCTTTTCTACGGTTTCCTTATTACTCTCTTCCTTTTCCTTAGGTTTACTTTCTTCCTCAATTGACTTTTTAGAGTTTTGGTTTTCCATCCTTGGATCAGACGGTCCTTCTACTTCCGTTCCACTTCTTAATATGATTGCATGAGCGTGGCTTTTCGGGTTAGGTTGGGGCTGTCCAGGAAATGTGCCAGTTGGGGCAGCAGTAGGCGCTTGTTGTTGAGCTACTTGTGAGGTTTGTGTTTCCAGCATTTTGTTATGGGTAGCCAGGGCATCTACTTTACTTGCTAGTTGTTTAATTTGTTCGCTAGTGTGTACATTCTGGTTTAAGAAATCTTTATTGGTTTGCTGTTGAGAAGCTATGAAGTTCTCCATCATGATTTCCAAGTTGGATTTCCTAGGAACGTTATTGTTAGGTGTAGATGGGATCGACTTTTGATATCCCAGAGGTATAGCTGGGGCTTGATTGGGAGCTTGTCCTGGTGCGTATAAAGCATTATTACTCTTATATGAAAAATTAGGATGGTTCTTCCAGTTAGAGTTATAGGTATGCGAGTAGGGATTTCCTTGAGCGTAATTCACTTGTTCTGCTTGGATTCCTGTTAGGAGTTGACAGTCTGCAGGAGTGTGACCTTGGATTCCACAGACTTCGCAATTTTGAGTTGCGGCAACCACGGTAACTGGAGGTGATACATTTAAACTTTCAATTTTCTGGGCCAAAGCATCCACTTTTGCATTAACATGATCAAGGCTACTTATCTCGTACATGCCACTTTTCGTTTGAGGTTTTTCTACCATTGTTCGGTCGCTTCCCCACTGATAATGGTTTTGGGTCATGCTTTCGATAAGTTGATAAGCATCGGCATAAGGTTTATCCATAAGCGCACCACCTGTGGCGGCGTCTATTGTTAACCTTGTGTTGTACAAGAGACCATTATAGAAGGTATGAATTACTAACCAGTCCTCTAAACCATGGTGTGGACAAAGTCTCATCATGTCTTTGTATCTTTCCCATGCTTCGAAAAGAGACTCGTTATCTTTCTGTTTAAATCCATTTATCTGGGCTCTCAACATAGCTGTTTTGCTTGGAGGAAAATATCGGGCAAGAAAGACTTTTTTCAACTCGTTCCATGTGGTGACTGAGTTGGAAGGAAGAGACTGAAGTCATCTTCTAGCTTTATCTCTTAACGAGAAAGGAAAGAGACGAAGTCGAATTTCCTCTGAAGTGACACCATTAGCTTTAACAGTATCAGCGTATTGAACAAATACGGATAAATGAAGGTTTGGATCCTCGGTAGGATTTCCAGAGAATTGATTCTGTTGCACTGCTTGTAGTAGCGAAGGCTTAAGTTCGAAGTTGTTTGCTTCGATTGCGGGTGGACCAATACTCGAATGCGGCTCATCTTGCGATGGAGCGGCGTAATCTCGAAGAGCACGAGCTAGTTCTGCCATCTCGGGTATCAGCAAAGGAAGAAGATTTTTGAGGTCGGGCACTTCGATAGGAGGGAGATTGTTTGCAGCACGATATTCCCGAATTCGTCGTAAGACTCGGAGATATAGTTCAATGTCGTTGATTCGTAAGTAAAACGGCTCGCCTTGTGAGCGAGTGTGTGGCATACAAATCAACGAAAGAAAGAAAGAAAAAAAATGCCTTAGTCTCTACAGTGTAACAGAAGAGTTACGATATCGACTAAATAAAAGTCCCCGGCAACGGCGCCAAAAACTTGATCACGACTTTATGAGTCGATTTGGGATACTAACTGCAAGTGCACAGTTCTATCGCGTAGTTTTAAAAGATATCGATCCCACAGGAACTTATGAATCGATATACCGTTTTCTAAGGTTACTTCGTAAAGCTAAGGCGGATGATACTTTGATTGTTTGGGGGAAAAGTAAAACTAAAATTAGATCTAAATTAAATATCAATTAAGCGGATATCGGTATGTAGTTCGTCGTAATTAGGGAATCAAATCTTCGTTGGTTTCTTGGTTTTAGAATAAATCTTTTCAGTAGACACTATTGATTAAAAGCCTTTTCTCAAACTCTCGCTCTGTTGAATAGACCATGACTTTATATTAACGTGGCTGTCACTTATTAGTTAAGTCCAAAATCACTTTTTGAAAACAACAGAATCTATAGAAACTCTTTTCATTAAAATAATAACCGTTTAAACACCCTCGTCTCAAACTCTCGCTCTATTGACTTAGATGATATAATTAAACTTAAATGCTTAACTCTCGTCCTCACATTTAACCTTTAAAAATACTTTTTGAAAAAGATTAGAATTTAATTAACTCTAAAAATTGCTTTCGCCCTGATTTAGAATTAATGTCCAATTTACACTGTCCAGTTAAAAACTCAAACTTTCGTTCTATTGATTTTAACTTCTTTATGTCTTTTACTCTCGTACAAAAACTTTGGGATTAACCCTGTAAATTGAGACCATAAAAAGAGTGACTTTATTTTTAAATGAAATTAAACCAACTTAGTTTTGATTCCTTCATTCCGCTTACTTTACATACCGATATCTAAAATACTTAGCCGGATATGCTAAACGGGTCTAAACAATCATCATGCTTAAATAAAACCATATCAGGCAAACAATATAAATAAACAGTAATGCAGAGCATATATAAATTAAAACAATAAATTAAAGAACCTGAATAATTAATAGCAATCTTGAACACTCCACCACAGACTGGTTGGATTTGTTCTTGAACTCTTCAATCGAATCAGACAGGAAAATAAAAGCGAAGGAATAAAATAATATGATCTAACGTAAGGTTAGATCCAGTAAAATATACACAATAGTTTCCGGTGTAGAAACTATTGTGTGAGAAATTAATTAAGTGCTTGAAAGATTGACTGGAAAAGAAAAGAAATAAAAATTGCTAGGAAAGTAAAGTGCTGAAAAAATTCAAAAGGCAGTAAAATAAATGCAGTGCCGAAAACTGGAAAATTCAGAGACTTTTAGGGTTCCATAATTGGTCCTATTTATACCAATGCATTAAGTGACCGTTTTCCATTCAGTAGGTTTTTCACGTCAATTGGTCAAGTGAAGAAAGAGGAGGAACGTGCTTCTGTTGCTTCTGTTACACGTCAAACCCAAAAATATAGGAATGGGGGTGTGACGCTCATCACACCATGTGTTACGCTCGTAACACAAGGTAGAAGGGCGTGACGCTCGTCACACCTTGTGTGGCGGTCGTCACAGGTTCAGCGCTCATGGCTTGTAATTGTGGGCTGGGCTTTAGTGGAATTTGCTTCTCATTATCTTTTTGCACCCCCTTTTCTTCCTTTTTCACTTATGCTTCAAATAAGTTACCTGAGACAAATAGAAGGAAAAATACCTAGTAATATCGAATAAAATGAAATAAATCGAAACAAATAATAATATAATTTAATTAAATCGAGTCCAAAAATGTGATATTATTTCATGTTATCACTCCACCATCACGCCATGAGAAATGGAAGAAAGTGCGTCAAATACCGGGATATGAGTTCACATCAGAGGGTACAAATATAGTTGCTGATAAGATTGTAAGTAGATTCATATTTCAACATAATTAATTTTAGTTAATTCAATTTGGTAATGAACTTTTATTTGTTTTATAGGATTCACTTGTTGAAAAAACTAATATTGGTTCCTTTGTTACAACGACGCCATGACATATTGGTAGAAGTGATTGGAACTAATGATTATGGTGGCGTGTCTATGGTGTTGGAAGAGGTGTCGACCTGAGGTTATTTTTCGAATCATCGTCAAAGAGTAACGAAATGCGGGAAAAAATAGATTGTAGAGTTAATAGATCAAAGGATGAAGGAGAAGATACTAGGGAATATAGATGAACATTAGAAAAGGAGCGGACAATAATGCAGGAGAGTGTGACTCAGGAGGTGCAAGAGAGGATGGCCCAGAAGGTGGAGGAGAGAGTGACCCAGAAGGTGCATGAGAGGATGATCCATGAGGTGCAAGAGAGAGTGACCTAGGAGATGTTGGAGAGTGTGGCTTGGGATGTGATTGAGGTAAATATAAGTTTGGTTTAAGAACTTTCTTTTTCATTTTTTCTGATTAAAAACTATGAGTTGTGTGTTGTTGGTGTTTGAGTTCTTAAAATTATGTATTGTGTTGCTATTGTTTTTATGATGCAACAATTGAAATTGATGAGTGTATTCGCCTACCCAAATTTAAATCAATTATATATATGAGAAAGTTGATTTGACTGGTGCAAGTATGAAAGGTAGTTTTTCAGCTTCAGTGTCCTATCATAAGATTGAGACTCTAGAGCCTCAACCAGATCCATTACAAAGATTGACAAGCATTGTAGAGGAGATGAGAGACTCCTTCCAGATACAATTATAATATTGTAGCGGTAAATTCATGATCATCAAGCTATGGATAAGCTAGACATCAAATAACAAGAGTCGTCACCGCGCTTTTATTGTTTCCAAGGGAATAGGGGAAAAAGTAAGAACAAAACCCAAAAGTAAGAAGTTTTCAAATCAAAACTAATAAAATGTCAGAGATTACTGGTAAGGGGGTTGGTTACACAGAGGGAATCTGTTAGCACCCAAAGTGTCCTAGGTACTCCTAGGGAGCCCTTTTTGTGTGCATATGTGTTTGGTATAAAAATGATGTTTACAAACAAATAGAATGCGGGGATGAGAAAAGAATTCAATTAATTATATTTTTGTGTTTGACAAGATCTTCGGACTTGTGCCTACGTACCAACATAAAAATGAGGGATCAAAACCTCGTAGTTCGTGATACAGATTTCAAAGTGGATGCGTTGCTTTTATCAAAAATTAAGTTTGAAAGACACAGACCTGAAAATGGTTTGAATGAGTTAATTCTTTTTGGATTTTGAAAGTTTAAGTCAAGTATAATTAAGTTTATTTACAAGTTTGATTTAAGAAAAGAAGTTTGAAAATACAATGGTATAAGACCAAAGTTTCTATCTTTTTGCAAAGTGGTCAAAGTTTAGAACAAAATAAGTTCAAACAAAGAAAATTTTAAAAGGAGTGAGAGATTTTAAAATTAAAGAAATGGGGAGAAGATGAAGAGACTAATCCTATGCACAAAATTAAAAGTTAAGAATTGAAAAGATCTGACCGATGGGTAGCAATCCAATAGGCAAGAAGGCCATATAGAAACCCCAAATTCCCTTGGACATTTAGAATTAAGCAACACACACATGCACAATTATATCAATCTTGAAGAGCAAAGGCATTAAATAAAGATAACCACATCCAAGCTTTAGCCACTCCATGATCTTCTTCAAATTAGCCCATGTAACAGATGAATTCCACAAGTCACAGGTTCAAAATAACAACTTCACAATGATCATGTTGCAGATGAACTCAAACGGATCTTGAATGATGTATCATATGAAGTTCCAGATTGCAAGCACTTGGTTTCACAAAAAGTTGGCATTGGCCAAGTCCTTTAGCATAGGAATGTTGCCTAAGTTCTAAGTCCATCTGTCCAAGATCAAGCCAACAGTCCACACAAAAGTTTTTTAGGGTTTTTGTTGTTATTATGTACATTAATGGTCAAAAACCACACAAACAAGCAAAGTATACACAAACAAGATATATCACACAATATGGTCCAAATGAACAAAGTGAAAATTGCATTAACATAAACAATTAGAATGGTATGAATAATGGCAAATGAATAAAGGCTAAAATTAAATGACATTAAAGTAAATGGCTTGAAATTAAAAGTTAGTTGTTAATGAGTTAGAAGTTAGTATTGTTTTGCTTTTGCTTTTTATTTTTAAGTCATTCTTTGGAGAACACTCAACCCACTTATCACAAGCATGGATCCTTGAGCCTAGACATCTTCCAAAGGAAGGAAAAAAGACCAAGTTTCCACACAATACCATGAAAGAGGGGAGACTTACAATCTCACTAACTAGAATGCTATGCCTTTTGTGTCACAAATTTAGCGTTATGTTAACCAATCGTAATTGGACTTATGTAGAAGTCACAACTATTTGAGGCCGGGCAATAGAATTTTGGTGTTAATGCATGTTAGAGACATAGTATAATGGACTATGCTCATGAAACATACCACACACAAAAAGAATATGCAAAAGAGGTGGTCTAATCTCATCCATACTCATGTTGATTTTTCAATCAACTAGCCTTAGGACTTTGAGATATCATAGACCAAATGATATGAATGCATAAAGAATGGGAATGAGATGAAGAGGGAGGGGAATGGATCAAAACTCAAATTGGTCAAATGATGACTTTTACCAAATTAATATCATCCATTCATTTTGGGAGATGGAATGTACATTCCATTAATCCCCTAAATCCAATGATATTAACTTGACAAAGTCAAATCAACCTTGACCAAGGCCCAACAACAAGAGTCAAACTCAAACAAGTCATCACAAATGGTCAACACAATTAATTGACATTTATTCAAATTAAAAAGACTAAAATAATACAATTAAATTAAATATGGTTTGTCAAATTCCTAAAACCTCATCAAAACACCAAAGAAATGGCCATGAGATTTATCATAGATCAAACAAGGTCAAAGGACCTTGGAGAAAAAATTTCAGAATTTTTAAAGACTTAAAAGTATTTTTAAACAATTAAAAATAAATGCAAAATCAATTAAATCATGAAAAATATTAATAATGATCCAAAAAATAATTTTAATTCAGAATATGAAAAAGGAAATTTTTTGAATTTTTTTGGTGAAACTCTCATATTTTTTGGATCAATATTAAAATTAATATGAATTAATGAAAATAAAAGGAATAAAATAAAAATCAGAAAATATGAAAAAACGTGAGCCATTTGATCTCCCTCATTAATTGAGGTGGCAGATCAAGTGGCCTAAAACGCGCGTTCCATCAAACACACGAGTCAGCGTGCTGCAGGGATGGTAATCACAATGGACGCGTGAGATTAAAACATTTCAACTGGATCATGTGGTTGGAGACGTGCCAACACACGGCCAGAGCTGTAACTTCGGTCTTCTTCTCTGGTGGACCTCACTGGACTGGTCCACCCTCAACCATCAATAAAATAAAAAAGGAGGACATGATCTGAAAGAAAAAATGGCGTAGAGCACGAATCTGACCTCAATTTCAACTAACTCCAAATATATAAAAATATATGAGGAGTTGAATTTTGAGGTGTGTCAACTGAGTTGCTTCGATTTGACCTCTAAGAAACTCAATCTTCTTGCCTACATTGGTAGGACTTCAGACAACCAAAGATCCAAGAGAATTGAGTAGAATTGAGTGAGAATCGAAGAGATGAAGTTTTCTGAAAATTACCTTCAATGCTATGCAGTTCTCGATGTGGCTTGCTCCAAACACGATCTGATCACACTTGAGAAGCTAGCAGGAAGTGATTAGAGAGGTTGCAAGGCTTTGGATCCTGGAGTTCTTGAATCTCCAACAGTTGAGATTCCAACTCAAATTTTAAATTGAAATTTCTCAGGTTTTCCTTTAGAATGAGAGGGTTTCAATGGGGAGAAAAGCTGGCGCGCAAAGTGTTGTTCAAATGAGCTCAGAGGCCTTCTATTTATAGCCAAATGGAATGATATTTGCACACTTAAAAAATCTATCCAAAATTAGCAATGTGGATGACGCAAGTGCATGGACATGTACAAGCCCATGATGCAATGCAAAAAGGTCCAAAATGATTCCAAACGAAGTCTGAATGAAGCTTGAATGGCAAGGCATTGTGAACTGAAATTTGTGCAATTGATTCTTTCCAATGATGCAGCCATGTTAAAGCCATGCGCAGACCTAGCAAACCTCATCCAAAATGCATGAACTTGGGTTCTTTAGTAAGCTTGGACCAAGGGGAACAAGTTTGATGTTCAACACTTTTTCATTTGAAGCTTAGAACATGGAGAATCTTGAGGCGGAAGTTTGGAAATTTCAACATGTTGAAAATTTTTCTAAGTGTCAAGCCATATACCTCAATGTTCCACCTTACTTAACTTTTTATGTGAGCTTCAAATGAGAAAAATGTCTTCATCAAAATTGTATCCCTTTCAAATAACTTCAAAAGGTTCGCCAATTTCATAATATTCGGATTTAGAATGATAGAGTTATGCATTTTTGAAGTTTGGAAAAATCACTTGTTCAATGGTATAGGTCAAAAATGACCTATAATGTAACCTCATATCACGTGCTCAAAAAAGTTGAACTAGCTCTCACTCCAAACATCAAAGTTGAAGTATACATCTTGATTTTGATTGTGAAACTTGTAAATCTTTCATCTCATAAAAATGAGCAAGTTATGGCCTTGGGAAGTTGACTTTCAACTTAGGGTTTAGACAAAATGACCTATAATATTTCAACATAGAAAATGATTTTCCAAGCAAAACTAGATCTAGGTCTCAACATGAAAGTTGTGTGGAATGTCATTTAGAGTATCGTTTCTCTTGGAATCATTTTCGTATGGTGAAAATTGTAGGAGATAGGGTCTAGGGAGGCCCAATTTTGATCAGATGAATTCATCTGGCCAACCACCATCAACCAACTTGCTAACCTTCAATTCTCTTGGATTTTTAGGCTCATGGTAGATCATATATGCATAAGATGAGGAATTTTATAATGTCCCTTGAGAAATTTTATCAATTGGTGAGACAACTTATTGGAGAAGTTGCTCAAGATACCTAGTCAAACTAGGGTTTCCAAGGCAAATCACCATCAAACTCTTGAAGAAAACTTGATCAATATAATATGTAGGAATCAATGGAACTCATATATGTTGCTCATAACCATTCTTGGATTAATTATTGGTTGTGCTCTTTGTCATGAGGGTCTCAAACCCTAGATATGAACTTGATAGATCAATGGAGATCATGCCCCATCTACAAAAGAGTTAGGCAAATGCAAAGATATATTTTTGGTACTTTGGTTAGTAAAATGATGATATACAAGTATGATACAATCACATAGTGCTTGGTGATCTCTCCCAAAACAAACCCAATGAAAGAGGGGTAAGGAGGATGCCAAGGTATGATCCCAATGCTAATGCTTATGATGAAATTGCATGAGGGATCTTAGGGTCAAAATTGGGGTCTTACAAACATGAATAAAAATAATTATTTTTTATAGCAAAAAAAGTTGTACTAGGGATATTGTGGTGGGTACTAATTGGCTTAACATAACTGTACTTCAATTATGGTTCACGTAAGTAAAAAATTTATGATGATTTCAATTTATATTAATTGTTATCAAATACTTTTAATGTTAACTTTTGTGTTAACACCATTTAGGTATATGCATCATATTTGTGCACAAAGAGATTCAGAAAAGTATGGTTTCTTAGACCCATCCCATATTCAATTTCTCCAAAGTTCATCAAATTATATCCAAACCTACATACAAAATAAGATAATTCAAGAGAAACAAGATTCTCACCTATGATCGTTTATCAATTAGTAAGTATATATGATTTATAAAAAATGGGATCAAAGAAAGATAATTTTTTAAAAAGTAATGATTTACCAAATGAAATTTCTCTCTCTTATCTTTAGGCTTTTGAATCCAAAGAAAGACCAATATTTTTTGTAAGCCTAACTACGTTACAACAAAAAGAAAGACCTTAGTGATCCATCACTGGTAGTGTATCTTGTGATATTTATTAGATGAAATGTAAAATATTTCTATAGTTCATGCATAGTCCACATTATGAGGGAAACATTATCCTTTGAGGGATACTCTGTGTGATCATGATTCTTACATATGATTGATCTAGACATATTTTAAAATTGTACTTTAGTCAAGCAAGTAGTTTATCTTGATGCCATGGCCTATGGATATTTATGATGTTGATCATGAACTTGAATTAGAAAGAATATCATGTCATTCAAATGTTTTTAAAAAAAATATTTGACCTAATCATCTAACCTTTCATGAAACATGCAATTCAAAACTTGTGAACCATCTGAATGAATTTTTCTTGAGGACAAACAAAAGATAAGACAGGGAGAGTTGACACGTCCTAAAATTACATACAATACGTATGCACTTATTGACTTATTTTAAGGTAATATGTATATCGCCATCCCCTTAATTTAACTATGAAAAGTGTTAAAATTCCTGTTTAGACTTTTTACTTTCACAATTATCAAAAATAAGTGAAAATGACTGAAAAACACCAAACAACAAATAAAGACCTTGCCTAAACAAATTTTCCATAAGCAAGGCTCACTAGGACACATTCATGGGTCTGCTAGGTGAGCACGTGTAAGAGAAAACTTCTTGGCTAAGTAACTTTATGGTGAAGGAAGAGTTTGTGAGCTAAGTGGAGATGGTTGGTATGCCTAGTGAGCTAGGACGTATAAGGCTAGTTTTAGGGTGAGATGGCATTGCTTAAAAGAGAAGAAAGTATGTGCTCTAGGCGAGGATGGAAGGTGCGCCTAGCAAACCTACCTTTCTCAAGCCTATAGATAGGGGGCCTAGTTTTAGTTCTAAGGGAGGTATGGTGGATTAAAGGGAGTGCATAAAAGTAGTAGGTTTACTTTGGTCTAATTAGAAGAATATGAGATGGGGATTAAAGGCGGAAGTGCTGCTCTAGAGATCACTGCAGATGGCTCTCCAAGTTTGTCTTCTCGAGATTACCTGTACATCTACGATGAGTAAACATAGCTAGAAATATATTTGTTAAAGGGTAAATGTTATCATCAAATTCTCATGTTTAATTACGGTCATGACGTTTTACGTAATTCTACTTAAGATTTAACATTGATGGTTCTTCATTCTTAATGTTTATTTTAGATTAGCTACCTAAAATAATTTTCATGGTACGACTTGACATACGAAAGGTGCTAGTCATTAGTAGATCCAAGTTTCCACTTATTCGATGCTAATGCCTAGACATATGTATAGGTTTAATATCTGCAGAATACTGATAATGGGTAATCAATATCTTTATATTATTATTGGAACTTAATATTGTTGTATTTAATAGTGCGAGAAATCGCTTATTAGGTAATAAATAATCACACACTATTGAGTCAGGAATGAGATACAATGGGAGCAACAATCGATAATATTGATAGTTGAGTAGAAGAACATATTATTGATCAATGGTTATGCATGAGTATAAAAGACGGTAAAATCTACCCCTAGCAAGTTTTCTCACTGTTAACACCAAAATCTCCATTTATTTTCTGTCATTTACTTTTACGCAACCAAACAACTACAAACTCTTACTTAGAATCATAAAAAATGTGAGAAATTGTTTTTAAGCACAACTAGTATTTATGGATACGATAATATTGCATTTTTTAATTGCATAATAGCAACAGCCAACAGCTCCAAAGGAAAGGATGATCGATGCCCGACAGGTGTAGCATGCTAAATCCAATAACTTTTCCTTGCAAGCTTCTTAAATTTGTTTGAAAAATAAGAATAATATTCTTTGAAGTTGGAATAGCGGAACTCCATAGAAGTTTTGGGACTAGGGCGAGCTAGCAGGACAAATTGTGGCCCAGTTTAGGTCGGCAGGACGCTTAGTAAGCAGATTGTCCACCTAAAGCCCTTCAAGATCAAAATTAGGCCCTAATTCTCCTCCATCGTCCGACCGTGGGGAGCCCGAAGTATCTTCCACCACGACACGGGTGAGTGAATCTTGAACTTCCACATATGCTGAAGTATGCACACCTTGGGCAAACGCATTGGTAAAAAGGGCTAGACAGGGAATGACTCGACCGTTCCTTTGCGACATTATTTTCTCACATTTCATCTTATCATCAAGAAAAGAATAGAAAGTTTCCACGTGGTATCACAAAGCAATGTTCAAAGAAAAGGGTATTCTCCAATCCACTTACCAAAAATATCCTTCATATCTTTTTTTAAGCCAACTTTCACTAGCATCCGGTTCTCTATGAGTCACTTTAGTTTTGTCTTCAACACTAGATCAGAAAGGGTAACACCCCGACGTAACCTAGAGCCTCACAAAATATCTCTACCTGCCTCTTCAAGAAGATGTCCTCTTGAGTCAAATTACCCATCTTGTAAACATAGTATCTAAACTCTGCCAAGAAGTGGCTCTGATGCTAGAACTTAGAAAATATGTTTGAGCATTGGTAGGGTGACCTAGAGTCAATGGAGAAAATTTTAGCATGAGCCTCTCCGTTAAGAGGGATGACCAAGAAGAGTCGGTACTTAAAGTGTTTCATTTCACGTTATCCGAGTAGACCTCAAACATCCTGGTGTACTAATGAAGAGATATTAAACCATGGCCCTTCACCAAAGCAGTCATACTATGCTAAATCTGGAAGATATGGAAAAATAGCATCAAGGACGACACATTTCCCTTGTATTAGAACAATTTAATGTAGCCCAACTCACTAGGTTCAATTTCAAAGGGGTGGTCAACATATGATTGAAAGTGCTAACCTTGAACGTGTTAAAGGGGAGGAAAATACATATAAAAGAGAACAAACACTCATGAAGAGGGATAACCCACCCATGATACTTGTTACACACCCTCTTATATTTTTCAAGGATAAACACTCTTGACTCAAACTGGGGCCCATCTTGGTAAAGGCTCAATCTAATCCATTCTTAGAGGCGAAAATAGAGGTTGTGACGAACGTCTTTGAATCCATCCACGCTAAAGAAATATCCCCATTTCCTTGTGATACATGGTACGTGGAACATCCGTTATAAGAAGAATTGTCAACATAGAAAGGTGGAGTATGAAGAATCAGTACTCTCGTTAAACACACCGGTAACAGAAGTTCGAGCGACAAAGATATAAAAAATTCACCGCCTAAGAAACTCTAAAAAGAGGCAAAAGCAAGAGAAAAATGTTGGCTTTGTCTCAAAAGGATTATATTTGTTGTTTGTGTGTACCAAGTTCCAACAAGTGAATGTCACATATGAGCTTAGCCAAGAAATTGGAACAAAATAGCTCCCAAGGAAACACGAAGTTGAAAAAACAGGAAGAAAATTTGTTATAGGTCGCAAATGGAAGAAAAGAGAGAGAGAGAGATGTTATTACATAGATCTTTTATATGTGTCTCAACCACTGAGGACCGTACATTCCACCATGCACCACTAACAGTTGAGATTTCATCAAAGGTTGTGCAAAATGCTCAAGTATCTTAAGGGAGAGGAAGCATCATGACCAGCTAGTATAAGGTCATGCATCGGGTGTTCCTTGTGAAAACTTTACCTATTACAAGAAAGAAATTTACTACAAGTGTATCCCAATGATAATGATGTCCCGTCAAAGCTCTTCATTTTCTTAAGCCAAGTAGTTGGTCTAGAGCGTGTACGATAAATCCACATCCTTTATAGTAATGACAAGAGTTTGGGCGACAACTGTTATGGACCGTTGACAAATCTCAAGAAGAAAGACCCAAGACCAAAGTAAGGAAGCACTTACAAGGAATCAATCTTTCATCTTAAACAGACGATTCTGCCTCTAAAACACTACCAACCTTCCAGATCAATTAGACGGTTGATCGCGATCCACGTCACACTCCACGTTTTCAGTTTAAATCATTTCCAATATATAAGGAGGAAATCACATTATTCTCCGATATTCAAATTCATTCTCACTCTCACGTCCCTTTCTATTATCTCATGACTTGCGTGTTGTTCATCGAATAATTTTAGTTCACCATGAAACATGATCAAACAATTTAAATGTGACTGATTGTGTAGAGCCTCAGTGGTACACAATTCATATATAATAAGTTCATACGTATGAACTACAACAAACAATGCAGTCAAACAATTCGTTGCACGTTCATGCAATCCCCCCACAGCTTGCACATAAAAGGAGAGAAAGGGTTATATAATGTCACTTAGGTTGTTTTGTATGGTCAACTTGTCATGTCGTGTGTGTGAGAGAGAATAAAAGAACATGAATACCAGCTATTTGTGAGAGGGTATACGTGTTGTAAGGTTTCTATCACGTGGAAGACTATTTGGTTTTTAATTTCATAAAATAGTTAATTAGTACTAGTCTTTGTTCCACAAGGTTACAAAGAATTAATGTCAATGAGTTCTATTAAAAAGATATGTTCCACAAGGTTATAAAGAATTAATGTCAATGAGTTTTATTAAAAAATATTGTCATTATTGAGAATTTGTTTCGCAGACAGGAAAGATGTACATGAACACTAGATTCCTTAAACAATACCCACGACCAATTTTCTTGGCACATGTAGCAAATGGTTTGTTTCTTTAGAATAATTTTCGTTTAGCACTTTCTCGTCTATCAATTGGTAAGGTTAAACAAATACAAAGATAGAAAGATAGATGAATGGGAAGGGGATTCTCTCCCATGCTTTTCTCTCAATTTCTGGACTATTCATTAAAGACAATCAAATGTTTATTTATTTAAGTTTAAGAAGGTTGTGTTCTTGACACTTTAAATTTAATAAACATTTAGCCCTTGATTATAGTGCCACTAATTAAAATTGTTGGTCTAAGTCTTATAGACTAATAGTTTTATTATAGCCTAATACATATATTGAATTATTTATTAATAATAAAAGATATTTATTTATTATAAAATATTTAGTGTGACTTAAGATTTCATTAAATATATGGTTATTATTCTTAAAGTATCCATAGACAAATTTTATTGTGCAATGAGATAAAACTAAAATTGACCCACCATGAATCATGAATAAAGAGTTATCAAGTCTTTACATAAATATGAATATTATGAGTAATATTTATATTAAATTGACCCACCATGAGAATACTACATAGAATCTTATGCAAGTGTCATAAATTATTCTCAATGTGACAGTGGTGTATACCACCACCCTTCGACTTGAAACCGTTATGGACCATAGATGTGGAGTCTGATACTCTATTTTTTAATTAAACATTATTTGTAATAGGATGTCCATAAATATGGTTGATCGGTACTCCATAAAGTATGTTGAGGGACACGAGTGACCTATATGGAATTCGTCCATCCCGCGTATAGGATATATGTCTAAAGGGTCCAATATTGAACTGGATAAGGGTGACATGGTCTATGCCTTGTGTGAAGTTGTGTGTCTCTACTACCTTAACAGTTATGATTTTGTTTCTTCTCTTTGAAGCTCTTGGTTTTTTATTTTATGTCATTGAGTCTCCTTTGTCTTTTAAGCTCTTGGTTTGTAGTTTCATGTCATTGAGTCTCCTCATCAATTGTGCATTTTTTAATTGCGTTTTAGATTTATTTTTTAGCATGCACAAATCAAACTGATTGATTATAGTGTAAACAATATGCTATAAGTAATTTTGTTGAGTTTTTGAATCAAGAATTATATTTGAGATTGGTTAAAATCATGACATTGGTAGAATCTCAAAGCCTCTTTAAAATTGCAAAAGATTTAGATTCTAGGTGTGTGATTCGAATCCATCATCCCATGACTCGAATAAAATGAAACATAAACTTTCAAGAAATGTTTGAATCTATCATGAGTTGAATCACAACTTGTACTTCATTCGAACCATATCACCTTTTGATTCGAATCACAACTTACACTTGACTCAAATCATACATGACATCATTTCTATGGCTTGCCACTATCTCATTTGATTCAAATCACAAGTTTTCATGACTCGAATAACACATCGTGTGACTTGAATCACATAGATGGATTTATCATATGTTTCAAATCTTAATTTAAATCACTTTGCCATTTGACTAAAAGTATACTTTTTGCTTATGACTGGAATCAAACATCATTTTAAACTCATTTTGTGCTAGATATCCATGACCTATAGGAATCATTTTCTCTCAAAAACTTCCCAAAGTTAGAAAGCATACTCTTATAATATTCATTTGAAAAATCATAAACCTCTTGTTATCTCATATTTCCAAAAGAGATTTGAATCTTTCTTGAACACTTGCAAACGATTTTTTTTCATCGTCTACCTCATTCTTTCTCCATTATTGTATGAATATGAATCTCATATTTGGAGATTTTTTATTTTTGAGGAGATTTATTTTTGAAGTTAACGTTTCTTTGGATATTTGGTTAAGAGTTCATAGGTTTTACAAGGTGTATTGTGTTGTGGCTGATTTTAACAATTCTAGTGAAAAAATAGGTTCTTCTCTCCAAGTTCATCTCAGTAGTGTTGTGTGCAAGCCTACATATAAGGTGGGAGTTCTTCTCAATCTTCAGACATACGAACACTCAAAATATGGTAGGATTTAGTAAAGATCACTATAGAACAGATGCTTAGGAGCATGTTTTTGGGGTTGAAAGATTGAAGGCGATTTCATGTGAAGACTTCATAAAGAGTTAAGTTTGTAGAGTGTGTACAAGTGGAGGATATAAAAAGAATAGTTTTATATTTTTAGCGTTAACTTGGATATTGTGATTGTACTAAACTCATATAATTTTGTCACAAATATTATTGGAAGACCAATAAATTTTCAATGGGTAACCATTGAAGACTAGAGCAGGCTCAGAGAAAGGAAAAATGCGTCGAATTAGTATAAATCCTAGTGTACACATCTCTCTCTCTCTCTCCCCCATTTTAATTTCATAGACATTCTCTGATTAGGTTGTTCTGTGTTACTTTCTAGAATTACGTGTCATTGATATTTCTTCTAGTAGCAATTTAATTGTAAAAGCATAGATTTTGTTAGAATTGAAATTTTGATTTTGTCTTGTTGGAGATTAAACTAAAAATTGTGATTATAGAATTCACATAGTGTTGGTGTTATAAAAATCACACTTCTCGTGTAATTTTTTTAATCATTCAATACAACTCATTAGTTTGTATATTTGGTCAAATTTATGTTTCAATCTTGATTGTGTTGTGAACTATTTAAGTCATTATGTGTCAATTCCAATTTATAAGCACAATCGCTTTATTCGCTAAATATTCTTTTCCACAATGCAATTTTTTTTAAAACTCAGATAAAAAAAATTCAAACTATTTTTAACAAAATTTTAATTGGGAGTTCTATTAACCCCCACCCCTACCCCACAGTTTAGACCATTGAATACTCCATATTCTTGCCCAAAAATTGGCCTTATAGCTGGTCTTTTGATCAAGTCTAAGCGAATAAGAAGTTTGAGAATATGGGTGATGACGATCCGAATGGAGCGTATAATAAAACACCACTTTTTAAAGGAGAAAATTATGCTTATTGGAAGGAAAACATGTACGTGTAGTTAATGTCTATTGACAAGTATCTTTGGGTAGCAATTATTGACGGGCCTTTTATTTCCATAAACTAAGTCGTTAACTATGTTAAACTCTTAAAAGATTGGACCAATGATGAAACCAAAAATGCATCATATGATTTGAAGGCGAGAAACATACTTATGTTTGCATGAAGCGCTAAAGTATATTACTCCATCTCACATCATAATAGTGTAGACACAATGTGGAACGCTCTTCAAGTTCTTTACGAGGGAACTGAAGACATTAAGGATTCTAAAATCAATATGTTGATAGAGGAGTATGAACTTTTCCATATAGAACTTAATGAGTCCATAAAATCCATGTAGCCTTGTTTTCTCCATTTAATCAACAAGTTAGACAACTTGGGAAATTCCTCTTCTAACAAATATTGTGCTAACAAAATTTTAAGATCTAGGCACAGAGACTGACAACCAAAGGTTACAACCATCAAATAATTAAATGATCTTAGTATTTTGGATATCACAAAACTGTTTGGAAAGATTAACGAATAACAGAATGAACTAAAACAGATGGTTGTAAGCGAAGTAATCTCGAAAAATAAAGATAAGCTAAAAGAAGAAAAATGAGATCTTTCCTTGAAATATTCGTCGTTAAGAACAATGAAATCCAAAGACAAAAGTGATATTTTAGACGAAGAATCTTCTAAGGAAGAAGATATACGATTATTTGTCAAGCGTTACAATCAATATACGAGGAAACATAAGCTCAAACATTCTAACAAAAATTTGATTAATTTTAAGAAGTCTCATCCGCACAGGAAGGAACATAAGAAAAAGGAAGAAAATGTCACATGCTTTGAATTTGAAAATTCAGATTATTATCGAACGATTTTTCGAAGTCTCAACAAACATCATAAGAAAAAGCATAAGGAATTCTACAAGATGAAGGGAAAACATGCCAAAGGTCGTAGAGTCTATAACGTTTGGGAAGAAGATGATGAGAGCTCCTCTTCATCTTCCAGTTCAAGTTCAGATGATGATTGTGCCAACCTTTGTTTGATGGCACACAAGAAAAGTGAAGACTAAGAGGTATATGGCTTTGACCATGAAGTTAAACCTTCTTATATACAATTGTTAAAATTGTTTAGTAAAATGCATGCATACATATTAAGTGCTTTTAAGAAAATTTATCTTCAAATAAAACTTATTTCAAAGCTCGAAAAATTAGAATAATGATCTTAATAATGCTTTAGATTCCTTAAAAGAAGAGGGTGCATCTCTCATTGATGAGCATTATAATGTTTCTGATACTTTAGTTGAAAGGATATTAAAAATGGGTTGTGTTACTTTCCAATTTTAAAACTTGAAAATGAAAATCTCAAAGGACAATTAGTGCAAACTATTTTTCTTTCTACTACTAGTTCTACTTCTTCAAGTGAAAGAGGGGCCGATTTTGAGAAAAACCTTTGCTTTGCTAGAAGAAATAGAAAAATATTTCATCTAAAGCAACATATCATTATTGTGGAGACAAAGGTCACATTAGGTCATTTTTCCATATTAGGAATGTCAAAGTTCATAATGGTACCATGGTTTGGATACCTAAGTGTTCTTTAACTAACCCTCCAAGATCCACCAGTTAGGTACCTAAATTACCTATTTGATTATTTTTAGGAATGTCTTATCTCTACGAAAAGGTTATGGTTCCTAGATAACGGATGCTCAAGAATATTTATCAAGTTAGATCACAAAGAAAGCAATCATGTAATGTAAGGAGACAACACAAAAGATAAAATATTAGGAGAATGTGTTGTGGGAAATCCCTCCACAGTTACCACTGAATGTGTTTTATTTATTAAAGTGCTTAAACACAATTTACTTAGAGTTGGTCAATCATGTGACAAGGGGTATTCTATTGTTTTCGATACCTTGAGTTGTTTAATTGAGCATAAGGTTGGTAAAAGTCTTATGTTTAAGGGTTTTATGGTTCATAATATTTATTTGTTTGACTTGGATGATGTGTCAATGTATGGTCCTAAATGTATAGTCACTAAGAATTAAGATTCTTGGCTATGGCATAAACGTCTATGACATGTACATTTTGACTTAATAAATAAGATATCGTCTAAAAATCTATTAGTTGCTCTACCAAAAATAAAGTTTTCTAAAGATAAAATTTGTGATGCTTGCCAAATTGGAAAATAAATGAGAGTGTCTTTTAAATCTAAAAAGGTTGTTTCAACTTTAAAACCTCTCGAGCTTCTCCATATAGACTTTTTTGGCCCTTCGAGGACAAGAATTTCAGGCGGTAACTATTACAAGTTTGTAATTGTAGACGACTATTCTAGATTCACGTGGACGCTATTCTTAGCCCATGATGAAGAAAACTTTAAAGATTTGGTTAAATTTGCTAAGCTTGCCCAAAATTTTTATAATTTGAAAATCGTCACACTTTGTTGTGATCATGGTGGTGAATTTGTAAACCATCAATTTGAAAACTTTTGTAACGAAATCAGGATTACTCATAACTTCTCATGTTCGAGAACTCCAGAACAAAATGGTGTTGTTGAACATAAAAAGTATATTTTAGAAAAATTGGCTCGGAAAATGATAAGTGAAATGATTTTTCCTAAGTACTTTTGGGTATGCCATGTCTTAAACAGGGTGGTCATTCGCCCAATACTAGACAAGACACCCTTTGAGTTACTCAAAGGTAAGAAACCTAACATTTCCTATTTTTGCGTTTTCATTTGAAAAAAAATTATTTTAAATAACATAAAGGACAATCTTGGTAAGTTTAATGCTAATTCTGATGAAGGCATATTTTTAGAATACTCGTTTTTGAGTAAAAAAATATAGAGTTTACAATCATAGAACGTTGTATATTGAAGTGCCAATTCATGTGGTTTTTATGAATCCTCGCCAAAAAGACGGAGAAAGGTATTTATTCTAATGTTTCAGATGTGATAACAAAGAACTTGATCAATGAAAACATTCTCAAAGAGAATCCTCCTGCATCAAATGAAGAGTGCATTATTGAAGACAAAGAGGAAAGTTCACAAGAGGAAGATAAACAAGAGAACTCACCTCATGTGCCTCCAGTTTGGATTGTTGCAAACGATCATCCATTGGATCAAATACTATGAAATAAAAGCTCATTAAATTTAAACAAAATAACATTTGGGACCTTATTCCATGTTCATTTGATAAAATTGTCATAGGCACTAGATGGATGTTTATGAAAAAAATTGGATGAAAATGACATAATTACTAGAATTAAAGCTAGGCTAGTGGCAAAAGGGTATAGTCGGACTAAAGGAATTGACTATGAGGAGACTTATGCTCCTGTAGCTCATTTTAAAGAAATATGACTCCTTTTGGCATTTGCTTCCTGCTTGGATTTTAAGTTGTATGAAAAGGATGTCCAATTTTCCTTTTTCAACAGCTTTATAAACGAATAAGTCCATGTCTCCCAACCTTCTGGTTTTGAGAATTATAAAAATACAAATTACGTTTTTAAACTTAAACGAGCCCTCTATGGTCTCAAGCAAGCTCTAAGAACTTGGTATGAGCACCTTAGTGGATTTTTTTTATCAAACAAGGATTTAATTGTGGTAAAGTATATACTACTTTGTTTACTAGAGTTAAAGCAAAGCATATTATTTTACTTTAAATTTATGTTAATGATATTATATTTGGATCTACTGGTGAATCCCTTTGCAAGGATTACTAGTTTGATGTAGGGGGTTCGAAATGTCTCTGATGGGGGAGCTTACATACTTCCTATAATTGCAAATAAAGTAAGCTGAACATGGAACATTCATAAGCCAATGAAGTATTTCTTAGAGTTTCTGAAGAAGTTTGATATGCAAAATTAGAAAAGCATCTCAACCTCATGGCATCAAACGTGCTGATAGATAAAGATGAGAATGGCGTATAGATCGACAATTACCAAATTTAGAGGTATATTAGGATCTTTACTCTATTTAACCGCAAGTAGGTCAAATATTATATTTAGTGTATGTATGTGTGTTAGATTTCAGGTGGCGCATAAGGATTCCCACTTTAAGATCATAAAAAGAATTTTGAGGTATCTTAACAAAACCTCGAATCACAGTCTTTGATTTCCCAAAGGTAGCGAATGTAGCTTAGTAGGTTTTTCCGATTCTAATTTTGTTGGTTGTGAGTCGGATAAGAAAAACACCAGTGGTACTTGTCATTTGTTTGGAAATTGTTTGGTTTCTTGGCACAGTAAGAAGCAGCATAAAATTACTCTTTATACCACTGAGTTGAATATGTAATTATTGGTTATTATTCTGCACATGTTTTATGTCTAAAGCAAGAATGATTTGATTATGATTTAAAAATCGGTTGCATTCCAATCAAATGTGATAACACTGGCGCCATAAGTCTCACTAAGAATCGTGTACTTCATTCACGTATTAAACGTATAGAAATCTAGAACCATTTCCTTATGGATCATGTTGAAAATGTGATGTTATTTTTGAGTATCTGGATAGGAGAAATTACTTAGCTGATATTTTACAACACCATTATCCACGAAACCTTTTCACAAGATGCGTAGGGAATTGAGAATATTGGATTCTTCTTATTTTAAATAGATTTGGATTCCTATTTCATTTTATTTGCTATTTGTATTATGTTGTACAATAAAATATTCTTGTAGCAAAATTATTCTTTAACTAACCTTATTGGTATATATTTATAACTCTTATATCTTGAAACATAATTCTTTGTATTTTGTTCTATATATGTTTGTTTGTTTACTTCTTACATTCTTCTTTTCATTCATTCATTTCTAAGTTGCCGTATGACTGTTTGTTTTTGCATTTAAAACATTTTAAAGTGCATCATGTTTATTATGTGCATTTGAGAATTATTGTATTTGTTCATGCATTATTTAATCTTCCAAAGAAGTTTTGATCACCTGGTTGTGCTGCTATGTAATTGCATATCTATTTGCTTATTTTGTTGCATTTAACATGTTTATCTTTGTATTTTGTGTTATATCTTTTGATGTTGTATATTCTTCTCAGCTATGTATATCTCATTTGTTTCTCTAGAATATCTTTTGTGTTGTTGGTTATAATATGAGGCTAGATTTGATTTATGCGTTTTATGTTGTTCGTGCTTTTGTGAAATATTTCAGAGGGAGCACAAGCAACTGAAGGAAATAATTGATGACACTTTGCTTGTGCTTAAAGTCGACTCAATTCCAATTGCAAGCTTGTCAAGCAACAAAAAGGGGGAGACTGAAGTTACATGTCTCTTCTACCTTAAAGATTATAGTTTTATTGCTTTTATCTTAAGTTTTATGTCATTGAGTATCCTTTGTCTTTTAATCTCTTAGTTTTTAGCTTTATGTTATTGAGTCTCCTCATCAATTGCACATTTATGGAACGAGTTTTAGATAAGTTTTTTCAGCATGCATAAATAAAACTATTTGATTATAGTGTAAGCAATATGCTTTAAATAATTTTGTCAAGTTTTTGGATCAAGAGCTATAATTGAGATAGGTTCAAGTCATGCCATTAGTAGAATTTCAAAACCTCTTTAAAATTTTAAAATTTTGAGATTATACATGTGTGATTCGAATCACACATCCTATGACTCAAATAAAATGAAATAGAAACTTTCATGAACTGATTGAAGCTATCATGACTTGAATCAAAGCTTGTACTTGATTTGAATCATAATACCTTCTGATTCGAATCACAACTTTCTCTTGACTTAAATCATGCATGACAACATTTTTATGGCTTGCCATTGTCTCATTTAATTTGAATTACATGTTTTAATGAATCGAATCATGTGACTTGAATCACACATCTTGTGACTCAAATCATACATATGGGTTTCTCATATATTTCATATCTTGATTCAAATCACTTTGCCATTTGACTCAAATTATACCTTTTTCTTATGACTCGTCAAACATCATTTTCACTCATTTTTGGGCTAGACCTCTAGCACCTATAAGAATCATTTTCTCTCAAAACCTTCACAATTTTAAAAAACGCAGTCTTCCAATATTGATTTGAAAACTCACAAACCACTTGTTCTATCATATTTTCAAGAGAGTTTTGAATCTTTCTTGAACACTTGAAAACAATTTCTCTCACCTTCAACCTCATTCTTTCTCCATTGTTGTATATATTTGAATCTCATATTTGAAGATTTATGATTATAGAGGAGATTCATTTTTGAATTTAACATTTCTTTAAAGATTTGGTTAAGATTTCAGAGGTACGCAAGGTGCGTGGCATTGCGGCTGTAGGAAGCGACACTTTAGGTTCACAAAAATGAGTAATTAAAAATTGTAGTTTTGGGAAGCAACACTAGAGTCATATTGCAAGGACTCTTATATTGAATTTTACAAATAGAAAGGAATAATATGGGGTGTTTATGTTTCGATTAAGATGATGATAAACGGTTAACATAATTTTATCAACTAGTTAGTCTACTGTTTCCTTTTCCGACCTATCACTGATTTCTACCTCACCAATCCCCTAAGCGGCTTCGATCTCTATTTGATCACTATATGGATTGACAAACGCAATGGATATAAAACTAATTGACACACCTATTATCTGAGTAAAGCAAACAGATTAAAGCAATCACGAATTAAGCAAATGTGATTTTAACATACGCAAATTAATGATAAAGTTACGTCAAAAGCGGTTATAATTTAGGATGCAATCATACAAAATTAATCAAAACCATTCCACGAAATAAAAAATTAAGCAATTGAATTTTAGAGAGAAAAATTAAAAGAGAAACGAAATTGAATTGATAAAAGTAAAATCCTCAAAGGTTGATGTAAACGCGATTCAACAGTGTAGAAGCATGCTTCAATCCAAAAGAATTTTGATGAAGACAACATGTATCAATGCAAAAAGATAAGAGCTTCAAGAGAATTCAAAGCATCAAGTTAATCAAGCCACATATGCATAGCAACATTTGGTTCAAGCTTCATTATCAAGCCAACACTTTTACAAATTTGTTGAATCACTTCTAAGGTATATCTAATTCACTCTTAAATTAGTATACAAGTGTTCAACAATCATGTTTTGCATTTCCATATTTAACCTAACCATTTGTTAACATGTTGAAATGAAAAACACATTTTTCTTAAGATATTTTTCTGTGTTTCAACAGTGTTAACCGGTTAACCATATGGGTTAACCGGTTAACGGCCCTGTTTTTAAAATTCTCAAGTTAACGTTATATGCGTTAACCGGTTAACCAATTTGGTTAACCGGTTAACACTGTTCGTTTCAGTTTTTCTTGGCCTCTTTTCATGAAAAATGTTTTCAAATACTTATACCTTTTCACTAATTTTTATGAAGAAAATTATACCTCTTTGAAAAGGTGTTTTGATCAATATAAATTCTGGATTTTTTAAATGAAAAAATACCTCCAAGAACTTTCATAAAAAACTCAAGATAATCACTCTTTCATATTTTCAATTTCTCATAAAAGTGTTCATAACCAATTTTTGAGAAGAAACTTTTTAAACATTCTTGTTTCATCTCATTCCATTTCTTGTTGAACACTTATATATTATTCATTGAGTGAATTATTTATCCAAGGAGAAGATCAATCAAGAGAAGATTGATAGTACTACACTTTATTCAAATCATCAAAGAAGATTTATTTCTGTTTGACTTGTGATCCAGGATTGTTGGACACAAGGGTTGGTGTTGCAAGAGGATTGTTCTTGCACACTTGATTACCTATAGGTTAGATAGTAAGCATCACCATTGGTGTGAGTAGGCTGTACAAAAATTCTAACTATAGTGAAATCTCTTTCGAGTCGAAAGGGGAGTGGAGTATCTTCGGAGTGTGAAGGGAACCACTATAAATTCCGGTGTCTTTTTACTTTCCGCAATTTATTTTTCAGCACTTAAACGAAAAATAACCAAGAACCGGAAACAAGATCGAAGAAATTTTTACCACCTAATTCACCCCCCCCCCCCCCCCTCTTAGGCGCTTTTACAACTTACAAACAGATCAACCGTTGGAATTAGTTCTCCATGAATCGTACAAAATAAAGCTAATTTTATTGAATAGTGAATAAAATGAATGAACAATAGTTGCGGCTGGCTTAGGTTAAAGGAAACAAGGAATTCAGGTTCTAATCCTAATCGGGTCAGAAAACATAAAAAAAACGGCCCAAAACTAATTATTTTCTTAAGTCTGGAACTAAAACGAATTATTCGTCCCTTCTTCACTCTGAATCAGCTTTTGACCTCAACAATAAACTTGTATCTTATCCTCTCAGATTTCCAACGCATGTTAGAAAGTGTCAATCAGATTTTCGTAGCCCAAGTTATGACCTGCACAACGAGAAGGGGTAAGTAACTGTTTATTCGGAAAATACAATACGAAATTAAAATAAAGGTAAAAATAAACTAAGCTTTAGGAAACACACTAAAATAGTATGAAATTCTAGTACGCAAATATCAGATGTCGTATGTGATGTCACGACACTAATATCAGGACTTTACACAACAATAATAGTAAACATATAACAGATGTCGTATACGACGTCACGACACTAGGACCAGGACATGTCACACCAGAAACATTTACAGTGTAAAAAGCAGGAAGTAAATAACACATGTCAATTATTAACTCAGTTCGGTGCAACGTCACTTACATCTGGGGGCATCCAAACCAAGAAGGAAATCTACTATAATAGTATTAGTTTGAAGTTCTAAACAACCTCTGGTTTTACAAACTTCTCATTTAATCACTACCCATGAAATTTCTATCTAAGAC
Organism: Lathyrus oleraceus; assembly: GCF_024323335.1. Taxonomy (NCBI): domain Eukaryota; kingdom Viridiplantae; phylum Streptophyta; class Magnoliopsida; order Fabales; family Fabaceae; genus Lathyrus; species Lathyrus oleraceus. The sequence goes on from NC_066581.1 coordinate 529,538,774, forward strand.
TCTCCTAGATATAAGACCCTTCTCACTTCCCTTCAATCATACAACGGTGATAACAACTGAAAAACAATCAAAGAACGGAAGACACACTTCCAATGAAATAGAATACACTTTTGCTTAAAAACTCATGAGTGGTTCACAATTAGAACTCAATAAACTCAGTCAAATTCAAGCATCAAAGAGATACTAGAATGACTCACAAATAAAAAAGACAACTAAACCCTAACAATGACAATTTACAGCGCAACTTCATGATTTTCTTAGGTTTAGAATCACCCTTTAAATAGCCCCAGAATAGCATGGGCTTCGGGCTAAAAAATCATCAGATCCAAAACAAATCAAATATGATCAAATGTTTCCTTAAAATGTCTCAACCTCATTTTTTATGAAACAAGTGCACAGCTGGAAATGAAACATGAGTTCCTAAAAAAACTTCTTGGACAGTCAGATATGATAAATCAATATTCAGAGAATCTTCAGATATGTCATAATAAAATAAGTCTTCCAAGAACTAAAACAAAACTCGCAAAGATTTTTGATCAACATGTCACGACATCTTGCTCAACATCTTGTTGTGATACATGTTTTAACAAAATTGATGTCAATCATAAAAGCACAGACCTAACATAGTATATATAACAAAAGAAACTCTAGAATTGTCGTAACATGATAGTGAAAGAATGTGCATGAAAATGCACTAATCAGAAACCTATAGACAAGGTAGGTTCTTCTCTCCAGGTTCATTATGGTAATGCTGCGTAAAAGCCTACAAATAATGTGGGAGTTCTTCTTAATATTCGAACAAACAACCACTCAAGATACTGGCAGGATGGAGTAAATATTTCTACAGAATGAAGACTTAGGATAAGGTTATTGGGGTTGGAAGATTAAAGGATATTCACATGAATATTTAGCAAAGAGTTCAGCTCGTAGACTCTGTACAAGTTAAAGATCCATAAATAAGATTTTTATATTTTCAGCATTAATTTGGATGTTTTATTGTACTAAACTCTTGTAATTTTGTCATAAATATTATTAGAAGATCAATAAATTTTAAATGGGAAACCATTGGAAACCATTGAAGATCAACAAATCTTAAGGACAGTGTTCTCATACGTCTCAGGTTTGTTTAACAATTTATTAATTTTATATGATTAGTATTTATGATTATGAAAGAGATTTGATCAAATTGTATTAGTGACCAAATTGTACAACAATCTTAAGAATTCATACTTTATCATGATTGATGTTGTTAAACCATATCACCTTCTATATTTTCAAACTCATGTTATATTGTTTTTTTTTTGGCTTCATGTTTGTTAAAACATGTTTACTGTTCTAAAGGTTTTTGTATCAATTGTGCTACTATTTATTTTCATCTATATTTTTTTCGGACAAACTATAGAAATACTAAAATTTTGATTAAAGAAATTTTGTTTTGAAGAGAAAACAAAGTGACCTCCTTTAACTTGGAATTTTTTTTCATTCTCATTCACATTAATTTCATGGAAATTAATTGTATATAATTGTTTATTTTATTTTTATATTTTTATTATATTCATTATTGAATTAAACTTATGTTATCATATTGAAATAGTTCTTCTATATAATAAAAGTGAGTAAATGGTTTATGTTTCACTACCCTTGGGTTTTAGAGTACCTGCATTACCACTGGAACTCATCATAACGATTTTAAATTTCATATTTAAACTGGTATATATTATTAAAATATATTTAAATTATTATAATATCATTTAAATTACATTTTTTTGTTAAATTAATAAAGAGATTAATTACTATACACTGTTAATGTAAAAACTTTTACACTATCAATTCATCACCATCACCCGTTTGCATTACTTTATAGATTTTTAAAATAAAAGTCAAACTTATTTTAATATCCAACGTCTTAAATTAACTGTCTAAAATTAACTGACAGTGTAAAATTACTGTCAGTGTATTTCAATTAAATCCATTAATAAATGTATGTTTATCAATTTTTTTATATAAATATATGTTTTATATGTTATAAAAATAAAAATGTAAAACTTTGACTAAAACCTAAAAATTAGGATGAACATGAAATATTTAAATATAGAGAAATTAGTAGGGAAATAATAACTTAAAAAAGAAAATCACCAAAATTATTAGTTATCGAAATTTCGGTTATTAAATTTTTTAATAAATTAATTTTATATAAAAATATATTTTGCGACCGAATATTATGGTCACAAAATTCAATCACTAATTCGATGGTTAATTTTATTTTGTGACCGATTTAGTGACTTTAAAATTTTTATTAATATAATATTAAATTTTGATGGTTAATTGGATGATTAAAGTGACCGAAATTTTTTAATAGTGTATATTTAAATAATATGAGGGTGCTTATTGAAATTGTTCATATGAGAATAAATATTTACGTGATTGAAGGTTTAACAAACCGAAAAAGAAAATTGATGTGACATTGTTTATAGTGCAAATATAAATTTTCAACTTATTGAACGGTTGGCGATTAATTTATTTAGTGAGTATTATAAAAGTTTTGATAATGATTTTCAATCACATAAAGTATTTGAAAAAAAATGTGGATTGTAATATAGTTTTGAGTTGTTGAACCATTGTATTAAAATAATACAATGATAATTAAATATGTTTTCAATAAAAATAAATATATAAATACATTTATTTATTTTTATCTGACGATAAATTATCGTTTGAAAATCATTCAAGTAGACTTGCATAGTACATTTTATATAATATATTTATATTTATCATCATTAATAGTGTTGTCACTTAAAAGTCATTCAAATAGACATGTATAATAAATTCATGAGAATTTATTTATATTTTTATTGAGAAAATATGTTTAGATGTCTGAGCAGAGTGATCTTAGTCGATCATCGGACAAATCTCTAAGAAAAAATAAATTTGGGACATATATCAAAGAGAATTGAATTTTAGCAGATTGAAATTAGTAATAAGTGACAAGAACTCAACCTTTGTGATTGAAGATCCTATGAAAAAGGGTTATATGGGTCACAACAAGTCATTGATTAGTTCTGCTAGCATCAAAAATTATTTGATTAATTTTTGTTTGCGTCATTTTTCTATGGTGTAGATGATAAATGTTAGAAACTGCATTCTTGGATAGATGAAAAAATATTTTTAAATAAAATTATTATTATTTATTTTATTTATGATTTGCAACCGTTTGACTTGATCAAATAATTATAATTATTATTTTGACTAAAATTCTTTACTCATTTTCTCTTTCTCTCCTATATATAACAATTTTCAATCTTTAAGAAAAGGTATGAGATACAAAAACAATATAACTGAAAACTTCATTTTACCTTTTTCTTATATGTTTTTTTCCCTGTCTTCAAAGAATATTAGTTCTTGTTGTTCTAATATCTCAGGTTCATCATAATGAGTATTAGAAGTAATTCATATTTATTAGTTGTACTATTTTCTTAGCCCCTAAGTTTGTTAGAGGGTATTTTAGTATTTTATCCTATTCTAGTAACCCTAGTTTTAACTTATAAATAGGGTGACAATCATTGTAACTTTTATCATGTTTTGTAGCCGTCATTCTCTTAATAGAATATTTCCATTCATCATTCATTCTACCTTTGCACCAACAATTGGTATCTAGAGCTCCGGTTCGGATTCATTGGGAAACACGGGAAACACGAGTGAACGTGAGGTCTTGTGTGTTTGATTTTGATTCTTAGATTCGTGTTGAATCTTGAACAAAATCTGATCAAAATTTTAATTCTGTGGGTTGGGAAACACTGTGAGAAATCTGAGTGTACTGTGCAAGGTAGAAAGATGAACGGAAACGGCAACATGAACACCAAACTTCCAGTATTTGACAGTAAAAACTGGAATCGTTGGATGATCCAAATGCGTGTACTGTTCGGTGCTCAAGATGTTCTAGATCTTGTCACTGATGGTTATGTTCCGGTAGCAGCAGATGCGACGGATGAACAGAAAAACGCGCAGAAGAAAGTAAGGAAGAAGGATCAGAAAGCATTGTTCTTCATTCATCAATGTGTTGATGTAAATGTGTTTGAGAAGATTGCAAATTCAACGACAACAAAGGCTGCGTGGGACACACTGGTTAGATGTTATGGTGGTGACGCATCAGTGAAGAAGGTGAAGCTTCAGTCCTTGAGAAAGCAATATGAGAATCTCAACATGAAGAATAATGAGAAAGTTTTTGAATACATCTCCAGAGTGATTCTGATCACTAATGAGATGAAAGCGTGTGGAGAAACTCTTTCTAAAGAAACAATCATGGAGAAGGTATTGAGATCTCTTACCTCTCAATTTGATTACATTGTGGTAGCAATAGAACATTCCAAAGATCTGAGCACCATGAGAATTGAAGAGTTGCAGAGCAGTCTAGAAGCGCAAGAGTTGCGTTTGACTGAGAGAACTTCTGAAAGGGAAGTAGAGCAGCAGGCTCTGAAAGCAACTTCTGATAGGAGGTATCAGAAGCAGTCAGAAGCCAGGAGAAGATTTGATGGTGGTCAGAAGTCAGAAAGTTTAACCTCTGATAGACAAAAGAATGCTCAGAAGGGAAAAGAGAAGTATGACAAGAAGAGGATCCAATGTTACTGTTGTAAGAAGTTTGGTCACTTTGCTAAAGACTGTTGGTCAAACAAGGAGAGAAAATCAGAAGAAGCAAATATAGCCAGAAGTTCTGATGACGAATCTGTGTTATTGATGGCCTCTGAATCTGATGATATGGATCTGATAGACTGGTGGTATATGGACACTGGTTGTTCAAATCATCTTACTGGAAACAAGAAATGGCTGGTTGACTTTGACTCTGAAAAGAGGACAAAGATCAGATGTGCTGATGACAAATATCTTAATGCAGAAGGTATGGGAAATGTCAGAGTGATTCTGAACAATGGGAAAACAGCATTGATTCAGAACGTGTGGTATGTACCTGGCATCAGAAGCAATCTGATGAGTGTGGGACAATTAATTGAGAAAGGTTTTTCAGTTACCATGAAGGACAATCTTCTGAAGTTGTATGACTGCAATCAGAAGTTGATTATGGAGTCAGAACAGGGAAGGAATAGAACATTCAAGGTGAATGTCAGAACTGCAGACTCAGAATGTCTTAGTGCAACAAGTGCTGAGAAGGAGAGTGAGCTGTGGCACAGAAGATTTGGTCATTTGAATTTCAGAAGCTTAAAACATCTGAATTCAAAGAAGTTGGTACATGGAATTCCTGCAATTAAGAAGCTTGAAAAATCATGCAAAGTTTGCATGGAAGGAAAACAACCACGATTGCCATTTGCGTCAGAAACTGCTCCAAGAGCAAAACATGCCTTGGGAGTTGTACATTCTGATGTGTGTGGTCCATTTCCAGTAGCATCGATTGGAGGGAATAAATACTTTGTGTTATTTGTTGATGAATTCACAAGAATGACATGGGTATCCCTTATTAAGTTTAAACACGAGGTGTTTGATGAATTCAAGAAGTTCAGAATGAAGGCTGAGAATCAGAATGGTCAGAAGTTGAAGATTCTTAGAACTGACGGTGGAGGTGAGTATAACTCCAAAGAGTTCTAGAAGTTCTGTGAGGAGAATGGAATTGAGCATGAGGTTACTGCTCCTTATACCCCTCAACACAATGGTCTTGCTGAAAGAAGAAACCGCACTTTGCTTGATATGGTGAAAAGCATGCTAAAGGAGAAGAAACTTCCTCAGAAGCTCTAGGGAGAAGCTGTTGCCACTGCAACGTATGTACTCAACCGATGTCCTACGAAGAAGTTGAAGAAAATAGTTCCAATACAGAAGTGGACTGGAGATAAGCAAAGTGTTAGTCATCTGAAGGTGTTTGGTTCTGTTTGCTATAAACATGTTCCAGAAGCTAGAAGACAAAAGCTGGATGATAGAAGAAAAGTGATGATTCTGATAGGGTACCACAGTACAGGTGCATACAAGCTCTATTGTCCAGAAACCAATAAAATTGAATTCAGCAGAGATGTGATTGTGAAGGAATCAGAAGTTTGGAATTGGGATAAGTCTCAATCTGATTCTAATGTTAGAACCTCTGAAGAAAGGTCAGAGTTAAGAATTTCTGAAGACGTTGATTCTGATTCTGATAGTGAGTCTGACTCTGGAGAAGACTCAGAAGATGAAGGTGACTCTGATGATCCAGACTCTGATGACCCAGACTCTGATGGTAATCCAGATTCTGGTGGCAATTCAGACTCTGGAAATATGCCAGACCCTGAAGATGATCAAAGCTCTGGAGGAAGTCAACCATCTGAAGCTAGAAACTCTGAAGCTCAAGACTCTGAACAAGTTCAGAGACCACAAAGAATCAGAAACATCCCCAGAAGATATGCAGAATTTGACATGTTGCAAGACACTGAAGTAGACTCTGAAGGAGAAGTTATTCAGTGTGCCATGTTAGTAGACTCTGAACCCATAAGTACAGAAGAGGCTCTTAAGCAGAAGCTCTGGCTGAAGGCCATGAAAGAAGAACTTGATGCTATAGAGAGAAACAAGACTTGGAAGCTGACAAAACTTCCAAAAGACAAGAAAGCCATCAGCGTCAGATGGGTTTTCAAGCAAAAGTTAAAGCCAGATGGTTCAATTGGCAAACATAAAGCAAGGTTGGTAGCCAGAGGATTTCTACAGAAACCTGGGCTGGATTACTCTGAAGTGTTTGCACCTGTAGCAAGACATGAAACGATCAGAATGGTGATTGCAATAGCTGCTAACAGGAATTGGCCTCTGATGCATTTAGATGTAAAATTTGCATTTCTGAACGGTCCATTAGAAGAAGAAGTTTACGTGTCACAACCTCCTGGATTTGTGAAAAAGAATCAAGAAGGGATGGTGTACAGATTATACAAAGCTCTATATGGATTGAAACAAGCGCCCAGAGCTTGGAATCAGAAGATTGATTCATTTTTCAAGAAGCAAGGCTTTCAGAAATGTGAGATGGAGTACGGTGTCTATGTTCAGCATACTTCTGAAGGAAATATGACTCTGGTATGTTTATATGTTGATGATATACTGTTGACTGGAAGTTCTGAACAGGAGATAGCCAAGTTCAAGAAAGTTCTGATGAATGAATTCGAAATGACTGATCTAGGCAAAATGACATACTTTCTAGGGATGGAATTCAGATACTCTGAGAAAGGTATTATTTTGCATCAGCTCAAGTATGAATTAGAACTTCTGAAGAGATTTGATCTGAAGAATTGTAAGATTGCTGTCACACCTTCTGATAGAAATCAGAAACTGGATTCTGACTTTGATGGAAAGGATGTGGACGCTACAACCTTCAAACAGTTGGTTGGTTCTCTGAGGTATTTGTGCAATACCAGACCTGATATTTGCTATTCAGTTGGGATGGTTAGTAGGTTCATGAGTAAACCTAAGTGGTCCCATTACCAAGTTGCTGTCAGGATTCTGAGGTATATCAAGGGAACTCTGAAGTATGGAGTATTATTTCCTTCTAGAAGAAAGGATGAGTCAGAACTTCTGAGTTATTCAGATTCTGATTGGTGTGAAGACAGAGTTGACAGAAGAAGTACGTCTGGGTACTTATTCAAATTTCTGGGAGGTCCCATTTCTTGGTGTTCCAAGAAGCAACCTGTTGTGGCGTTGTCAACTTGTGAAGCTGAATATATTGCAGGTGTTGTTACTGCATGCCAAGCTGTGTGGATTCTGAATCTATTGCAGGATCTGAAGATTAAAGTAAACAAACCTCTGAAGCTGACGATTGACAACAAGTCTGCAATCAATCTTGCCAGAAATCCAGTGTTGCATGGGAGAAGCAAGCACATTGAGACCAAGTATCATTTTCTGAGACATCAAGTTCAGAGGGGAGTGTTAGAAGTTGTACACTGCAGCACTCAGAAACAGTTGGCAGATGTTCTGACGAAAGCTATCAAGACTGATCAATTTCTCAGATTAAGGGATGGAATTGGTGTTACAAGTTTTGATGGAATATGAATTAAGGGTGGTATTAGAAGTAATTCATATTTATTAGTTGTACTATTTTCTTAGCCCCTAAGTTTGTTAGAGGGTATTTTAGTATTTTATCCTATTCTAGTAACCCTAGTTTTAGCTTATAAATAGGGTGACAATCATTGTAACTTTTATCATGTTTTGTAGCCGTCATTCTCTTAATAGAATATTTTCATTCATCATTCATTCTACATTTGCACCAACAATGAGAATCTATGAAGAACATGTTGAATCGTTGAGGATTTATGCTTATGATGTGGATAAATTCTTAACACAATGTTCTTACATGCTTCAGATTTGTTTAATCGTTTATTAATTTTATAGAACTAATATTTATGATTATGAGAAGATTCAATTAAATTACATAGATGGCTAAATTCTACAACAACTTCAACCTCAAAAAGCACCTCCCTTTTTTTCCTATTAAAACTTAAAAATATATTTATACAAAATATGTTTACGAGGCTTTGTGAGTTGCCTGCTCTACGTTACATGTTACATGTTAGTTACATGTTACATGTTAATTACCATAAACTCTGAACTTCAAAAACATCACAAGAACATGGGAAGAATTTGACATGATAGAATAACTCAAGATACTCTATCAAGACAAATTAGACATGAGAAACTCGAAGTTTCCAATGCTCAAAAACAAATCGGCCAAAAAAAAAGTCTCGTAGGTCCTTGTATATTCAAAATGATTAGGTATATAAAAAAATTAAAATTAAAAATAAAAATTTACAATTGACTTAATCTTAAAATTGTTATATGTAAGCTTCAATGAATTCATCCCGAATTTCAACCTAAATAATATGAACACGACTTTGCTAAAAATTGGTGGGGATGTTGATAACTACTTAAAGTGTTGTTTGTATTGTCAACTTGTCATGTTGTGTGTGTGACAAAAAAAAAACATAAATACCAGCTATTTGTTGTAAGGTCTATCACGTGGAAGACTATTTGGTTTCTATAAATAACAAAATAGTGTAATTATTGAGGATTTGTTTCATAAAGAGGAAAGATATATGCCTAAACAATACATCCTTAAGCAATTTTGTGACAACATATAGCAAATACTTTGTTTCATTACAACAACTTTCTTTAGTGTAAAATAATATATACACATTTAGTAAAGACTCATCCTACTAAATATTAGTGATACTAATGATATATAATGATATAGTGTTTGAGGAATTAGTTTATGCAGTCGAGAGATACATGTGTTTTTCTTTAGTATAAAAATATTTAAAAGTTAATAATACTATTTTACAAATTAAACATAATTATAATTTATGTAAACTTAATATATTTAAAGTTTTGGATTTAATATTAATTATAATATGTAAGGAGTACAAAAATTATAATTATGTTTTAATTTATTTAAAAAATCAAAATATATAGTTTATATAAATTATAATTATTTTATTTTAAAAAAATATTATACACATTTTTTAACAAGAAAGAGGACTCATATAGTTAATGACATTAATTTCAACTGTAACATCCTAAAATGATAAAATTTATGACTAAGGTGAGATACTAGATTCAGGAGTCAGTTAAATAAGGGGAAAGTGTTAGGCATCCCTTATCTCCATTGTATTCAATGAGATCCTCCTACAATTTTAAGGTTAGTGTATGTTTCTAAAATGTTTGTTTTAATATTAGTTTATTATTCTATTTATTTATTTATCAAAAATATTCTATTTAAACGGATGAGAGACCCAAAATAATTTTTTATAATTGTACTCGCTAAAGTTTACAATTTTATGCCTACGTACCTCCACATTAAGCGAGGGACCAGAGTACCGTAGTTCTTCTTAAAAAATGATGGTGGGTTGGTTGGTTATTTTTATCCCTTAAAAAGCTCTCACGCATTGGGGGCGGAGAAGTAATTGATTTTGAAAAGTGACTCAATACACTAGGGTAGAGGTCTTACGGTATGAAATGAGTTCAAATTGATTTTATCCATTTTATCCCTTGCAAAAATAGTATTTTAATTTATTTAAGAAAATAAGTTAGAGTCATAGTTAGGTATTAGACATAACCTTTTATCCCGATTTTATCCCCGATTTGTCCCTTGATTTATCCCTTTTGATTAATTGCAACAAAAAAATTCCGTTAATTTGATTATAAAAAAAATTCATAGTGATACTATATATGATTATTCAATATTAAAAGTTTAATTTAGAAACCCCAAAGAACATATCCCTTATCCCGGTCTTTAATCCCTGATTTTATCCCTAAGAATATTTATCCCATATTATCCCTAAGTTATCCAACGATTGTCCCATTAATTACAAAAGAAAAATTATAATACTTAAATGTTATATATTTATATGACATATCCCTTATCCCAATTTCTGTATCCGATTTATATTTCTTGATTTATCCTTTAAAATCCTAGGATTTTATCTCATATTTATCTATAATTTTTATACCAAATTTATATCCCATATTATTTCTAAAATGATCTCATAGTTATCCCCAATTCCTTAATTATATTCCCTAATTATAGTTTTTGTTTTTTGTTATTATGTTAATTATAAGATAATAATTATAATAATTTAATTATTAATAAATTGTTTCTAACTAACCCAAATATAACATTAACTAATTGTATTATTTTTTTTTTTGTATTTTTTGTTTAAAACTTATTTAGTTACTAGTTCTAATTAGTTAATTTCTAATTATCTACAATTCATCATAATTAATCATAAAATACAAGGTTTTAAATTTTTATTTTCTTTTTGATATTAAATATAAAAGAATTATTCTCATTACAAATTATTTAATTATAAATTACCCTAATTGAATGATTAACTCAATGATCTTTAAATTGTCCTAATTAATCATAAGATGCAAAATATTAATTAGGTATTTATTTTTTTAGGACCTCTAAATTAAATAAAATAGATATTTTTATTATAAATTATTTAATTAATTTAATTATATTAATTAAGATTATTGATTTTTAATTGACCATAATTAATCCTAATTGACCCTAAAATAATTAACCCTTAATATTAGTCCTAACATTAATCATATAAATTACCCTAATTAAAACCCTAATTAGATATTATATTATTTTTTTCATTTTTTTCATTATTTGATTATTTTTTTATATTTTTGAATATTGATTATTTTTTGTTAGAACAAAAACATTTATTTTACCTTATTATTAAGTAGCAAGAATAAATAAAAATAACCAAATTCAACGAAAATAAATAACTCTTTTTCCTTAAAATAAATTATACATCTTTATTTTTTTTGGACTTAAAATAAATATTAAATATCCAAAAACTTGATTTTCTATAGTTTTCGTTAATAATAGTCAATAGGGAATCAAGAATGGTGTTAGACTTGGTTCAATCTAGGTTACCAAAATCAATTAATTGAATAGGCCTAACTAAAACAACAATTATTCACATAAAGAAAACATCAACAACAAAATTGAAATCACCTAGCAATTATCAAAATCAGAGAAACAAAAAGTTCACATATGAGCTTTCATTCATAGAGAAGGAAAACACACTGCATATGTACCTCTCTCAAATCCAGAATAAATTTAATTTCAGTCCCTTTTGAAATGTCTGAAACCGTGTTCTAATACCACTCTCTTATTCCTCTCGCTTTTAATTTTAGAAATTATTTGAATGTTGACATATAGAGTTTTGAATGTTGATGAATGATTGTCTATACATTGTTTTGGAAAGATTTTGATTTATTTTGGGAAGAGATGAATCGTGTGTTTTTTTTTTATATCTAGAAGGTTTTTGATCACATCATTTTTCCTAATACTAACAAATAATAATGGACTTTATCTTTTCAATAACTAACCATAATTAATAATAATAATAATACTTGAATTTTTTTTATTTACTATAGTAATAACAAAATATTTTTCTCACAAATAAAAAAAATTGTTTCTTTTTGGGTTTTTTTATAATGATTGTAATAACTAATATAATAAATAACTATAATTTAAATTTAAAATAATGATAATAAATACAAAAATAATTAATAATAATAATCCAAAATGAATAAAAAAAGGAAAATAATGATAATAGTTTTTTTTACTCTTTTTGGACTAAAATAATAATTATATTTAAAAATGCCTTAAATGAAAATGAAAAATTAAAATTAAATTTTTTTTATTAAAAAAATGCATAAAATAAAAATTATTAAAAATAAATATTTATGTAACAGGAAAGTTAATTAAAATAATAAATAAATTAATAAAAAGATATAAGTTTTATGGAAAAAGAGAAATAAAAGGTAAGAAGGAAAATGCATGAAAAAGTGGGAAAGGTGAGACTCGAATTCATCACCTCTCACAATACAACTCCTTACACATGTTCTCTTCAACAAATTATACTATTTCATTCATTCAAAATAAAACAACATTATTGAGTATATAATAATAATCTTAATAATAATATTAATAACTCCATTATGACCCTAATTAGATAATATATCAACTAATGATAATTTAATTAATAAAATTAATTAATTAATTCAACCCTAATTAACCCCAATATTAATATATTCATAAATAAAAATAATATAACTTAATATTAACGTGTAAGAAAAAAAACTAATATTAATTTGTCATCATTTAACTAATCACGTTATTATAATTTATTCTACCCTGCTATTAAAACAAATGATTCCCTAATTATTATTTTTTACTAATGTGTTTTAGTAATACAAAATGTCCTAGTTACTAAGGGCAATATCTCTCTAGCATAACTCCCCAAATTATTACGTTCCAAGCAAAATCCCTAAATTAAAACAAATCCCTAAGAGAGACTAAAAAGTCAAAATGGCTCCCCTTTGACTTTTTAGGTCATTTGACCAGATGATTGGTATGCTCTGGATGTGTTAGTGTCAACTGGAAATGAAAAGGAAAAGATGGTCAAAATTTGGGGTACGACAGATGTCACTCATCATAAAACAACATATGTCATCACATGCTCACTTTCACTTAAGGTATCATCACAACGGAAATCATCAAATAAGCATGCTTCATAATAATTAAGTCTCATTAAAATACCTTATTTGAATTAAAACAATGTGGCAAAAGTCTTCACTATAACATAAGCTCAAACCGTCAAGAGTATAACATATGACCCTCGACTAGCAAACACACAAACTAAATAAAACAATCAAATATTCTCAACCCCGATATTACATGATTAGAGAAAGACTTCTAAACAATAATGAACTAAACACAGTAATTCTGGGAGCTAACTTCCACTTATTGTGGTACCTCTACTCCTGACTATCTGCAAGATGCCCATGGTGGACAACATCAAAGCAAAGGGGTGAGAAACAACAAACCAATATAAGCAGTGTAAATAATGCTAAGGTAGAGAATACACAACAAGCATTCATTCATTACACTTCATCAACAACATATTCTCACACCCAAATCATGACAACATTTACATAATCACATCAATTCATCGACATCATGAACAGTCCACTACAAATGTAATCATATATGCAAATGTACTTAACTACCAACTTATTATGCATGTGGTACCATTCATGAACACTCATGTTTATCTCGTTCCCGATCCCTCTTAAAAATCCTAGTTTTTGCTCTTTCTTTCCTTTTTGCCTCTTGTTTTACGTATGTCAGAAAACGTAGCTTTTTCCCTACTTTTAGAATATAGTATTCTCATCACTTTTGCTTAATTAGTATTTTTGTCGAACTCATTACTAGCTCCTCTACTCTTACCACTTATTTTCTCCAATTTTTACAAATGACCTAATTCTATCATTTTACTATGTATAAATTAATTCGAATAAAACACTATTTATTCTAACAATTAATTAAAATTCTAATAACTTCTAAATAACTAAATCAATCTCTTACACTCTTTATACCTCTATTTCAAAGATATTTACCCCCACAAACATACAACAATAATTTAAAAACACCAATTAAGCATATAAAAATCTAAATAATTCAATTAAATAAATTAATCAAATTTGGGGTGTTACAACTATCCCCCACTTAGAAAAAAAAATTCCCTTGAAAATCACCTGAAGGAAACAGAGTTGCATATGACTCTCTCATATGACTCTCCATCTCCTAGGTTATGCTTCCACCAGTTGGTCCTCCCCACACTACCTTCACCAAGTCAATCTCCTTACCACACAATTTCTTCACTTCCCGATCCTCTATTTGGGTGATGTATCAATAACCAGGTTCTCTCTCACCTGTATATCATCCACTTGGATCATATGAGACGGATCCGAAATGTATCTCCTCAACTGAGACACATGAAACACATTATGAAGATTAGAAATCAGTGGTGGAAAGACAATCTGATAGGCCATTTTTCCTATCCTTTGTAAGATCTGGTATGGACCAACAAAATATGGTGTGAGCTTTTGAGACTTCAAAGCTCGACCGACGCCTGTTACTGGAGTAACTCTCAAAAACACATGGTCTCCCTCTTGGAACTAAAGTGTTTTCCTCCTCTTATCATGGTAACTCTTCTGGAGACTATACAAAGCTTTTATCTTCTCTTGGATCATCTTGATCTTCTCAAAAGTTTGTTGCACAATCTCCGATTTAATCACCGTACTCTCTCCAGATTCATATCAAAATAAAGGTGTCCTACACCTCTTACCATACAACACCTCAAACAGGGTCATACCAATACTTGAATGGAAACTGTTATTGTAAGTGAATTCAATCAGCGACAAGTAGTTATCCCAAACATCTTCTTGTTCAAGAACACAAGCCCTTAACATATCCTTTAAGGATTGGATAGTCCTCTCCGTTTTCCCATGAGTTTGTGGGTGATAGGCGAAACTCAACTTCAACTTAGTATCCAAAACTTCTTACAAACTATACAAAAACCTTGACATGAACCTCAGATCCCTATCCGACACAATGCTTGACGGAATACCATGCAAACCAACAATCTTCTCAAAATACAACTTAGCTAACTTCTGCAAAGTATAGTTGATCCTAATCGGTATGAAATTAGCCGATTTAGTCAATCTATCAACTATCACCCAAATAGAATCACATCCCTTCGATGTTTTCGGCAAACTTGTCACGAAATCTATGGAAATGTTATCCCACCTCCACTTTAGAATACTCAACGTTTGCATCAAATCCAACGACTTCTGATGTTCAATCTTCGACTTATGCCAAGTCAAACAACCATAGACAAACTCAGTTACTTCCTTTTTCATTTCTGGCCACCAAAAAATTTTCTTGAAGTCTTGATACATTTTAGTGGCACCTGGATGAATACTCAATCCACTTCTCTGACCCTCCTCAAGAATACTCTTCTTAAGCTAAAGTATGTTTGGTACACAAATCCTACCTTTGAACCTCATCACGCCATTCTCGTCAATTCTGAAGTCACCACCCTTATCCTGATTGATTAACACATGTCGGTTAACCAATCCCACATGGTCTTTTGACCCTCTCTTATCTCTTCAAGAATACCACTTGTTAACTTTAACATACCTAACTTCACACTATTAGGAGTCTCTTCGCATACCAATCTCATGTCTCTAAATTGCTCGATCAACTCTAACTCTTGAACCATCGAAGTTAACATATGCAAATACCTTATGCTCAATGCGCCAGCTACCTCATTAGCCTTACCTGAATGGTAACTCAAGCCAAAAACATAATCTTTCAGAAACTTAAGCCATCTCCTTTGCCTCATATTCAATTCCTTATGATCAAATAAATATTTCAAACTCTTGTGATCACTGAGCACCTCAGATCTGGAGCCAAACAGATAATGCCTCCAAATTTACGACACGAATACCACTGTTGTCAACTCAAGACCGTGCGTAGGATAATTCCTCTCATGAACTCTCAATTGTCTAGAAGCGTAAGCCACAACCTGAACATTATGTATCAACATCCCACCTAGACCCATCTTCGAAGCATCACAATACATAACAAAGAATTCACTTAGATTTGGTAAAATTAAAACTGGAGCAGACGTCAACTTCTTCTGGAGTTCTTGGAAACTCTCTTCACAATGCACTTAGTTTCCTCCCTTTTTGATGTCCCACATTCCTCCACGACAAAGATTTGAGATTTGTTTTTGTTGAGGTTTAGATGTTTTGGTTTGGTGTGGTTTTGGGACTATTTCGACGTCTGTTATTGCTACGATTCTATTTTACATCTTTATCATTATTCTTCAATGGTTTTGATACTTGTAGCCTCATCTTCTCCTGTGTGGGTTGTGGTTAACTTTTTTAACCCTAGACTTTCTTGTTTGTTCAGATGTGTTGAAATTTACAAGTTTCAAGGTTTAGTCTGCTCCACTATGTTAAAGGATTTTAGATTTCTTAGACTATCGATGTTTCGTGGATTCTGGATATTGATAAGTTTATTACCTTTGTGGTCTTAATATTTTCTTTAGTCCATTTTGATTAATTTTAAACTATTTTACCATAAATGGTCGTGATTGCTTGCTGTAGTTTGTCACTGAGTTGATGATTAATGAATTTAGTTTCGTGTTGGGGTCAAGTTCATTTGCGGTTTTCACGTCGTGCGTGGTTCGATAAATTGTGCACATGATGTATGAAAGTTTGTCTTTGAATTTTTTTTATTGCGTCTGGCTCTATATCTCCAAAATATTTTGTATTGTTCATTCTTATTTTAATTTATATAGGGTATTAGAGATCTTTCTACACCTCATTTTCTTAAAAAATGATATATATATATATATATATATATATATATATATATATATATATATATATATATATATATATATATATATATATATATATATATATATATATATATATATATATATATATATATAATGTTAACTTGTGCCCTAAGGGCACAAGTTAATAATTAAATGAAGAAATATTATCTAAAAAATTGTGTATTGATTTTAACAAAAGTATATAATTAATTTTTTTATTGTTTTTTCCAAGATAAACTTTCTATAAATGAGTTTCTTAACTTGCGCCTTAGGGGATATATATATATATAGAGATAGTTAATAACATTAATTTATTGGTGAAGATTTCGATTGATTACCATGTTGATTGAAATCAAGATATAAAAGTTATAAGTAGGGGCAGGAACGGAGCCAGAAATTTTGATCCGTGGGGGCAAAATATTAATATATAAATTTATTTTTATTTATTTTTAAAGCATAAATATATTTCATAATTATCTTTTAATGAAATTTATCTTTAAAAAATATATATTATATATATATATATATATATATATATATATATATATATATATATATATATATATATATATATATATATATATATATATATATATATATATATATATATATATATATATATATATATATATATATATAATGGTATTAAAGTTTATTTTTTTGAAAAATATAATGGGGGCACATGCCTCCATAACACTACACTTGCCTCCGTCCCTGAGTAGGGGTGAGAATTGGCTGAGCGAAACTAGGTTTTGTGAAACCTAAGTCTAATATGCTAAAAAAAATCAAAGGCTAAGTCTGACTTGTAGTTAATCATATACTTATTTTTAGATATGATCCTGACTTTTTCGAATGTCTGATTAACGTATTAATCTACTTAAAATCTATTTCATTTTTGCATATATAAGTAAACAAGTAAATTAATGTCTAAATAAACTAAAAAATTAAGTAACCAATAAGGTTAAATATTTGTTTACATCGACTTATTCAAATTTATCTCATAATATAACTTTTATGAGACTATTTATTTGAGAGAACTTATAAAAATCAGTTATAATATTATTCTTAAGATTTTTCACTTTATTTTCATCTTAACCTTTATTTTTATATTTTAAATCAAAGTTCAAAATACAATAATAATAATAATAATAATAATAGTAATAATAATAATAATAATATAATAATAATAATAATAATAATAATAATAATAATAAAATTAATATATTTATTCAAATATGCGTGTCTAATTAAGGTTTTTTTATGGTATGTGGCTCATAGTTAAATAATTTTATAAAATAACCTAGATATTTTTTAATTAAAAGAAGAATTAATATGATCTAGACCATGTAGGTTAGACCGTAATTCTATATTAGTTGGGTTAATATATTCTCATCCAAAATTATCATATACGTTATAAAATATAATTATGAATCATTAATTAAATTAACATTTATGATTTCATGTCAAGTTAAAGTTAATAGCATACTTGAAATTTAAATATTGTTACTAAGTTGGAGTAGTACGATTTTTACATCTACTTTAATATATAAAAGTTAATTACCACCATAATTACTTAATTACCCTAATTACAATCCATAATACAGTTACTTTCATGTTCCTATAAGTAATTTCGTACTAAACTCTATTTATACTACTAGTAAAGGACCCGTGCGTTCGCACGGGTTTATATATATATATATATATATATATATATATATATATATATATATATATATATATGGTTGGATCAACGTACACAAATTTATTACATAAGAGTTTTTTTTAATGTAATGGATGTTAAGTGATCAATAAATGAGTTCAAAAAATTTCCACAAATAACTTTTTCCAGTTTGGGACATAATAAAGTAAAACATTATTAATTTATAGTAATATAATTTGCTTAATTTTTTTATACTATATTAAGGAAATAATAAAAAAATATAATACAAAAATATTTTTACAATTTATTGATATATTGATATATAATAAACATTCCATTGTTAATGTTATGAATAAACATTCCATTTACCATTGAGATTTTGGACATAAGAAATAAAAATATATTTATTTAGTAATGGATGAAATTTTCCAATCTGTTACTAATTTGAGGTATAAAAGCGCAAATATTAACCTTCATAATAAATGATTATTTAACCAAAATACATAAACCATGTAAAAGAAATACCAGAACCTCATTTGTTTTAAAATATAGTAATGACTACTACCAAATGTTGAAATTAATTGTAATTGATACAGTAAGGTTTAATGCAACAAAAGATATTGAAACAAAAGGTTCACAATTTTAGTTAAAATTGTGAGAAATAAGTCCAGCAACAAAAATGATTTAACTTCGTACAATTCTTTGGTCCTTAAAAAACTGGGTTTATACAAAACCTGTCCGCAACCTTTTAGGAAGTGATGATTCAAAACCTGCCCGCAACCTTAAAAAACTACAATAATAACTAATTTGATTTCAGGATATTGATTTCATTTTGGAATGATAAGATTGCAACAATAATAAAATAACGGTAATATTTTTTAGTAGTATAAATAGGTAATTTATTTTATCACATTTTTCACTCACATCTAGTCTAAATTTGACCAATTTATTTTATTTAATTTTAATTTTTTTGTGTACACATTTCATTTGAAAATGAACCTCAATCAACATAACACATGCTCCAATTTTATGCAAAATGATGGAAGTCCTCTTTGTATCCCAAATCAACAAAACACCCCATATTTTGGAAATCCACCTCTTATTCCAAATCCACACCATAATTCAAGATTTCAAAATTCTCTTTTTATCCCAAATCCATAAAATAATTCACTCATTGAAAATTACTCATATCATACTAGGTAACAAACTCTTAGAGGATCAATGGCATTTATCTAGGTAAGATCTAGAAAGAAATGCCAATCAAGATTCAGCCCAATGAGGATATAACTCAAGGGGAGTGGTTCCATCCAGATAAACAACTGGGGAGGAAACTGAAGTAATAATCATCCACGAGGAAACAACTCAGTGGGGAAGAGGAGAAAGGTTAAAGTCTTTCCGCCTAAGGGGATGACACTCTACAATTGAGGCAGGACAGACACCGAGGTTCGTATGGGGATAAAGTACCTCCATAACAGAGAATGAGAATCTCAAACCAACAAGTTAATCAGATATGATGATGCAAATATGCAATTATGAAATTATATGAATGTATATGTATAAGTATATATGATGATTATGCTGACAAAACGATCACAAAGGATACAAAAGTGTCGCAAAGAATTTGAATCATCGATACAATCCTCGATCAATCCACAAAAAAAGGGAGACAACTGCTGGAGAACAGAGAAATCAACATCCCAAAGGTTCAAATCTAGTCAAGGGAGGAGATTTGCTGAGGAGAGGAATCAATATCGATTATGCAGGGAATTTTAGGTCAATCACCATATCAAATGGGAGACAACCATGCAGAGGATAAACACACAATAGCTGCTCAGAAACCAGGAGGAAACTCTGATTGGGAGCGAGTCGGGTGATCAGTGGTGGAGAAACCAACGCGATCTACTGGGGAAGAACATCTTACTCTGTTGAAGATCAACCCTGCTGAAGAAACACGAACTCCGTTGGGGAACACAGAAAATCTATCGGGGAAATAACACGCCGCAAGGTACTGAATCAACCAACTCAGCTAGAGAAAAGAATCGGAACTCCACTAAGGAACAAACACTCCGTAAGGACTTGCTGCTCTTTGAAGTGTTGTTGATACTTCCTTTTAATTGCTTTGAAAAATTTCTTGTTTTTATATGTTTTAAGAAAAAATGATTTTGATTAAAAAATTTAAATTTCCAAAATGATCATAATAAAATTTAAACTATCGACTGAAGTAAATAAGAGTAGAAACAATTGGGCAAAAGCTCAACTTTATTTAATGGGATGGTAGTCTGTAAATGATAAGACTCCATAGATTTTTACAAAGTTGAAAATGGTAATTTACATGGAAAAGAGTTACATTGAATACAAATGATCCTTAATCCTTCTACCAATTCTTGATATCCACTGTGCTCTTGACCGCTAATGGGATGATGAATCGACGTCAACCCTTGTGCTCAACTAAGGTCTTTCCAAAACTGGACGATCAGCAGACTGCAGTTACTTGCTATAATCCCTAATTTTTTGCATAAGTTGCCCCAAGGTGGGGTACTCAACTTATCGGGAAATTCTTTCTGTTTTTATGTCTCTAATTTTTGCCTGGATCGCCCTTTCGGGTTTTCAATCCACCGAGACGCTCTTTTTTGCCTAAGCCGCCCTTTCGGGTTTTCGACTTAGCGATTTGTTCTTTTCTTTTTTTAGGCGAAGTATTTCTTGATTGCATCTGCGTTCACAGGACGAGTGAACTCTTCACCATCCATAGTTGTAAGAATCAAAGCGCCGCATGAAAAGGCTCTCTTAACAACATATGGGGCTTCATAGTGAGGAGTCCATTTTCCCCTAGAATCTGGTTTGAACGATAGAATCTTCTTGAGCACAAGGTCACCTTCTCTAAACACACGAGGTCTGACATTCTTATCAAAAGCTTTCTTCATTCTTTGCTGATATAACTGACCATGACACATGGCAGTCAATCTCTTCTCTTCAATTAAATTCACCTGATCAAACCTGGTCTGACACCATTTAGCCTCAGTCAACTTGGCTTCCATGAGCACACGTAATGAAGGAATCTCAACCTCAATGGGGAGTACTTCTTCCATACCATATACAAGAGAGAAAGGGGTTGCCCCTGTTGAAGTGCGTATGGATGTTCGATACCCATGCAAAGCAAACAGGAGCATCTCATGCCAATCCTTATATGTGACAACCATCTTCTGAATGATCTTCTTGATGTTCTTATTTGCAGCTTCAACAACCCCATTCATCTTGGGTCTATAGGGAGAAGAATTATAATGTGCAATCTTGAAGTCTTTGCAAAGAGCTTCCACCATATTATTATTCAAGTTCGATCCATTATCAGTAATGATCTTGCTTGGCACATCATAACGGCATATGATCTGATTCTTGATAAACCTTACAACAACTTGCTTGGTTACATTTGCATACGATGCCGCTTCAACCCATTTTATGAAGTAGTCAATTACCACTAGAATGAAACAATGTCCATTCGAAGCTTTGGGCTCAATCATCCCAATCATATCAATTCCCCACATGGAGAAGGGCCATGGGGAAGAAATAACATTGAATAGTGTCGGAGGAACATGAATCTTATCAGCATATATTTGACACTTGTGGCATTTCTTCACAAACTTGCAACAGTTAGATTCCATTGTCAGCCAATAGTAACTTGCTCGCAACATCTTCTTTGCCATTGCTTGTCCATTGGAATGAGTACCAAAGTAACCTTCATGCACTTCAGTCATCAACAAGTCTGCTTCGTGTCTATCCATGCATCTGAGCAAAACCATGTCTAAGTTTCTCTTGTACAATATATCACCATTCAAGTAGAAATTACCGGATAATCTTCTCAAAGTCTTCTTATCTTTCAAGGATGCCCCAGACGGGTAATTTTGACTTTGGAGGAAACATTTGATGTCATAATACCACGGCTTCTCGTCTCTGACTTCTTCAACAGCGAACACATGAGCTGGTCTATCAAGATGCATCACCGACAAATTGGGAACCTCATTCCAATACTTCACTATAATCATTGACGCCAATGTTGCAAGAGCATCTGCCATCCGGTTCTCATCTCGACGAATATGATGGAACTCAACCTTTGTAAAGAAATTCGAAATCCTCCTCGCATAATCTCTATACGGTACCAAACCAGGTTGATTTGTCTCCCAAACACCTTTCATCTGATTCACAACCAAAGCAGACTCTCCGAAGACATCTAAATACTTGATTCTGAGATTCATGGCCTCTTTAAGCCCCATAATGCAAGCTTCATATTCTGCCATGTGTTGGTACACTTGAAAGTCAATCTAGCTGTAAATGGTAGATGCGTGCCTTAAGGAGTAATGATCATTGCTCTAACGCCATTTCCATTTGATTAACAGCTCCATCAAATACCATGCCCCAAGGGGAACCAGGTTCTGGCCCTTCTTCAAGCAATGGTTCATCATAATCTTTCATTTTCAAGTACAAAATCTCTTCATCAGGAAAGTCATATTGCACTGACTGGTAATCTTCAATCGGTTGGTAAGCCAAATGGTCAGCCAAGATACTACTTTTGATCGTTTTCTGAGATTGGTGTAAGACCCTAATTTTTACCCTAAGATCCCTCATGGCATCCTATCATTTGCTCATTGCATTGCCTCAAGGATCATAACATGTGTGGCTCCTTTATCCTTGGGTTGGGACTTGTGTGAGTTGGTTTGAGACCACCAAACATGCTTGAATTGTATATTATTGCTTTTCTTATTTTGTTTAACTAACCAAAAGCACAAAAATATGTCACTAACATCTTTTGTTTTGAAGCTTAAGTGATCACATGTGTCATTGCTCCTAGGAGGCTCCTAAGCTCAATGGAATGGCTAGATGAAGATGAAAACAAGCATGATAATGGTTCAAAAAGCTCTCAATCATCATATATGTCTCCCAAGTATCTCGATTTTCCAATTTGATCAAGATAAACCAAAGGGCTTGAGGCTTGTTTCCCAAGGAAATCCTAATTCAACTGTGCATTGACTGTGCCTTGCGCATGAAGAAACCTCAACCTATGATCAAATTAAATCAAGGTAAGTTATTTCATTCATTATTTTATGCATATATGAGCCCATGTGAGTATCCTCAATCATTCATTCATCAAGATTTGAAGTTTGGACTTGAGAAGTTG
Organism: Lathyrus oleraceus; assembly: GCF_024323335.1. Taxonomy (NCBI): domain Eukaryota; kingdom Viridiplantae; phylum Streptophyta; class Magnoliopsida; order Fabales; family Fabaceae; genus Lathyrus; species Lathyrus oleraceus. The sequence goes on from NC_066581.1 coordinate 529,562,319, forward strand.
ACTAGTCAAGTCATCTGACTATTTTGAGATCCACTGAGACCTAACTTTTGATGTGTTTGTCAAATTAAGATGACCCCAAGAGAAAAAATGTTCTTAAGAACCATATGAACAACTTTAACGTTCATCAAAAATCCATTTGAAACTTGTAAGGTCATTATTCATTTCAAACAATTATAGGTCATTTTGACTGAAACCCTAATTTTGGGTCAACTTCCCAAGGACCTAACTTCTTCATTTTTTATGATTTTGAGGTGAGACCAATTGAATTGGAAATATTAAGATGTCTACTTCAATTGTTCTGTTGGACAAAATTTCATAATCCTAAAATAAACACATGTGATAATACAAAACATTATAGGTCACTTTGGACCAAAACCATTGAATCTTGAAAAAGTCCAACTTCAAGTGCCCATAAATTTCTCATCAAAAATCCAAATGATGCAAAATGTGAGTCTAAATTGATAACCTTGAAAATATATACAACTTTGATGTTGGAGGTTTTTCCATTTGAGGCTTGCATCACTGAAACAGAAGGGCTTGAAGTTGGTCACTTTTGGCAAAAAAATTCAAAGGGAACTTATACATGTTTTATACCTCAAACTTCAAGGCCAGTTTTCACAATATTCCAAACTCCAAATTGATTTTTGTCCAACATATCTTTTGTTCCTTATGTCAAGACCTTTCCAACCATTACTCACATGCCTATGTTTGGATTTTCTATATGGGACTTTCAAAGAGATGAATGTGTAGGTCCAAATATGTAATTCACATGGAATCTTCATGCACAAGCAAACACAAGGCCAATTGTACGTCCAATTCAATTTAGAATGAGCTCAGCTTGCAATTACACTTGAGTTTGGGCCTCATATGCGCCTGTACAAGCCCATGCATGGAGGACCCAAAGCTTCATGCACACGAGTTTTTCCCTCATTGCTTGCAGCTCAGCTATAAATACATGCCTTGCCTCATTCAAATCTCAACCTTAAGGCAACCTGAAGCTCTGCTGAAATCCATACCCAACCATACTCAAAGGAATTCTGATTTTTATTTCTCAATTTCAAATCTGAATTTCAACTTCCTTGGTTGATCTTTAGGTTCCAATTCCTAAGCTTTGCATCTTCATCATCTCCTAGTCAAATTGGAAACAAGAGTTTGAGTGGATCGTGCTTCACAAAGTTGTTCTTCAAAGGTTTATCCTCAAACTATTTTGATCTATATCTTGCTCCATGATGTGAATTGCTTGTGTTCAAAGTGTTTTCTGAAGTCCTCGTGCAAGAGGCAGGCCATTAATGGTCTTGATTTTATGTTTTGAAGCTTTTCAGTTTGCATACTTGGATTTTCAAGCTCAGATTTCTCACTTGATAGAGATCTTGAGGACAATCCAAGGTTACATGGGTGATGTACATCACCCCGGCTTCATTTTGGTTCCTGGCTCGTGCATTTTGGTTGAGGTTCAAAAACCTGCAACTAGTGGCCGGAGTTGGTTGGTCCACTAGAGAAGATGGTGGTTTCCACCACCATCCCCACGTGGATGAGTCTGAGCCATTGGATGATGTTTAAATGATCTAATCGTGACCATGCTTTCTATTGACCTTTTTTAATTCAGTGTCTGACGCATTTGACTTGAGACTATGATGGAAACACGCTTCTGAGCCCTTGGATGTTGCCACGTCAATTAATGAAATTGATCCAAGAGGCGCTGATTTTTCATATTTTATTATTTCTGTTTTAATTTCCTTCAAATTCTTTTGTTTTCAAAAATTCATAACTATTTTATTTGGAATCACAAAAGTATGAGACCAACACAAAAAGTTTTCTTGAAAAATCTAGTTTCATAATCTGATTTTTAATTATTTTTGTGATTCCATTTAATATTTTTTGTGAATTATTTTGTTTTTGATAGTTTTTAATTCATTTTAAATACTTTTTGATATCCAAAAATTCCAAAAATATTTTCTTAACGCATATGGATCATCCATTCAAACAACAAAATTGTAAATAATATGTATATTATTTTCTCATCCCCCCAATCTTGTTTGCACATATTTTCACAAATACCAACCTAAAAAATATCTTTGCAAAAAGGGCTCCCTTAGAGTACTAAGGATGTTTTGGGTGCTTAAAACCTTCCAATTTCATAACCAACCCCCTTACCCAGATCTCTGACATTTTTATTAGTTTTTGATTTGATAAAACTTCTTACTTGGTTTTTGTTCTCTTTCTAACCTTTCCTTTGGATAAATAAAAGTGCGGCGACGACTCGAATTGTATGCTTACTTTTGATTTAGTCAATAAATCTAAAGGTAACGAATACCCCGCTACAATCGATATTCGATATCATACTCTGATAACAACATCTGCCAACGGGAAATCCACCCAGTTAAAGTAGGCTTCTCAAATATATACTTGATCGGATCCATTTTGGATATCAACCAAGTGGTATGATTCAACATATATTGGCGCAGACACTTAGCAGCCCAAGCCAATGCGCAACAAGTCTTCTCAAGCATAGAATACCGAGTCTCACAGTCGGTGAATGTCTTACTGAGGTAGTAAATTGCAAATTCTTTCTTTCCAGTCTCATCTTACTGACCAAGAACACAACCCATACTCTCATCAAGCACAGTCAAATACATGATCAACGGTCTTCCTTCAACAGGTGGAGACAAAATCGGAGGTTCAAGCGAATATTCCTTGATACTATCAAAAGATTTCTGGAAGTCTTCGGTCTAATCACAAGACTGATCTTTCCAAAGAAGCTTGAATATAAGCGCATATGTGGCAGTCATGTGTGAAATAAATATGGAAATATAATTCAAGCGGCTGAGAAAACCTCTGACTTGCTTCTCAGTTTTGGGCGCAGGCATCTCTTGTATTGCTTTGACCTTGGCAGGATCAACCTCAATACCTTTCTCGCTGACAATGAATCCCAACAACTTACCAGAACGCACACCAAAATTACACTTATTAGGATTCAAGCGGAGTTTATATTTCCTCAAACATTGGAATAGCTTCAGCAAATGCTTAACATGTTCCTCTTCATCAATTGATTTAGCAATCATGTCATCGACATATACTTCAAAATCTTTATGCATCATATCATAAAAAAGAGTAGTCATTGCTCTTTGGTAAGTTGCACCAGTATTCTTTAGACCGAAAGGCATCACTCTATAACAGAATGTTCCCTAAGGTGTAATGAATATGGTCTTCTCTATATCTTCGGGTGCCATCTTGATCTAATTATATCCGGAAAATCCATTCATAAACGAAAAGACTTTGAATTTAGCAGTATTGTCTACTAACATATCAATGTGTGGCAAAGGGAAATCATCTTTTGGACTGGCTTTATTCAAATCTCTATAGTCGACACACATGCAGACGTTTCCATGTTTCTTCGAAACGGGCACAATATTGGCCACCCATTGCGGATACTCAGCGGTTATAAGGAAACTGACATCAATCTTCTTCTGCACTTCCTCTTTGATCTTCATAGCCATATCAGGATGCGTTCTTCTCAACTTATGCTTAACTGGCGGGCATTCTGGATTCAACGACAATCTATGCTCCATAGTCTCAGAATCCAAACCAGGCATGTCTTGATAGGACCAAGTAAACACATCAGAATACTCTCGAAGAAGATCAATCAACCCCTTCTTGACATCTGGACACAGTCGAGACCCAATCTTGACTTCCTTCACATCATCCTCGGAACCCAAATTGACTAACTCAATCTTCTCTTCGAACGGCTGAATGGTCTTTTCATCTTGCTCAAGAAGACGAGATAATTCATCACTCACTTCTTCATCACTTTCCTCCTCGGCCTCAAACACAGAGAATTCAAAATTTGGAGAAGGAGAAGGATCATCGTATTCAATGGGTTTAGAAACCAACCTGCATAATGATTTGATATTTTGATTTTAGAGAAGTGGATTTGTGACCAAATATTATGCAGATAGACAATTATATTGTTTATTTATGTTTTTTGTGATTACCCGTTTCAGAACAAAGCAAAAAGTAAAAATAAAACATCATAGATGTGGTTGAATAGAATTAATTTTATTAATGATCAATTTGAAAATGCCCAACAGTGTTCGCTTCTCCCTTAGGCATAGGAGAAGGATTTTAAAAACATATAAAAGCAATTATTTAGATCGATGCAAAATAACAGGAATATCAACAACAGTCCAATTGTTGCAAGCCTTTCCATGCGTCACAAAATTGGTGCAGTCTTCCTCTTCGTCATCTTCTAGCACAACAGCTAAGTGTTGTTCATTGCCATGAATGAACCCTCCGCTACGGAAGCTAAGTTGCATATCTTCAGACCTTGTAGTTGATGAACCTCACTGGAATCCCAAACCGGTTAAGCCTTTGTTGTCGGAGACCTCTACCATGCACCCCCACTGATCAACATTGCCTTCTTCTACAATCTTCCTTGCATCTTTCAACGAGGACATAGATGCCCCAACTCTCTTTTCAGCAGCAATAGACAAGGCTTGGAACAGAGTTCCAACCTCATCCTTAGCTTCAACATAAGAGAAAGATGACAGGTGGCTAACCAACAGCGCCTTCTCCCCACCAACAATTACAAGCTTTCCATTCTTCACAAATTTGAGTTTCTGATGCAAAGTGGAGGTAACAACTCCTGCCTCATGGATCCATGGCCTTCCCAACAAGAAACTGTAGGCCGGGTGGATATCCATTACTTGAAAAGTAATTTGAAAATCACTCGGACCTATCTTAACTGGAAGGTCCACTTCACCAATAACTGTTTTGCGCGAACCGTCAAAAGCTTTGACGATTACACCGCTATACCTCATAGGTGCTCCTTGATATGACAACTTTGAAAGAGTTTACTTCGGAAGTATGTTTAACGAAGACCTGGTGTCAACAAGCACATTTGACAAAGCATCCTCTTTGCAATTCATAGAAATGTGCAAATCCAGATTATGATTTCTGCCCTCCTTAGGGAGTTCTTCATCACAGAAGCTAAGATTATTGCAAGAAGTGATGTTAGCCACGATATGATCGAATTGATCCACTGTAACATCATGTTCTACAAATGTTTGTTCCAAAACTCTCTGTAGTGCTTCTCTGTGCGCTTCAGAATTCATGAGCAGAGACAACACTGAGATTTTTGAGGAGGTTTGGAGCAGCTGCTCTACCATATTGAACTCACTTCTCTTGATCAAACGAAGTACCTCATCATCATCGTTAGCCTTCAAATCGCTGGATTCACTAGACTTACCCTTTGAAGTACCAACTGGATCTACAACAGGCACTTCCACCTTCTTAATAACAACTGGTTCTTCTTTATCCTTTGGGAACACCGGCCCAAACACTCGACCACTACGGGTCACCTTGGGAACATCAGCAATGCTCACTACAGAGCTAGTCGTAGGCAACGGGACCTCTTGACCACCTTCTATCATTGTAGCATTATACTGATATCGCACAACTTTATCAGATGAATATGGGACTAGGCCTGCTAACCGTATAACCAACGGCGATACTGATCTATCACTGACAATGTTACTGTTGTTGCTGTCGTATTGGATTACCAATCTCTCTGGCTGCTTGAAAATGGGCATTATGACATTCACATCGTCATCTACATGACGGGATTGAACAATTTGAATCATGCCTTCATCCATCAGTCGTTGGATGTCCCTTTTCACAACTTCGCAACCCCTTGAATTAATACTACAAACAGCACAACCATCATGGTCATGTTCACAATCACTCACCAAACAAATGTCCTTATACATCTGCACTAAGGATCTCCGGATAAAACGAACATCAAAAACCTTAAACTCACCTGGACAACCATCCACCATAAACCTTGGTGGAGGTCTTGTTGGGATCAATAATGTCACACGAGTAGTCGTGGTTAGGCATTACTCTTTTCAATATAAACCTTAGAAGCCAAGGACCTTAGATTACCTAGCCCATCTTGGCCTATGTTAGGACGTAGTGCGAAGGTCGTTCAAGTGTAATATTTGATACGATTGTTACGCGATACTACACTCATAATAGTCTCTCTTGAGAATATTTTTGGACTACAAGTAGTCGTTCTATCCGATAATATCCGAAAGATGAGATGATGACTCTGGGAACCTTTTTAGAACATGATTGTCAGGTTTAACCATAGTACACTCCCATTGGGTGGTTCTTAACTGAGACTCCATGCTAGTGACTTGCAACAAACCCTTGATTCGCGGTTGATCCGTTCTCGTACATCTTCAATATCAATGGGACTTGGGTGTTGATAAGGTGTAAACCATAATCCACCAAAATGGATGATTGATATTGAGGATGACTTGAGCCATCCCGTGACCTTTGTGTGGCGTGACTTGCTTGATCCTTGAGTGTGATTGTTGCATCCATGCATTCATGCATTCATTTGCATCCATATCATCAACAATGAGAAAATTTTCAAGGAACTTAAGAGGTCTATTTGCAAATTTTAAGACATGGATAAGCAAAGAAGGAATACGAAGAAGTACAGTTTCAGACAACCCGACTTGAAAGAGTTAAGGAGTTTGACATCTTATGTATTAGATCCCTTGGAGTTTAAAGCTCGCCATGGGAAGCTTTTGTATATTCTTGCTACTCAGGTGGATGAAGGTCTGATGAGTGTGTTGGTGCAGTTCTATGATCCTCTGTACCGTTGCTTCACTTTTCCGGATTTCCAGCTTTTGCCTACACTTGAGGAGTATGCATATCTTGTGGGTATACCTATCTTGGATCAGTTGTTGTTCAGTGGCTTGGAGAGGGTTCCTTCTTCCCAAGAGATTGCTGACATGCTTCATGTAGATGTATCTGATATTGTTGCTCATATGACTACCAAAGGGGGAAATTCAAGGTCTCCCATCTGATTTTCTCATTGCCCAAGCTACTTTGTTTGGGAAGGCCATGAGTGAGGACGCCTTTGAAGCTATATTTGGACTTCTTATCTATGGGCTAGTGTTACTCCCCAACATCGACAATTTTATGGATGTGAACGCTATTAGAATTTTCTCTACTCTTAATCCCGTTCCGACTCTGTTGGGTGACACTTATTTCTCTTTGCATATAAGGACTGCAAAGGGTGGTGGATCCATTGTGTGTTGTTTTCCTCTATTGTACAAGTGGTTTATTTCGCACTTGCCACAGACGCTTTCCTTCAAGGAGAACAAGGGATGTCTACGGTGGTCTACGAGACTTATGTCTCTCACTAATGATGATATCTTTTGGTATAACCGTGTATATGATGGTGTCCAGATTATTGATTCTTGTGGTGAATTCTCCAATGTGCCTCTTCTTGGTACATGTGGTGGGATTAACTACAACCATGTTTTGGCTCGCCATCAGATTGGGTTCCCCTTAAAGAATAAACCTAACAACATTCTGTTGGAAGGTGTGTTCTTTCAAGAGGGTAAAGATCCCAGAACTTGAAGGGCAGGATGGTCCACGCCTAGCGTAAGGTTCATAGGAAGGGAATGAAGGAGCTTGGTCCGAAGAATTATATTGCTTTGGAACCCTACACCTCTTGGGTGAGGAGGAGAGCGCTTGAGTACCGCATGCCATATGACTATCCGAGACCTACCCCTATGGTTATGGTTGGGCCTTCAACCCTCCCTAATCAAGGAGTAGAGGAGTTGAGAGAGTAAGACCGTTCACGTGCTTGGGTTCGTGAGCGAGAGGAACTACTTCAGCAGCTTAGAGATAAAGATGCTGTGATAGAATTTCTGGAGCATCAGGTTATTGATGAGCCTGATGATGTGGTTACTTCTCTTCTTCCTCAGTCATCCAGGTTTTGGAAGAGGAAGTATGATCGACTCGCCAAGGAGAAGGCCGATATGGAAGCGGCTTATGAGAGAGAGGTGAAGAGGCTTTGTGTAGCTTATCTTCCGGTCTCGAGAGCTTTTGACGATTGTTTCTAGGGCTCCATAGGATGTTATTTCTCCTTTCCTCTTGTATTGTATTTGGTTACCAAGACTGTATTTCTTCATTGGTGTAAATTTTTTTCCAAATATTATTGCTATGAGTATTCCATATATGTCTAAAAGATTAATATTTCCAAATATTTGCAAATAGATCTCTATAAAGTTCCTCTGATAAAAAATAAATCATATGCACAAACATTGCATGCATCATATGCATAAGCAGGTTTTGTTCAGCTCAATAAGTGGTCTAACTTTTTGCTCTTCATTTATTTTGAAGACAAGCTGACGCACTGGTATAACACCAGAGAAAATCTTCCAAAGTTGATGAATCATCTAGAGCAAGAGAACAGAGAGCTGAAAGAGGAAGTAGCTAGGCTGACTGCCATGATAAAGTCAGTATTGGCTGCTCAGAGCCAATCATCTCTAACTCCTGCAACTCCTCCTGTGAGGACGGTTATATCAGAGGTAGCTTCCTCAACTGTGTCTGCTGCCACAGCTCACTTTGCGCCAACTATGCCAGTCGGGTTCCCCTGGGGGATGCCCGCCAATTTTTGTGCCTGGGGGTATTGCTCCAACCTTCGTTTCTCTGCCAGCATCTAGCCCGGTCCTTTCTGTGCCACCTGTTGTTGTGCACACTTTACCCAGAGTAGAAGACACCATCTATCATTCTGAGCCATCTGAGGGCCCAAATGTTTATGAGAAGATGGATGCGATGAACGACCAATTTCTTGAGCTGCGCAAGGAACTGAAGACTCTAAGGGGTAAAGACCTCTTTGGTAAGACTGCTGTTGAGTTGTGCCTTGTGCCCAACGTCAAAATCCCTATTAAATTCAAAGTGCCCGACTTTGAGAAATATAAGGGAAACACTTGCCCACTCAGCCATCTTGTGATGTATGCTCGCAAGATGTCAACGCAGATAGAGAATGATCAACTTCTTATCCACTACTTCCAGGACAGCCTGCCCGGTGCTGCACTCAGATGGTACATGGGTCTGGATAGTACGAACATCCTCTCTTTCAATGATCTTGGCGAAGCTTTCGTCAAGAAATACAAGTACAATGTGGATATGGCTCCCGATAGGGACCAACTGAGGGCAATGTTCCAAAAAGAGAAGGAGACTTTCAAAGAGTACGCCCAGAGATGGCGTGAGTTGGCCGCTCAGATTGTGCCACCCCTCGAGGAGAAAGAAATGACTAAGATCTTTTTGAAGACCTTGAGTTCTTTCTATTATGAGAGGATGGTAGCTAGTGCTTCCTCGGACTTCACCGAAATGGTGAATATGGGAATGAGTCTAGAGGAAGGAGTCCGTGAAGGACGTCTGTCCAAAGATGAAGGCACTTCAGCAAAGCGATATGGGGGCTTTGCAAAGAAGAATGAGGGAGAGGCACATGTTGTGTCCTTCCATATCAAGAGAAGACCCTCTGTGAAGAGGAAGACTGCTCGCCGTACCGTCAGCCAACACCAGGTGGCTCATATAGCACCTGCCTTCAGGGAAGCTCATCATCAACAACAACAATAACATCAATATCAACAACAACATCGTCCGCAACAGCAGGCCTACCAGCCTCGAAACAACAATAACACCAGCACCGGCTGTCGCATCACGCGAAAAACCGGCGGGAAAACAAGAACAACAGAGCCGCCACCGTGCGTTATTTATCCCAAAAGAGGGAAAGGAAACGCTCAGAGTAAACCTGGGAAAAGACATGGTCTCGCGACCAAAGAGAATGGGATCGGGAGTCGGTTATGCGAAGGGAAGGTATTAGCACCCCTACGCATCCGTCGTACTCGACGGGATCCACGCACAAAAGGAAGGAAAATGGTTGCTAAAACACTGCTCACACACACACACACTGGCTGAAAGAGACACAAGAAAACAAAAGAGACTGACTCGGCAGGATATCGCATCCTGGGCCTACTTAGTCTATCAGGCATAGACATCAGAGTCGAAGTAGTTCGGACTGGGGAAACGACACATGCTCGCTAGGATATCGCATCCTATGCATACGTATCTCCTTTGGACGAAGGAGAATCAGAGCATTCGTAGCTCGGCTGACACGCACACAAACAAACACAAGCAAAGGCAAACGTGGAGCCCGAATGCCAATCACTGGACTTACATCAGCATCCGAACCAAAACACACACAAGAAGGCAAACGTGGAGCCTGAATGCCAATCACTGGACTTACATCAGCATCCGAACCAACAAACCCACACTGGAACCCAAATGCCACTCGATGGACTTACATCAGCTTCCAAGCACACAACATGACAAAACAAAGACACAGGCGCCCGGAGAGATCTGCTCATCTCCTGCCTACGTACCTCATCTGGTATGAGGATCAGGACGACGTAGTTCCCCTACAGAGGGATAAAGGACTAGCCTAACCAGATAACAGAGGGAGATACAACACTAGGGAGACTTCGACTCGAGCCTAGATGTTATCATGCAAAATCATCCCTAAGTTAAGGTTTCTAGCTAACTGGCACAGGGAGCCAGCCTATCCTAATCATGACTTGCACAGGAAGCAAGCCACACACACACTTAACTTGCACAGGAAGCAAGCCAAGCAAAACCTAACTTGCACAGGAAGCAAGTCTAAACTAACCCTAACTTGCACAGGAAGCAAGTCAAACAAACATACAAGCACAGATAGCACACACTATACACAAGCAAGTGGCTCAAACAAGGGTTAGGTTTTAGTCGAGGGGTCATATCAACCTCAACAAACAAACCTCTGGAACTGGGTGAATGTGCTCTTAACCTTGCCATTGAGGGGCTAAGGTGAAGCAGATGAAAGGTGAGTGAAGATAAGACTTCACAGCTCTTATCCCTGGCCTGGGAGAGCTTAAGACAAGAATGTGTGGGTTCAGGAAGTGGGAACCCTTCTACACATTTGATACTGACTCAACTGTACAATTGTACAAGATCTTGGGTTTGTATCTGCAATGCATCAACACAGTGGTGTGAGCAAAGCAGATGACACACAGAATAGCAGGGGATAGGTTGCTTATCCCTTGGGTTCTGCCAATTGCCTCTTCACTTAGGAGGTCTTTGACTCTATGCAAGGACAAAAGTAAACAGTCACAAACATTGCCTCTTAAGGAGGACTTCAGACAGTTGCCTGGCCAAGTAACAGGCCAGGTCTTCCAGACTACATGAAGATTAGAAATATACCTCAATGCAAATTGCTTATATAAGCAAAGCAAAGCAAAAGTTCACAAGGAACTAAGCAACTAATGGTACCTGAAATGGTCAAACAAATCAGTACACAGTTCAACAGTCAAGGCAAAAGGAAACAGAAGTTAACAGTCAACACAAGCAGATGAATGTGCAATGCACAAGGCTCAAGGCATGTGAGCCAAGCAACCTACAAAACAAGCATGTTAGTCATGAGAAACAATTAAGCTCAATCACTTTGTAATGATCTCTTTGAAGCATTTGTGGCTTAACCTGAAACAGTGAACTCAAACATGAGCAATAGGACCACTAGGACAAGCCTAGGGTCAAAAGAAAATGAGAAAGTCAAAACAGCAAATGACAAGTGTCCCAAATCATGTTCAAACAATCAAGAAACAAAACCAATTGGGTTCACATTCATATCAATCATCATCATCATTTCATAAGCAAAAGAAGTCAAAGCATGGCAAATGAGAGCTCATAGAAGTCAACAGCAAGACTTGCATCAAAAGTCAACTCAAACATTTCCAAAAATCACCAAATAAATCATGATCAATCCTAACACATAGCATGGTAAGCATGTCAAATTTCATCACATTTGGACAAGTGGAAGGCAGTCAATGAAAATCAGAAAGTCAAAGCAATTTTGAACATGCTCAAAGAAGTCAACCAAACATGCATCAACTTGAGAAATTCATAAATCAGTGATAGCATATGATAAATGAATGGGACTAAAACCATGGCAAAGATGAGGATGTCTAGTTATCTCATGTAAAATTTCATGTCCATCTAATAAAGTATGAGAATTTCACAAATGAAATGGGAACATGTGTCACAAAAAGTCAACATATGACTAAACAGGAGAGAAAATCTCAAACAATTAGGAAATGCCACAAATAATTCCAAGAAAATTCACATGTAAACTAGACATACAAGAGTACATTCATGTAAAAATTCAAACCAATTGGAGGTCAAGAAGCATGGTAATGAAAATCATGAAGTTGGACATCAATGGTGTGACACAAATTGTCACACCCTAATTCAAAAAATCATAACTCACAAACCAGCAATGATAAATTCACAAACTCTACACCAAAATCACCATGAATGTGTCTAGTTTAAGCACAAAAAATTTGGGAGCCATTGGATAAAGTATCATCATTTCACAAATGTTTTGGCAAAGTGTACAAAATATGCATACATGTCACAAACCCTAATACCAATTAAAATCCATGGATCACAAAATTCTGGAAAAATTATGATAAAAAAGTAGAGATCATGATGAAGATAATGCAAAAATTCCCATGAGAAATGGATGAATAATGAAGATGTTATGAATTTTGTAAGTTGTTGCATCAAAATGAAATAAACAAATAAAACAACATGGATTTAATGGGACATGGGGCACGGGAATGGCAGTTTTGTAATTACCAGGCCACTTAAACAAAACGCGGTCGTTTAGGCCACTAAAATGAAATAAGCTGATTGGTTGATGGAGTTACTGGCCATGCACGCGTGAAACAAAACCAGCCAAGGCGTTTTTCTGGGTTTTATGAATTTAGGGTTTCACTGTAGCTTCATCTTCATCATTCAAACACGAAAAAACCAAATCGCCCAGAACATCAAATCACGCATGGCATTCGAATCAGCAAACCAAACACAATCATAATCCCATATCCATATTCACTAAAACAGACTAAGCACGAAGCAACAAACAAAAACATCCTGGCACATCAAACTTTAAAACCGAATTACTCCCTCCATACTTAACCATTTTTAATAATCTAAAGCTCATTGAACTCAGCAAGGTGTAAACTATCTAAAGCATGGCATGGTTTTAAGAAATGAGAGCATCGATTTCTTACCAAAAATGAAGTGCAGTAGCTATTCTGATGTTCTTTGGTCGTGGAAGCTCAAAACAGCTGGCCCTTAACACTCCAGTTGATGAGTGGGAGAAGAACTTTGGCTTGAAATGGCTTGGTTTGGATGTAAACAACTTCTGCCATTAATGAAACTCTTCCAAAACAGTCCATGAACATGGCTTTACAGCTGCATTTCCTTGCTTGCAATGGCTTTCAATAGGATTGTGAATGATGGCACAAGCAAGTGTGGCTCGAGCTCTTTGAGGTTTTCTCAAGAAAAATGCCAAAATACAAAAATGAATTTTTGAGAATATGAGTTTTTTCTGTTGGTTTGTGTGGCTGCTTCTAGTGTTCTCATTCAGCAGAAAAAATGATGTGTGTCTGCTGTTTTTTTGTGGTACTTGATGGTTCATGAAAATATGGAGTAGAGTGGGTGAAAGTGTACTTTCTTTCCAATTTTCAAGCAAGTAGGTAATGTGTGTATGTACTGCACAAGAATGGGCCTCCAACAAGTTTTAAATGCATTTTCAGAACATGTTTGATTGGTAGAATTGGTTAGAAATGATTATTTTGAAAAGTCAAAATTCAACTCACTTGAAATTAATTAAGGCAAGTTCAAAAATGCCATTTTGATTGGTGAAGTTTTGGTACATGAAAATTACATTTTTGGAAAGAGGGGATCAAATGTGACTTGTAGGAAAAAACCCCACCCAAATTGGCCAAATGGTTTGAGAGATATGGCCTTTTGAAGTTCAAGAATTTTTGAAAATGAATTGATCTTAACTTGCCAACCATACATGGGAATTGAGTGTTCTTGGACTTTTTGGAAATGGGAGAACAAGATCTTCAACTTTCATGTTGGGCAAAAATTCATTTGAAGCTTGTATCATGATGTAAGTTTGAGGATCAAGACTTTCCATTTTTGGTAAGTTTCAGTTACAGGTCCAGTTTCCATTTTTGGAAATTTCTGATCTGGCTTCAAATTCTTCCATGATGGTGTTTGCCATGATATATGAGGCCTATATGGACATGAATGAGACCTTTCAAACCAAATCCAAACATCAAATCACTGATTAAATGGACAGTTGACCAACAGTTGACTTTTAGGGTTTCTGACTGACTGTGCATTGACTGCTGACTTCTGAACATCCAATCCTTGACCAAAACACTTCAAATGGATCCCCAAGTCATGTGAACATGTTGGACCAACCCTAGGGCCTTGGCTCCTTGAGAAATGCACTTGCTTGCTTGACTGACTGATCTCCTGACCAGTTTGACCTAATTTCTTGATTGGCTTGCACTTGAGGCAACTGGGACAATGCAATGCTATGCAGTGGACCATGATATGCTATGACCTAATATGAGAATGTATGTACAATGATAGGTGCAAATTTGAGGTGTTACACCGGCTACGATAGGAAGAGGGTCACTTTTGATCCAATTCCAATGACTTATGCTGAACTCTATCCGTCTCTGATAGATAGGAAGTTAATTACTCCACGTGACCCTCCTGCTGTACCGACCAACCCTCAGTGGTGGTACAAGCCTGAATTGCATTGTGTATATCATTCCGGGGCTCCCGGACGTGATGTGGAGAATTGCTATCCCCCTGAAGACCAAGGTGCAAGACCTTGTTAGAAGTGGGATTTTGTTTTTCGAGGATGTAGGTCCTAATGTTAAGAAGAACCCATTGCCCGGGCATGGGAAAGATACTGTGAATATGGTCCAGGGTTGTCCTGGAAAATATAAAGTCTTGTATGTCAATGATATCAGGCAATCTTTGTTCGAGATGCACAAACTGTTGTGTGGATACAGTCATTATGAGCATGACCATGACAGGTGCCAGGTGTGCACTGCCAACGAAAGAGGATGCCGACAAGTAAGGAAGGACATCCAAGAGATGCTGGATCAGGGTATGATCGAGATACTTCAGAATCGCAATGAGGATGAAGTTGATGTAATTTCTCCTATATTCAAAATACCAGAGTCTGTTGCCGTCAAATATGATGGCAGCAAGAAGAAAGTCTCTCCCTCTCTTGTGATAAAGCCAGCGGGCCCTGTCCCGTATTCATAAGATAAAGCAGTGCCTTACAAGTATAATATAGTTATGTTAGAAGACGGGAAGGAGGTGTCGTTGCCCTCCACCTCTGTTGTTAGTATATCAGACGTTAGTGGTATGACCCGTAGTGGTCGTGTTTTCTCGGTGCCGCCGAAACCCCATGAAGATGTATTGAAGAAAATTGTTGTGGTTAATCCTGCCGGTCCTGTGGGGACTTCTTCTTCGAATCCGACACTTGTTGTGAAGGTTGTTGACCCTGTTGTTGATAAACCTGTGAAATCTCTGATCGCGACTTTATGAGTCGAATTTGGGGTACAAACTGCAAGTGCACAGTTCTATCGCGTAGTTTTAAAAGATATCGATCCCACAGGGACTTATGAATCGATATACCATTTTCTAAGGTTACTTCGTAAAGCTAAGGCGGATGATACTTTGATTGTTCGAGGGAAAAGTTAAAACTAAAATAAGATATAGATTAAATATCAATTAAGCGGATATCGGTATGTAGTTCGTCGTAATTAGGGAATCAAATCTTCGTTGGTTTCTTGGTTTTTTAAAATAAATCTTTTCAGTAAATACTATTGATTAAAAGTCTTTTATCAAACTCTCGCTCTGTTGAATAGACTATGACCTTATATTAACGCAGCTGTCACCTATTGGTTAAGTCCAAAATCACTTTTTGAAAACAACAGAATATATAGAAACTCTTTTTAAGAAAACACTAATCGTTTAAACACCTTCGTCTCAAACTCTCGCTCTGTTGACTTAGATTATATAATTAAATTCAAATGCTTAACTCTCGTCCTCACATTTAACTTTTAAAAATACTTTTTGAAAAAGATCAGAATTTAATTAACTCTAAAAATTGCTTTCGCCCTGATCTAGAATTAATGCTCAATTTACTATGTCCAGTTAAAAACTCAAACTCTCGTTCTATTGAATTTAACTTCTTTATGTCTTTTACTCTCGTACAAAAACTTTATTATTAAACCTGTAAATTGAGACCATAAAAAGAGTGACTTTATTTTTAAACCTAATTTAACCAACTTAGTTTTGATTCCTTCATTCCGCTTACTTTACATACCGATACCTAAATAAATTAGCCAGACATGCTAAACAGATCTAAACAATCATCATGCTTAAATAAATCCATCTCAGGCAAATAATATAAATAAACAATAAAGAAGGGTATATATAAATTCAAACAATAATTAAAGAACCTGAGTAATTAATAGCAGTCTTGAACACTCCACCACAGACCGGTTGGATTTGTTCTTGAATTCTTCAATCGGACAGGAAAATAAAAAGTGAAGGAATAAAAATCTAGGATCTAACGTAAGGTTAGATCTAGTAAAAGGTACACAATAATTTCCGGTGTAGAAACTATTGTGTGAAAAATTAATTAAGTGCTTAAAGGAATTGCTGGAAAAGAAAATAAAAAATTGCAAATAAAGCAAAAACTGTAAAAAGGTAATGGGATGCTTGCACGGCTGGAAGAGAAAAGTTGAACGAAGCAGAGAGACGGCGGAGAGAGCTGCAGGGTTTGCCAAAAGCCACTATTTATATTGCTCACTTTTTGTAACAGTTTCCAAAGGCTTTATGTGTAAAAATCCTCACGTTCCAATAGTCAAGCGTAACAATAGGCTTCAATGTGCCTCTGTTGCGCTTCTGAAGCCAAAAATATAGGAGAATGGTGTGACGTCCGTCACACCATGTGTTACGCTCGTAACACAAGTAGGCAGGGCGTGACGCTCGTCACACCATGTGTGGCGCTCGTCACAGGCGCAACGCCCGTGCTTTTGGGTTGGGCCTTGGCTTGGTGGAATTTGCTTCTTTTCATTTCTTTTTGCACCTCCTTTTCTTCCTTTTTCACTTGTGCTTCAAATAAACTACCTGAGATAAATAGAAAGCAAAATACCAAGTAGTATCGAATAAAATGAAATAAATTGAAGTGAATAATAATATAATTTAATTAAATCGAGTCCTAGAATGTGATATAGTTTTATGTTATCAAACTCCCCCATACTTAGACCTTTGCTTGTCCTCAAGCAAAATACAATATAGAAATCGTTTAAAAATTTAGCCAAATGAAATTTCAAAACACACATCAATTCGTACTAGGTTGCAAGTAGATTTTGTTTAGGAGTAACTTGAGTTTAATCTTGACATCAACAACTACCGTTACAACCTCAGGTAACCTCACCTTATGCAAACCAGTTTGAGTCATGCCATTATAGCTAGCCTAGTTCTTTTACTCTTATTTCACCCGTTTTCATTCTAGCGAAATCACATTAAGCCCTTTATCGTTTCGCGCACATAGTGGAGTGACCGGTTAGTGATTCTGATCCCCTTTTTAGCTTGAAGCTCTGGTACATTAGTCGGATAACTTCGTTATTTGGTCCATTGCAAATTGCGGGGGATCGGACTGTAGTCCGCCCTACCAAGTTCAGCACCAGATACCTGTCGAACCAACTCATAATGGATCTTTCGTATTATGTTTTTATATGATCTGCAACCTTTAGATTAAATGATCTGGTAAGGATCACCTAACTTAGTTAGTGCATTTCCTGATATATATTTTTTTTCTTTTGGGAATCATTCACTTATATTCATCGGTCCTCCACGTAGTTTGCTATTAAGATGGTGTTGACTTCTTGTATAAACTACTCGGGGTTACTATAAAGTTAAAAGTCCAGAGACTTGTATAACAGGTACCTTTCTGATCTAACATGTTGAGGTTTGTTTAGAGCGTTGGTATGGTAATAATTTTGTCTTGATTTCACTCAAGTTTGATAAAATAAGCAACCTTTATATTTACTGAGTGTGTTGAATTTTTGTTATGGCTCATGAAAATTTGAGGGAATAGATAATAGAAATTTTCTCACACTAGGGACTTAATTTAGAATAAATATATATTATAATAAGTATTTTTTTTCATAAATAATAGAAAGGGAAATAACATTGAAAGGAAAGATAACGTACTTGAAAAGGGAAAGTTTAAAGAACAAGGTTTTCCCCCCCACACTTAAATGAAACATTGTCCCCAATGTTTCAGAGAAAACAAAAGAAATACAAAAAGAAAGAAAAAAGAAACTAGAGTCAATGTTGCCTTCCGCCGCGTGTTCTTGGACCTGGTGATCTTTGACGTACTTCCAAATCATCAAACCTGCTGAGCAACTGAGCGAACCGCTGATCGGTTATTGCATTCCTCGCTTCCTGTTGTTGTTGCATCTGGCGCATCATCTGCATTACTTCGAGATTCTGCGCTTGCATACCATCGATAGCATCCATGATGTCGTCGTTGGTTGCTGGCCTTCTTCGTCGACGACGTCGTGAGGATGGACCAGCTGCATTATCGGAAGGGTTGAGCGGGACTGATTGTTGTGCAGGAACTTGATCACCCTGCTCCATTTCGGCGAACTCGTCTGAAGGCGGGTTTGCTTGTGTAGGCTCGGTGGCTTCGGGAGCATTCAGATCATAGATGTGGCGGTTGGGATTGGTGACATCTGTTAGGGCAATGTTGGGTAGAACAATGCTTGGGACTTCCTGGTTGTTCACCATAAGGTAATACCCTCCGCCGACTCTGTTTTTGATTAGACGGTTGGACCGACAGTAACTTATATCCATAGATAGGGGAGGTAAAGATTCTAAATTTTGGAGTCGGTCCCCTAGGTTTAAGCCAAGTGCTATTGTGGTTATTAATCCACCTATTACAAAAGGTTGACGGCCTCTAGCACATAGGGTGCGGATAAAGTACCGGATGGTTGGGTTATGTATATGGGAAGCAAGGAGCACATCCCAGTTGTTGGTTTCTACACCGGATACTTTCCTAAAGAGGTCGAAGGCGTGTATGTGCCACTGGGAATTCGGAGGGATTCTCGGGTGGACTTGACCTTCTACGGGGAACTGTAGCATGGTACTCAATTGGTTTTGGGATAGGGAGTACTCGGTGTTGAACAAACGGAAGGTTGCGGTACCGGTTAAGTACTCGTCTTCACCGGTGGGAGTGTTGTACGAATAGGAACTTAAAAATTCTAAGGTTAGGGATGGATAGGTAGGTTGGTTGTGAGTGCACAGAAAGGTTAAACCAGCAAGGCGGAGCATCCATTCTATTCCTTGAAGTAATCCTAATTGTTGTAAACAAGTTAAATCAGGGTACCTGGTGGATTGGACGCCTCGCTGTTGGAAACGCTCGAATTGCTCCCTTTGATAATTATCATCTTCGAATCGGAAGATGATATTTCCGAAAGCTTGGTTGCCCGCCATATCGATAAGTGGTTTGAAAGAAGTAGAAGGTAAGAAGATGAAATGTATTTTATAGAATGGTTTGTGGTGTATGAAGAAAGGTATGGTGGGTATTTATAGGAAAGGATTTGGAAGTTGGAAAGGGAGTGGTTGAAAAGTAAATAAATGTGGGTAAATGTGAATAAATGGGGAAGGTAAAAAGGTGGGATGGTGTAACGGTCGTGTCCCAACGGTTAGTAACGTTCACATAGCCAGACGGTGTCACGCTCGTGACAAGGGTGTTACGGGCGTGACAGGCACTCGGTGTGACGTCCGTCATGGATTGTGTGACGCTCGTCACACAGTCATTCTGGCAACGTACTTTGTTTTTACCATTATATTTTATTGTTGTTATTTTGTTATGCATATGTTTTATTTTATTTTGCTACTGTGATAATTTTAAATTGCCTTGCATGCTATTCTACTTTCCATAATATATATATATATATATATATATATATATATATATATATATATATATATATATATATATATATATATATATATATATATATATATATATATATATATATATATATATATATCTTTAATAAGTCATGTAGGTAGTAACAGTAGAGAGCATTATTGATAGATATTGCATAAGTCATAATAAAGTAAAATAGATCAATAGCTTCATAAAATAATCTTAATGTAACATTGGAAAACAAAAACAAAAATGCGAAAGAGAAACAAATACTAATATTAAAAATAATGTAAAAACTAATGAATAGCCTAAACTAAAACTAAGTAACTAAGAAAAACAACTTCTAGCCACTTGCGGGATCTCTGGCCGGAGGAGCAAAGGAGTTAACACGGTTTAGCAACTCGTGGAATTGATTTGTCATAGTGCTCATGTATCCCAGAAATTCCTGTCCCATATTAGCTAGCTCTTCTCTGAGGGCGTCCTGTTCTGACATCAAAGCTTGAATGATGGTGTTATAATTATCTCCGGGCATATGATGTCTAGGATCAGGTATTGCTGACTCTTCGGTCGGGATAGGTTGAGGAGGAGGGTCAATATCATAATAACAAGATGGTGTCTGAGGGTCAGATTCAGCATAAGGGATCTGGTCGTCACAAATCTCATAGTCCTGGATGGATTCAGTAGATCTAGCAGGAGAAGGTGTTCCGTTCAGGTTGTAGAGCCAGTTACGGCGGTTATGAACACTAGTCCTCGGACTAGGCAAGGTGAATAGGCAAAGAACTTGGTTGTTAATTATAAGCTCAAACTCTTCAGGCCCTAGGTTCGCTATAAACATAGTGTTGAAGAGGAAAGGTATACTCATAGTCTCAATGCCACAAAAAGGGCTTAAGTCAAGCATAGGCTGACGTAATCCGATAGCATTACCAATCATGGTTATTAAACCGCCTATTTGAATTGGTGCTCGTTCATCTTGGATAAGGCGGTCAATATTCGCCAACATAAAAGTGGCACCGTTTACTGGACGGTTCTGGGAAGCACAAAATATGATGAAGAGTTCATCACGTGAAACTGAGGTACTGTTTGACTTCTTCCCGAAAAGGGTGTGGGACAGGATCTTATGGAAATAACGAAAGAAACTCATGTTCCTCGGGATCGTCATTTTCAGTCAAGCTTCCCCAAAAATGTTCAAGTTCTCTATATTCAAAAAGGTCTTCTTGGCTCACTGTGAATGTATCAAAAGAGGTAGGGAAACCTAAAAGGGTGGTAAAATCTTGAATGTTAAATTGATACTCCATGTTGAACATTCTGAACTGAATGAAACCTCTGCTTATTCCTTTTCCATGGCTGGGTAGATAGATCAGAGAACTAAGGAATTCTAGTGTCAGTCTCCGGTAGGTGACGAATTGTCTACGGATAGGAGAGGTTTCCCACCCTATCTGACTCAGCAAATACAGGACACTCTCTCTTAGTCCAAGGGCAGTCATTGCCCAGTCATCAGCATACAAACTAGGTAGCATCTCTCTCGCTGCTAGTTCCTCAAACTTTTGTTTCTGAGCTTTCCCTCTGAATTTGATACCCATACGATCAATTTGTCCCATCAGGTTAGTGTTAGCTAGAAAAAAGAAAAACAAGAGTTTTAGTCAGGATTTGGCCAAATGCCGAAAGAAAGAAATTTTTTTATAAGTTAAAGTAAATAAAGAATGAATACTAAATAGAATTTAAAAGAAAAAGAATAATTAAAGAAGAAATAAAAATAAAATAAAAATTTGTGGGTTGTCTCCCACTAAGCGCTTTGTTTAATGTCGCAAGCTCGACATAAAAACTATCAAATGTAATCTATAAAGTCTGGAGGCATTACGTCTAAGTGCAAGACTTGCGAATCTTCATTGTTTTCTGCATAGTGATAATGTTTTAGACGTTGTCCGTTTACGGTAAGTGGTTCCATAGATTTGCCTTTAATTTCTACCGCTCCACCAGGAAAGACATTGGTGATTTGGAAAGGACCTGACCATCTAGATCGTAGTTTTCCCGGGAATAACTTTAGCCTAGAGTTAAATAACAGGACTGTATCGCCTTGTTTGAAGATTTTCCTTGATATGCGCTTGTCATGCCATTGTTTTGTTCTTTCTTTGTAGATTCTGGCATTTTGGTAAGCGTCTTGTCGAAGTTCCTCTAATTCGTTTATATCAAGGATTCGCCTTTCACCAGCGGCCTTATAGTTTAAATTTAGATTTTTAATAGCCCAGTAGGCTTTATGTTCTAATTCTACCGGGAGGTGGCAAGATTTTCCATAAATAAGCTTAAATGGGGTTGTCCCTATGGGAGTTTTGTAAGCGGTTCGATATGCCCATAAAGCTTTTGGTAATTTCAATGACCAGTCTTTCCTTGAGGTGGCGACTGTTTTTTCCAATATTTGTTTGATTTCTCTGTTAGACACTTCCACTTGCCCACTGGTTTGAGGGTGGTAAGGTGTTGCTACTCTATGTCTCACACCATACTTAAACAGTAGTTTTTCGAGTATCTTAGATATGAAATGCGATCCACCATCACTGACTACTATTCTCGGGACCCCAAATCTTGGAAATATTATATTCTTAAAGAGTCTAGTTACTACTCGCGTGTCGTTTGTTGGAGAAGCTATAGCTTCAATCCATTTTGATACGTAGTCAACCGCTACGAGTATGTACTTGTTACCGAAAGAAGATGGAAAAGGTCCCATGAAGTCTATTCCCCACACGTCGAAAATCTCTACTTCCAAAATGCCTTTTTGTGGCATCTCATCACGTCTAGATATGTTTCCTGTGCGTTGACATCTATCACATTTCTTAATAGCCGCATGCACATCCTTCCATATGTTTGGCCAATAAAAACCGGCTTGTAGGATTTTGGAGCAGGTCTTGGATGTACTTGCATGTCCACCATAAGGAGCGGAGTGACAATGTTGGATTATATTTTCTACCTCTTCTTCGGGTATACACCGACGGAAAATACCGTCGGGGCCTCTTTTGAAAAGTAAAGGGTCATCCCAGTAATAGTGTTTTATGTCATAGAAGAATCGTTTCTTTTGCTGGTAGGATAAAGTAGGTGGAACTATTCCGGCAGCTAAATAATTGACGAGATCAACGTACCATGGTGTAACAGATATAGCTAAGGTGGTTCCTACCTGTTTATCAGCTTTATTTTCTTCCAAAGTAGCTATAAGTTTATCGTACGAGAAATCATCGTTGATCGATGTTCTTTCCGGTTCCAGGTTTTCGAGTCTAGAGAGGTGATCTGCTACTACGTTTTCAGTTCCTTTCTTGTCTTTGATTTCCAAATCGAACTCTTGTAGCAACAAGATCCACCTTAGGAGTCTAGGTTTAGCATCCTTTTTTGTTAAGAGGTACTTGATAGCAGCGTGGTCGGTGTAAACGATTATTTTGGCTCCGACTAAGTAAGAACGAAATTTATTTGTGCTTCATCTAGAGTTCTACTTGCGTAGTATATGACGTGAAGCTTTTTATCCTTTCGTTGTCCTAAAACAGCACCCACAGCATAATCACTGGCATCACACATTATTTCGAATGGTTCATTCCAATCTGGTGTCTGCATTATGGGTGCGGAGATCAATGCTTGTTTAAGCGTTTGGAATGCTTCTAAACATTTGTTGTCGAAGATGAATTCAGCATCTTTCATCAATAGTCCGGTCAAATGTTTAGTTATTTTAGAGAAGTCTTTAATGAATCGTCGGTAAAAACCGGCGTGTCCTAAGAAGCTTCGCACTTCTCTCACAGTTTTCAGAGGTTGAAGGTTTTCAATTACCTCTATTTTGGCTTTGTCTACTTCAATCCCTCTGTTTGAGATGATGTGTCCTAAAACAATTCCTTCTTGTACCATAAAGTGACATTTTTCCCAATTAAGTACTAGGTTTACTTTTACACATCGTTCTAGAACTCTTTCTAGGTTTTCAAGACATTCTTCAAAGCTTTGTCCGCATACGGAGAAATCGTCCATAAATACCTCCATGATGTTTTCGAGAAAATCGGCGAATATCGCCATCATGCACCTTTGGAAGGTTGCAGGAGCATTGCACAAGCCGAACGGCATTCGTCGATAAGCGAAGGTACCAAAAGGACACGTGAATGTTGTCTTTTCTTGGTCATCAGGATGAATTGGTATTTGAAAGAAGCCTGAGTAACCGTCTAGATAGCAGAAATGAGAATGTTTTGCTAATCGTTCTAACATCTGGTCAATGAATGGTAAAGGGAAATGATCTTTTTGGGTTGCTTTGTTTAGTTTCCTATAGTCAATGCACATTCTCCATCCCGATTCGATTCATTTAGTTATAGTTTCTCCTTTTTCATTTTCAATAATTGTTATACCTCCCTTCTTTGGTACTACGTGTACCGGACTAACCCATTTGCTATCAGATATAGGATATATGATACCTGCCTCTAATAACTTGGTTATTTCCTTCTTCACTACCTCACTCAGGATCGGGTTTAGTCTCCTCTGGTGTTCCCTAGAAGTTTTACAGTCTTCTTCTAGCATGATGCGGTGCATACAAATAGAAGGACTTATTCCTTTAAGGTCGGTGATGTTGTATCCTAGTGCGGTTGGATATTTTCTTAAGATATGCAGGAGTTTTTCTGTTTCGAGTTTTCTTAGGTCTGCATTAACTATCACTGGTCGTTCAAGTTCTAAGTCTAGGAATTCATATCTCAGATTTTTGGGAAGTGTTTTCAGGTCTAGGGTTGGTTTCTTAAGGCATTGTGTAGGGTCCGGTGTTATTGCTAAACATTGGTTAAGTTTGTCTTTTACAAGATAGTCAGATGATTTGTCATTTTCTAACTCTGTTTCTTTTATGCATTCATCGATGATATCCATGAAGTAACATGTGTCATCTATTGCAGGTGCTTTCAAAAATTGGGAAAGAATGAACTCAATTTTCTCTTCTCCTACTTCGAAAGTGAGTCGTCCTCGTTTTACGTCTATGATTGCACCGGCAGTTGCTAAGAACGGTCTTCCCAGTATAATGGGTGTAACTTCATCTTCTCTAATGTCCATAATTATAAAATCGGTTGGAATGTAGAATTAACCTATGCGCACGGGAACGTTTTCAAGAATTCCTACAGGATATCTAACGGAACGATCTGCTAGTTGCACAAACATTTTAGTTGGTCTTAATTCTCCCATTTCAAGTTTCTTGCATATGGATAAAGGCATAACACTAATACCGGCTCCTAAATCGCATAAGGCTTTATCTATGACAAATTTTCCTATGTGACAGGGTATAGAGAAACTACCTGGATCTTTAAGTTTAGGAGGCATATTCTGGATTATAGCGCTACATTCAGCAGTGAGTGTAACAGTTTCGCTATCTTCAAGTTTCCTTTTATTAGAAAGAATTTCTTTTAAGAACTTAGCATATGAGGGCATCTGCGTAATAGCTTCTGTAAAAGGAATTGTGACGTTTAATTGTTTCAGTAGGTCAACAAATTTTTTAAATTGGCCCGCATCTTTGGTTTTAATAAGCCTTTGAGGGTAAGGGATAGGTGGTTTATAAGGCGGTGGAGGTACATAAGGTTCTTTCTTTTCTACGGTTTCCTTATTACTCTCTTCCTTTTCCTTAGGTTTATTTTCTTCCTCATTTGACTTTTTAGAGTTTTGGTTCTCAGTTCTTGGATCAGACGGTCCTTCCACTTCCGTTCCACTTCTTAGTATGATTGCATGTGCGTGGCTTCTCAGGTTAGGTTGGGGCTGTCCAGGAAATGTACCAGTTGGGGCAGCAGTAGGCGCTTGTTGTTGAGCTACTTGTGATATTTGTGTTTCCAGCATTTTGTTATGGGTAGCCAGGGCATCTACTTTACTTGCTAGTTGTTTAATTTGTTCGCCAGTGTGTACATTCTGGTTTAAGAAATCTTTATTGGTTTGCTGTTGAGAAGCTATGAAGTTCTCCATCATGATTTCCAAGTTGGATTTCCTGGGAACGTTATTGTTAGGTGTAGATGGGATCGGCTTTTGATATCCAGGAGGTATAGCTGGGGCTTGATTTGGAGCTTGTCCAGGCACGTATAAGGCATTATTACTCTTATATGAAAAATTAGGATGATTCTTCCAGTTGGAGTTATAGGTATGCGAGTAGGGATTTCCTTGAGCATAGTTTACTTGCTCTGCTTGGATTCCTGTTAGGAGCTGACAATCTGCAGGAGTGTGACCTTGGATTCCACAAACTTCGCAATTCTGAGTTATGGCAACCACGGTGGCTGGAGGTGATACATTTAAACTTTCAATTTTTTGGACCAGAGCATCCACTTTTGCATTAACATGATCAAGGTTACTTATCTCGTACATGCCACTTTTCGCCTGAGGTTTTTCTACCATTGTTCTTTCGCTTCCCCACTGATAGTGGTTTTGGGCCATGCTCTCGATAAGTTGATAAGCATCAGCGTAAGGTTTGTTCATAAGTGCACCACCTGCGGCGACGTCTATTGTTAACCTCATGTTGTACAAGAGACCATTATAGAAGGTATGAATCACTAACCAGTCCTCTAAACCATGGTGTGGACAAAGTCTCATCATGTCTTTGTATCTTTCCCATGCTTCGAAAAGAGACTCGTTATCTTTCTGTTTAAATCCATTTATCTGGGCTCTTAACATAGCTGTTTTGCTCGGCGGAAAATATCGGGCAAGGAAGACTTTCTTCAACTCGTTCCATGTGGTGACTGAGTTGGAAGGAAGAGACTGAAGCCATCTTCTAGCGCTATCTCTTAACGAGAAAGGAAAGAGACGAAGTCGAATTGCCTCTGAAGTGACACCATTAGCTTTAACAGTATCAGCGTATTGGACAAATACGGATAAATGAAGGTTTGGATCCTCGGTAGGATTTCCAGAGAATTGGTTCTGTTGCACTGCTTGCAACAGTGAAGGTTTAAGTTCGAAGTTGTTTGCTTCGATTGCGGGCGGAGCAATACTCGAATGCGGCTCATCTTGCGATGGAGCGGCGTAATCTCGAAGAGCACGAGCTGGTTCTGCCATCTCGGGTATCGGCGAAGGAAGAAGATTTTTGAGATCAGGAATTTCAATAGGAGGGAGATTGTTTGCAGCACGATATTCCCGAATTCGTCGTAAGACTCAGAGATATAGTTCGATGTCGTTGATTCGTAAGTAGAACGACTCGCCTTGTGAGCGAGTGTGTGGCATACAAATCAACGAAAGAAATAAAAATAAAAATAAGCCTTAGTCTCTACAGCGTAACAGAAGAGTTACGATATCGACTAAATAAAAGTCCCCGGCAACGGCGCCAAAAACTTGATCGCGACTTTATGAGTCGAATTTGGGGTACAAACTGCAAGTGCACAGTTCTATCGCGTAGTTTTAAAAGATATCGATCCCACAGGGACTTATGAATCGATATACCGTTTTCTAAGGTTACTTCGTAAAGCTAAGGCAGATGATACTTTGATTGTTCGAGGGAAAAGTTAAAACTACAATAAGATATAGATTAAATATCAATTAAGCGGATATCGGTATGTAGTTCATCGTAATTAGGGAATCAAATCTTCGTTGGTTTCTTGGTTTTTTAAAATAAATCTTTTCAGTAAATACTATTGATTAAAAGTCTTTTCTCAAACTCTCGCTCTGTTGAATAGACTATGACCTTATATTAACGCAGCTGTCACTTATTGGTTAAGTCCAAAATCACTTTTGGAAAACAACAGAATCTATAGAAACTCTTTTTAAGAAAACACTAATCGTTTAAACACCTTCGTCTCAAACTCTCGCTCTGTTGACTTAGATTATATAATTAAATTCAAATGCTTAACTCTCGTCCTCACATTTAACTTTTAAAAATACTTTTTGAAAAAGATCAGAATTTAATTAACTCTAAAAATTGCTTTCACCCTGATCTAGAATTAATGCTCAATTTACTATGTCCACTTAAAAACTCAAACTCTCGTTCTATTGAATTTAACTTCTTTATGTCTTTTACTCTCGTACAAAAACTTTGTTATTAAACTTGTAAATTGAGACCATAAAAAGAGTGACTTTATTTTTAAACGTAATTTAACCAACTTAGTTTTGATTCCTTCATTCCGCTTACTTTACATACCGATACCTAAGTAAATTAGCCAGACATGCTAAACAGATCTAAACAATCATCATGCTTAAATAAATCCATCTCAGGCAAATAATATGAATAAACAATAAAGCAGGATATATATAAATTCAAACAATAATTAAAGAACCTGAGTAATTAATAGCAGTCTTGAACACTCCACCACAGACCGGTTGGATTTGTTCTTGAATTCTTCAATCGGACAGGAAAATAAAAAGTGAAGGAATAAAAATGTAGGATCTAACGTAAGGTTAGATCTAGTAAAAGGTACACAATAATTTCCGGTGTAGAAACTATTGTGTGAAAAATTAATTAAGTGCTTAAAGGAATTGCTGGAAAAGAAAATAAAAAATTGCAAATAAAGCAAAAACTGTAAAAAGGTAATGGTATGCTTGCACGGCTGGAAGAGAAAAATTGAACGAAGCAGAGAGACGGCGGAGAAAGCTGCAGGGTTTTCCAAAAGCCACTATTTATATTGCTCACTTTTTGTAACGGTTTCCAAAGGCTTTCCGTGTAAAAATCCTCACGTTCCAATAGTCAGGCGTAACAATAGGCTTCAACGTGCCTCTGTTGCGCTTCTGAAGCCAAAAATATAGGAGAATGGTGTGACGTCCGTCACACCATGTGTTACGCTCGTAACACAAGTAGGCAGGGTGTGACGCTCGTCACACCATGTGTGGCGCTCGTCACAGGCGCAGCGCCTGTGCTTTTGGGCTGGGCCTTGGCTTGGTGGAATTTGCTTCTTTTCATTTCTTTTTGCACCTCATTTTCTTCCTTTTTCACTTGTGCTTCAAATAAACTACCTGAGATAAATAGAAAGCAAAATACCAAGTAGTATCGAATAAAATGAAATAAATTAAAGTGAATAATAATATAATTTAATTAAATCGAGTCCTAGAATGTGATATAGTTTCATGTTATCAAGCTCCTGTCCTGGTTGGCCAGCATGGCATTTTGAAAGAGGACTGTGATGAGATGCTGAGGCTCATCAAGAGGAGCGAGTATAACGTTGTTGATCAGCTGCTACAAACTCCGTCAAAGATATCTGTGCTATCTTTGTTGATGAATTTTGAGCCAAACCGCGAAGCTTTGCAAAGGGTGTTGGAAGTGGCATACGTGGACCACGATGTCACTATTGAACAGTTTGATAGCATTGTTGCAAACATAATTGCTTGTAACAATTTGAGCTTTTGCGATGCTGATCTTCCTGAGAGGGAAAAGACCACAATTTGGCTCTACACATTTCTATGAACTGCAAGGATGATGCCTTGTCTAATGTGTTGGTAGACACAGGATAATCGCTTAATGTGTTGCCAAAATCCACTATGGCCAAACTTTCTTACCAGGGGCCTCCTATGAGGCAGAGTAGAGTGGTAGTGAAAGCTTTTGATGGATCGAGGAAAACTGTGATCGGTGAAGTTGAACTCCCGATCAAGATTGGATCTAGTTATTTCCATATCACTTTCCAGGCCATGGATATTCACCCATCATATAGTTGTTTGCTTGGCAGACCGTGGATTCACGAGGCAGGCGCCGTGACATCCACCCTACACCAGAAGTTAAAGTTTGTCAAAAACAAAAAGTTGGTGGTGGTAGGGGGAAAGAAGGCTCTCTTGGTTAGCCATTTATCTTACTTTTCCTATATTGATGCTGAGGATGAGGTTGGGACTCCGTTCTAAGCCTTATCTATTGCTGAGCCTTCAAGGAAAGGACCTTCTTCATTTGCTTCCTACAATGATGCGAAGTTGGCCATTGAGCATGGTGCAACTACTGGTTTAGGATAAATGATCAGGCTGGAAGATAATAAATCCCGAGCTGGAATAGGGTATTCTTGAGGCATTTCCAATGGTTGTGGGTTGTTCTAGAGTGGAGGATTTATCCACACTATTGAAGATCAGGAGGCTGCTGCCATAGTGGAAGATGATGAAGAGGAAGATCTTAGCAACTTTGTCATCCTTGGAGGAATCTGCAATGATTGGGTCGCTCTTGATGTTCCAACAGTTGTCCACAAGTCCACGTAATATGTTCATTTTGTTTAAAAACCCTTCTCCCATGCCAAAAGGAGAAGTGATGACATTGTTGGCGCATTTTGATTAATACAATGATATTCATTCAATTGTTACATGTTAAATGTTTGTTTTTCCAAATTATTTTCCCTTTTTGATTTTGCATGAAATTGGTGATCACCATAAAACCCTAAAAAGAGAATAAAATCAATATTTTCATCTGCATAATGATTTGCCTTGTTTGAATTCTAAAATATCTTTTATACTCAAAACCATTATGCAGGTTGATCAAACCCATTGAACATAATGATCCAACACCATCTCCCAACTTTGAGTTCCCTGTATTTGAGGCCCAAGAAGATGATGTTGAAGAGATTCCTGATGAGATTACCCGCCTGCTTGAGCACGAGGAGAAGATCATTCAGCCGCATCTTGAGAATCTGGAAACAGTCAACTTGGGGTCTGAAGATTGTGTTCGTGAAGTGAAGATTGGGGCACTCCTGGAAGAGTCTGTGAAGAAGGGGTTGATAGAGTTGCTACGAGAATATGTCGATGTCTTTGCCTGGTCGTATGAAGATATGCCTTGTCTGGATACTGATATCGTGCAACATTTCCTGCCTTTGAAGCCTGAGTGTGTGCCTGTGAAGCAGAAGCTCAGAAGAACTCATCATGATATGGCAGTGAAGATTAAAGAAGAAGTTCAGAAGCAAATTGATGCAGGGTTTCTGGTGACTTCTGCATATCCTCAATGGGTGGCCAATATTGTGCCTGTGCCTAAGAAAGATGGAAAAGTCTGAATGTGTGTGGACTATCGGGACTTGAATAAAGCTAGTCCGGAAGATGATTTCCCTCTACCACATATTGATATGTTGGTAGATAATACAGCTAAATTCAATGTCTTCTCATTTATGGACGGATTTTCCGGTTATAACCAGATTAAAATGGTACCCGAGGATATGGAGAAGACAACATTCATCATACCTTGGGGAACATTCTGTTATCGAGTGATGCCTTTCGGTTTGAAGAACGCCGGAGCCACGTATCAGCGTGCTATGACTACCTTGTTTGATGATATGATGCACAAGGAGATCGAGGTATATGTTGATGATATGATTGCAAAGTCGAGAACGGAAGTTGAACATGTAAATCACTTGTTGAAGCTTTTCCAGCGTTTGAGGAAATACAAACTCCGCCTGAATTCGAACAAGTGTACATTTGGAGTCTGTTCCGGAAAGTTATTGGGCTTTATTGTCAGTGAAAGAGGCATTGAAGTTGATCCTGCCAAGGTCAAAGCAATACAAGAGATGCATGCGCCCAAAACTGAGAAGCAAGTCCGAGGTTTTCTTGGCCGCTTGAATTATATTTCCAGATTTATATTCCACATGACTGCCACATGTGCGCCTATATTCAAGCTCCTCCAGAAAGATCAGCGTCATGATTTGACCGAGGATTGCCAAAAGGCCTTTGATAGTATCAAAGAGTATCTGTCCGAGCCTCCAATTCTGTCTCCGCCTGTTGAAGGGAGACCATTGATTATGTATTTGACAGTGCTTGATGACTCCATGGGTTGTGTCCTGGGTCAGCAAGATGAATCAGGGAAGAAAGAGTATGCAATATACTATTTGAGTAAGAAGTTCACTGATTGTGAGTCTTGGTACTCAATGCTTGAGAAGACATGTTGTGCTTTGGCTTGGGCTGCTAAGCGTTTACGCCAGTGTATGTTGAATCATACGACTTGGTTGATATCCAAAATGGATCCAATCAAGTATATCTTTGAGAAACCTGCTTTAACTGGGAGGATTGCCCATTGGGAGATGCTGTTGTCTGAGTATGACATTGAGTATCGAGCTCAGAAAGCTATTAAAGGTAGTATCTTGGTTGACCACTTGGCACATCAACCAATTGAGGATTATCACTCTGTTTAGTACGACTTCCCTGATGAGGAGATTCTGTATTTGAAGATGAAATATTGCGATGAGCTTACGCTCGATGAAGGGCCAGAGCCTGGTTCCCGATGGGGTGTGTTGTTCGATGGCGCTGTTAATCAGTATGGAAATGGTATTGGAGCAGTAATTATTACTCCCAGGGCACACATTTTCCTTTTACAGCAAGGCTAACTTTCAAATGCACGAATAATATGGCGGAGTATGAGGCATGTATTATGGGTTTGGAAGAGTGTATTGATCTTAGGATCAAACATCTTGATGTTTATGGTGATTCGGCCCTTGTTGTTAATCAGATTAAGGGTGAATGGGAGACGAATCAACCTGGCCTCATCCCATACAGAGATTATGCGAGGAGGATTTCAACTTTCTTTACTGAGGTTGACTTTCATCATATTCCTCGAGATGAGAGTCGGATGGCAAATGCTCTTGCTACGCTTGCTTCCATGATTGTGGTGAAATATTGGAATGAAGTTCCCAACATTACCGTGATGCGCTTGGATAGACCAACTCATGTGTTTGCAGTTGAAGAAGTGAAAGATGATAAGCCATGGTATTTTGATATCAAGTGCTTTCTCCAGAGTCAGATTTACCCGCCGGGGGCATCTGTTAAAGACAAGAAGACTTTGAGGAGATTATCTGGTAGCTTCTACCTTAATGATGATGTGCTTTATAAGAGGAATTTTGACATGGTTCTGCTCAGATGCGTGGATAGACACGAAGCAGGCCTGTTAATGACTGAAGTCCATGAGGGTTCATTTGGTACTCATTCCAATGGACATGTCATGGCTAAGAAGATGTTGAGAGTAGGCTACTATTGGCTGACAATGGAGTCTGACTGCTGCAGATACGTGAAGAAATGCCACAAGTGTCAGATTTATGCGGATAAGATTCATATTCTCCCGACACTTCTGAATGTCATTTCATCACCATGGCCTTTCTCCATGTGGGGAATTGACATGATTGGCATGATAGAGCCAAAGGCGTCGAACGGTCACCGATTTATTCTCGTAGCAATTGATTACTTCACCAAATGGGTTGAAGAGGCATCGTATGCGAATGTGACCAGGCAGGTGGTCGTGAAGTTTATCAAGAATCAACTCATATGCCGTTATGGTGTGCCAGACAAGATCATTACTGATAATGGATCTAACTTGAACAACAAGATGATGAAAGAGCTGTGTAGCGAGTTCAAGATTGCACATCATAATTCTTCTCCTTATAGACCCAAGATGAATGGGGCTATTGAAGCTGCTAATAAGAACATCAAGAAGATTATCCAGAAGATGGTTGTTACGTACAAAGATTGACATGAGATACTGCCATTTGCTTTGCATGGTTATCATACATTTGTCCGCACTTCAATATGGGCAACCCCTTTCTCTCTTGTATATGGCATGTAGGTTGTGCTCCTCGTAGAGGTTGAGATCCCATCAATGAGAGTCTTGATGGAAGCCAAGTTGACTGAGGCTGAATGGGTTCAGTGTCGTTATGACCAATTGAACTTGATTGAAGAGAAGAGATTGACTGCCATGTGCCATGGTCAGTTATATCAGCAAAGGATGAAGAAAGCCTTTGATAAAAAGGTCAAGCCTCGTGTGTTCCGAGAAGGTGACCTCGTGCTCAAGAAATTTTTTTCTTTCGCGCCCGATTCCATGGGCAAGTGGACTCCAAACTATGAAGGTTCATATGTTGTTAAGAGAGCCTTTTCAGGCGGTGCTTTGATACTTACAACTATGGATGGGGAGGATTTCACTCGTCCTATGAATTCAGATGCAGTCAAGAAATACTTCACCTAAAAATAAAAACAAAATAGCTCGCTAAGTTGAAAATCCGAAAGGGCGACTTAGGGAAAAATAAGCGTCTCGGTGGATTGAAAACCCGAAAGGGCGATCCAGGCAAAAGTTAGAGACATAAAAAATGAATATATATATATATATATATATATATATATATATATATATATGTATATATATATATATATATATATATATGTATATATATATGTATATATATATATATGTATATATATATATATATATATATATATATATATATATATATATATATATATATATATCCCGCTAGATTGAGTACCCCACCCTAGGGTAATTTAGGCAAAAATTAGGGATCTGGCAAGTAACTGCATCCTGACAAGACTTTGTTCTACATCTGTCATCTGTCAAAGATACTCGCTCAGTCATCGTCAACTGAAGCTTCAAATACATTGGATTCAGAGTTGGTGGAGAAATGGTCATTATGTCCAATGTAGCCTTTTTCCAATATATATCACCAATTTCAAATTTGTAAAGATCCATGGAGTCTCGCCATTTGCGGACTACCATTCTATCAAATAAATTTGAGCCTTTATCCAATTCTTTGCACTCTTATTTGTTTTTGTTTAACAAATCTTTGCATGTTTTAATTAATAAATATCATTGTTTTAATGAAATAAAGTTTTTATAAATTATTTTTAAACAAAGTGAACATTCACAATGACTGAAAGAATAAATGGAATGTCTTCAGTGCTCTCCCAAGGATAGTACGATCTCCAAAAGGGTAAGACATTTGTTTACATTCTGGCATGTTTATATCCTCTTCATCATCTTTCAGGTTGTCTCCCCAGAGAGCGCAGAGAGAGTGATGCATCCTCAACTCCCCCAGAGAGTCTGATTCTAGCATTTGTGTTTTATCAACTATATGGTTGTCATCCCCTCTGTGGACTGACCTAAAATCCCTTATAGATTGATAAAAGTTGATATGCTATCTATTCATGAGGAAGTTTGTCTTTCCCCAGTGAGCGGAAGTTCCCAGCATGAGTATAAATCCTTAGCAGCGTTAGCTTGTGTTCCCCGTAAAGTTATCTTTCAGATATCTCCTCAGTAGTAGTTACTTAAAGCAGTTGGTGAAGGGTTGTTCCCTGTTTCATCCCTAGCATGGCACGTGTTGACGTAAGATTTGTTTCCGATCCTCTTAGCCAAAATAGTTCCTCCGGAGATACTTGTAGTTATCCTTAGCAGGTTGGCTTACAGCTCGCCCCAACAAGGTTGCTTACAGCAGACTATCCCCAGTATGATCGCCCACAGTCTATCCCCAGTGGAGTTGCCTGATCGGAGCCTGATGATTTGTTTTCCCTCCTTATTGGAAAGTTTCCTCCAAGTTGAACTGGTGGTGAAGATGTTGTGTTCTTCCCCAGCGGAGCAGTGGTTCTCTCTCCTCATAGCAGAGATATCTCTCCAGCAGATGAGAGAAAGTGTTTTGATTGTTGGAACTTCTGTTTGGCGGTTGTTCCCCACAGAGTTTCATATCATTCCTTGATGAGTTCGTCAATAGAGTTTCTTCTACGATGGATCTTATCCGTGTTGAGCTCCCTAGTAGAGTTTCCTCTACGATTGATCTTTTGTCTGTTTACCAGCAAATCCCTGGCGATGACCCTGTATGTTCCCCATCTAACTTTGCCTGATCCCAGTTTGACATTGGCATCCCGTCCAAGTAGAAGACGTTTCCCAATGTTGAGGGATTTTGAGGAAGATGTGTTGTTTGCTTCTCCAGCGGAGCAATTTGTTCTTTCTCCCGGTAGCAGAGATGTCTCTTCAGCAGTCAGAAGAGAATGTTTGATAGATGAGTCTGTTTGGTGGTTGTTCCCCACAGAATTTCTCATTATCCCCTGATAAGATCCCCAGTAGAGTTCTTCTATGATAGATCTTATTGGTAGCTCTGCATGTTCCCGAGAATTGTCGGAAGATCCCCAACAGTTGGTAGCTGAGACTTTGCCTATCCCTGGAGGTTGATAGCTGTGACCTTTGCTTATCCCCGACGGTGGTCTTTGTCCCCAACGGTGATCTGTGGCTCCTGGTATTTGATGCTCCTCACCAGATTTGATTTCTCCTGTGGGCCCGACTCTTCTCTTTTGAGATGTTATACTGGATGTCTGTCCGTTGATTCTCGGACCTGTTTGTGTTAGATATGTCTGTTTGTCAACATTAATCATACATAAACCATGCATATACATGTATAATTATAGCATTCAGATATCCATATTGCATTCTTTGCCATATATCTTTGCTTGTTATCTCCTGCTGTTGGTGAAATGTTCTTCCCCAAGCAGATGTTTGTGTCTGATCTCTCCATATAGAGTCAGTCCCATAAGCAAAAAATTTCTATCTTTCCTTCTATATTCCCCACTGAGTTATGTCCTCATGGATGATTATTGTTTCAGTTTCCTCCTCAATTATATATTGGAAGGAATTACTCTCATGAGTTATATCCTCATTGGGTTGAGTCTTGTTAATTGTGTCTTTCTAGTTTGTTCCTAGATTGACTCCTTTCTTGTGGTTTCCCCTACAGATCCCTGTGGTTCAGGTGATCAATTGCTCAGTAACCAGTAATTGTTCATCTTGTCCCCGACAGATTTGCGTGGCTTTCTACCCAGTAACCGGTAGTTGTAAGTCCTATTTCTGTGGTTTTCTACCTAGTAACCGGTAGATGTAATCCCCTCTTTGTTGGTTTTCTTTATCCAATATTCGGTATTGATATTCCTTCATTTTTGAGTATACCACCCAGTAACCGGTGATATATCTCTGGGATAGTTGCTCTTATCAAGCAACTCATCCCCAGCGAGTCATCTTTCATTTACCCTTGTTTGGTAACGATTGTTTCTCCCTTTTTATTGGTCATCATTTTATACCCAGTAACCGGTATCCCGATGTCCTTTCTTTTTTGGTTGATTTATCCTTTATTAACCCAGTAACCGGTTGTGGATAATCTTCCATGCGAGTATGTTATCTACGTTCTGACGGCAATAGATAATATATCTCATGCGCTCTTCAGTTGAAGTCTTTTGCTTCCCCAGTCGAGTAAGATTCGTATTTCCTTATGAAATCGAATGTTCATCCTGTAAATCGAGTTTGCTTTTTTCAGACCTCCTTTTGGATGATGAGTGTTTTGGATATGTTCCCAATTGACGCCTGGTTGGTCACCTATTATATGCCCAGTAACCGGTATCCCTGGTGCTCCTTTCTTCTGCTCCCTATTATGACTTTTTGTCCCTTGTGGAGTCAGATTTTCCTGAGTTGAGATGCCTTTTTAGGTCCTTCTCATATGTTTCGGATGATTGATATCTCTCACCCTTATACCGGTTTTAGATATTCTTTCTCCCTGAGCGTGTTTATCTCTCACCCTTATATCGGTGTTTTGATCACATGTCTCTCTTTGAGTTTATTACCCAATAACCGGTAATATCTTGTTATTGCTTCCTCAGCTGAGTCCTTTGCGGACATCCCCGTCTGAGTCCGGATTTTTATCCGAAGTATCCTTTGTGGATAGTTTTGCTGTATTGGCATATTTCCTAATACATGCATCTTTGCGTCAACTCGAGTCTTTCCATTGATTTATTTTCATGGAATCCCTTCGTGTCTCCCAGCAAGTACTCAAGTCGTGACCTGCTCACGCATTTTACCCTATTTTCCCCAGAGTCTCTGTCTCTTTAATGAGTGTACTACTCCTATGGATTTTTCGGTCTCTCTCTAATTTCTTTTTCCTTTGTGGTCATATCTCCCCACAAAGTATTAACTTTTGCATGCATACATCTGCATCATGAGGTCTCTTAGGGACCAAAATTCGTCTCTTTGTTATTATTTAAACCCATTCTACCTCGTCGAAACGAATATTTTAACCTTCATATCTCCGTATTGAATGACCTTAAATAGGGGCATATGTAAGACCCTAATTTTGACCCTAAGATCCCTCATGGCATCATATCATTTGCTCATTGCATTACCTCAAGGATCATAGCATGTATGGCTCCTTTACCCTTGGGTTGGGACTTGTGTGAGTTGGTTTGAGACCACCAAGCATGATTGAATTGTATATTATTGCTTTTATTATTTTTCTTAACTAACCAAAAGCACAAAAATATGTCACTAACATCTTTTGTTTTGAAGCTCAAGTGATCACATGTGTCATTGCTCCTAGGAGGCTCCTAAGCTCAATGGAATGGCTAGATGAAGATGAAAACAAGCATGAAAATGGTTCAAAAAGCTCTCAATCATCATATTTTCCAATTAGATCAAGATAAACCAAAGGGCTCGAGGCTTGTTTCCCAAGGAAACCCTAATTCAACTGTGCATTGATTGTGCCTTGCTCATGAAGCAACCTCAACCTATGATCAAATTAAATCAAGGGAAGTTCTTTCATTCATTATTTTATGAATATATGATCCCATGTGAGTATCCTCAATCATTCATTCATCAAGATTTGAAGTTTGGACTTGAGAAGTTGACCAGTCAAGTCATCTGACTATTTTGAGATCCACTGAGACCTAACTTTTGATGTGTTTGTCAAATGAAGATGACCCCAAGAGAAACAATGTTCTTAAGAACCATATGAACAACTTTCATGTTCATCAAAAATCCATTTTAAACTTGGAAGGTCATCATTCATTTCAAAACATTATAGGTCATTTTGACTAAAACCCTAATTTTGGGTCAACTTCCCAAGGACCTAACTTCTTCAGTTTTTATGATTTTTAGGTAAGACCAATTGCATTGTAAATATTAAGATGTCTAATTCAATTGTTATGTTGGACAAAATTTCATAATCCTAAAATAAACACATGTGATAATACAAAACATTATAGGTCACTTTGGACCAAAACCATTGAATCTTGAAAAAGTCCAACTTCAAGTACCTATAACGTTCTCATCAAAAATCTAAATGATTCAAAATTTGATTCTAAATTGATCATATTGGAAAGATCTACAACTTTGATGTTGAAGGTTTTTTCATTTGAGGCTTTCATCATTAAAACATAAAGGCTTGAAGTTGGTCACTTTTGGCAAAAAAATTCAAAGGGAACTTATACATGTTTTGTACCTCAAACTTCAAGGCCAGTTTTCACAATTTTCCAAAACTCCAAATGGATTTTTGTCCAACATAGCTTTTGTTCCTTATGTAAAGACCTTTCCAACCATTACTCACATGCCTATGTTTGGATTTTCTATATGGGACTTTCGAAGAGATGAATGTGTAGGTCCAAATATGCAATTCACATGGAATCTTCATGCACAAGCAAACACAAGGCCAATTGCACGTCCAATTCAATTCAGAATGAGCTCAACTTGCAATTACACTTGAGTTTGGGCCTCACATGCGCCTGTACAGGCCCATGCATGGAGGACCCAAAGCTTCATGCACATGAGTTTTTCCCTCATTGCTTGCAGCTCAGCTATAAATACATGCCTTGCCTCATTCAAATCTCAACCTTAAGGCAACCTGAAGCTCTGCTGAAATCCATACCCAACCATACTCAAAGGAATTCTGATTTTTATTTCTCAATTTCAAATCTGAATTTCAACTTCCTTGGTTGATCTTCAGGTTCCAATTCCTAAGCCTTGCATCTTCATCATTTCCTGATCAAATTGGAAGGAAGAGTTTGAGTGGATCGTGCTGCACAAAGTTGTTCTTCAAAGGTTTATCCTCTAACTGTTTTGATCTATATTTTGCTTCATTATGTGAAATGCTCGTGTTCAAAGTGTTTTCTGAAGTCCTCGTGCAAGAGGCAGGCCAGTGGTGGTCTTAATTTTATGTTTTGAAGCTTTTTAGTTTGCATACCTAGATTTTCAAGCTCAGATTTCTCACTTGATAGAGATCTTGAGGACAATCCAAGGTTACAGGGGTGATGTACATCACCCTAGCTTCATTTTGGTACCTGGCTCATGCATTTTGGTTGAGGTTCAAAAATCTGCAACTAGTGGCCGGAGTTGGTTGGTCCACCACAGAAGATGGTGGTTTCCACCACCATCCCCACGTGGATGAGTCTGAGCCATTGGATGATGTTTAAATGATCTAATCGTGGCCATGCTTTCTATTGACCTTTTTTAATTCAGTGTGTGACGCGTTTGACTTGAGACTATGATGGAAACGCGCTTCTGAGCCCTTGGATGTTGCCATGTCAATTAATGAAATTGATCCAAGGGGCGCTGATTTTTCATATTTTATTATTTCTCTTTTAATTTCCTTCAAATTCTTTTATTTTCAAAAATTCATAACTATTTTATTTGGAATCACAAAAATATGAGACCAACACTAAAAATTTTCTTGAAAAATCTAGTTTCATAATCTGATTTTTAATTATTTTTGTGATTCCATTTAATATTTTTTGTGAATTATTTTGTTTTTGATAGTTTTTAATTCATTTTAAATACTTTTTGATATCCAAAAATTCCAAAAATATTTTCTTAACCCATATGGATCATGATAAGTCTATGAAAAATATTCTCATCAATTTCTTAATTGATTTGAGATTTATTTGAGATTTTTATTCATTTGTGTTATATTTTATTGTCTTTAATTGATTTTAAAATAGTTTCTGTTTTCAAAAAATGTTGAGAAAATTTGTCAAACCTTGTTTGACCATGTTAGACCTATGATGATTCAATTGGACTTGTCCAAGTTGATTTGAATTGAATTTGAGGTTTGACCATATTTTGTTCATTTTATTTTATGTTTTATTTTAATTCCAAAAAGTACCAAAAAATATGTTTGACTTTGTTGACTTCTAATCTTCATTTCTCTTCTGTTTTACATTGGTTGATGATGATTTCATTCACATTTGATCATTGTGCTTTGATTATGTCATTTGAATTCTCCTCTTTTATTCATTTCATTTCATCTTCATCTTCTTCTTTTTATTTTGGCCAATGAGTTAATGATTTGTGGTTGGTCTTGACATATGAGAGGCTTAACCTTCTTTGATCCAAATCAAACTCAACTTGATTAAAGATCAAGTGAGTTGCTTTGTGTCCAAGATAGGTTGCTTCTTGGTCAAGCAAAAAACCTAAAATCCATACAAGGCTTTTCTTCTTTTCTTTTGGCATGGCAAGTTGTAGGAGCTTGGCTTACTAGTCATGATCTCTAACTTGTGTTTATTTGCCTATAGTTTTATTGACCGACCTCAGATAGGTGTGACTACTACATTAGTCCACTTACGATTGCTTAACATAGCGCTAAATTGTCTTATGACACACTAACACTAACATTAACTACTAACTACTAACTTTAATTCAAGCATTTAATTTCTTACAATTTACTTTAATGCAATTTACTTTCTTGCTCATTTATTCATATTGCCTTTTCCCTTTGCTCACTTGAGCTCATATTTTATGTTTATGCCATTTTCCTTTTGCTCATTTGAGCTCATTATTGTATATAAATATATTGTTGCTTTGTGATTGTTTTGTCTTTGTTTGTGTGAACCCAATGCAAAAAGGAGAAAGGACTTAGAATTAGGACCTTACCTATGCTTAAAGGAGTTCAATAGCAACTAGGTCTCATGCCTTTAGAATGCTAAACTTGTCGAAGAGCAACTAGGCCTCATGCCTTTAGAATGCTAAATCTTAAAGTTGACTTCAAAGGACCCCTAATCTAAACTCATTCTTTGTCCATTCCTCTTATTACATTGTGAACTTTTTGATGTTTATTCTTGTGTGATAGGGATTCCAAACTTGAGATAGTAAGGAGGACCATTGTCATGAATAGCCAAGTTAAGAGAGACAGGCCAAATGGAGATCCTAGGAGCTTGAATGAATGTTTGTTTGATTGCTTGAGTTATTTGCTAAGTCCAAAGGAAAGGAGCATCTTGAATCATCTTTATGATCTCAAGAAAAGGAACTCCAAGGGTTTTATCTCTTCTCTTATCTTTGCATGTTTAGGACTAGCCCTTCTCTTCTTCTCTCCACTCTAACCCAAGCCAAACTCATTTTGTGTAAACTTTGGTATTCTTTTCAAATTAGAAACCTAGGCCTTATGCCTTTGATTTTTTCAAACTCTTTTCATTAATACTCATTGTGAATAAATCTTAAGTCAACTTTGACTTCATTTTGTGAATACTTATAATTTGTAAATACAACTCACTTCAAGTGATTTTTGTGGTTCCAATGACCACCTTTGTTAAAAAACTTTTTCATAAACATTAGCCATAGGTTTGAGTTATCATAGTGGTTGATGTAAACCTCACCTTATCCTTAGT
The DNA here is from genome assembly GCF_024323335.1 of Lathyrus oleraceus. Taxonomy (NCBI): domain Eukaryota; kingdom Viridiplantae; phylum Streptophyta; class Magnoliopsida; order Fabales; family Fabaceae; genus Lathyrus; species Lathyrus oleraceus. The sequence continues at coordinate 529,604,128 of NC_066581.1, forward strand.
AATTGGACTATAAGTCTTCCATACTTATTATAGAGTGGATCCCTCACTAGTATGTTGAAGCTCTCCTCACATGGTGGATTGTTGGTTTAGGTTGAGTTTTCTCCCTTTGATAACAAAAGACCTTAAGGCTTTTGATCAAATCAATTCACCTATATTTTGAGATTTTTACCCCAAACTACGAGGTTTTGATCCTACCTTCGTGATGGTATGTAGGAAATGGGTTCATCCATTCAAACAACAAAATTGTAAATAATATGTATATTCTTTTCTCATCCCCCCAATCTTGTTTGCACATATTTTCACAAATACCAACCTGTAATACCCCAAAATTTACCCTTCATTTTTCTTGGAAGCATGGGATTATGTTTTACACTTCATTAGCATCATATTAGGTCATACTCATTGCATACTGCATCAGTGACATGGAGATCAGGTTTTGATCGATCACTCCTTAACAGAAGGAGCCCACACAAAGCAAGATTGAGAATTGGACTTAATTTTCTAAGTATACAAGTCTCAAGGGTCTCAGGGGGGTCCAAGTATCTTATTATGGTCCTCAGTTCATCAGTGAAGGATTCAAAGCTATCAGAGTGTTCATCTGGATTTAATCAGAAATTAGGGTTTCATGGCTACTTGCAACAGGCAATGTTTGGTTGGAAGTAGAGGAGCTCATCCATGTCATGATTAGAGAGGCATCTTGGCCTAGGAAGATTCACAATTATCTCAGAAAGATCCATTGGCAATCAGTGGAATCAGTTCTTGATCATTTTGCCCTAAAGCTAGGGTTTGGTATAAAATCAGTTTATTTCTGATTCTTTGGGTGAAACTCTCTTCCATGCCCCTCCATATGTCCACAAGGGTCTATATACAAAAAATCAGCTCTTTATTTGAGCTAGAAGTGCTCCAATTGATCAATGGAATCGGGAATCAGACAATTTGGGAAAAGTCAACTATAGGGCCAGAAAAGTCAACTCCTGACATTTTGAGAGTGGAATCTCAAAATCCATGCCTAGGGGATCCTACATGTGAAATTTGATCAAGTTTGGATCATGGATTCATCATTTAATCAGGAATTGGAAAAGTTACTTAATTTGGAAATGGTTGACTTTCCATTTAGGACAAGTTTTCATGATCGTTGCAATCACTTTAAGCCCATTTTGTATCAAGATAAAAGCTCCATTTGAAAATGTCTCCAACATGAAAGTTGTTTCTCTTGTTCCAAGCTTTCTAGAGATATAAAGTTTGCTCCATTTGGATTAGAATTGAGAAAGTTATGCTCAGTCAAAGTAAGACATTTTTTAGGACACTTAGAAAAATTTCTAAGTCCAAAATCTTCAAAATTTTTCAAGACTTCTTGGCCTGTTTTCTTGCACTTCAAGGTATTATTTGAAAATACTTTCTTCACAAAAATTGTACATTGCCATGTCCTCTTTCACATACTTTTGGAATCATCTCATTTGGATCCATGGTTTGAGAGATACATTCATTTAAAGTGGGCACCATGACTTGATTTTCTAGGCAGATTTTGGGCCTGGCTGGCCCAATCAGATTTTCTAAGCATGCTGCACAAACCAGTCACGTTTTTTTACCTCTTTTGGCCATGCATTGGACATCCATTCACTTAAGTTTGGCCCAAAATAACAACATTTTACACCTCACTTCACACTTTTATTCTTATGGATAAATCACTTATTAAAAAGCCCATGAGAACACCTAATCCACCCTATTTAAGAAGCTGAAACCCTAACCCTAAAGGAGCATTGGGATTTCATGGCAAGGAGGCAAAACTTCATCACATATCAGATTCCATTCCACGTCTATTTTCCATTAGGTAATCATCTCTTCCATGACCATGTTTTGATATATCTATGCTTGCTTACCATGTTCATCACCATTAATCCTTCCATTTTCGTATTTCTTTTTCTTATTTAAAATATTTTCTTCGTCCGTAAAATTACCCAAAAATATTTTTCACTTTTCTTAACGTTTTATTTAATTTTATATAATTTTTATTTTCGTATTTTTTTAATATTAATATTTTATTTTAATTATTTATTCTAAATGGTCCATTTTAACACACTTTTTTTATTGATTTTATTTTTATGACTTAAAATTATTTTTAGAATTTGATTTTTGGGATGAAGGTTGGCCACTGTCTCATGGTCAACCTGACCTTTTCTTGGAATTTTATTTCATATTTTCAATTTATTTTGGATTTATTGTTTGACCTAGTTTGGTTGGTTGACTTTTAATTTGACTTCTGTTTTATTTTAATTAATTCACGTACCAATTTTTATTATTTTTAAAATATTTTTGGGGGATGATGATGTCCTGACCCCACCTTATTTAGTTTAATTTTTCATAATTTTATTGATTAATTTACTATTTATTCTTGATTCATTTCTAACCTAGTCTCATTAATTGACTTTTGGTTTGACCTCTGTTTTATTTTAATTAATTTATGTACCAAATTTCGTTATGTTTAAAATATTTTTGGGGGATGATGATTTCCTGACCCCACCTCATTTAGTTTAATTTTTAATAATTTTCTTGATTAATTTACTATTTATTCTTGATTTATTTCTAACCTAGTCTCATTAATTGACTTTTGGTTTGACCTATGTTTTATTTTAATTAATTCACGTGCCAATTTTCATTATTTTAAAAATATTTTTGGGGAATGATGATGTCCTGATCCCACCTTATTTAATTTAATTTTTCATAATTTTCTTGATTAATTTGCTATTTATTTGTTATTTTTTAAGTTGACTTGAATTTTCATTTGACTTCTTTATGATCGATGTTTGACTTAGGGATTGCTTATGGCAATTGAAGAGATCTTTTGATCCTCCCTCGTTCATCTCATATGCCATGTATTAGAGGCCTTTTACCTTGATTTTATTTGGTCCTTACCTCATTTCCTGATTAAATTATTCAGTGGACCCTTCGTGTGCATATTTTCATCTGTTTGATTCATCTGTTATCTTTTATACTTGTTTCTCTCATTCATGCTTTCTATTGCTTGATTATTTAACATGTTCATACTCCCATGCATTGTTTAAATGCTCCATTATTTGATTCTTTAGTTTGATTATATATTGTTTATTTATCCGATCTGATTGATAACTGTTGCCTACTTGTATGATGTATGAGGCATATATTCTTATTGTTTGTTTGCCATGAACAATCCCCATTCATAAAAAATGTACCCCTCTCCCATAAAGTGTATACTATTTATTTCTTTATTTCTTTAGTCACCTGTTAATAGAAGAATCAAAACGAACATCCGATAACCATTTCAAAATAAGATCAAAAGCTCGATCCAACGTCGAGTAATCATTTTCAAAACTTAACAGAACCAGCACGCATTCATCCATCCTCTTGTAAGTCGATTGCCTCAGGCATCGCCATCTACCTGTAAGTCGATTGCCTCCGGCATCGCCATCTACCCTTATTCGTAACTCCTCTCCGTGCTCCATCCGTCGACTCTTGTTCCGTTTAGATAGCACCCATTAGGTAGAACCCTTTGTATGATAACATAGGTAGAATTCCCTTATTCTTTGCATGCTAACATTAGGTAGATGTTCCCCTTTGTAAATCCTAACACATAGGTCCATATTGCATGACAACTCTAGAGCAGAGCTTCCCCATTTTTAGACCTTCCTTGCGTCTCCGATCTTGTGGCATGTCAGTCCGTTCTATAGCAAAGAGGTAACTGCCTAAGACTCGATTCAGCGAGCTGTGACACCAACTGCTAGGACGTTTAACACACTACCCACCCTCCTTTGACACAGCTGGTGTCCTCTTTTGTAAGTCCATGTTCAGATGGCTATCCTTAACCCCTAGTTAGCCGAACTACGTTTTGCTCTGATTCTCATTCCATATGAGATACGTAGGCATAAGACGCGACGTCTTACCGAGCACACTTCTCTTTAACCCATAGGTAGCCGAGCTACGAAGACTCTGATTCTCATACTCAGATGAGATACGTAGGCAGTGGATGCGACATCCTTGCGAATCGTTTTCTTTTAACCTTCCTTTTAGTAAATAGTACTTTAGATATACCTACACCCTTTAGACTAGAACAACACTTATGAAAAGGGCTCCCTAGGAGTACCTAGGTTGTTTTGGGTGCTTAAAACCTTCCCATTGCATAACCAACCCCCTTACCCAGATCTCTGACATTTTTACTAGTTTTTGATTCGATAAAACTTTTAGGTTTTTGTTCGCTTTCTAACCATTCCTTTGGATAAATAGAAGTGCGGTGGCGACTCGACTTGTATGGTTTACCTTGGATTTAGTCAATATCTCTAATGGTAACGAATACCCCGCTACACAACCTATAATACATCTTTGCAAAAAGGGCTCCCTTAGAGTACTAAGGATGTTTTGGGTGCTTAAAACCTTCCCATTTCATAACCAACCCCCTTACCCAAATCTCTGACATTTTTATTAGTTTTTGATTTGATAAAACTTCTTACTTGGTTTTTGTTCGCTTTCTAACCTTTCCTTTGGATAAATATAAGTGCGGTGGCGACTCGAATTGTATGCTTACTTTTGATTTAGTCAATAAATCTAAAGGTAACGAATACCCCGCTACAATCGGTATTCGATATCATACTCTGATAACAACATCTACCAACGAGCAATCCTCTCAGTTAAAGCAGGCTTCTCTAATATATAATTGATCGGATCCATTTTGGATATCAACCAAGTGGTATGATTCAACATATATTGGTGCAGACACTTAGCAGCCCAAGCCAATGTGCAACAAGTCTTCTCAAGCATAGAATACCGAGTCTCACAGTCGGTGAACGTCTTACTGAGGTAGTAAATTGCAAATTCTTTCTTTCCAGTCTCATCTTGCTGACCAAGAACACAACCCATACTCTCATCAAGCATAGTCAAATACATGATCAACGGTCTTCCTACAATAGGTGGAGACAAAATCGGAGGTTCAAGCAAATATTCCTTGATACTATCAAAAGATTTCTGGAAGTCTTCGGTCTAATCACATGACTGGTCTTTTCGAAGAAGCTTGAATATAAGCGCACATGTGGCAGTCATGTGTGAAATAAATCTGGAAATATAATTCAAACGGCCGAGAAAACCTCTGACTTGCTTCTCAGTTTTGGGCGCAGGCATCTCTTGTATTGCTTTGACCTTGGCAGGATCAACCTCAATACCTTTCTCGCTGGCAATGAAGCCCAACAACTTACCAAAACTCATACCAAAAGTACACTTATTAGGATTCAAGCGGTGTTATATTTCCTCAAACGCTGGAATAGCTTCAACAAATGCTCAACATGTTCCTCTTCATCAATTGATTTAGCAATCATGTCATCGACATATACTTCAATATCTTTATGCATCATATCATGAAAAAGAGTAGTCATTGCTCTTTGGTAAGTCGCACCAGTATTCTTTAGACCGAAAGGCATCACTCTATAACAGAATGTTCCCTAAGGTGTAATGAATATGGTCTTCTTTATATCTTAGGGTGCCATCTTGATCTAATTATATTTGGAAAATCCATCCATAAACGAAAAGACTTTGAATTTAGCAGTATTGTCTACTAAAATATCAATGTGTGGCAAAGGGAAATCATCTTTCAGACTGACTTTATTCAAATCTCTATAGTCGACACACATGCGGATTTTTCCATGTTTCTTCGGAACGGGCACAATATTGGCCACCCATTGCGGATACTCAGCGGTTACAAGGAAACCGGCATCAATCTGCTTCTGCACTTCCTCTTTGATCTTCACAGCCATATCAGGGTGCGTTCTTCTCAAGTTATGCTTGATTGGCAGTCATTCTGGCTTCAACGAAAATCTATGCTCCACAATCTCAGAATCCAAACCAGGCATGTCTTGATAGGACCAAGCAAACACATCTGAATACTCTCGAAGAAGATCAATCAACCCCTTCATGACGTTTGGGCACAGTCGAGACCCAATCTTGACTTCCTTCACATCATCCTCGGAACCCAAGTTGACTAACTCAATCTGCTCTTCGAACGACTGAATGGTCTTTTCATCTTGCTCAAGAAGATGAGATAATTCATCATTCACTTCTTCATCACTTTCCTCCTCGGCCTCAAACACAGGGAATTCAAAATTTGGAGAAGAAGAAGGATCATTGTATTCAATGGGTTTAGAAACCAACCTGCATAATGATTTGATATTTTGATGTTAGAGAAGTGGATTTGTGACCAAATATTATGCAGATGGACAATTATATTGTTTATTTATGTTTTTTATGATTACCCTTTTCAGAACAAAGCAAAAAGTAAAAACAAAACATCATAGATATGGATGAATAGAATTAATTTTATTAATGATCAATTTGAAAATGCCCAACAGTGTTCGCTTCTCCCTTAGGCATAGGAGAAGGATTTTAAAAACATATAAAAGCAATTACTTAGATCGATGTAAAATAACAGGAACATCAACAGCAGTCCAATTGTTGCAAGCCTTTCCATGCGTCATAAAATTGGTGCAGTTTTCCTCTTCGTCATCTTCTAGCACAGCAGCTAAGTGTTGTTCATTGCCATGAATGAACCCTCCGCTACGGAAGCTAAGTTGCATATCTTCAGACCTTGCAGTTGATGAACCTCGCTGGAATCCCAAACCGGTTATGCCTTTGTTGTCGGAGACCTCTACCATGCGCCCCCACTGATCAACATTGCCTTCTTCTAAAATCTTCCTTGCATCTTTCAACGAGGACATAGGTGCCCCAACTCTCTTTTCAGCAGCAATAGACAAGGCTTGGAACGGAGTTCCAACCTCATCCTCAGCTTCAACATAAGAGAAAGATGACAGGTGGTTAACCAACAGCGTCTTCTCCCCACCAACAATTACAAGCTTTCCATTCTTCACAAATTTGAGTTTCTGATGCAAAGTGGAGGTAATAGCTCTTGCCTCATGGATCCATGGCCTTCCCAACAAGAAACTGTAGGTCGGGTGGATATCCATTACTTGAGAAGTAATTTGAAAATCACTCGGACCTATCTTAACTGGAAGGTCCACTTCACCAATAACTGCTTTGCGCGAACCGTCAAAATCTTTGACGATTACACCGCTATACCTCATAGGCTCTCCTTGATATGACAACTTTGAAAGAGTTGACTTCAGCAGTACGTTTAACGAAGACCTGGTGTCAACAAGCACATTTGACAAAGCATCCTCTTGGCAGTTCATAGAAATGTACAAATCCAGATTATGATTTCTGCCCTCCTCAGGGAGTTCTTCATCATAGAAGCTAAGATTACTGCAAGAAGTGATGTTAGCCATGATATGATCGAATTGATCCACTATAACATCATGTTCTACAAATGCTTGTTCCAAAACTCTCTGCAGTGCTTCTCTGTGCACTTCAGAATTCATGAGCAGAGACAACACTGAGATTTTTGAGGGGGTTTGGAGCAGCTGTTCCACCATATTGAACTCACTTCTCTTGATCAAACGAAGTACCTCATCACCATCATTAGCCTTCAAATCGTTGGGTTCACCAGACTTACCCTTTGAAGTACCAACTGGATCTATAACAGGCACTTCCACCTTCTTAATAACAACTGATTCTTCTTTATCCTTTAGGGACACCGACCCAAACACTCGACCACTGCGGGTCACCTTGGTAACATCAGCAATGCTCACTACAGAGCTAGTCGTAGGCAACGAGACCTCTTGACCACCTTCTATCATTGTAGCATTATACTAATACGACACAACTTTATCAGATGAATACGGGACTAGGCCCGCTAACCGTATAACCAATAGCGATACTGATCTATCGCTGGCATTGTTATTGTTGCTGCTGTCGTACTGGATTACCAATCTCTCTGGCTGCTTGAAAATGGGCATTATGACATTCACATTGTCATCTACATGGCGATATTGAACAATTTGAATCATGCCTTCATCCATCAGTCCTTGGATGTCCCTTTTCACAACTTTGCAACCCCTTGAATTAATACTACAAATATCACAACCATCATGGTCATGTTCACAATCACTCACCAAACAAATGTCCTTATGCATCTGCACTAAGGATCTCCGGATAAAACGAACATCAAAAACCTTAAACTCACCTGGACAACCATCCACCATATTCACATAATAATTTCCATGGGCGGGCAATGGATTTGCTTTCACATTCGGCGCACGGTCCTCAAAGAACACCATTCCACTCTTCATCGGCTTTTGAACCTCATACTTGAGCGAATAACAATTCTCGATATCATGTCTGGGTGTTCCTTGATGAAAAGCACAACAGAGCTTAGGCTTGTACCACCATGGAAGTGGTTCTGGAATTTGTGGCGGGTTTCTTGGTTGAAGTAGGTTCTTGAGAACCAAAGATGGATACAATTCTGCATAAGACATAGGAATCGGGTCGAAAGAGACCTTTTTCCTCTCAAAGTTTTGTTGATGATATTGTTGTTTGTATTGCTGTTGTTGTAGGTGTTTGTTCGTTGTTGTGGTTGTTGTTGTTGACGTTGTTGTTGTTGAACTGGTGTTGATTGATTATTAGAGAAAACTGGAATGACTGAAGATACTTGATGGTGATGTTGATAGGATGGTTGACTCCTCCTGATCTGAGGCCTCCTTTTCCTCCCACTTATTACTGCATTAGTTTCGTTGTCCTTCTTCTTCCCAAAACTACTGCCATACCTCTTACTTGACGATGCTTCATCTTTCGACAGTCGTCCTTCTCGGACTCCTTCCTCAATCCTCATCCCCATGTTTACCATTTCGGTAAAGTCACTGGGGGCACTAACAATCATACGTTCATAATAAAATGAACTCAGGGTCTTCAGAAAGATCTTTGTCATCTCTTTTTCCTCCAAGGGAGGAGTGATCTGAGCAGCCAATTCCCTCCATCTTTGCGTGTACTCTTTAAATGTCTCCTTATCCTTCTGAGACATAGACCTCAGCTGGTCTCTATCAGGCGCCATATCCACGTTGTACTTATTCACGATATTCCCAATCGGGCGTTCAACATAATCAGCATTATCATTCCTTCGAACATCAACTTGCGGCTTTGGCGGAGTCGAGAATACACGACCGCTGCGGGTCAGGCCGCTGACGTTGGCAATATTAACAGCAGATGAAGAGGGTAGGGGTACCTCTTTCCCATTCTCCAATGCTACAACATTGTAGCGATAAGGGACCGCCTTCTCAGAAGAAAATGGCACAGGGTCAGCTGGTTTAATGGTCAATGCGGGAGAAGCCTTCTGCTTGCTACCATCATACTTGATGATAACAGGCTCGGGGATTCGGAATACTGGAGAAATTACGTTGACTTCATCAGCATCTTCATCAACATTTCTGTTTTGAAGGATCTCAATGACTCCCTCATCCAGCATTTCTTGAACATCTTTGCACACCTGGCGACAACCTCTTTGATTAATAGAACAGACTCGACATCTATCGTGGTCATGCTCATAATGACTATAATCACACAGCAATCTATGCATCTTGACCAGAGATTGTCGAATATGACTGACGTATTTGACTTTGTACTTGCCAGGGCAGCCCTGGACCATGTTGACAGATTTCCCATGCTCGGGAAATGGGTTCTTCTTCACGTTATGACCTACGTCCTCGAAACACAGAATGCCATACCTCACAAGGTCTTGAACCTTGGTCTTCAAAGGGTAACAATTATCCACGTCGTGACCGGGAGCACCAGAATGATAAACACAATGCAATTCGGGCTTATACCACCACTGGGGGTTAGTAGGTATAGCCGGTGGGTCTCGTGGCGTAATCAACTTCCTCTCTATCAAAGAGGGATATAATTCTACATACGTCATCGGAATAGGATCGAAGGTGACCTTTTTCCTCTCGTAACTGGTGGTGGTTTGATTACTGTTTCAGGGCTGGTAGGCCTGCTGTTGCGGACGGTGTTGCTGTTGTTGATATTGCGGATGTGGTTGTTGCTGATTATTATTTTGTAGCTGATACTGTTGATTATCTCTAAAGACAGGTGCTATATGAGCCACCTGGTGCTGGTTACCGGCGGGATGCACGGTCTTCCTCCTCACAGAGGGTCTTTTTGGTTTCATATGGGAAGTCACAACATGTGCCTCTCCATCTTTCTTCTTTGCAAACGCCCCATAACGTTTGGCAGAAGAGCCTTCTTCTCTGGTCATGCGCCCTTCCCTGACCCCTTCTTCCAGTCGCATCCCCATATTCACCATCTCGGTGAAGTCAGAAGGAGCGCTGGCAATCATCCGCTCATAATAAAAAGAACTCAAGGTCTTCAAAAAGATCTTGGTCATTTCTTTCTCTTCTAGCGGGGGCACGATCTGCGCTGCTAGCTCTCGCCACCTCTGGGCGTACTCTTTGAATGTTTCCTTGTCCTTTTGGGACATGGCTCTCAATTGATCCCTATCGGGAGCCATATCCACATTATATTTGTATTGCTTGACGAAGGCCTCGCCAAGGTCATTGAAGGATCGGATGTTCGCACTGTCCAAACCCATATACCAACGCAGGGCAGCACCGGAAAAACTGTCCTGAAAGTAGTGGATGAGCAGTTGGTCGTTGTCGGTCTGAGTCAACATTTTCCTGGCATACATGACCAGGTGGCTGAGAGTACAAGTATTTCCTTTGTATTTTTCAAAGTCAGGGACCTTGAACTTCACGGGGATCTTCACATTGGGGACTAAGCAAAGTTCGGCAGCAGACTTGCCAAACAGATCCTTTCCTCGAAGAGTTTTCAATTCCTTACGAAGCTCAAGAAACTGATCGTTCATAGCGTCCATCTTCTCATAGACATCTGGGCCCTTAGACGGCTCAGAATGATAGATGGTGTCGTCTACTCTAGGCATAGTATGCACGACAGGAGGAGGAACAGCAAGGACCGGGCTGGATGCCGACAGAGAAGCAAAAGTAGGTACAGGGCCCTCAGGCATGAAATTAGGAGGCATCCCCCACAGGAATCCGGCTGGCATGGCCGTTGGAGCAAAGTGTGCACTAGCCGCAGGCACAGTTAAGGAGACAATCTCAGAATGACTGTCCTCTGGGGAGGAGTTGAAGGTGTCGGAGAAGACTGGCTCTGGGCAGCCATGAATGACTCCATCAGGGCAGTCAATCTGGCTACTTCCTCTTTCGGCTCGCGGTTCTCTTGTTCCAAATGATCCATCAGTCTTCAAATGTTGGCTCTGGTGTAGTACCGGTGAGTCAGCTTGTCTTCAAAATAAATGAAGAACACATAGTTAGACCATAGACCAAGAAACCTGGAGCAAAACCTACTGATGCATATGATGCATGCAATGCATATGATTTGTTTTTATTTATCAAAGGAACTTTTAGAGTTCTATTTGCAAATATTGGAAATATTAAACATTTATCACATATGGAAATATCTCATCAATAATATCTGGAAAATATTTTTACACCAAAGAAGTACAGTTTTGGTAACCTAATACAAGAGAGAAGGAAAATGATCATCCCATGGATCCCTAGTAACAATCATCTAAAGCTCTAGACACAGGAAGGTAAGATGCACGAAGCCTCTTCACCTCTTCCTCATAGGCTGCCTCCATATTTGCCTTCTCTTTGGCGAGTCGATCGTACTTCCTCTTCCAAAACTTGGAAGACTAAGGAAGTAGAGAAGTCCATGCATCATCAGGATCATCAATAACCTGATGCTCAAGGAACTCTATCAAAGCATCCTTCTCCTTGATCTGCTGAAGCAACTCCTCTCGTTCACGGATCCAAGCACGTGCACGGTCTTCGTCTCTCAACTCCTCTACTCCTTGGTCAGGGGGGGTTGAAGGCCCAGCCACTACCAAAGGCGTAGGTCTCGGATACTCGTAAGGCATGAGGTATTCGGAAGCTCTCCTCCTAACCCAAGAAGTATAAGGCTCCAAAGCGATACAGTTCTTCGGACCTAGCTCTTTCCTTCCTTTCCTATGGATCTTGCGCCAAGCGCGGACCATCCTGCCTTTCAAGCCTTGGGGATCTTTACCCTCCTAAAAGAACACACCCTCTAACAGAATGTTATTGGGTTTATCCTTTAGGGGGAACCCAAGTCGACGACGTGACAAAATAGGGTTATAGTTAATCCCACCACATATACCAAGAAGAGGCACATTGGAGAATTCACCATAAGAGTCGATAATCTGCACACCATCATACACACGGTTGTACCAAAAGATATCATCATTAGTGAGAGACATAAGTCTCGTAGACCATCGTAGACATCCTTTGTTCTCCTTGAAGGCGACCATCTGTAGCAAGTGCAAAATAAACCACTTGTGCAACAGAGGCAAACAGCACACAATGGTACCACCACCCTTTGCATTCCTCATATGCAAAGAAAAGTAAGTGTCACCCAACAGAGTCGGAACGAGATTAAGAGTAGAGAAAATCCTAATAGCGTTCACATCCATAAACTTGTCGATGTTGGGGAATAACACTAGCCCATAGATGAGGAGTACAAATATGGCCTCAAAGGCATCCTCACTCATGGCCTTCCCATACATAGTAGCTTGAGCAATAAGGAACTCAGAAGGGAGACCTTGAATTCCACCTTTGGTGGTCATATGCGCACCAACCAGAGATTCATCCATATGCAACATATCAGCTATCTCTTGAGAAGTAGGAATACTCTCTAAGCCACTGAACGGCAACTGGTCTAGAATAGGTATACCCATAAGGTAGGCATACTTCTCAAACATAGGCAAAAGCTGAAAATCCGGAAATGTGAAGCAACGGTACAAGGGGTCATAAAACTGCACCAATACACTCATCAATCCTTCATCCACTTGAGTAGTCAGAATAGACAGAAGCTTCCCAAAACGAGCCTTGAAACCCAAGGGATCTAATACATAGGATGTCAAATTCCTAAGCTCTTTCAAGTCGGGTCGTCTGAAACTGTACTTCTTTGTATTCCTTCTTTGTCTTTCCATGTCTGAAAATTTGCAAATAGACCTCTTAAGTTCCTTGAAAATTTTCTCATTATTGATGATATGGATGCAAATGGGTGCATGAATGCAACAATCACACTCAAGGATCAAGCAAAGCACACCAAACAAAGGTCATGGGATAGATCATGTCATCCTTAATATCAATCATCCATTTTGGTGGATTATGGTTTGCACCTTATCGACACCCAAGTTCCATTGATATTAAGGATACAAGAACGAATCAACCATGAATCAAGGGTTTGTTGCAAGTCACGAGCATGGAGTCTCGGTTAAGAACCACCCAAAGGGAGTGTACTATGGTTTAAACCTGCCAAACATGTACTACAAGAGGTTCCCATAGTCATCATCCCATCTTTCGGATATTGCCGGAGAAAGGACTACTCGTATTCCAAAAATATTCTCAAGAGAGACTCTTATGAGTGTAGTATCGCGTAACAATCGTATCAAATCTTACACTTGAACGACTTTTGCACTACATCCTAAGAATAGGCCATGATGGGCTTGGTAAACTAAGGTCCTTGGCTTCTAAGGTCTATATTGGAAAGAGTAATGTCTAACCACAATTACTTGTGTGACATTATTGATCCCAACATAACCTCCACCAAGTGAATGGGCTTGCAAGTCAACTTGCTAAGGAATAACTCCACACAAGTCAACAAGACTATGCCATTCTCCTATCCTAAGTGCACTCGAGTTCGGGTATAGAACTCATCTCACAAAGATCACCAAGCATACAAGGAATTAATATTCAAGAAATTCAATCATTACATACAATACAGTAATCCCAAATTGCACAAAAATATATCACAAAATAATATACAATACAATACAACAAATATGAAAAGTAGGCAAAACCCACTAGGCAAATGTCCCCAGTGGAGTCGCCACTTTTCTGTAGTGGGGTATTCGTTACCATTAGAGATATTGACTAAATCTACGGTAAACCATACAAGTCGAGTCGCCACCGCACTTCTATTTATCCAAAGGAATGGTTAGAAAGCGAACAAAAACCTAAAAGTTTTATCGAATCAAAAACTAGTAAAAATGTCAGAGATCTGGGTAAGGGGGTTGGTTATGCAATGGGAAGGTTTTAAGCACCCAAAACATCCTAGGTACTCCTAGGGAGCCCTTTTCATACTTGTTGTAAGGTTGGTATTTTGTGAAAATTTGTTTGTGTAAACATGATTGAAGAGATGAGAAGAGAATATACAAGTTTATTTACATTTTTGTGTTTGGATGGATGAACCCATTGCCTACGTACCATTTTAAAAAAGATTAGGATCAAAACCTCGTATTTCGGGGTAAAAAAAAATGAGTTGGTGAATTGATTGGTCCAAAATCCTTAAGGTCTTTTGTTATCCAAGGGAGAAAACACAACCTAAAACCACAATTCCACCATGTGAGGATAGTTTCAACATGCTAGTGAATTAATTGATTTAAAAGTTCAATTCAAAATAAGTGTTATGGAAAAAGAGTTTGAAAATCAAAGGTATAAGGCTTAGGTTTCTAATGTTTGAAAACAAGTGTTAAATGTTTGCACAAAAGTTTTGGTTTGGGTTAGAGTGGAGAGAAGAAGAAGAATGGCTAGAGTCCTAATCATACAAGAGATAAGGGATAAGAAACAAGACCACAAATGGAGTTCCTCTCTTGAGATCATATTGATGATCCAAGTAGCTCCCATCCTTTGGAATATGCAAGCAAAATAAGTGTAAGCTCAAGCAATCAACACAATCAAACAAGCTCTTAAGAGATCCTCCATGTATTTGGTATCTTTCACTTTGGATGAACATGGCAATGGTTCTTCAATTTGAGCTCTCATAGGATCCCCTAGCACAAGAGCACACACATCAAAAGTTTTATGAAGCAAATCAAGAATGGACAAGAGTAAGTTTAGAGGTTTGGTCCTTCTAATCCATCTTCAACATTAAGGTCCTTTTAACTCCAATTTGCATAGGGAAAGTCCTAGAAACTAAGTCCATTTGTCCATTTCTTTGCATTTGGTCCACCACAATCAAAACAAAACACAAGCACAATAATATATACATAATTATGTGCTCAAGTGAGCAAAAGGCAAATTGCATTAGCATAAACATGTGCTCAAGTGAGCAAAGAGCAAAAGCAAATGAATAAGATGTACAAGAATAGTAAATTGCATAAATGTAAAGAGCAAAAAGTAAATGTTAATGGTTAATGGTTAGTGTTAGTAGTTAGTGTGCCATAAGGCAAATTTACCGCTATGTTAAGCAATTGTAATTGGACTTATGTAGAAGTCACAACTATCTGAGGCCGGTCAATAATAATGTAGGCAAAAACACAAGTTAGAGGTCTTGATTAGTGAATCAAACTCCAACAACTTGCCATGCCAAAAAGAAAATGAGAAATGATCTTGTATTGGTTTAAGTCCTTTGCATGATTTAGAAAGCAATCTATCCTTAATGCAAAGTCATTCACTTGATCATTTAATCAAGATGAATTAGATTTGAATCAAGGAAGATTAAACCTCCCTAATCAATGCTAACCATCAACCTTTAACTCATTGATCAAAAAGAAAAGAAGGTGAAGAAGAAGAAGAATTAGAAATGAAGAATTAAAGTGTTTTAAATGAAATGGAATGTACCAATCAACAAATGTTGACCAAAGATAGGGAAGATCAAGTTCAAACAATAGAAAACAGAAGCAAAATGAATATTGGAAGTCAAGAAATAAACAAAATATTTTTGCCATTTTTAATATTTAAAATAAAACTTGAATTAAAATATTAAAGAAAGGTCAAACTTCAAACTCACTTCAAATCAACTTTGAAAAGTCCAAGTGAATTATCCCAAGTTCAACAAGGTCAAACAAAGTTTGACAAAAAATTTCAGCATTTTTAAAAGTCAGAAACTATTTTTAATCAATTAAAAATGAATAAAAAATAACCTAATTGAACTAAAATCTCAAATAAATCTCAAATCAATTAATAAATTGATGAGAATATTTTTCATAGATCTATCATCATTCAAAGAGGTTGAGAAAATATTTTTGTATTTTTCGAATATCAAAAACTATTTAAAATGAATTAAAAATAACAAGAAAAGAGAAAATTATTAAAAAATAGCTAATGATAAAATAAAAAACATTAAAAATCATTTTTAGAAACTAGAAATTAAAAGAGAAATAATGCAATTGGTCCCATAATTTTTGGACCAATAATAAAAGAGATATGAATTTTAGAAAATGAAATGGAATTTAAAAATGAAATAGAAAATAAAATCAGAATTAAAAAATGGAAAAAAGCGTGAGCCCTTGGATCTGAGCTCATTAATTGAGCTGGCAGATCCAAGGATCCACAAGCGCGCGCCTAGCGTATTCCACAGTCAATGCAACCACATGGATATTAAAGAAAAGTCATAACAATGAAGCATGGAGATTAAATCTGGAGAATGCATCGCACGACTCAGATTGGATCTGGCAAACGGACGGTGGCCAGCGCCACCGTCTTCTCCGGCAAGCTCCGGTGAGAGTTCAAAAATGCAGAGATTCAAATGTTAACTAAAATGCACGATCCAGGCACCATTCGAAAGGTGAAGTGATGTACATCACTCCTATGCCACTCAACTCCATTCTAGATTCCTATTAAGAGAGAAATCAGAGATGGAAGTTTGGTGGTGTTCAACTGAACTTGCTCGATTCCAATAATTAAACACAGAATAATGATGCCTCTATAGAGAGGACTTCAGACAACACAAGATCAAGGCAAATGGAGCAATGTATGATGAGATTCAAAGCAAATTTTAGTGGAGAAAAACCTTTGGATTGTGAAGAATTGAGTCACTCTCTTTGGTTCTTTTTGCAAACAGAAGCTTCAATGGATCAAAGTGAAGAGGCTTAGGAACTTTAGATCTTAAAATTCAACCAATGCAATTGAATTTCAGATCTGAAAATTTTGGAGAAAAATGAAGTTTGTTCCTTTGGTATGGGTGGGGATTCAATTCAGCAGGGATTTAGGCGCCATTAGGTTGAAGAATTGTGAAGGCAAGGCATGGTATTTATAGATGGAGAAAGTTGAATGCATGAGCTAACTCGTGTGCATGGCAAATGGATTTTGAATTGCATGGGCCTGTGTGAGCATGTGGAAGGCCCAATGAAGGCTGAAACAACTTGCTGAGTTCATGTGAAAGGCAAATGGACGTGTACATTTGATGTAATCAGCTCATGCATGGCAATTGGAATAACTTTCACAAAATGCACTTAATTCTTCATGTCTTCGAAAATGATGCTTCCAAACTCCAAATGCAACCTTATGAGTAATGGTTAGAAAGCTTGTTGCATAAGTAACAAATTCTATGTTGATCAAAACTCCAATTGGGCCTTGGAAATTAGTGAAATTTGAGCTTGAAGTGTAGGGTGCAAAACATGCATATATGAAGTTTCCAAATTTGGCCAATGTTCAAGCCCTTCTGTCTCAATGATGTAAGATCCAAATGATACAATCTTCAACATGAAAGTTATATATCTTTTCAATACAATCAATTTGGACTTAAATTTTGCATCATTTGGATTTTTAATGAAGAAGTTATGGGCACTTGAAGTTGGACTTTTACACATTTCAATGCATTTGGCCCAAAGTGACCTATAATGTTTTGCATTATCACATGTATTTCTTTTGAGATTTTGCAATTTTTCTCAATATAACATTTGAATTATACACAATAAGCTTTCCAATGCATTAAGTCTCATCCCAAAATCATGAAAAGTTAATGAGTTATCTTCTTGGGAAGTTGACCCAAAATTAGGGTTTCAGTCAAAATAACCTATAATGTCTTGGAATGGAGGGTGACCTTCAAAGCTTCAAATCAAATTTTGATGAACATGAAAGTTGTTCATATTGTCCTTAAGAACATGTTTTATCTTGGGGTCATCTCCATTTTACCAACACATAAAAAGTTAGGTCTCAGTGTATTTCAAAATAGTCAGATGAATTAACTAATCAACTTCTCAATCCACAACTCATATCTTGATGAATTGATGATTGAGGGCACTCAAATAAGTTCAAATATGCATGAAATGATGAATTATAGAACTTCCCTTGATTGTACTTGACCATGGGTTGCGGTTGCTTCATGGGGAAGGCACAGTTGATGAACAGATGAATTAGGGTTTCCTTGGGAAACAAACCTCAAACCCCTTGACTTGCTTTGATCAAAATGATGAATTGAGATACTTGGGAGGCATATTTGATGGATGAGAGCTTTGGGAACCATTACCATGCTTGCTTTCATCTTCTCTTGACCATATCATTGCACAAAGGATCTCCTAGAAGCTTTTTGACCTTGTGACTGCTCAAGCTACAAACAAGAAAATGTTAGTGACATATTTTTGTGCTTTTGGTTAGTAGATAAAAAATGAGAAAAGTAATGATATACAATTCAAGCATGCTTGGTGATCTCAAACCACTCATAAGAGAGATCTCACCCAAAGGCAAAGGGAACCAAGATACTTATGATCCTTGAGGCTATGCAAATGCAATGTTATGATGCCATGAGGGATCTTAGGGCCAAAATTAGGGTCTTACAGATGCCCCTATTTAAGGTCATTCTAGCCGGAGAAGTGAAGGTTAAAATCTTCGTCTCGACGAGGTAGAATGAGCTTAAATAATAACAAAGAGACGAATTTTGGTCCCTAAGAGACCTCATGATGCAGATGTATGTATGCAAAAGGGTAATACTTTATGGGGATATGTGTCCACAAAGAAGAAAAGAAGTCCGGAGAAACTGGTAATCCACATGAGTAATTCACTCCGTGGGATAGAGACTCTGGGACTCTTATGGGGATAAGAAAGGGAATAAATTGCGTGAGCAGGTCACGACTTAGTACTTACTGAGACACGGGAGGGATTCCATGAAAATAATTCAATGGAAAGACTCGAGCTGACTCAAGGATGCATGTATTGGGGAATATGCCAATACAACAAAAATTATCCACAAAGGATACCTCGGATAAAAATCCGGACTCGGGCTGGGGAGAATCCGACCAGGATATCCTTGCCGGGGAAAAATACATGTATTGGGGAATATGCCAATACAGCGGAACTATCCACAAAGGATACTTCGGATAAAAATCCGGACTCAGATGGGGAAAATCCACTAAGGGACTCTGTTGGGAAATTCCAAACAGGACTTATCTGAGGAAATAACAGGATGGGGTATTACCTGTAGCGGGGTATTCATTACCATTAGAGATATTGACTAAATCCAAGGTAAATCATACAAGTAGAGTCGCCACCGCACTTCTATTTATCCAAAGGAATGGTTAGAAAGGGAACAAAACCCTAAAAGTTTTAACAAAAACTAGTAAAAGAGAAACAGAGATCTGGGTAAGGGGGTTGGTTATGTAATAGGAAGGTGTTAGGCACCCAAAACATCCTAGGTACTCCTAGGGAGCCCTTTTCACACTTGTTGTAAGGTTGTTGTTTTGTGAAAATTTTGTTTGTGCAAACATGATTGAAGAGATGAGAAGAGAATATACAAGTTTATTTACATTTTGTGTTTGGATGGATAAACCCATTGCCTACGTACCATCTTATAAAAATATTAGGATCAAAACCTCGTAGTTCGGGGTAAAAATCTCAAAATGACTTGGTGAATTGATTGGTCCAAAAGCCTTGAGGTCTTTTGTTATCCAAGGGAGAAAACTCAACCTAAAACCACAAATCCACCATGTGAGGATAGCTTCAACATGCTAGTGAGAGGTTAACCCTATAATAAGCATGGAAGACTCATTGTCCATCACTAAGTATATAGGTGAGTATTACATCTACCACAAGGATAACTCAAACCTAATAGCTAAAGGTTATGGAAAATTTGATTAAGAAAGTGGCCATTGGAACCACAAAAGGACATTTGAGTGGGTTATATTTACCAATTAGAAGTATATACAAAAAATGGTCAAAGTTGACTTAAAGATTCAATTCAAAATAAGTGTTATGAAAAGAAGGTTTGAAAATCAAAAGCATAAGGCTTAGGTTTCTAATGTTTGAAAACAATAGTTAAAACTTTGCACAAAAAGTTTTGGCTTGGGTTAGAGTGGAGAGAAGAAGAAAAAGGGCTAAAGTCCTAAGCAAAGCAAAAAGAGGAAGGATGAAGAAACAAAACCACAATGGAGTTCCTCTCTTGAGATCATATAGATGATCCAAGTAGCTCCCATCCTTTGGAATAAGCAATCACACAAAGCATAAGCAATTATCAAACAATCCTCTTAAGAGATCCTCAATGTGTCTTGTGTCTTTCACTTTGGATGAACATGGCAATGACCTTCCAATTTGAGCTCTCATAGAATTCCCTAGCACAAAATCACACACATCAAAAGTTTCAATGAAGTAAACCAAGGATGGACAAGAGTGAGTTTAGAGAGTTGGTCCATATTCATCATTAAGATCCTTTTACTCCAATTTTGCATAGGGAATGTCCTAGAATCTAAGTCCATTTCTTTGCATTTGGTTCTCAACAATCAAAACAAAACACAAGCATAATAATATATACGCAATTATGTGCTCAAGTGAGCAAAAGGCAAATGGCATTAACATAAACATGTGCTCAAGTGAGCAAAGAGAAAAGCAAATGGATAATATGTGCAAGAATAGTAAATTGCATAAAAGTAAATAGCAAAAAATAAATGTTAGTTGTTAATGGTTAGTGTTAGTAGTTAGTATGCCATAAGGCAAATTTAGCGCTATGTTAAGCAATCGTAATTGGACTTATGTAGAAGTCACAACTATCTGAGGCCGGTCAATAATAATGTAGGCAACAACACAAGTTAGAAGTCTTGATTAGTGAACCAAGTTCCAACAACTTGCCATGCCAAAAAGAAAAGAAAAAAAGAGAATTGATCTTGTATTGGTTTAAGTCCTTTGCATGATTTAGAAAACAACTTATCCTTAATGCAAAGCCATTCACTTGATCAATTGATCAAGATGAATTAGATTTGAATCAAGGAAGATTAAGTCTCCCTAATCAATGCTAACTTATCAACCTTCAACTCATTGATCAAAAAGGAAGAAGAAAAAGAAGAAGAAGATGAACAATGGATAAGGAAATGGAAAGATAAAAAATGCATAAGATGAAATAAGATGTACCAATCCATATGTACTGACCAATGGACATTGAAAGTCAAAGTCAAACAATAAGAAATCAGAAATGAGATGGAGATTGGAGATCAAACAATAAGCATAATATTTTTGGCATTTTTAATATTAAAATAAACTTGAATTAAAAATAAAAGAAAGGTCAAACTTCAAAATTACTTCAAATCAACCTTGAAAGGTCCAAGTAATTTATCCCAAGTTCAACAAAGTCAAACAAAGTTTGACAAAAAATTTCAACATTTTTAAAAGTCAGAAATTATTTTTAATCAATTAAAAATGAATAAAAATAACCTTATTGAACTAAAATCTCAAATAAATCTCAAATCAATTAAAAAATTGATGAGAATATTTTTCATAGATCCATCATCATCCAAATAGGTTAGGAAAATATTTTTGTATTTTTTGAATATCAAAAACTAATTAAAATGAATTAAAAACAACCACAAAAGAGAAAATTCATAAAAAATATCAAATGACAAAATAAAAAATGTTAAAACTCATTTTAAGAAACTAGAAATTATTTAGAGACTAATGCAATTGGTCCCATAATTTTTGGATTAAAAATGAGAGAGATATTAATTTTTGAAATAAAAGGAAATAAAGAAACTAAAATCAGAAAATTAGAAATTGCTATAAATCCTGGCGCGTTGGATCTCCTTTCATTAAATGACGTGGAAGATCTGAGGGCAATGGCATGCACGCGCATCATAGGACCAAGTCAACTGAGCCACACATGGAATTAAATAAAGTCATAAAAATGGAAGGCCCTGATTCATTCTGGAAATCATCATCAACGGCCTAGATTGAAACTGGAGAGGTGGACGGTGGTGTACACCACCGTCTTCTGCGGCAAGCTCCGGCGAGGTCCAGAATTTGCAGGTTTTTAAAACTCAGTTAAAATGCACGATCCATACATCTTTGGAAAGTTGGGATGATGTACATCATCCCTGTGCCACTCAATTCCACTCTAGATCTCTATATTGAGAGAAATCAGAGATGGAAGTTCTATGGTGTTCATCATGAACTTAATGGATTTCAAAAATTAAATGCACAGTCATGATGCCTCTGTTGAGAGGACTTCAGCCAACACAAGATCCAAGCAAATAGGTCAATATATGATGAGTTTCGAAGAAAAAACCAGTTGAAGAACAACCTTGATTTCTGGAAACTTGAGCTCGATTCCTTGCTTTCTTTGCCAAAACAGAAGATCAATGAGCTGAAGGATGAAGGTTTAGAAGATTTAGATCCAAGGATTCAACCAGATGTAATTGAATTTTGGATCTGAAAATTTGAAGAAAAGTGAAATAGCTTCTTTGGTAATGGTTATGGATTCAATTGTGCAGCATCTTAGGCACCATTAGGTTGAGAATTGAATGAAGAGGAGCATGTATTTATAGCTGAGCTTGAAGCAAGCAAGGGGAAATTCGTGTGCATGAAACTTGGACTCTTCATGCATGGGCCTGTACAGGCGCGTGCAAAGCCCAAAAATGGATGAAAATGCAAGCTGAACTCAAATGTCAATGGTTTGGACGTGTGATTAGAGCTGCATTGGCTTGTGCATGAAGTTATGATGTGAATTCCATAATTGAACCTAAACATTCACCTCTTCGAAAATGGCAATTAGGAAATCCAAACATAAGCATGTGGGTAATGGTTGGAAAGGTCTTGATGTAAGGAACAATTGTTATGTTGGGAAAAAATCCATTTGAAGTGTGGAAATTGGTGAATTTTGTGTTTAAAGTGTAATGTGCAAAACATGTCAAGGCAAGGTTTCCAAATTTGGCCAATGTTCAAGCCCCTCTAATTTGATGATGCAAGCCTCAATTGGAAAAACCTCCGACATCAAAGTTGTAGATATTCTCAAGACAATCAAAATGGACTAAGATGTTTCATCATTTGGATTTTTGATGAAAGAGTTATGGGCACTTGAAGTTGGACTTTTTTGCCTTTTAATGTATTTGGCCCAAAATGACCTATAATGTCTTGCATTATCACATGTATTTCCTTTGAGATTTTGAAATTTTGTTCAACATAACATTTGAAGTAGACATCTTAAGCTTTACAATGCATTTTATCCCACCTCAAAATCATAAAAAATGAATGATTTATATCTTTGGGAAGTTGACCCACAATTAGGGTTTCAGTCAAAATGACCTATAATGTATTGGAATGGGAGATGGCCTTCCAAGCTTCAAATCAATTTTGGATGAACATGAAAGTTGTTCATACTGTCCTTAAGACAATTGTTTATTTTTGAACCATCTCCATTTAACCAACACATAAAAAGTTAGGTCTCAGTGCATTTTAAAATAGTCAGATGAATTGACTGATCAACTTCTCAAGGCCATGACTCATATCTTGATGAATTGATGATTGAGGACACTCAAATAAGTTCAAATATGCATGAAAAGATGAATTAAAGAACTTCCCTTGATTGTATTTGATCATGGGCTGAGGTTGCTTCAAGAGTAAGGCATTGTGGTGCACAGATGAATTAGGGTTTCCTTGGGGCACAAACCTCAAACCCTTTGACTTGCTTTGATCAAAATGATGAATTGAGATGTTTGGGAGGCCTATTTGATGGATGAGAGCTTTGGGAACCATTATCATGCTTGCTATCATCTTCTCCTGACCTTATCGTTGCACAAAGGATCTCCTTGAAGCTCTTGAACTGGTGATTGCTCAAGCTACAAACAAAAGATGTTAGTGACATATTTTTGTGCTTTTAGTTAGTAAACAAAATAAGAAAAGCAATGATATACAATTCAAGCATGCTTGGTGATCTCAAACCACTCACAAGAAGTCCCCCCCAAAGGCAAAGGGAACCAAGATGCTAATGATCCTTGAGGCAATGCAAATGTGATGTTATGATGCCATGAGGGATCTTAGGGGCAAAATTAGGGTCTTACAGATGCCCCTATTTAAGGTCATTCTAACCGGAGAAGTGAAGGTTAAAATCTTCGTCTCGACGGGGTAGAATGGGCTTAAATAATAACAAAGAGACGAATTTTGGTCCCTAAGAGACCTCATGATGCAGATGTATGTATGCAAATGGTAAAACTCTGTGGGGATAGACATCCACAAAAGAAAAAAGAAATTCGGAGAAACTAAAAATCCAAAGGAGTAATACACTCACTAGGGAGACAGAGACTCTGGGGGAGTAAAGGGTGAAAATGCGTGAGCAGGTCACGACTTGAGACTTGCTGAGAGACACGGAGAGAATCCATGAAATAAATCAATGGAAGGACTCGAGCTGACTCGAAGATGCATGTATTGGGGAATATGCCAATACATCCAAAAATTATCCGCGACGGATACTTCGGATAAAAAATCCGGACTCAGGTGGGGATGTCCACTAAGGACTCAACTGAGGAAAATCCCAACAGAAAATCTCCTGGGGAAGCAACGGGATGAGGTATTACCGGTTACTGGGTAATAAGCTCAAAGAGACGTGTGATCTGAACGCTGGTATAAGGGTGAGAGATATCAATCAACCAAATCATCCGAGGAAGACCTAAAAAGCTATATTTCAACTCAGGAAAATCTGACTCCACAGAGGACAAAAGTCATAATAAGGAGCAAAAGGAAGGAACACCAGGGATGCCGGCTACTGGGCATATAATAGATGACCAACCAAAGCGTGAATTGGGGAATATTCCCAAAACACTCATCATCCGAAAAGAGGGCAAAAATCAAACCCGATTATGGGATGGACATTCGATTCCAAAACAAGGATACGAATCTTACTCAACTGGGGAAGAACAAAAGGCTTCGACCAAAGAGTGCATGAGATATATTATCTATTACCGTCAGAACGTAGATAATATACTCGCATGGAAGATTATCCACAACCGGTTACTGGGTTAATAAAGGATAGATCGACCGAGAGAGAAGGGCATCGGGATACCGAAACTAGGTATATAATGATGACTAATCAAGGGAGCAACAAACATTATCGACAACCGGTATAAAAGATGACTTGCTGGGGATAAACTGCCTAATCAGAGCAATTATCCAAAAAGAAGGGAATATCAACACCGAATATTGGATAATGATAACCGTCAAGGAGGGGATTACATCCACCGGATACTGGATAGAAAACCGCGGAAGAGTAACTGTCATCGATTAGGATGAACAAAAGGGTTAACTCTACAAAGGGGAGAAAATAGGGTTTACAACTACCAGTATAAGGGTAGAAAACCACAGACTCTGCCGAGGATAAGATGAGCAATTATTCATTTATACCACGGGGAAACACAGGAAACAGTCACAAGAATGCCAATTTAGGATCAAACCAAAGAGGCAAACTGAATCAAGACTCGGCCTAGTGAAGATATAACTCAATAGGGAAACCTATCCCAATATATGTGTTGGGAGGACGCAAAAAAACAACCGTCGTCCACGAGGATATAACTTAATGGGTAATGCGGAAGGAAAGATAAATACTTTCTGCTTAATGGGCTGACTCTATATTGAGGGATCAGACGCCGACATCTGCTTGGGGAATGTACTAACAACTAGCAGAGAATAACAAACAAAGATATATGTCAAAGAATGCAATATGAATATCCAAATGTTTGAAAATTATATGCACACGTGCGTGGTTTATGTATGATGAATGCTGACAAGCAGACAGTTCTTAACACAAACAACTTCAAAGAAATAAGCACACAAACATCCGGTACTACATCTCAAGAGAGAAAGCCAGATTCCACGGAGAGTATCCAATGTGATGAGGGCTAGAGAAACCAAGAAGCAACAAAATCTCTACAGGGGGTGAATCATCAATCATTCCAGCTGGGGATAGGAGTTTATTACACACATAAAATTTGCTGCATAAGCAACTCCATTGGGGAATCTATCCAAGGGATAAAGGGATTCTGGGGATCAACCACCAAGTACCGTACCCACCGAGGAGATCACATCTGCTGAGGAGGAAAGGTCGCTACTCCACTGAAGGGGAGAATGGTGAATATCTCAACAAGCATTCCACTCAGTAGAATAAACCACAAAGGGCTCCGGAGGAAGAAGATACAGTCATGCTAGGAATATGAACAAATGTCTTACCCTGTTGGAGATCATACCACCCTTGGGAGAGCACTGAGGATCTCCTAAGTATCCTTTCGTCATTGTGAATGTTCACTTTGTTTAAAAAATAAGTTATGAAAAATTCGTTTCTTCAAAACAATGATATTTTCTCAATTAAAACATGCAAAACATTTGTCGAATAGAAACAAATAAGAGTGCAAATAATTGGATAAAAGGCTCAAATTCATTTGATGGAATGGTAGTCTGCAAATGGCAAGACTCCATAGATCTTTACAAATTTGAAATTGGTGATATATATTGGAAAAGGGCTACATTGAACATAATGACCATTTCTCCACCAATTCTGAATTCGATGTTTTCGAAGCTTCGGTTGATGACGAATGGGCGAGAATCTCTGATGGATGACAGTTATAGAACAAAGCCTTGTCAGGATGCAGTTACTTGCCAAATCCCTAATTTTTGCCTAGATTGCCCTAGGATGAGGTACTCAATCTAGCGGGATACTTATATTCATTTTTCATGTCTCTAACTTTTGCCTGGACCGCCCTTTCGGGTTTTCAATCCACCGAGACGCTCATTTTTTCCTAAGCCGCCCTTTCGGGTTTTCAACTTAGCGAGCTATTCTATTTTTATTTCTAGGCGAAGTATTTCTTGACTGCATCTAAATTCACAGGACGAGTGAAATCCTCCCCATCCATAGTCGTAAGTATCAAAGCACCGTCTGAAAAGGCTCTCTTAACAACATATGGACCTTCATAGTTTGGAGTCCACTTGCCCCTGGAATCGGGCGCGAAAGACAAGACTTTTTTGAGCACAAGGTCACCTTCTCGGAACACACGAGGCTTGACCTTCTTATCAAAGGCTTTCTTCATTCTCTGCTGATATAACTGACCATGGCACATGGCAGTCAATCTCTTTTCTTCAATCAAATTCAGTTGGTCATAACGACTCTGAACCCATTCAGCATCAGTCAATTTGGCTTCCATCAAGACTCTCATTGATGGGATCTCCACCTCTACTGGGAGTACAGCCTCCATGCCGTAAACAAGAGAGAAAGGGGTTGCCCCTGTTGAAGTGCGGACAGACGTACGATATCCATGTAAAGCAAATGGCAACATCTCATGCTAATCCTTATACGTGACAACCATCTTTTGGATAATCTTCTTGATATTCTTATTAGCAGCTTCAACCGTCTCATTCATCTTGGGTCTATAAGGAGAAGAGTTATGATGCGTGATCTTGAACTCACTACACAACTCTTTCATCGTTTTGTTGTTCAAGTTAGATCCATTATCAGTAATGATCTTATCTGACACACTGTAACGACATATGAGTTGATTCTTGATAAACTTCACGACCACCTGCCTGGTCACATTTGCATACGATGCCGCTTCAACCCACTTGGTGAAGTAATCAATTGCTACGAGAATAAATCTGTGTCCGTTGGACGCTTTCGGCTCTATCATGTCAATTCCCCACATAGAGAAAGGCCATGGTGATGAAATCACATTCAGAAGTGTCGGGGGAATATGAATCTTATCCGCATAAATCTGATACTTATGGCATTTCTTCACATATTTGCAGCAATCAGACTCTATTGTCAGCCAATACTAGCCTGCCCTCAATATCTTTCTAGCCATGGCATGTCCATTGGAATGAGTACCAAATGAACCCTCATGGACCTCAGTCATCAACAGGTCTGCTTCGTGTCTATCCACGCATCTGAGCAGAACCATGTCAAAATTTCTCTTATAAAGCACATTGCCATTGAGGTAGAAACTTCCTGATAATCTCCTCAAAGTCTTCCTATCTTTCACAAGTGCCCCAGACAGGTAAATCTGGTTCTGAAGGAAACACTTGATGTCGTAATACCATGGATTATCATCTTTCACCTCTTCTACCGCAAATACATGAGCTGGTCTATCCAAGCGCATCACAGTGATATTGGGGACTTCGTTCCAAAGTTTTACCATAATCATCGAAGCAAGTGTAGCAAGAGCGTCTGCCATCCGATTCTCATCTCGAGGAATATGATGGAAGTCAACCTCAGTAAAGAATGTTGAAATCCTCCTCGCATAATCCCTATATGGAATGAGACTAGGCTGATTCGTTTCCCATTCACCCTTAATTTGATTAACAACGAGGGCTGAATCACCATATACATCAATATGCTTGATCCTTAGATCAATGCATTCCTCCAATCCCGTAATACAGGCCTCATACTCAGCCATATTATTCGTGCATTTGAAAGTTAGCCTTGCTGTAAAAGGAATATGTGTGCCCTGAGGAGTAATAATCACTGCCCCAATACCATTTCCATACTGATTTACAGCGCCATCAAATACCATACTCCATCTGGAATCAGGCTCTGTCCCTTCATCGAGTGTAGGTTCATCACAATCTTTCATTTTCAAATACAGAATTTCCTCATCTGGGAAGTCATACTGGACTGACTGATAATCCTCAATCGGTTGATGTGCCAGTGGTCAGCCAAGATACTACCTTTGATAGCCTTCTGAGCTCGATACTCAATATCATACTCAGATAACAACATCTTCCACCGGGCGATCCTCCCTGTTAAAGCAGGCTTCTCGAAGATGTACTTGATTGGATCCATTCTGGATATCAACCAAGTCGTATGATTTATCATATACTGGCGTAAGCGCTTAGTAGCCCAAGCTAGAGCACATCATGTCTTCTCAAGCATTGAGTATCGAGACTCACAGTCAGTGAACTTCTTGCTCAGGTAGTAAATAACATATTCTTTCTTCCCTGATTCGTCTTGCTGACCAAGGACACAACCCATTGAATCTTCAAGAACAGTCAGATACATGATCAAAGGTCTCCCTTCCACGGGCGGAGACAAGATCGGAGGTTCAGACAGATACTCTTTAATATTGTCGAAAGCTTTCTGGCAATCCTCGGTCCAATCATGGGACTGATCTTTCCGGAGGAGCTTGAATATCGGCGCACATGTGGCAGTCATGTGGGATATGAATCTGGAAATATAATTCAAACGGCCAAGAAAACCTCGGACTTGCTTCTCAGTTTTGGGCGCAGGCATCTCTTGTATTGCTTTGACCTTTGCAGGATCAACCTCAATACCTCTTTCACTGACAATAAAGCCCAATAACTTGCCGGAACGGACTCCAAATGTACACTTGTTAGGATTCAGACGGAGCTTATACTTCCTCAAACGCTGTAAAAGCTTCAACAAGTGCTCTACATGTTCAACTTCCGTTCTTGACTTGGCGATCATATCATCAACATATACCTCGATCTCCTTGTGCATCATATCATGAAACAAGGTGGTCATAGCTCGTTGATACGTGGCTCCGGCGTTCTTCAAACCGAAGGGCATCACTCGATAACAGAATGTTCCCCAAGGTGTGATGAATGTTGTCTTCTCCATATCCTCGGGTGCCATCTTGATCTGATTATATCCGGAAAATCCGTCCATAAATGAGAATACATTGAATTTAGCTGTATTATCTACCAACATATCAATGTGTGGTAGAGGAAAATCATCCTTTGGACTAGCTTTATTCAAGTCTCTATAGTCCACACACATCCGGACTTTTCCATCTTTCTTAGGCACGGGCACAATATTGGCCACCCATTGAGGATATGTAGAAGTCACCAGAAACCCCGCATCAATTTGCTTCTGAACCTCCTCTTTGATCTTTACTGCCATATCAGGATGAGTTCTTCTGAGCTTCTGCTTCACAGGCACGCACTCAGGCTTCAAAGGTAGGAAATGTTGCACAATATCAGTATCTAGACCGGGCATGTCTTCATATGACCAGGCGAAGACGTCAACGTATTCTCGTAGCAATTCAATCAACCCTTTCTTAACAGATTCTTCCAGGAGTGCCCCAATCTTCACTTCTCGCACACAGTCTTCAGACCCCAAGTTGATTGTTTCCAGGTTCTCAAGATGCGGCTGAATGATCTTCTCTTCATGCTCAAGTAGACGGGTAATCTCATCAGGAATCTCTTCAACATCATCTTCTTCTGCTTCAAATACAGGGAATTCAAAGTTGGGAGATGGTGTTGGGTCATTATGTTCAATGGGTTTGATTAACCTGCATAATGATTTTGAATACGAAAAGCTTTTAGAATTCAAACAGGGCAAATCATTATGCAGATGAAAAGATCGATTTTATTCTATATTTTTTTAGGTTTTATGTGATCACCAATTTCATGCAAAAAGCAAAAAGGGAAAATAATTGGAAAAACAAACATTTAACATGAATCTATTGAATGAAAATATCATTGTATTTATGTGCCAACAATGTCATCACTCCTCCTTTTGGCATGGGAGGAGGGTTTTTTAAACACAATGAACATTACTTTGACTTATGGATGACTGTTGGAATATCCACAGTGACCCAATTATTGCAGATTCCCCCAGGGATGACGGAGTTGCCAGAATCCTCTACATCCTCTTCCAAAATGGCAGCAGCCTCCTCATCTAGACCAGTGTGGATGAAACCTCCACTCTTGAAAAGCCTTTGTGAATTAGAAACCCCAGAAGAGTAACCGATGCCAGCCCGAGACTTGTTGTCTTCTAGCTCAATCATTTTCCCTAAACCAGCAGTTGCACCACACTCAATGGCCAACTTTGCATCTTTATAGGAAGCAAATGAAGGAGTCCTTTTCTCAATAGGCTCAGCAATAGATAAAGCTTGGAAAGGAGTTCCAACTTCATCCTCAGCATCTATGTATGAGAAGGAAGACAAATGGCTAACAAGGAGAGCCTTTTCTCCCCCTACCACCACCAGCTTCTTATTCTTTACAAATTTCAATTTCTGGTGTAGGGTGGATGTCACGGGGCCTGCCTCGTGAATCCATGGTCTGCCTAAGAGACAGTTATACGATGGGTGAATGTCCATAACCTGGAAGGTAATCTGGAAATCACTTGGTCCGATTTTGATTGGGAGATCAACTTCCCCAATCACAGATTTGCGAGACCCATCGAAAGCCTTCACAACTACTCCACTCTTCCTCATGGGAGGCCCTTGATATGACAGCTTCGAAAGAGTGGTTTTTGGAAATACGTTTAATGATGACCCAGTGTCCACCAGCACATTGGACATGGCGTCGTCTTTGCAACCCATAGATATATGTAATGCCAAGTTGTGGTCTCTTCCCTCCTCGGGGAGATCAGATTCACAGAAACTCAAGTTGTTGCAAGCAGTGATGTTTGCAACAATGCTATCGAATTGTTCTATCGTGACATCGTGATCTACGTATGCCACATCCAAAACCTTCTGCAGAGCCTCTCGGCGTGGTTCTGAGTTCAAGAGCAATGATAACACTGATATTTTGGATGGCGTTTGTAGAAACTGGTCTACAACATTGTACTCGCTTCTTTTGATGAGTTTCAGCATCTCATCACAATCTTCTTTCGTATTGCCGCCTGGGCCAATAGAAGCAAGAGTTCCCAATGTAGAGGAGGGCTTAACAACAGGTGCCAGATTTGGAGTGCTCACAGCATTCCCGATCGGGCGTTCAACAGAATCAGCATTAGCTTAGGGCTTTGAGGGTGCTGAAAATACACGACCACTGCGGGTCAAACCACTAACATCCGCAATGTTAACAATAGAGGAAGATGGCAAGGACACTTCTTTCCCATTTTCTACCGCAACAGCATTGTAGCGATAGGGAATCGCCTTTTCAGAAGAGTATGGTACTGGGCCAGCTGCCTTAATGGTTAATGTAGGGGTAACCTTCTGCTTGCTACCATCATACTTGATGATAACAGGCTCGGGGATCCGGAATACTGGAGAAATTACGTTGACCTCGTCAGCATCTTCGTCAATATTTCTGTTTTGAAGAATCTCAATAACTTCTTCATCCAGCAATTCCTGAACATCTTTGCGCACCTGGCGACAACCTCTTTGATTGACAGAACAAACTCGGCATCTATCGTGGTCATGCTCATAATGACTATAATCACATAGCAAACGATGCATCTCGACCAGCGATTGTCGAATATGACTGACATATTTGACTTTGTACTTGCCATGGCAGCCCTGGACCATGTTGACAGACTTCCCATGCTCGGGCAATGGGTTCTTCTTCACATTAGGACCTACGTCCTCAAAACACAGAATGCCACAACTCATAAGGTCTTGAACCTTGGTCTTCAAAGGGTAACAATTCTCCACGTCGTGGCCGGGAGCACTGGAATGGTAAACACAGTGTAATTCAGGCTTATACCACCACTGGGGGTTAGCAGGTATAGCCGGTGGGTCTCGCGGAGTAATCAACTTCCTCTCTATTAAAGAGGGATATAATTTTGCATATGTCATTGGAATAGGATCAAAGGTGACCCTTTTCCTCTCGTAACTCGTGCTGGTTTGATTACTGTTTCGAGGCTGGTATGCCTGCTGTTGCGGACGGTGTTGTTGATGTTGATACTGCGGATGTGGTTGTTGATTTTTGTAGTGTTGCTGGTACTGTTGATTGTCTCTGAAGACAGGTGCTATATGAGCCACCTGGTGCTGGTTACCGGCGGGACGCACGGTCTTCCTCCTCACAGAGGGTCTTCTTGGTTTCACATGGGAAGTCACAGCATGTGCCTCTCCATCTTTCTTCTTTGCAAACGCCCCATAACATTTGGCAGAAGAGCCTTCTTCTCTGGTCAGACGCCCTTCTCTAACCCCTTCTTCTAGACGCATCCCCATATTCACCATCTCGGTGAAGTCAGAAGGAGCACTAGCGATCATCCGCTCATAATAAAAAGAACTTAAGGTCTTCAAAAAGATCTTAGTCATCTCTTTCTCTTCTAGCGGAGGCACGATCTGTGCTGCTAACTCTCGTCACCTCTAGGCGTATTCTTTGAATGTTTCCTTGTCCTTCTGGGACATGGTCCTCAATTGATCCCTATCGGGAGCCATATCCACATTGTACTTGTACTGCTTGACGAAGGCCTCGCCAAGATTGTTGAAGGATCGGATGCTCGCACTATCTAAATCCATGTACCAACGCAGAGCGGCACCGGATAGACTGTCCTGAAAGTAGTGGATGAGCAATTGGTCATTGTCGGTCTGAGTTGACATCTTCCTGGCATACATGACCAGGTGGATGAGAGGGCAGGTATTTCCCTTGTATTTTTCAAAGTCAGGGACCTTGAATTTCACAGGGATCTTCACATTAGGAACCAAGCAGAGTTCGGCAACAGACTTGCCGAAAAGATCCTTTCCTCTGAGAGTTTTCAATTCCTTGCGAAGCTCAAGAAATTGATCATTCATAGCGTCCATCTTCTCATAGACATCTGGGCCCTCAGACGGCTCAGAATGATAGACGGTGTCGTCTACCCTGGGCAAAGTATGCACGACAAGAGGAGGAACAGCAAGGACCGGGCTAGATGCCGGCATAGAAGCAAAGGTGGGAGCAGGACCCTCAGACATAAAATTGGGAGGCATCCCCCACGGGAATCCGGTTGGCATGGCCGTTGGAGCAAAGTGTGCACTGGATGTAGGCACAGTCGAGGAGACAATCTCAGAGATGACTGTCCTCTGGGGAGGAGTTGAAGGTGTCGGAGAAGACTGGCTTTGGGCAGCCAAGAATGATTCCATCAAGGCACTTAATCTGGCTACTTCCTCTTTCAGCTCGCGGTTCTCTTGTTCCAGATGATCCATCAATCTTGAAATGTTGGCTCTGTTGTAGTACCGGTGAGTCAGCTTGTCTTCAAAATAAATGAAGAACACAGAGTTAGACCACGGGACAAGGAGCCGGGAACAAAACCTGCTTATGCACATGATGCATGTAATGCTTGTGCATATGATTTTTTCTTTTATTTTCAAAGGAACTTTAGGGTTCTATTTGCAAATTTTTGGAAATATTAAACTTTTGCCACATATGGAAATATCTTATCAAATAATATCGGGGAAAAGAAGTACAGCATTGTCAATCATATACAAGAGAAAAGGAAAATAGTCATCCTATGGATCCCTAGAAACAATCATCTAAAGCTCGGGACACCGGAAGATAGGATGCACGAAGCCTCTTCACCTCCCTCTCGTAGGCTGCCTCCATATCCGCCTTCTCTTTGGCGAGTCGATCATACTTCCTCTTCCAAAACTTGGAAGACTGAGGAAGTAGAGAAGTCCATGTATCATTAGGATCATCGATAACCTGATGTTCGAGGAACTCTATCAAAGCATCCTTCTCCTTGATCTGCTGAAGCAACTCCTCTCGTTCGCGGATCCAAGCACGTGATCGGTCTTTGTCTCTCAACTCCTCTACTCCTTGGTCAGGGAGGGTTGAAGGCCCAGCCATAACCAAAGGTGTAGGTCTCGGATACTCGTAAGCAATGAGATACTCAGATGCTCTCTTCCTCACCCAAGCAGTGTACGACTCTATAGCAACATAATTCTTAGGACCCAACTCCTTCCTTCCTTTCCTATGAACCTTGCGCCAAGCGCGAACCATTCTGCCCTTCAAGCCTTGGGGATCTTTACCCTCCTGGAAGAACACACCCTCTAACAGAATGTTATTAGGTTTATCCTTTAGGGGGAACCCAAGCTGACGACGTGCCAAAACAGGGTTGTAGTTAATCCCACCACATGTACCAAGAAGAGGTACATTGGAGAATTCACCACAAGAGTCGATAATCTGCACACCATCATACACACGGTTGTACCAAGAGATATCATCATTAGTGAGAGACATAAGTCTCGTGGACCACCGTAGACATCCTTTGTTCTCCTTGAAGGCGACCGTCTGTGGTAAGTGAGAAATAAACCACCTATACAACAGAGGCAAACAGCACACAATGGCACCACCACCCTTTGCATTCCTCATATGCAAAGAGAAATAGGTATCATCCAACAGAGTCGGAACGGTATTAAGAGTAGAGAAGATCCTAATAGCATTCACATCCACAAACTTGTCGATGTTGGGGAACAATACCAACCCATAAATGAAAAGTACAAATATGGCTTCAAAGGCATCCTCACTCATGGCCTTCCCATACATAATAGCTTGAGCGATGAGAAACTCAGAGGGGAGACCTTGAATTCCACCTTTGGTAGTCATATGAGCACCAACCAGAGATTCATCTATGTGCAACATGTCAGCTATCTCTTGAGAAGTAGGAATACTCTCTAAGCCACTGAACGGCAACTGGTCCAGAATAGGTATGCCCACAAGATAAGCATACTCCTCAAGGGTAGGCAAAAGCTGGAAATCCGGAAACGTGAAGCAACGGTACAGAGGGTCATAAAACTGCACCAATACACTCATCAATCCTTCGTCCACCTGAGTAGTCAGAAGAGGAAGAAGCTTCCCAAAACGAGCCTTGAAACCCAAAGGATCTAATACATAGGATGTCAGATTCCTTAACTCTTTCAAGTTTGGTTGTCTGAAGTTGTACTTCTTGGTATTCCTTCTTTGTCTTTCCATGTCTGAATATTTTGCAAATAAACCCCCTTAAGTTCCTTGAAAAAATTTCTTATTATTTTGATGATATGGATGCAAATGGGTGCATGAATGCATGAATGCAACAATCACACTCAAGGATCAAGCAAAGCACACCAAACAAAGGTCATGGGATGGATCATATTATCCTTAATATCAATAATCCATTTTGGTGGATTATGGTTTACACCTTATCAACAACCAAGTTCCATTGGTATTAAGGATACATGAACGGATCAACCATGAATCAAGGGTTTGTTGCAAGTCACGAGCATGGGGTCTCGATTAAGAACCAACCAAAGGGAGTGTACTAGGGTTTAAACCTGCCAAACATGTTCTACAAGAGGTTCCCATAGTCATCATCCCATCTTTCGGATATTGTCGGATAAACGACTACTCGTATTCCAAAAATATTCTCAAGAGAGACTCTTATGAGCGTAGTATCGCGTAACAATCGTATCAAATCTTACATTTGAACGACTTTCGCACTACATTCTAAGAATGGGCCAAGATGGGCTTGGTAAACTAAGGTCCTTAGCTTCTAAGGTCTATATTGGAAAGAGTAATGTCTAACCACAACTTACTTGTGTGACATTATTGATCCCAACATGACCTCCACCAAGTGAATGGACTTGCAAGTCAACTTGTTAAGGAATAACTCCACACAAGTCAACAAGACTACGCCATTCTCCTATCCTAAGTGCACTCGAGTCCAGGTATAGAACTCATCTCACAAAGATCAGCAAGCATACAAGGAATTAATATCAAGCAAATCAATCATTACATACAATACAGTAATCCCAAATTGCAC
Organism: Lathyrus oleraceus; assembly: GCF_024323335.1. Lineage (NCBI taxonomy): Eukaryota > Viridiplantae > Streptophyta > Magnoliopsida > Fabales > Fabaceae > Lathyrus > Lathyrus oleraceus. The sequence goes on from NC_066581.1 coordinate 529,640,479, forward strand.
AAAAATATGTCACAGAACAATACAATACAACAAATATGAAAAGTAGGCAAAACCCACTAGGCAAACCTCCCCAGCAGAGTCGAGACTTTTCTGTAGCGGGGTATTCGTTACCATTAGAGATATTGACTAAATCCAAGGTAAATCATACAAGTCGAGTCGCCACCGCACTTCTATTTATCCAAAGGAATGGTTAGAAAGCGAACAAAAACCTAAAAGTTTTAACAAAAACTAGTAAAAGAGAAACAGAGATCTGGGTAAGGGGGTTGGTTATGTAATGGGAAGGTGTTAGGCACCCAAAACATCCTAGGTACTCCTAGGGAGCCCTTTTCACACTTGTTGTAAGGTTGTTGTTTTGTGAAAATTTTGTTTGTGCAAACATGATTGAAGAGATGAGAAGAGAATATAAAAGTTTATTTACATTTTGTGTTTGGATGGATAAATCCATTGCCTACGTACCATCTTATAAAAAGATTAGGATCAAAACCTCGTAGTTCGGGGTAAAAATCTCAAAATGACTTGGTGAATTGATTGGTCCAAAAGCCTTGAGGTCTTTTGTTATCCAAGGGAGAAAACTCAACCTAAAACCACAAATCCACCATGTGAGGATAGCTTCAACATGCTAGTGAGGGGTTCACCCTATAATAAGCATGGAAGACTCATTGTCCATCACTAAGGATATAGGTGAGTATTACATCTACCACAAGGATAACTCAAACCTAATAGCTAAAGGTTATGGAAAATTTGATTAAGAAAATGGCCATTGGAACCACAAAAGGACATTTGAGTGGGTTATATTTACCAATTAGAAGTATATACAAAACATAGTCAAAGTTGACTTAAAGATTCAATTCAAAATAAGTGTTATGAAAAGAAGGTTTGAAAATCAAAAGCATAAGGCTTAGGTTTCTAATGTTTGAAAACAATAGTTAAATGTTTGCACAAAAAGTTTTGGCTTGGGTTAGAGTGGAGAGAAGAAGAAAAAGGGCTAAAGTCCTAAGCAAAGCAAAAAGAGGAAGGATGAAGAAACAAAACCACAACGGAGTTCCTCTCTTGAGATCATATAGATGATCCAAGTAGCTCTCATCCTTTGGAATAAGCAATCACACAAAGCATAAGCAATTATCAAACAATCCTCTTAAGAGATCCTCAATGTGTCTTGTGTCTTTCACTTTGGATGAACATGGCAATTGCCTTCCAATTTGAGCTCTCATAGAATTCCCTAGCACAAAAGCACACACATCAAAAGTTTCAATAAAGTAAACCAAGGATGGACAAGAGTGAGTTTAGAGAGTTGGTCCATATTCATCATTAAGATCCTTTTACTCCAATTTTGCATAGGGAATGTCCTAGAATCTAAGTCCATTTCTTTGCATTTGTTTCTCAATAATCAAAACAAAACACAAGCATAATAATATATACACAATTATGTGCTCAAGTGAGCAAAACGCAAATGGCATTAACATAAACATGTGCTCAAGTGAGCAAAGAGAAAAGTAAATGGATAATATGTGCAAGAATAGTAAATTGCATAAAAGTAAAGAGCAAAAAGTAAATGTTAGTTGTTAATGGTTAGTGTTAGTAGTTAGTATGCCATAAGGCAAATTTAGCGCTATGTTAAGCAATCGTAATTGGACTTATGTAGAAGTCACAACTATCTGAGGTCAGTCAATAATAATGTAGGCAACAACACAAGTTAGAAGTCTTGATTAGTTAACCAACTTCCAACAACTTGCCATGCCAAAAAGAAAAAAAAAAGAGAATTGATCTTGTATTGGTTTAAGTCCTTTGCATGATTTAGAAAACAACCTATCCTTAATGCAAAGCCATTCACTTGATCAATTGATCAAGATGAATTAGATTTGAATCAAGGAAGATTAAGTCTCCCTAATCAATGCTAACTTATCAACCTTCAACTCATTGATCAAAAAGGAAGAAGAAAAAGAAGAAGAAGATGAAGAATGGATAAGGAAATGGAAAGATCAAAAATGCATAAGATGAAATAAGATGATGTACCAATCCATATGTATTGACCAATTGACATTGAAAGTCAAAGTCAAACAATAAGAAATCAGAAATGAGATGGAGATTGGAGATCAAACAATAAGCATAATATTTTTGGCATTTTTAATATTAAAATAAACTTGAATTAAAAATAAAAGAAAGGTCAAACTTCAAAATTACTTCAAATCAACCTTGAAAGGTCCAAGTAATTTATCCCAAGTTCAACAAAGTCAAACAAAGTTTGACAAAAAATTTCAGCATTTTTAAAAGTCAGAAACTATTTTTAATCAATTAAAAATGAATAAAAATAACCTTATTGAACTAAAATCTCAAATAAATCTCAAATCAATTAAAAACATGATGACAATATTTTTCATAGATCCATCATCATCCAAATAGGTTAGGAAAATATTTTTGTATTTTTTGATTATCAAAAACTAATTAAAATGAATTAAAAAAAACCAGAAAAGAGAAAAATCATAAAAAATATCAAATGACAAAATAAAAAATGTTAAAAATCATTTTAAGAAACTAGAAATTATTTAGAGACTAATGCAATTGGTCCCATAATTTTTGGATTAAAAATGAGAGAGATATGAATTTTTGAAATAAAAGGAAATAAAGAAAATAAAATCAGAAAATTGGAAATTGCTAAAAATCCTGGCGCGTTGGATCTCCTTTTATTAAATGACGTGGAAGATCTGAGGGCAATGGCATGCGCGCGCATCATAGGACCAAGTCAACTGAGCCACACATGGAATTAAATAAAGTCATAACAATGGAAGGCCCTGATTCATTCTGGAAATCATCATCAACGGCCTAGATTGAAACTAGAGAGGTGGACGGTGGTGTACACCACTGTCTTCTCCGGCAAGCTCCGGCGAGGTCCATACTTTGCAGGTTTTTAAAACTCAATTAAAATGCACGATCCATACATCTTTGGAAAGCTGGGATGATGTACATCATCCCTGTGCCACTCAATTCCACTCTAGATCTCTATATTGAGAGAAATCAGAGATGGAAGTTCTGCGGTGTTCATCATGAACTTAATGGATTTCAAAAATTAAATGCACAGTCATGATGCCTCTGTTGAGAGGACTTCAACCAACACAAGATCCAAGCAAATAGGTCAATATATGATGAGTTTCGAAGAAAAAACCAGTTGAAGAACAACCTTGATTTCTGGAAACTTGAGCTCGATTCCTTGCTTTCTTTGCCAAAACAGAAGATCAATGAGCTGAAGGATGAAGGTTTAAAAGCTTTAGATCCAAGGATTCAACCAGATGTAGTTGAATTTTGGATCTGAAAAATTTGAAGAAAAGTGAAATAGCTTCTTTGGTAATGGTTATGGATTCAATTGTGCAGCATCTTAGGCGCCATTAGGTTGAGAATTGAATGAAGAGGAGCATGTATTTATAGCTGAGCTTGAAGCAAGCAAGGGGAAAATTCGTGTGCATGGAACTTGGACTCTTCATGCATGGGCCTGTACAGGCGCGTGCAAAGCCCAAAAATGGATGAAAATGCAAGCTGAACTCAAACGCCAATGGTTTGGACGTGTGATTAGAGTTGCATTGGCTTGTGCATGAAGTTATGATGTGAATTCCATAATTGAACCTAAACATTCACCTCTTCGAAAATGCCAATTAGAAAATCCAAACATAAGCATGTGGATAATGGTTGGAAAGGTCTTGATGTAAGGAACAATTGTTATGTTGGGCGAAAATCCATTTGAAGTGTGGAAATTGGTGAATTTTGAGTTTAAAGTGTAATGTGCAAAACATGTCAAGGCAAGGTTTCCAAATTTGTCCAATGTTCAAGCCCCTCTGTTTTGATGATGCAAGCCTCAAATGGAAAAACCTCCAACATCAAAGTTGTAGATATTCTCAAGACAATCAAAATAGACTTAGATTTTGCATAATTTGGATTTTTTATGAAAGAGTTATGGGCACTTGAATTTGGACTTTTTTGCCTTTTAATGTATTTGGTCCAAAATGACCTATAATGTCTTGCATTATCACATGTATTTACTTTGAGATTTTGAAATTTTGTTCAACATAACATTTGAAGTAGACATGTTAAGATTTCCAAATAATTTAATCCCACCTCAAAATCATAAAAAATGAATGCGTTATGTCCTTGGGAAGTTGACCCACAATTAGGGTTTTAGTCAAAATGACCTATAATATATTGGAATGGGAGATGGCCTTCCAAGCTTCAAATAAATTTTTGATGAACATGAAAGTTGTTCATATTGGACTTAATAACATTTTTGCTTTTGGAACCATCTCCATTTGACCAACACATAAAAAGTTAAGTCTTAGTGCATTTCAAAATAGTCAGATGAATTGACTAATCAACTTCTCAAGGCCATGACTCATATCTTGATGAATTTATGATTGAGGACACTCAAATAAGTTAAAATATGCATGAAAATATGAATTAAAGAACTTCCTTTGATTGTATTTGATCATGGGCTGAGGTTGCTTCAAGAGTAAGGCATTGTGGTGCACAGATGAATTAGGGTTTCCTTGGGGCACAAACCTCAAACCCTTTGACTTGCTTTGATCAAAATGATGAATTGAGATATTTGGGAGGCCTATTTGATGGATGAGAGCTTTGGGAACCATTATCATGCTTGCTATCATCTTCTCCTGACCTTATCATTGCACAAAGGATCTCCTTGAAGCTCTTGAACTGGTGATTGCTCAAGCTACAAACAAAAGATGTTAGTGACATATTTTTGTGCTTTTAGTTAGTAAAAAAAATAAGAAAAGCAATGATATACAATTCAAGCATGCTTGGTGATCTCAAACCACTCACAAGAAGTCCCCCCCAAAGGCAAAGGGAACCAAGATGCTAATGATCCTTGAGGCAATGCAAATGTGATGTTATGATGCCATGAGGGATCTTAGGGGCAAAATTAGGGTCTTACATTACCGGTTACCGGGTAATAAGCTCAGGGAGAATGAATATCTAAGACCGGTATAAGGGTGAGAGGTACCAAACATCCAAAATCATCTGAGGAAGACCTAAAAAAGGTATATTTCGACTCAGGAAATCTGACTCCACAGGGGACAAAAGGTCATAATAGGGAGCAGAAAGAAAGGAACACTAGGGATACCGGTTACTGGGCATATAATAGGTGACCAACCAAGGCGTGAATTGGGGAATATTTCCAAGACACTCATCATCCAAAAGAGAGCTAAAAAAGCAAACTCAATTATAGGATGGACATTCGATTCCACAAAGGGGATACGAATCTTACTCGACTGGGGAAGAATAATGAATTCGACTGAAGAGCGCATGAGATATATTATCTATTACCGTCAGAACATAGATAATATACTCGCATGAAAGATTATCCACAACCGGTTACTGGGTTAATAAAGGATAAATCGACCGAAAGAAAAGGCATCGGGATACCAAATACTAGGTATAAAATGATGACCAAATAAAAGGGAGAAACAATCATTGCCGATGAAAGACAAATGAAAGATGACTCGCCGGGGACACATTGACAAAGGCAATGATCTGGGAGATATATCACCGGTTACTGGGAGATACACTCAAAAAGGGTGAAGGGATATCGATACCGAATATTGGATAAAGATAACCGTCAGGGAGGGGATTACATCTACTGGTATAAGGGTAGAAAACCACGGAAGAGTAATTGTCCGGTCATGATGCACCAAAAGATTAACTCTGTAAAGGGATAAAGTATAGGGTTCACAACTACCGGTATAAGGGTAGAGAACCAAAGAAATAGGACTTATAACTACCAGTATGAGGGTAAAAGGCCACAGACTCCGCCGGGGAAAAGATGGATAATTACTCGTTACTGAGCAACCATTCGTCTAAACCACGGGTCAGTACAAGAAGAAACGCAAAAAGCCCATCTAGGAACAAACTAGAGAGGCATGATGAAACAAGACTCATCCCTATGAGGATATACTCAGGGGAAAACTCCATCCCAATATATGTGTTGGGAGGAACAGAAGTAATAATCATCCATGAGGACATAACTCAGTGGGGAGTATGGAAGAAAGGATAAACACTTCCTGCTTATGGGACTGACTCTATATGGGGAGATCAGACACAAACATCTGCTTGGGGATATATTACTGATCGGTCACCATTTCCATTGAATTCCCGCCGCTAATCCGACATATTTTCATCACCTTGGTAAGATTTATGTTTGTTTCTAGTTGCATTTGAGTCAATTATCGTGTTTTGTTGGTTTGGTATTGCATTGCATTCGATTAAGAGTTTATGTCAAAAAAGATCTCGTTTATGCTTTGTTGGGTAGTGTCATTGTTCCAGGTTTAAAAGCAAGAATGGTGAAGTGTCGGACACTCTGAAGGACGAAAATATGAAAGAACAGCAGAACAACACGGCCACCCGTGTGCCACCACACGGCCTTGTTGTTGATCAAGCAGAGCAGAGATGAAGCAGAAAGCAGAAATCAACACGGCCACTCGTGTGCCACCACACGGCCGTGTGTAGCACCTCAAATTTGCACCTATCATTGTACATACTATCTCATATTAGGTCATAGCATATCATGATACATTGCATAGCATTGCATTGTCCCCAGTTGCCTCAAGAGCAAGCAAGCCAAGAATTAGGTCAAACTGATCAGGAGATCAGTCAACCAATCAAGCAAGGGTGTTTCTCAAGGAGCAAAGGTCCTAGGGTTTTCCCATCAAGTTCACATGACTTGGAGGTCCATTTGAAGTGTTCAAGTCAAGGGTTGAAGGCTCAGAGGTCATCAGTTCATGCACAGACAATCAAAAACCCTAAAGTCAAAGACAGTCAACAGTCAGTCAAAGCAGTGGATGGTGGCCATTCCTGTGGAATTTGGGCACCATGATCAACAATCAAGAGTCCATACAACTTGGGACATCGTTTGAAGTCAAGGTCTCAAGGATTTAGGGTTTGGAATTCATCAGAAGTGCTTCAGTCATCCAAAACCCTAGAAAAGTCAAACTTGGTCAACTGTGGATTTAATCAGTGATTTGATGGATGGAATTGATTTGAAGGAGCTCATTCATGTCTATATAAGCCTCATGTATCATGCCAAACCTCATCATGGAAGAATTTGAAGCCAATCAGAAAATTTCCAAAAATAGAAAGTGGACCTGTAATTTTAACTGCCAAAAATGGAAACTTCTTGATCCTCAACTTGCATCATGATACAAGCTCCAAATGAATTTTTGCCCAACATGAAAGTTGAAGATCTTGTTCTCCCATTTTCAAAAAGTCCTAGAACTCTCAAATCCCATTAATGGTTTGCAAGATATGATCATTTTATTTTCGCCATTTTTTGAACTTCAACAAGCCATATCTCATGATTCCTTTGGCCAAATTTGATGGGGTTTTTTTCTACAAACTCCATTTAATCCCCTCTTTCCAAAAATTCATTCATCATTCACCAAAACCTTGCCAATCAAAATGGCATTTTTTGACTTGTTTCATTTAAAATTCAAGTTTGACCAAAAGTTGACTTTTCAAATTAAAGGTTTTCAGCATAATTGGCCATTTGGAAATTGTTTTAGATGTTATTTGGGACTTGTCTAAGGCCCAAACTCGGGCAAGCTTGCTATCATACCACCTCCATTTGCATTTTTGGCCAAATTAGCAAATTGTGATTTTCACTTCATTTCACTTAAGCAAGTTTACCACTTCCTAATGCAAGGCTAAACAGACATATATAATGCATTTTCTGTCACTTCTCAACCCTAATAGCAGCCTCTAAGATACAGAAATTCCTTCTTCTCTCCTTCTTGCATTTTTGCACATTGCATTCTTTTGGCCAAATTCTCCAAAGACTCGAGCAAGCCATTGTTCACTCACCATCCAAACATCATTTCAAGCTCATTCCCATTGCCATTTCACAACTGGAAGAGGGTTTACACGACTGTTCTTCAACACCAACCATCCATGGCAGAACTTGATTCCACCTCTTACAAGAGATGCTGAGCTAATCTTTCTTCACCTTTCAACCTTTGGAAGCATAACACGCATCTGTTCAAGCTCATACAGACCAAACAACTGCTGAATCTTCCTCTGCTCTTTATATTGGTAAATCTTCGAATCTTTCATTTTTCAAATCCATGCTATGCTTTGTGTAGTTCTTGATATGCTGAGTCTAAAGCAAGTTGAATCTCTTGAAATGATTAACCATGCTAGGAGAAATCTGAGTTTAAAGCTTGTTGGACATTTTTTGTTTTTGCATGATTTCTGGTTGGTTAACTCGATTTAATGCTAATGCTTGATGGATTTATGCTGCCTGATGTTTGCTGATGCCATTGATATGTTTAATTTTTGATTCTGGGCATAAAAAATTTCGAGTTGATTTGAAGATGATGAAGTTCATGACTGTTGTGATAAACCCTAGCTCTGCCCAGAATTTGCATGAACTGTTTTGTTTTGTTGTGCGATGTTGCATGAAATTCACTATACCAATGCCATGCTATTTGTATGATGCTGTTGAATTTTGCTTTTGATGATTGCATGAGCATGAACATGAAATGAGCACTGTTCCATATAAAACCCTACTGCATTTCCAGAAATCTGAGTTTCATGTGTTGGTTAGTTTGCTATATGATATTGCATGAAGTTCATTAACATTGCTGTGGTGTGATGCTGGTCGAATTTTGTTTGTTGATGTTGGTTGCATGAAATGCCCTGCTGTTCCAAAACCCTAATCACTTGCCCAGAAACATGAAACACGATTGGTGGCTTCATTTGAATTTTTCTGCTTGTTTACTGTTCCATTGGCCATCAACCAATGAGAACATTTCGTTGCCTTTGCCTGTACGCAGCGTTTAGGTTAGTGGAGTTGATATTTACCACAATGCCACGCGGTCAACCATGTTTGACCTTCCTTTCATGTCTTTTGTTCATGTTTGGTCCAATTAATCATTCCACTTCCAAAATTCATTACTCATTCAATTCAACTCCAAAAATCATGGGATTTTTTGCATTATGGCCTGTTGAATGTCTACTTTTTTATCATGATTTTTATTGAATTTTTGTGTGGCTGGATTTTAAATGGCTTTAGGGTTCTTAACATGTATGCCTATGTGATACCTTTTGCCAAAACCCTTGTGAAATGATGAGGATGTATCCATTGCCCCTGAAAATTTTTGTGGTGAAACTAGACTCATTCATCTTCATTTTGGTATAAAGTTTGTGGATTTCTCATTTGTGGTTTGTGTGATATGATTTTTTGAAGTAAGGTGTTATATTTGGTGTCACACCATGAATGTGCATTTTCATGAATTTTGTTAACTTGCTTCTTGGCCTCCAATTGACCCCAAATTTTGCATGAACCTCATTTCATATGTCTAGTTGACTTGTGATTTTTCTTGGAATTAATTGTGCTGTTTTCCATTTGTTTGAGATTTTTCTTCCCTGCCTAGTCAATTGTTGACTTTGTGTGACACACCTTGCCATATCATTTGGAAAATTCTCATGCCTTATAGTATGATCATGAAATTTCATATGTGCATACTAGACATCTGGAGCTTTGCATTGGTGTTGATCCCATCCATTTCTCATCTGTTTTCATTTTGTTATGATTTTTTGAAGTTGACCCATGATTGTTGACCTTCTTTGTGCTTACTTGAAATTGTGTTGACTTCTTGATTTTCATTGACTGCCTTCCACTTGTCCAAATGCAATGAAATTTGACATGCTTACCATGCTAGATGTTAGGATTGAGTATGATTTATTTGATGATTTTTGAAATTGTTTGAATTGACTTTTGATGCAAGTCATTCTGTTGACTTCCTTGTGCTTTCATTTGCTATGCCTTGTCTTCTTTGGTGTGTGAAATGATGATGATGCATGATATGAACATGAATCCAATTGTGTTTGCTTCCTAAATGTTTGAACTTGACTTTGGTTGACTTTCATTTGCTGTTTTGACTTTTTCATTTGTTTTTGACCCTAGGCTTGTCCTAGTGGTCTTTTGGGCTTATGATTGAGTTCATGTTTCAGGTTAAGCAACAATGCCTCAAAGATCATACAAATGTGATTGAGTTTGATTACATATCATGTGCTAACCCTTGTTTTGTAGGTGGCTTGACTCATTTGACTTGAGTTTGTGCTTTGCACATTGGTTCCTCTGTGTTGATTGTTGTTTATCAATTCCTTTTGTTTTGACTGTTGAAATGTGTACTGATTAGTTTGACTATTTCAGGTACCCTTAGTTGCTTAAGTTCTTTGAACTTGCTTTGCTTTGCTATTGAGCAACTTGCTTGAGGTATAATTCCTTTTTCTTCATGTAGTCTGGAGACCCGGCCTGTTATTTGGCCGGGCAAACTGTCTGAAGTCCTCCTTAAGAGGCAATGCTTGTGTTTGTTTAAAATTGTCCCAAGCAGGAAAAGTCCTTCAAGTAAGGCAATTGGTAGATCAAAGGGATAAGTAACCTATCCCCTACTATTCAGTGAGTCTTCTCCTTGCTCCCATTACATGGTTGAAGCATTGAGATCAAAACCCAAGATCCATCGAGTCAATAATGTGGAAAGAGCTCCATCTTTCTGAGCTCCCACACTTTCTGATATGCTCTCCCAGGCCAGGGATAAGAGCAATGAGGCACACCCCTCATCTCCTTTCATCTGCTTCACCTTGGCTCTTAATGTCAAGGTTAAGAGCACACTGCACCCCATTCCAGAGGTTTGTTTGTTGAGGTTGATATGACCCCTCGACTAAAACCTAACCCTTGTGTGAGCCCCTTGTGTGCATATAGTGTGTGCTACCTGTGCCTTTGTTTGTTTGACTTGCTTGCTTTCGCCCTCGTTGCGATCGAGCCTTTTCCTTTCTCTCGCCCTCGTTGCGATCGAGCCTTTTCCTTTCTCTCGCCCTCGTTGTGATCGAGCCTTTTCTTTTCTCTCGCCCTCGTTGCGATCGAGACTTTCCCTTTCTCTTGCCCTAGTTGCAATCGAGATCCTTTGTCCCTCCGTAGCCGAACTACGGCAACTCTGATTCTCATGTTCAGATGAGATACGTAGGCACGAGATGCGATGTCTTGTCGAGTTTGACTAACCACTAACACTAACCCTTTTCTCTCGCCCTCGTTGCGATTGAGACCTCCCCTTTCTCTTGCCCTTGTTGCAATCGAGACCCTTGCTTCCTGTGCAAGTTTGGTTTTTGTTTGGCTTGCTTCCTGTGCAAGTCGTGATTAGGATAGGTTGGCCCTTGTGCCAGTTAGCTAGAAACCTTAACTTAGGGTTGACTTTGCATGACAACATCTAGGCTCGAGTCGTAGTCTCCCTAGTGTTGTGTCTCCCTCTGTTATCTGGTTAGGCTAGATCCTTGTCCCTGCGTAGGGGAACTACATCGCCCTGATCTTCATACCAGATGAAGTATGTAGGCAGGAGATTGAGCTGATCTCTCCGGGCGCCCTTTTTCTTTTTCAACCTTTTGTGTCTTAACCACCCTTGTGTGTGTTCTGGTTGGAGTCCGACATAAGTCCAGCGATTGGCAGTTGGTTTCCTGTGTGCGTTTAGGTTCGGATGCTGATGTAAGTCCAGTGATTGGCATTTGGGCTCCATGTTTGCCTTTGCCTGTTTTTGTTTGTGTGCGTGTCAGCCGAGCTACGAATGCTCTGATTCTTCTTTCGTCCGAGAAGATACGTATGCATAGGATGCGATATCCTAGCGAGCATGTGTCGTTTCCCCAGTCCGAACTACTTCGACTCTGATGTCTATGCCTGATAGACTAAGTAGGCCCAGGATACGATGTCCTGCCGAGTCAGTTTCAGTCAGTTTCTTTTGTCTCTTTTCAGCCAGTGTGCGTGTGTTTGAGCAGTGTTTAGCAACCAATATTCCTTCCTTTGGTGCGTGGATCCCGTAGAGTACTACGGATGCGTAGGGGTGCTAATACCTTCCCTTCGCATAACCGACTCCCGAACCCATTCTCTTTGGTCGCGAGACCATGTTCTTTCCTAGGTTTACTTCGAGCGTTTCCTTTCCCTCTCTTGGGATAAATAACGCACGGTGGCGGCTCTGTTGTTTCTTTCTTTTCCCGCCGGTTTTTCGCGTGATGCGACAGCTGGCGACTCTGCTGGGGATTAAGAGAAGTTGACCTATGCTGGTCCATCTTCCCTGAGCGAGTCTCTCCTAGCGCTCTCTAGGTTAGGATTTTGGTTGCTTTGTGCTGTTATTTATTGCATTCATTGTATATATGTGCATTTATTGTTTGCATTTATTGTGTACACTTATGTTTGCATTCATATTCATTATTCATTCTGCCTGGCTGGTTGTCTGTTTTTCTTTGTGGGGTGGGAGTCAGTTGAGGTAAAAGGTTCTATACCCGAACTCGAGTGCACTCTAGGATAGGAGAATGGCATAGTCTTGTTGACTGGTGTGGAGTATTCCTTAGCCAGTTGACTTGCGAGACCATTCACTTGGTGGAGGTCATGTTGAACTAATAATGTCACACAAGTTATTTGTGGTTAGGCATTATTCTTTCAATCATGTGCCGCAGAAGCCAAGGACCTTAGTTTACCAAACCCATCTTGGCCTATTTTAGGACCGTAGTGCGGAGGTCGTTCAGATGTCAGTTCTGATACGATTGTTACGCGATACTACACTCATAAGAGTTTCTCTTGAGAATATTCTTGGAATACGAGTATTCGTTCCTCCGATAATATTCGAAAGATGGAACGATGATTATGGGAACCTCTGATGGAACATGTCTGGCAGGTTTAAACCCTAGTACACTCCCTTTGGGTGGTTCTTAACCGAGACTCCATGCTCGTGACTCTCAACAAACCCATGATTCGTGGTTGAGTCGTTCAAACATTGTTAATATCAATGGATCCCGGATCAGGGGTAAAACCTAAAATCCACCAAAGCGGCTGGTTGATATTAAGGATGTTTGAGCTGGTTCATGTACCGTTAATATCAATGGAACTTGGGTGTCGATAAGGTGAAAACCTAAATCCACCAAAATGGATGATTGATATTAGGGATACAATGAGCTTTCCCACGACCTTTGTTTGGCGTGTTTTGCTTGGTCCTTGAGTGTGTTTGTTGCATTCATGCATTCATACATTCATCTGCATCCATATCATCAGAAAAAAGAAAATTTTCAAGGAACTCAAAGGAGTTTATCTGCAAAAAATTTCAAAACATGAAAAAACCGGGAAAATTTTTTCACCTGATATATCTGATGAGATATTCTCATATATGATCAAAATGCTAAATATTTCAAAGTTTGCAAATAAAACCCTCGAGTTCCTTTGAAATAAAAACAAGCATATGCATAAACACTTCATGCATCATTTGCATCAGCAGGTGCTCTGTTCCGATCTCCCGTCCTGTGGTCTGACCCTGCGATCTTCATTTATTTTGAAGACGCACTTTGCCAGTATTATACCAGAGCCGACTCTGCCAGATTGATGGATCATCCTGAGCAAGAGAATTGTGAACTCGAGGGAGATTTTTCCAGATTTAGTGTTGTTGATGGATTTATTCCTGGTTAACCAATCCCGGGCTGGCATTGGCTGCTGTTCTGGGGCACTTAAGGAGCAAGGTTTGTTTGCAAGTGGATGATTCATCCTTGACGATCAACCTGAAGAAGAGGATGCTGCTATCTTGGAAGAGGACGCAGAGGACTTGAACAATTTCATCATTCCTGGTGGTGTCTGTCACAATTGGGTCACTGTGGGCGTTCCTACAGTTGTTCATAAGTCAGAGTAACAATCACTTTGTTTAAAAACCCTTCTCCCATGCCAAAAGGAGAAGTGATGGCATTGTTGGCAACATTTTGTGCAATGATATTTTCATTCAAATAAATTCATGTTAAAACATTTGTTTTTCCATTTGTTTTCCCTTTTCGCTTTTTGCATGGAATTGGTGATCACAAAAAAACCCTAAAAAACAAGAATAAAAGCAATCTTTTCATCTGCATAACGATTGTCTTGTTTGATTTTCAAAAAGCTTTTCATATTAAAATCTTTATGCAGGTTGTTTCTCAAACCCATTAAACATAATGATCAGACGTCATCTCCCAATTTTGAATTCCCTGTATTCGAAGCGGACGAAGATGATGTTGAAGGGATTCCTGACGAGATTTCCCGACTTCTTGAGCAAGAAAAGAAGATCACTCAGCTGCATCTCGAGAATCAGCAGAACAGCCAACTGGGGCATTATCAAAAAAAAGAGAAAAAGAAAAAAAAAAGAGGAGGGTGCAAAATCAAAAAAAAAAGAAATCAATCAAAATAAAAAGAAATCAAAAGAAATCAAATCAGAAGAAAGAAAAAAGAAAGAAAGAAGAAAAAAAAAGAGAAATAGCACCCTCAAAGTCCCAAGTTGACTGATGCTGAATTCGATCAAGAAGAAGAGATCAACTGCCATGTGTCATGGTCAGTTATATCAGCAGAGAGTGATGAAAGCATTCGACAAGAAGGTCAAGTCTCGAGTTCTGAGAAGGTGACCTTGTGCTCAAGAAAGTCTTGTCTTTCGTGCCCAAGTCCAGGGGCAAGTGGACTCCAAGCTATGAACGTCCAGCCTCTTCAGGCAATGTTTCGACACTTACAACAATGGATGAAGAAGTTCACTCGTCCTGTGAATTCCAATGCAGTCAAGAAATACTTCGCCTAAAGAAAAAAAAAGCAAAACAGCTCGCTAAGTCGAACACCCCAAAGGGCGACTTAGGCAAAAAGGAGCGTCTCGGTGGATTGAAAACCCGAAAGGGCGATCCAGGCAAAAGTTAGAGACATTGAAAAAAAAGAAAGAATTTGCATCCCGCTGGATTGAACACCTCACACTGGGGCAATCTAGGCAAAAATTAGGGATTTGGCAAGTAACTGCATCTTGACAAGACTGTGCTGTACATCTGTCATCCGTCAGGGATTCTCGATCCGTCGTCGACTGAAGCTTTGAATACATCGAAAATTCGGAATGGTAGAGGAAAGGTCATTATGTTCAATGTAGCCCTCTCCAATATACATCACCGATTTCAAACTTGTACAGATCTATGGAGTCTCGCCCTTTGCAAACTACCATTCCATCACATCAATTTGAGCTTTTATCCAATTATTTGCACTCTTATTTGTTTCAACTCAACAAATGTTTTGCATGCTTTAATTGATAAAGTATCATTGTTTTCAAAATAAACAAAATTTACAAAAATTGTTCTTAAACAAAGTGAACATTCACAATGATGGAAGAATACTTAGGAGACCCACAGTGCTCTCCCGGGGGTGGTATGATTACCAACAGGTAAGACAATTGTTCGTATCTCGAGCATGACTATATCTTTGTCCTGCAGAACCTCGTATGGTCTCTCCTCAGTGAAGTTGCCCGATGCAGTGTCGTTTGAAGTTATTCATCTTCATGTTCCCGGCAGTACAGATTCTTCCTCCAAATCCCTGTTAGCTCTATTATGGGGCATCCCCAGTAGAGTGCTGTTTGAGCCCTATCGTGGGGCATCCCCAGCAAGTTTGCTGTTTCGGACATTATTGTGGGGCAGCTCCCCTAGCAGAGTGTTTACTGAAGACTTCAACTTTCGCCTCTCCAGCAGAGCAGTCTTCATCTCCCCCCAGCATGGGTGCTTTTCTTGGAAGATTCAGTATTTGGAGGATCGACATCCCCGTAATCCGGCATTCCCTCAGATAGATCCCCCAGTGGAGTTGTTCGCGTAAGGAGCTTTATCAATGCTTTTGTATTTCTCATCAGAGATCTGGTTGCTTCTCGGTATCTCAGATTTCCAGCACAAGTTGTTGCGGCGCGTCCGCCAGTATGTTGAACTCTGTTCTCCGGCTGTGACCGACGATCCCTCCGGAAGCCTCCGGTGGCCTTCCTCCCCTGCAGGATAAATGTTCCTTGATATCCCAGTCCCCAGTGGATTTTCTTTGCTCTCTGGTGGCTTTGGTTTTCTCTCCGGACGGTTGATTCCCGGACCTGCGTGTTGAGCATGTCTGTTTGTCAGCATTCATCATACATTTTAGGTAGAATGCATACATGCATAATCATAGCATTCAGATACTCATGTTGCAGCTGTTGCCATGTATCTGTTGATTGTTGCCTCCTGCTGTTTGGGTGATAAGAATCTCTCCAGTAGATTTTCCTTAAGTAGATATGGGTGTGTCTGATCTCTCCATGTAGAGCCAACCCCTTAAGCAGAAAGTGTCTATCCTTTCCTGCCATTTCCCCACTGAGATACATCCTCGTGGATGACGGTTGCTTCCGTTCCCTCCCTACACGGGATGGGTTTTCCCTATTGAGTTCTTTCCTCATTAGGATGAGTCTTGTTTCAGTCTGCCTTTTTGGATCGATCCTAAATTGGCTTCCTGTTGGCTGTCTCCTGTGCTTCCCTGGGGCATAAATGAATAGTTGCTCACTAACCGGCACTCATTCATTTCATCCTCAGTGGAATTTGTGGCCTCTACCTACAAACCGGTAGTTGTAAGTCCTATCTTTGTGGTTTTCTACCCACAAGCTGGTAGTTGTAAAATCCCACTTTCATCCCATGGCGGAGTTTGTTTGTTGGCCTCTACCTACAAACCGGTAGTTGTAAGTCCTATCTTTGTGGTTTTCTACCCACAAGCTGGTAGTTGTAAAATCCCACTTTCATCCCATGGCGGAGTTTGTCTGTGGCCTCTACCTACGAACCGGTAGCTGTAAGTCCTTTCTTTACGGTCTTCTACCCACTACCCGGTAGTTGTAAATCCTTTTTTCTCACTCTGTCTCTCAGCAGATCGTTTATGGCCTCTACCTACAAACCGGTAGTTGTAAGTCCTATCTTTGTGGTTTTCTACCCACTAGCTGGTAGTTGTAAAATCCCACTTTCTCCCCTTGTTGGAGTTAACCCTGTGTGCTCATCCCGATGATGACTGGTTACTTTTCCATGGGCCTCTACCTACAAACCGGTAGCTGTAAGTCCTATCTTTGTGGTTTTCTACCCACTAACTGGTAGTTGTAAAATCCCACTTTCATCCCCTTGTTGGAATTAACCCTTTGTGCTCATCCCGATGATGACTGGTTACTTTTCCGTGGTTTTCTGCCTACAAACCGGTAGATGTAATCCCCTATTTGCAGTTATCAGTATCCGCTTTGCGGTATTGATATTCTTTCCCCTTTGGATACTTGCCTTGATCAAGCAGTATTGTCCCCATTGGGTCTGCCCTTTCTTTTTGGATATTTGCTCCGAGTTAGCAACTTTTATCCTCTTTTGATTGGTCATCTTTTGCATACCTAGTCCTGGTACCCTGATGCCTTTCTTTTCGGTCGATTATTCATTTAACAACCTACAACCCGGTTATGGATAATTTTCCATGCGAGTGTATTATCTACGTTTTGACGGCTATAGATAATATATCTCATGCACTCTTTGGTCAATCTTTTGATTGTTATCTCCAGCAGAGTAAGATTCGTATTCCTTGTGGAATTGAATGTTCATCCTCTAACGAGACTGCTTTTCTAGCCCTCTTCAGGATGTTGAGTGTTTTGGAACACAAACCAATTCACGTTTGGTCGGTCACCCGTTTCATACCTACAACCCGGTATCCTTGGTGTTCCTTCCTGTTTGCTCGCTGTCGTGACCTTGTTCCCCAGTGAGACCCCCTGCAAGTGTTCAGCCTTGCCCTGTCATCTTGTGGATGTCAGTATCCCGTCCGCACCCGCGTGTGTTGTTTCTTTGGTGTCGGTAAACACCATCCTTCGGTGATTTCCAGTCATGCTTAAGTGTCTGGTCTTCTTTGGTGTCGGTAAACACCATCCTTCGGTGATTTCCAGTCATGCGTAAGTGTCTGGTTTTCTTTTGATGTCGGTAAACATCCTCTTTCGATGTTCATAACGTCGCCCTCCCTTCCCTAGTGAAGTTTTCCTCCTCTCCGTTGGTGTCGATAAACGTGAGTCTCCCTTTCGTCCTATGACGTCTGGCTGAGTTTTCCTCCTCTCCGTTGGTGTCGATAAACGTGAGTCTCCCTTTCGTCCTATGACGTCTGGTTGAAGTTTTCCTCCTCTCCGTTGGTGTCGATAAACGTGAGTCTCCCTTTCGTCCTATGACGTCTGGTTGAAGTTTTCCTCCTCTCCGTTGGTGTCGATAAACGTGAGTCTACCTCTCGTCCTATGACATCTGGTTGAAGTTTTCCTCCTCTCCGTTGGTGTCGATAAACGTGAGTCTCCCTCTCGTCCTATGACGTCTGGTTGAAGTTTTCCTCCTCTCCGTTGGTGTCGATAAACGTGAGTCTACCTCTCGTCCTATGACGTCTGGTTGAAGTTTTCCTCCTCTCAGTTGGTGTCGATAAACGTGAGTCTACCTCTCGTCCTATGACGTCTGGTTGAAGTTTTCCTCCTCTCCGTTGGTGTCGATAAACGTGAGTCTCCCTTTCGTCCTATGACGTCTGGCTGAGTTTTCCTCCTCTCCGTTGGTGTCGATAAACGTGAGTCTTCCTATTCGTCCTATGACGTCTAGTTGTACCTGTCCCCTTGTGGATTTACCTCTCCGTTGGTTCCGGTAAACGCTGAGTTTTTCCTAGTTGTCCGTTGGCATCTAGTTGTGATTTCTTTTCCCATTCATCGTCATTGCAATGTCTGGATGTGGCTGTACCCTTTGAAAACAAAACAAAAAAACAAAAAATACCCAGTAGCATCAGATCCCAGTGGACGTTTCCATTATTGGATCCCTGCATTGTGCAAATTCTACGGTTCTTTTGTATTCAATCCCTGTTTACCCTGAAAGTCTGACAGCAATCGCTATCATCCGTTCGGGTTCCCAGCTGATTGAATAGGGGCAGCTGTAGCACCTCAAATTTGCACCTATCATTGTACATACTATCTCATATTAGGTCATAGCATATCATGATACATTGCATAGCATTGCATTGTCCCCAGTTGCCTCAAGAGCAAGCAAGCCAAGAATTAGGTCAAACTGATCAGGAGATCAGTCAACCAATCAAGCAAGGGTGTTTCTCAAGGAGCAAAGGTCCTAGGGTTTGCCCATCAAGTTCACATGACTTGGAGGTCCATTTGAAGTGTTCAAGTCAAGGGTTGAAGGCTCAGAGGTCATCAGTTCATGCACAGACAATCAAAAACCCTAAAGTCAAAGACAGTCAACAGTCAGTCAAAGCAGTGGATGGTGGCCATTCCTGTGGAATTTGGGCACCATGATCAACAATCAAGAGTCCATACAACTTGGGACATCGTTTGAAGTCAAGGTCTCAAGGATTTAGGGTTTGGAATTCATCAGAAGTGCTTCAGTCATCCAAAACCCTAGAAAAGTCAAACTTGGTCAACTGTGGATTTAATCAGTGATTTGATGGATGGAATTGATTTGAAGGAGCTCATTCATGTCTATATAAGCCTCATGTATCATGCCAAACCTCATCATGGAAGAATTTGAAGCCAATCAGAAAATTTCCAAAAATAGAAAGTGGACCTGTAATTTTAACTGCCAAAAATGGAAACTTCTTGATCCTCAACTTGCATCATGATACAAGCTCCAAATGAATTTTTGCCCAACATGAAAGTTGAAGATCTTGTTCTCCCATTTTCAAAAAGTCCAAGAACTCTCAAATCCCATGAATGGTTTGCAAGATATGATCATTTCATTTTCGCCATTTTTTGAACTTCAACAAGCCATATCTCATGATTCCTTTGGCCAAATTTGATGGGGTTTTTTTCTACAAACTCCATTTAATCCCCTCTTTCCAAAAATTCATTCATCATTCACCAAAACCTTGCCAATCAAAATGGCATTTTTTGACTTGTTTCATTTAAAATTCAAGTTTGACCAAAAGTTGACTTTTCAAATTAAAGGTTTTCAGCATAATTGGCCATTTGGAAATTGTTTTAGATGTTATTTGGGACTTGTCTAAGGCCCAAACTCGGGCAAGCTTGCTATCATACCACCTCCATTTGCATTTTTGGCCAAATTAGCAAATTGTGATTTTCACTTCATTTCACTTAAGCAAGTTTACCACTTCCTAATGCAAGGCTAAACAGACATATATAATGCATTTTCTGTCACTTCTCAACCCTAATAGCAGCCTCTAAGATACAGAAATTCCTTCTTCTCTCCTTCTTGCATTTTTGCACATTGCATTCTTTTGGCCAAATTCTCCAAAGACTCGAGCAAGCCATTGTTCACTCACCATCCAAACATCATTTCAAGCTCATTCCCATTGCCATTTCACAACTGGAAGAGGGTTTACACGACTGTTCTTCAACACCAACCATCCATGGCAGAACTTGATTCCACCTCTTACAAGAGATGCTGAGCTAATCTTTCTTCACCTTTCAACCTTTGGAAGCATAACACGCATCTGTTCAAGCTCATACAGACCAAACAACTGCTGAATCTTCCTCTGCTCTTTATATTGGTAAATCTTCGAATCTTTCATTTTTCAAATCCATGCTATGCTTTGTGTAGTTCTTGATATGCTGAGTCTAAAGCAAGTTGAATCTCTTGAAATGATTAACCATGCTAGGAGAAATCTGAGTTTAAAGCTTATTGGACATTTTTTGTTTTTGCATGATTTCTGGTTGGTTAACTCGATTTAATGCTAATGCTTGATGGATTTATGCTGCCTGATGTTTGCTGATGCCATTGATATGTTTAATTTTTGATTCTGGGCATAAAAAATTTCGAGTTGATTTGAAGATGATGAAGTTCATGACTGTTGTGATAAACCCTAGCTCTGCCCAGAATTTGCATGAACTGTTTTGTTTTGTTGTGCGGTGTTGCATGAAATTCACTATACCAATGCCATGCTATTTGTATGATGCTGTTGAATTTTGCTTTTGATGATTGCATGAGCATGAACATGAAATGAGCACTGTTCCATATAAAACCCTACTGCATTTCCAGAAATCTGAGTTTCATGTGTTGGTTAGTTTGCTATATGATATTGCATGAAGTTCATTAACATTGCTGTGGTGTGATGCTGGTCGAATTTTGTTTGTTGATGTTGGTTGCATGAAATGCCCTGCTGTTCCAAAACCCTAATCACTTGCCCAGAAACATGAAACACGATTGGTGGCTTCATTTGAATTTTTCTGCTTGTTTACTGTTCCATTGGCCATCAACCAATGAGAACATTTCGTTGCCTTTGCCTGTACGCAGCGTTTAGGTTAGTGGAGTTGATATTTACCACAATGCCACGCGGTCAACCATGTTTGACCTTCCTTTCATGTCTTTTGTTCATGTTTGGTCCAATTAATCATTCCACTTCCAAAATTCATTACTCATTCAATTCAACTCCAAAAATCATGGGATTTTTTGCATTATGGCCTGTTGAATGTCTACTTTTTTATCATGATTTTTATTGAATTTTTGTGTGGCTGGATTTTAAATGGCTTTAGGGTTCTTAACATGTATGCCTATGTGATACCTTTTGCCAAAACCCTTGTGAAATGATGAGGATGTATCCATTGCCCCTGAAAATTTTTGTGGTGAAACTAGACTCATTCATCTTCATTTTGGTATAAAGTTTGTGGATTTCTCATTTGTGGTTTGTGTGATATGATTTTTTGAAGTAAGGTGTTATATTTGGTGTCACACCATGAATGTGCATTTTCATGAATTTTGTTAACTTGCTTCTTGGCCTCCAATTGACCCCAAATTTTGCATGAACCTCATTTCATATGTCTAGTTGACTTGTGATTTTTCTTGGAATTAATTGTGCTGTTTTCCATTTGTTTGAGATTTTTCTTCCCTGCCTAGTCAATTGTTGACTTTGTGTGACACACCTTGCCATATCATTTGGAAAATTCTCATGCCTTATAGTATGATCATGAAATTTCATATGTGCATACTAGACATCTGGAGCTTTGCATTGGTGTTGATCCCATCCATTTCTCATCTGTTTTCATTTTGTTATGATTTTTTGAAGTTGACCCATGATTGTTGACCTTCTTTGTGCTTACTTGAAATTGTGTTGACTTCTTGATTTTCATTGACTGCCTTCCACTTGTCCAAATGCAATGAAATTTGACATGCTTACCATGCTAGATGTTAGGATTGAGTATGATTTATTTGATGATTTTTGAAATTGTTTGAATTGACTTTTGATGCAAGTCATTCTGTTGACTTCCTTGTGCTTTCATTTGCTATGCCTTGTCTTCTTTGGTGTGTGAAATGATGATGATGCATGATATGAACATGAATCCAATTGTGTTTGCTTCCTAAATGTTTGAACTTGACTTTGGTTGACTTTCATTTGCTGTTTTGACTTTTTCATTTGTTTTTGACCCTAGGCTTGTCCTAGTGGTCTTTTGGGCTTATGATTGAGTTCATGTTTCAGGTTAAGCAACAATGCCTCAAAGATCATACAAATGTGATTGAGTTTGATTACATATCATGTGCTAACCCTTGTTTTGTAGGTGGCTTGACTCATTTGACTTGAGTTTGTGCTTTGCACATTGGTTCCTCTGTGTTGATTGTTGTTTATCAATTCCTTTTGTTTTGACTGTTGAAATGTGTACTGATTAGTTTGACTATTTCAGGTACCCTTAGTTGCTTAAGTTCTTTGAACTTGCTTTGCTTTGCTATTTAGCAACTTGCTTGAGGTATAATTCCTTTTTCTTCATGTAGTCTGGAGACCCGGCCTGTTATTTGGCCGGGCAAACTGTCTGAAGTCCTCCTTAAGAGGCAATGCTTGTGTTTGTTTAAAATTGTCCCAAGCAGGAAAAGTCCTTCAAGTAAGGCAATTGGTAGATCAAAGGGATAAGTAACCTATCCCCTACTATTCAGTGAGTCTTCTCCTTGCTCCCATTACATGGTTGAAGCATTGAGATCAAAACCCAAGATCCATCGAGTCAATAATGTGGAAAGAGCTCCATCTTTCTGAGCTCCCACACTTTCTGATATGCTCTCCCAGGCCAGGGATAAGAGCAATGAGGCACACCCCTCATCTCCTTTCATCTGCTTCACCTTGGCTCTCAATGTCAAGGTTAAGAGCACACTGCACCCCATTCCAGAGGTTTGTTTGTTGAGGTTGATATGACCCCTCGACTATAACCTAACCCTTGTGTGAGCCCCTTGTGTGCATATAGTGTGTGCTACCTGTGCCTTTGTTTGTTTGACTTGCTTGCTTTCGCCCTCGTTGCGATCGAGCCTTTTCCTTTCTCTCGCCCTCGTTGCGATCGAGCCTTTTCCTTTCTCTCGCCCTCGTTGCGATCGAGCCTTTTCTTTTCTCTCGCCCTCGTTGCGATCGAGACTTTCCCTTTCTCTTGCCCTAGTTGCAATCGAGATCCTTTGTCCCTCCGTAGCCGAACTACGGCAACTCTGATTCTCATGTTCAGATGAGATACGTAGGCACGAGATGCGATGTCTTGTCGAGTTTGACTAACCACTAACACTAACCCTTTTCTCTCGCCCTCGTTGCGATTGAGACCTCCCCTTTCTCTTGCCCTTGTTGCAATCGAGACCCTTGCTTCCTGTGCAAGTTTGGTTTTTGTTTGGCTTGCTTCCTGTGCAAGTCGTGATTAGGATAGGTTGGCCCTTGTGCCAGTTAGCTAGAAACCTTAACTTAGGGTTGACTTTGCATGACAACATCTAGGCTCGAGTCGTAGTCTCCCTAGTGTTGTGTCTCCCTCTGTTATCTGGTTAGGCTAGATCCTTGTCCCTGCGTAGGGGAACTACATCGCCCTGATCTTCATACCAGATGAAGTATGTAGGCAGGAGATTGAGCTGATCTCTCCGGGCGCCCTTTTTCTTTTTCAACCTTTTGTGTCTTAACCACCCTTGTGTGTGTTCTGGTTGGAGTCCGACATAAGTCCAGCGATTGGCAGTTGGTTTCCTGTGTGCGTTTAGGTTCGGATGCTGATGTAAGTCCAGTGATTGGCATTTGGGCTCCATGTTTGCCTTTGCCTATTTTTGTTTGTGTGCGTGTCAGCCGAGCTACGAATGCTCTGATTCTTCTTTCGTCCGAGAAGATACGTATGCATAGGATGCGATATCCTAGCGAGCATGTGTCGTTTCCCCAGTCCGAACTACTTCGACTCTGATGTCTATGCCTGATAGACTAAGTAGGCCCAAGATACGATATCCTGCCGAGTCAGTTTCAGTCAGTTTCTTTTGTCTCTTTTCAGCCAGTGTGCGTGTGTTTGAGCAGTGTTTAGCAACCAATATTCCTTCCTTTGGTGCGTGGATCCCGTAGAGTACTACGGATGCGTAGGGGTGCTAATACCTTCCCTTCGCATAACCGACTCCCGAACCCATTCTCTTTGGTCGCGAGACCATGTTCTTTCCTAGGTTTACTTCGAGCGTTTCCTTTCCCTCTCTTGGGATAAATAACGCACGGTGGCGGCTCTGTTGTTTCTTTCTTTTCCCGCCGGTTTTTCGCGTGATGCGACACCGTGTTGATTAAAACAGTGCATTAACACGGGCACCCGTGTGTAGGGACACGGCCCATGTTGTTGCCACTGTAACGTATGCTGAAATTAATTAATACAGTTGAACAACACGACCACCCGTGTGCCACCACACGGCCGTGTTGATTCAACGTAGCTTGGAAAACCTAATTTTTGCTGTTTAACCCGATTATGCTCATTAAGGGTAGTTTGGACCTTTAGCTTGGAAGAGAGTCATCTGAAGCTATAAGAAGGCTTGGAAGAGAAAGAAGAAGGCACCTTTTGACAGACGAACGAAAGCATTACAGTGGAGGAGATAGCGAATACAACGGATTCGAAGACGGCGAGATTCAAGGGTAACCACCATTGAAGACCAAAGTCTCCTAATTCTTTGTAATGTTTAATCTTTCCTTTATAAATTCTTTAAGTACTATGAGAGGCTAAACCCCCTGATGCTAGGGGGTGGTCCTGATGTTATCGTATGCTATGAATGTGAACCAATGATTCCTTGATTACTATGTTATGGACTTCAATTCAATTGTGTGATGTTATTATGTTTTTGTATCGGACAAATACGAATTAATCTATGACTTCCAATAACAGGATTTTGATTGGTAGGGTTTTCACAAAATTGGGTTTATGAATGCATCATCTAGGACTAGAACCTTTCATAAATCACCGTAAACCTTGATATTTTGTATGATTAAAACCAATGATTAATTGAATGGACATTTGAGTAAGAATTGGTAGTTTAATAGTTTCTTCCTTAAGGACTTAAGGAAGAACATTCTGAGGTTAGGAGATTGAATGTATCATATGTATTAAGGAAATCGGGACTAATTCATAACCGGTTAACTCAACCACTCACCCTAGCATCTTTTATCTTAATCAATTATTTTTACTATTTTTGTGTTACTATTCTAAATTCCAAAACAACACAACCATTATCTTTTTGTTCTGATAGAATCGAAATAAAGTAAGTAATTCCTACGCAATCCTTGAGATCGATACTGGGAAATAAACTCCTTATTACTACATCGGTAAAAATAGTACACTTGCTATTTTTCCGATCAATTACCAACTAGCAGGAGATAACAAACGAAGATATATGGAAAAGAATGCAACATGAATATCTGATTATTAAATTTATGCATATGTGTGGTTTATGTATGCTGAATGCTGACAAAACAGACATATCTAACACAAAAAGGTTCAACGATTGATGAACAAACATCTGGTACTACATCTCGTGAGAGAAAGCCAGGTCCATTGAAGAACATCCAACCTGCTAGGGATCAGGAAATGCAAAGATCTCTGCAGGGGAAAGAGCGGCAATCATTCCAGTTGGGGACAGGATCACACAAAATCCGCCGCAGAAGCAACTCTACTAGGGAGATTATCAAAGGGGAGGATAGATCTCTGTGGGGAACAACCACCAATCAGAAGCTTCCAAGGTCACCATCATATATTGTACTACCAAAGAGATAACATCTGCTAAGGAGGAGGGATCACTATTATGCTGAAGGAAAGAGGGATGAATATATCTCTACCAGATATTCCGCTCGGGAGAAAAACCACAAAAGGCTCCGGAGAAAGAGGAAACAAGCATGCCAGGAATATGAACAAATGTCTCACCCTGTTGGGAATCATGCCATCTTTGAGAGAGCACTAAAGACATCCCAAGTATCTTTTTATCATTGTGAATGTTCACTTTGTTTAAAAACAAGTTATGAAAAATTTATTTATTAAAAACAATGATATTTCTCAATTAAAACATGCAAAACATTTGTTGAATAGAAACAAATAAGAGTGCAAATAATTGGATAAAGGCTCAAATTTATTTGATGGAATGGTAATCTGCAAATGGCAAGACTCCATAGATATTTACAAATTTGAAATTGGTGTTATATATTGGAAAAGGTCTACATTGAACATAATGACCATTTCTCCACCAATTCTGAATCTGATGTATTTAAAGCTTCAGTTGACGATGACTGAGCGAGAATTCTTTGACAGGCGATAGTTGTAGAACAAAGTCTTGTCAGGATACAGTTATTTGCCAAATCCCTAATTTTTGCCTAGATTGCCCC
Organism: Lathyrus oleraceus; assembly: GCF_024323335.1. Classification (NCBI taxonomy): domain Eukaryota; kingdom Viridiplantae; phylum Streptophyta; class Magnoliopsida; order Fabales; family Fabaceae; genus Lathyrus; species Lathyrus oleraceus. The sequence continues at coordinate 529,666,880 of NC_066581.1, forward strand.
AGGGTGAGGTACTCAATCTAGCGGGATACATATTCATTTTTTATGTCTCTAACTTTTGCCTGGATCGCCCTTTCGGATTTTCAATCCACCGAGACGCTCATTTTTGCCTAAGCCGCCCTTTCGGGTTTTCAACTTAGCGAGCTATTCTGTTTTTATTTTAGGAAAAGTATTTCTTGACTGCATCTGAATTCACAGGACGAGTGAAGTCCTCCCCATCCATAGTTGTAAGTATCAAAGCACCGCCTGAAAAGGCTCTCTTAACAACATATGGACCTTCATAGTTTGGAGTCCACTTGCCCCTGGAATCGGGCGCGAAAGACAAGACTTTCTTGAGCACAAGATCACCTTCTCGGAACACACGAGGCTTGACCTTCTTATCAAAGGCTTTCTTCATCCTTTGCTGATATAATTGACCATGGCACATGGCAGTCAATCTCTTCTCTTCAATCAAATTCAGCTGGTCATAACGACTCTGAACCCATTCAGGATCAGTCGACTTGGCTTCCATCAAGACTCTCATTGATGGGATCTCCATCTCTACTGGGAGCACAGCCTCCACGCCATAAAAAGAGAAAAAGGGGTTTCCCCTGTTAAAGTGCGGACAGATATACGATATCCATGAAAAGCAAATGGCAGCATCTCATGCCAATCTTTGTACGTAGCAACCATCTTCTGGATAATTTTCTTGATATTCTTATTAACAGCTTCAACAGCCCCATTCATCTTGGGTCTATAAGGAGAAGAATTGTGATGTGCGATCTTGAACTCGCTACACAGCTCTTTCATCATTTTGTTGTTCAAGTTGGATCCATTATCAGTAATGATCTTATCTGGCACACCATAGCGGCATATGAGTTGATTCTTGATCAACTTCACGACCACCTGCCTGGTCACATTTGCATACGATGTCGCTTCAACCCACTTGGTGAAGTAATCAATTGCTACGAGAATAAATTTGTGACCGTTTGACGCTTTCGGTTCTATCATGTCAATCATGTCAATTCCCCACATAGAGAAACGCCATGGTGATGAAATCACATTCAGAAGTGTCGGGGGAATATGAATCTTATCCGCATAAATCTGACACTTATGGCATTTCTTTACATATTTGTAGCAGTCAAACTCCATTGTCAGCCAATAGTAGCCTGCTCTCAACATCTTTCTAGCCATGGCATGTCCATTGGAATGAGTACCAAATGAACCCTCATGGACCTCAGTCATTAACATGTCTGCTTCGTGTCTATCCACGCATCTGAGCAGAACCATGTCAAAGTTCCTTTTATAAAGCACATCCTCATTGAGGTAGAAACTGCCTAATAATCTCCTCAAAGTCTTTCTATCTTTTACAGATGCCCCAGGCGGGTAAATATGGCTCTTAAGAAAGCACTTGATATCATAATACCATGACTTATCATCTTGCACCTCTTCTACTGCAAATACATGAGATGGTCTGTCCAAGCGCATCACAGTGATACTGGGAACTTCATTCCAAAGTCTTACCACAATCATCGAAGCAAGTGTAGCGAGAGCATCTGCCATCTGATTCTCATCTCGAGGAATATGATGGAAGTCAACCTCAGCAAAGAACGTTGAAATCCTCCTCGCATAATCTCTATATGGGATGAGGCCAGGCTGATTCGTTTCTCATTCACCCTTAATCTGATTAACAACAAGGGCCGAATCACCATAAACATCAAGATGCTTGATCCTAAGATCAATACACTCTTCCAGTCCCATAATACAGGCCTCATACTCAGCCATATTATTCGTGCATTTGAAAGTTAGCCTTGCTGTAGATGGAAAATGTGTGCCCTGAGGAGTAATAATCACTGCCCCAATATCATTTCCATATTGATTCACAACGCCATCAAACGCCATGCTCCATTTAGAACCAGGCTCTGGCCCTTCATCGAGCGTAGATTCATCGCAATCTTTCATTTTCAAATACAGAATCTCCTCATCTGGGAAGTCATACTGAACTAACTGATAATCCTCGATTGGTTGATGTGCCAAGTGGTCAGCCAAAATACTACCTTTAATAGCCTTCTGAGTTCGATACTCAATATCATACTCAGATAACAACATATGCCAATGGGCAATCCTCCCAGTTAAAGCCGACTTCTCAAGGACACAACCCATAGAGTCTTCAAGAATTGTCAGATACATAATCAACGGTCTCCCTTCCACCGGTGGGAACAGAATCGGAGGCTCAAACAAATACTCTTTAATACTATCAAAGGCTTTTTGGCATGTTAGATGCCCAAAAGTGCTTATTTTAGCTATCAAATGTGGGCATTTTTCACTCCTTTTTGTTGCTAAAGCGTTTGAAACCGCCTTTGTTTTAGATGAATCGCAATACAATGTTAAACGATCTTGGTACCTTTAATTTGTGCGCTATTGTGCAGGAATTAGGCATGAAATAATAGAAAATGAAGGCACAAGAAAATGGCAAGGGACCAAGAAAAAGAATGCATTCATCAGCTTGCTCGCTAGGCGAGTGTTGTGGCGAAGTGCTCGCTAGGCGAGATTCCAGCGAACATCTCCAGACTTGGTCAAAAGCGCAGCCAGCACTCACTCGCTAGGCGAGCCATTAGCGAGCTCCCAGCGAGCAATTCCTGTAGCAAAACCTCCTAAGCTCGCTGGAGCAAATGTGGAAGCGTGGGCTTCGCCTAGCGAAGGTTTTGTTCGCCTAGCGAACATGTGAAGTCTGAAGTTAGATATTTTTGGGCGCAGGTGCCTTTGGTGCCTCATTTGGGGGCTCGCTAGGCGAGACATTCTGCTCGCCTAGCGAGCATGACAGCTCAGACCATAGTACTATAAGTAGCAAGGGCTACTTTTTGGACAACAACTTAGATTTTCCTAGATATTTTCCTGCATTGCTTTTTGGATCATTTTGTGACCTAGAAACCCATTTTATCATTTCTCTTCATCTCTTAACAATCTTTCACAAAAAGAAGGTGGATTCCCATCCAATCTCGATTATTCGACTCGGATGTTGATCAACCTTCTTCTGAAACTTGTTGACCAAGCTACCATGAAAATGAGTAGCTAAGTTCTTCATTTTGTCAAGGTTAGATGTAGATAATCATTAGCTTTGTATGTAAATGGGATGATCTTCATTTGTAAACTCTTTAATGATGAATATATGGTGAAAACTTTGTTTTATCGATAACTCTTTGTGTTGGTTTATGATCGAGAGATGTTTACCAACTCTTTACCTAGGTTTTCATCCAATCTTGTTTGTTAGCTAGAGATAGTAATGAATGATTTTGTTCACCATAAAGTTGAACCAAAAAGTTGTCATTTTGATAAATTGTGTTAGAGATAAACAATGGATCAAAATGGGAAAACCCACAATGTGTGTTAGAGATAAACACATTGGGAGGACTTTGTGAAATAGTTTATCATCTAAAGGAGTTTATAAGTCTTGTTGATCGAACATATGCATGCAAAGTGATTGTCGAACCCTAACTTTGGCAATATTTCTCAAATATTAAAACCAAATCTTTTACCGCATTTTCTTACACTTTTATGCAAGATACCGTGACTAAAACCAAAAACCATTGTTACCTTAAGCTAAGAATTAAAACAACGGTCGAAAGGCGGTGATATCTCACAATCCCTGTGGAGACGATAACAAAAACCCGACACTTAAAATTACAATCAACAAAATGGCGTCGTTGCCGGGGATTGTGAATTGATATTGCGAGCATCGCAATAGTTGCTTAATTTTTAAATTTTTGACTTGTGCTTGTAATTTGTTTGGTTTAGTGTGCAGCTTTCGTTTTATGCGAGGGCAGGTTCCTGAGGACGAACTTCTTTTTGATCCTGAGATCGAAAGAACCGCCAGGAGACTGAATAGCAGAACGAGACGAAGGAGGCAACAAGCTAGACAACGACAAGAACAAGGAGAAAGTTCTTCTACAACACATCCACCACGTTTCACACCTATCATAGATCAACCACCATAACCACCGCCCATTTCCACACCATGTGTCAACAGTCCAAGGAATACTACTCAGTTTGCCAACCACACGGGAAGGCAAGCCGAGATGAAAACGGGAACTCTTAACCTACTATATGGAAGTCCATTCACCGGAATGGACCATGAAGACCCCTTTGCTTTTCTCACCAAATTTTATGAGATAGCATTGGTGGCCGGAGTTGATCAAGCTCAAGAGCTACCGTTGTTCAAAAGATTATTTCCCCACGCTTTGCTCGGCAAAGCAAAAGATTGGTACTTAGATCAAACACCTGCAGTCATGACGGATTGGAACGTGTTGGAAGAGAAGTTCATTGAAAGATTTTTCTCCCACAACCGTTTCATGGAATCCAAAACAGCAATCTTCGTGTTTTCACAAGGGACCAAAGAATCATTGAATGAGGCGTGGGAAAGATTCAAATCCATGCTTAGGAAGTGCAAAGGGAATGGATTTGACGAATTGACTCAAATCCACATTTTCAAGAATGGCCTCCAACCGAATTGCAAGACTTTATTGGATGCTACCTCGGGTGGTTCTTTGTTGTCTAAAAGTGCCGATGAAGCTACTGATATCATTAATCGAATGGCTCTAAATGACCTCCAAAGTCAAAGTAGAGGCAACTCTTTGAAGAAACCGGGAGTGCTTGAACTTGGGACGAACGATGCTATTCTTGCCCAAAACAAACTCATTTCACAACAAGTCAAACTCTTAACTCAACAAATAAAAGAGTTGAAAGAGCCTTCTAGAGCTAAACAAATAGCTTGTTGTGAGCTTTGCAAGGGTGATCATGACACCGGATTTTGTCCACCTCCCGGGTTCGAAGAAGTGAATTACATGGCGAACCAACGAGACTACCAACCGAGGCAACAACAACAACAACCGTATCAACAACCGTATCAACAACATCCTCAAAACCAACAACATACTCAAAATCCACAACAACACTTTCAAGGGAATCAAGGGTTCCAACCAAGGAGTAACTATTACCATAACCAAGGTTATAAGGGTGGTGCTTCTAACCGTCAAAACCCTCCCCAAAATCCTTACCAACCTCAACCGCCGGTCGTTGCTTCAAAGTTAGAAGAGACATTGACTTAATTTATGCAAATGTCAATGGCTAATCAAAAGAGTAACGATGTGGCAATCAAAAATCTCGAGACTCAACTCGGTTAACTTGCTAAGCAACTAGCAGAACAACAACCCGGACCTTCTTTTTCGGCGAACACGCAAACAAATCCTAAGGAACATTGTAAGGCGATAACGACGAGAAGTGGAAGGAAGTTGATTAGTGAGAGTAAGAAAAGAGATGAAAGCGAAAAAAGAGAGGTTGAGAAAAATGATGAGGAAAAAAGAATAGAGGATAGTATTGATGGTGAAGTTGGGGAGTGGAGTGATGAGGAAGTTGAAAAGGATGAAAAGAACGGTGAAGTCGAAAATAAAGAAAGTGTGGAAATTGAGAAAAACGATAGTGATGAAGTGAAGGTGGAGCCAGTGAAAAAGCCTAGATGGAGGAGTTCTAGAGTTGCTAAAGGAAAGGAGGTAGTGAGCGCTACTCCAATCCAAAACCTTCCGTACCCACATGCTCCATCTAAGAGGGAGAATGAACGGCATTACGCCCGGTTCATGGATATTTTCAAACAATTGAAAGTGAACATTCCGTTTGCCGAAGCATTGGAGCAAATGCCTAAGTATGAAAAATTCATGAAAGACATACTTACTAAAAAGCCGAGGTACACGGAACCAGAGACAATCTTGCTTGATGCACGATGTAGTGCCATCATTCAAAAAACTCTCCCAAGGAAGGAATCCGATCTGGGACGAGTCGCTTTACCGGTAACCATCGGAGACACCTACACGGGTAATGGCTTGATTGACTTGGGATCTAGCATCAATTTAATTCCCCTATCCATTGTCAAAAGATTGGGAAATGTTGATATCAAACCTGCTAAGATGACTTTACAACTAGCTGATAAGTCTACCACTGCACCATATGGAGTGGCTCAAGACATGTTAGTCAAAGTTGATAAATTCTTCTTTCCGGTTGATTTCATTGTTATTGATATGGAAGAGGACGATGATGCTCCGCTTATTCTCGGCCGACCATTCATGAAAACCGCACGCATGATGATTGACGTTGACAACGGTTTGATGAAAGTAAGGGTCCAAAATGAAGAGGTAGCCTTCCATCTTTTTGAAGCCAAAAAGCATCTTAATGAGAAGCATGATTCTTTCTGAATCGATGCCACCAAGGAGAAGCTAGTGGAGGTCGCAAACCAGGTTCATGTTTCTAATCCTTCCGAAAGATCTCTTATCGGAGTCTACAAAGTTTCGACCAAAAATAAAGGAAAAGAGATGGAAGCATTGTTGCATGAATTAGAGGCTTGTGGAGAACTTGTCTATCATGAAGAAACAAGGGAAGGCTTGGATATGACAAAGAAAGTGGAGGAGCCAAAACTAGAGCCAAATTTGAAGTATGTGTTCCTGAGTGATAACTGTACCAAACCGGTAATCATTAGCAGCACTTTGTCCACAAAGGAGGAGAATCAATTGACGCGGGTGCTGAGAAAGAAGGATGTTGTCAAACTAGTAGAGGCCGGGATGAATTGTTCTATCGCCGATGGTGAATGGGTGAGCGTTGTGCAAATAGTTCCGAAAAAGGGTGGTATCAGATTTTATCGAAGGTTCATCAAGAACCTCTTGAAGACAACAAAGCCCTTGAGGAAGTTGCTCAACAAAATGGATCCCGAAAGCTCAAACAATAAAGTGGATCGCGGAAGCTGCACAATTCCCTTGGATGCTCCTCAGTGAGCATCGAACTGTCGAGCTTATCCGACGTTAAACAAGCGCTTGTTGGGAGGCACTCCAACATTGTAAGTATTTACAGTTTTTTTGTTGGTTGGTATTGGTGTTCAACTTGAAGAAACTTGCTGAATTGTGCATTGCATTCTGTTTTGAAAAGTAAAATATTGTCATGCTCGCTAGTTGCTCGCTAGGCGAAGGCAATAGCAAAGATTCGCTAGTTGCTCGCTAGGCGACGCAGTAGCGAGCGCTGCGTGACAGAACCAATTTAAGTTTCAGCAGGCCACTATTTTGGGCCCAAATACCATCTTTCTTTTTAGTGGTGTAGTCTGAATTAGCACTCACAAACACTCTCTCACTTTTCATCTCACTCAAACCCTAAACGGTTACATTGCATTGCAAACCTCATTGTGCACTTCAAATTCAATCAATCTCTTTCACTAAGGTTTGCCCTAATTCCATTTCTTTATGTTTTAACTTTGTAAATTTCTGATGTATATGTCATTTAGGGTGAATTTGGGGGAATGGGTACATTAGGTTTTGCATGTGGGTATAGATTTGCATGTACCTTAGAACGATTCCTTTTATGATAAATCATTTTGTTCTGAAATAGATACCATGAGACCTTGGGTTTTTCTGAAATTTCAGTGTTAACAAGGCAGAACCCAAAACCCGCAAGATTCGCTAGCACCTCGCTAGGCGAATCAGTGGCGAACATGACAGTAATTGGATATTCTGTTTTGCTTTCTAATCTGTTTTGTGTTTGTGTTGTTTCCTCTCTATGTCTTTGCAGATGGCATCCAGATCAAGCGCGTCATGGTTGACATGCACGATTCTATGCAGTTGTTGTAGTTGCAGGCACGTGACCCCTCCAGTGATCACTCGATGATGACGCGTGAGCAGTTTCTGCAGAACGCTAGCTGGCCTGTGGACAAGCCTATGTTTGGAGAGGGGGCGGGTGCCGGTGCATCTGATACTGGTGTTTCAGGTGGTGCTGAGGATGATGGTGATGATGACGATGATGATGATGATGATGCTACCGGTTCTGAAGTCGGTAGTGATGAGGGTTTTGAGTCCTTTGAGGGCTAAGTTTGTTTTATTTTATTATATTTTTCAGATTTGTTGTATTTTGATTTTGGTTATGTACTTTTGGGGTGTTTTGTCCCCCATACACATTTTAAAATTTTTAAGTAATAGTTATTGTTTATGTTTTTAATTTGTGTGTTTGGTTCAAATTTCTTTTGTTTAATAAAATTTTGGTTGTGAGTGTCAAACCTTCTAGATTGGTTTCTCCTCAAAGAAATATCCAATGAAGGTGCATCCGAACTTGGATGGCAATGATAAAAATAATAGGCGAATAATGCTAAGGTACATGCTTACCTTCGGTTAGAATTTTAGAATGCATTAAGAACTTTACTCTTTTTTGTAATTGAATATTGTTCTTTTTGCAACATAATTGAAAGAATGATTCACTTAGGACTTAGAACCACAAATTGTGAGGAAACCTCCATTGTACACTTAAATGCTGGATTCTAATAAACTTTGTTGATTCATTTGATTCATGTTTGGTCTTTTATTATTGTGAATATGTGGAAGCAATTAGAAATGATCAAGGCGCTTGTTTTCTATCGAGCACAACCAGTTCCAAATACAACTTACCCGTGAGCAGAGAGAGTATTCGTTAACCCCTTCGAGCTTAAACAGTTGAATCTCGGCTTGAAATAAAGCGAGATGTCAAAAAACTTTTTTCTTGAAACCCGGAAAATTTTGATAATTGTTCTTTTGCCGTAAAAGTCAAGAGCATTCACTTAGGGTGAGTAAAAGAAATAAGTTGGGGAGAACGAAAATGAGAATCGGTAAGTGCCACAACTCTTGAAAAACCGAGCAAGCATTGAAAAAAAAAAATATAAAATATAGAAAAGAGAAACATCTGTTTTGTAAATATGATGTGAAAGAAAAGAAAAAATAGAGAAAATGAAAATGAATGCTTGCTTGGAAGAAAAATAGTGAAAAACAAAAATTGAGTTGTGAAATAAGAGTTGTGAAGGTTTCAAATGAGAAACAAATGGAACGAAGTTGAGATGTGTGAATAATGTACAGTGAATGTCTCTTTTGCATCGGCAATTTCGTTTTCAATGGCCTTAGAAATGACCCTTGTTTGTTAACCTAACCAAGCTTCAACCGAAAAGTCCTTAGTGATCTTCGTGCTTCCACATTACCATTTATAATTGTTAGACATTTTATGAATTGAATTGATTTCTTCATTGTTTGTTGGAGAGTGAGATTATTCCCGCGGTTGCAAACGCGTAATTTCTTCAATCCTTATTCGAAGAGGAGAGATAGGGTGATTCATTCAAGATAATATTGTTGTGGATAGATACATATTTCGCATTGCTATTAAGTTTTAGTTCTTGTGCATTATGTTATTCTAACCATTGGGAACTTATGCCTGGTTGATTTTCTTGTGTTTGAGCCGTTTTATCCGACTTCGGAGGAACCTTTTTCTTAAAGCAAATCCTCTTGTCCTTCAAGAGGCATACTTTGCTTGAGGACAAGCAAGAATCTAGTTGGGGAGAGTTGTTAGATGCCCAAAAGTGCTTATTTGAGCTATCAAATGTGGGCATTTTTCACTCATTTTTGTTGCTAAAGCGTTCGAAACCGCCTTTGTTTTAGATGAATCGCAATACAATGTTAAACGATCTTAGTACCTTTGATTTGTGCGTTATTGTGCAGGAATTAGGCATGAAATAATAGAAAATGAAGGCACAAGAAAATGGCAAGGGACCAAGAAAAAGAATGCATTCATCAGCTTGCTCGCTAGGCGAGTGCTGTGGCGAAGTGCTCGCTAGGCGAGATTCCAGCGAACATCTCTAGACTTGGCCAAAAGCGCAGCCAGCACTCACTTGCTAGGCAAGCCATTAGCGAGCTCCCAGCAAGCAATTCCAGTAGCAAAACCTCCTAAGCTCACTGGAGCGAAGGTGGAAGCGTGGGCTTCGCCTAGCGAAGGTTTTGTTCGCCTAGCGAACATGTGAAGTCTGAAGTTAGATATTTCTGGGCGCAGGTGCCTTTGGTGCCTCATTTGGGGGCTCGCTAGGCGAGACATTCTGCTCGCCTAGCGAGCATGACAGCTCAAACCATAGTACTATAAGTAGCAAGGGCTACTTTTTGGACAACAACTTAGATTTTCCTAGATATTTTCCTGCATTGCGTTTTGGATCATTTTGTGACCTAGAAACCCATTTTATCATTTCTCTTCATCTCTTAACAATCTTTCACAAAAAGAAGGTGGATTCCCATCCAATCTCGATTATTCGACTCGGATGTTGATCAACCTTCTTCCGAAACTTATTGACCAAGCTACCATGAAAATGAGTAGCTAAGTTCTTCATTTTGTCAAGGTTAGATGTAGATAATCATTAGCTTTGTATGTAAATGGGATGATCTTCATTTGTAAACTCTTTAATGATGAATATATGGTGAAAACTTTGTTTTATCGATAACTCTTTGTGTTGGTTTATGATCGAGAGATGTTTACCAACTCTTTACCTAGGTTTTCATCCAATCTTGTTTGTTAGCTAGAGATAGTAATGAATGATTTTGTTCACCATAAAGTTGAACCAAAAAGTTGTCATTTTGATAGATTGTGTTAGAGATAAACAATGGATCAAAATAGGAAAACTCACAATATGTGTTAGAGATAAACACATTGGGAGGACTTTGTGAAATAGTTTATCATCTAAAGGAGTTTATAAGTCTTGTTGATCGAACATATGCATGCAAAGTGATTGTCGAACCCTAACTTTGCCAATATTTCTCAAATATTAAAACCAAATCTTTTACCGCATTTTCTTACACTTTTATGCAAGATACCGTGACTAAAACCAAAAACCATTGCTACCTTAAGCTAAGAATTAAAACAACTGTCGAAAGGCGGCGATATCTCACAATCCCTGTGGAGACGATAACAAAAACCCGACACTTAAAATTACAATTAACAGTGCATCGTATGGACTTTTTAACCATTCCAACATGTTCATAGGAGGATTTTAAGTGAAATTGCATGGCCATTGTTACTGTTCACGTGCATGTTGCATGCATGGGGTGAAAAAACCAAATTTTGCATAACACCTCATTTTTGAATTAAAATTTCATTAGCCAAGTTAAGTGTGATTAGGAAATGGATTAACATGTCATATAAATAGCTAATCATAACAGAATTTTCATAATACACAATTCTAGATCTAGATCCAAAATTTCCCTCCAAAATTTCTCTTCTTCCAAATTCAAAAATTCTTCAAAGAACACTTGATTTTTATTGCATATTCTGGATTCTTGATCATCATTTGGTACAGATCAAGCCTTGATTTGCAGAAATTGGTGAAGAATCAAGCAATTCCAATCATGAACATGAACATGGAGTTTTGAAGATCTAGCTAGATCCAAGCCATTCCAAGGGTTGATTTGTGCTTCAGAGGCGTTAACAAGGCTGATAGAAGAGGTTTGGATGCTGCTGGACACTTGAATCTACCACTACCATTGTTGGAGCTTCAAGAGGTAACATTTTCGCATCTCTTAATTCATGTTTATATGCATATAATCTTGTAGTTCGTTACTTGTTGATTCTACTGATATAAAATTCATGAAAAACGGACAAATATTGAGAGAGTTATGAGAGATTAAAGTTTGGTGTTCATAAGTGTTCTTGATCGATTCTTGAAATATATGATGAATTGGAGAAAAATATTAGTGGATTCGTGATCTACACGTCAAGACGAGTCCAACCATATATAATTTCGCTAATTCTGGAAAAAAAATCGTGTACTGTTCACCACCGTCTTCATGAAGAAGACGGTGGTTTCCGCCGTTAGCGTCCGCTAGTGGCCGTCGCTGGTCCGTCGCTAGTTTTTGACTAGGGCTTTGAATGAAACGACGTAGTTTTGGCCAGCGAAGTTCCCCTCGCTTCGATTCCGGCTGGGAGCATTTTCCATTTTATTCAATTCTTTTCATTATTTCATGTTCTTTTTCAATTTTTATTTCATTTTTTTCATGATCTTCAAAAAATCATAACTAATTGTAGAATGATCCAAATAATTCCAGGTTTTTTGCTACTTGATCCTTGAAGTGTCTAGAATTTTATGATGTTAATTTCTGGAATTGTGCCTGGCTGGATTTTGAATTGTGTTAGACTATGTAAACATGTATACTTTTGTTACATTGCCTTGTTCTTTCCATTGTGAAATGCTTGATATTGATCCAATGGCCATGAAATTTTACATGATGATTCTTAACATGTTGATTGGCATTTTAGGCTTGGTTTGATATTTTTCCCATGTTCCATCCCTGTTTTATGTACATGTTAACATGGTGTGACAATGCATGTCACACAATTGGATGTCCTGTTTGATCAATTTTATTTCCATATCAAATGAGCTCCTCTGTTTATGATTTTTGGTATGATGATTGTATTGGATGTGATATATGCTCATGAAAATTTCCAGAATTATTTGAGTCATTTCTGTTTTGATTTGGAATTTTGTTTCTCAATGTCCAAAAGTATGCCTTGAATTTGCCTTTGACTTCTCTTGCTTATTACATGCCCTTGCTTAGTGATTTTGATGTGGTCCTTTTTAGGACATGTTCATGATTGATTAAAGATGATTCATGTTGAGTTTTAGGTTCTGTTTTGAATTTTTTCCTCACTTTTGACCCTGGGCTTTGCCTTAGGGGTTTGGACTCACATTTTGGGTTGTGCATTTCAGGTTTCAAAGCAATTAGCCACATTGGTTGATATGATCTCATCACTTGAGATACAAATTATTTTGGTTCATTAACCTTGCTCTTTTGTAGGTCTTGGGGATGGTGAATCAATTTAGTTTGCTTGCACCTTATGTCTTGCACCATTGTTGTCTGATAATTGGTTGTCTGACTTTTGTTGATTGTTTGATTTGTCTGAATGTAAATATTGACTGGTTTAGCTTTTCTTACAGGTAGTTTAGCCGCTTTAACTCATTGTTTGAGTTGCTTTGCTTTGCTTGTGGTTGGCATACCACTTAGGTAAAGTCCTACTCTTCATGTAGTCTGGAAGACCTGTCATGTTATGTTGGCAGGCACCTGTCTGAAGCCCTCCTTAAGAGGCAATGTTTGTGCTTGTTTATCTTTGTGCCTTGTACATTCAAAGACCTCCTAAGTGAAGAGGCATTGGCAGATAAAAGGGATGTGCAATCCATCCCCTGCTACTCAGTTGTGTCTTTCATCTTGCTCACACCATGTGTTGATGCACTTTGAATAAAAACCCAAAATCTTGTATATAGAGTCTGTCATTGTGGAATAGAGTTCCTTATTCTGGACTCCCACACTTTCATTGTTTCAAGCTCTCCCAGGCCAGGGAGAAGAGCCATGGGGTCTGACCCTCATTTCCCATTTCATCTGCTTCACCCTAACTCTCAATGTTAGGGTTAAGAGCTCAAAACACCATAACATAACCGGCTTGTTTGTCGAGGTTGATATGACCCCTTGACTAAAGACCAACCTTGTATGAGCCACTTGTTTGCATATAGTGTGTGTGCTTGCTCTCTTGTGCTTGTGTTTGCTTACTTGATTGATGTTTAGGCTAGCTTGCTTCCTGTGCAAGTTTGGATTTGGATTAGAGACCTCAACATAGGGATCGTATGCATGACAACTTCTAGGCTCGAGTCGTAGTCTCCCTAGTAGTCTGTTATCTCCCTAGTCTCTGGTTAGGGTAGAAGTCTTCCCTGTTAAGGGGAACTACGTCGCCCTGATCCTCATACCAGATGAGGTACGTAGGCAGGAGATGAGTTGATCTCTCCGAGCGCCCTTTTTTCTTTTCAACCCTTTTGTGTAGTGTGTGTTAGGAGATGGATGTAAGACCAGCGATTGGCATTCCGTATCTTACTTGCGTTTGTTTGCTTGGAGTCTGATGTAAGTCCAGCGATTGGCATTCGGATTCCTGTTTGCGTTTCTTTTGTGGAGTCAGATGTAAGCCCAGCGATTGGCATTCCGTTTCCAGTTTGCGGTTGTGTGTTTCGTTTGACGTCTCAGCGTTTTCTTTCAGTGTTTTGTTTGGCGTGCGTTAGTCGAGCTACGAATGCTCTGATTCTTCTCTGGTTAGAGAAGATACGTATGCATAGGATGCGATATCCTAGAGAGCACGTTTCCCTCACCTTCTTCCGTCTTTCCTGTGTTGCATTCCAGTTTTGTGCAGTTCCGAGCAGTTATTTAGCAACCTTTCTTCTATTCTTTCTGAGCGTGGATCCCGTCGAGTACGACGGATGCGTAGGGGTGCTAATACCTTCCCTTCGCATAACCGACTCCCGATCCTTGCATCTCTGGTCGTGAGACCATTCCTTTCCAAGTTTACTTCGAGCGTTTCATTTCCCTCCTTTGGGATAAATAACACACGGTGGCGGCTCTGTGTCTTTTCCTGCCGGTTTTTTCGCGTAATGCGACAGGCATAATATGCACGACAGGAGGAGGAACAGCAAGGACCGGGTTGGATGTCGGTAGAGAAGCAAAAGTAGGTGCAGGGCCCTCAGGCATGAAATTAGGAGGCATCCCCCACGGGAATCCGGCTGGCATGACCGTTGGAGCAAAGTGTGCGCTAGCCGCAGGCACGGTTGAGGAGACAAACTCAGAAATGACTGTCCTCTGGGGAGGAGTTGAAGGTGTCGGAGAAGACTGGCTCTGGGCAGCCATGAATGACTCCATCAGGGAAGTCAATCTGGCTACTTCCTCTTTCAGCTCGCGGTTCTCTTGTTCCAAATGATCCATCAGTCTTGAAATATTGGCTCTGGTGTAGTACCGGTGAGTCAGCTTGTCTTCAAAATAAATGAAGAACACAGAGTTAGACCATAGACCAAGAAACCTAGAGCAAAACCTACTGATGCATATGATGCATGCAATGCATATGATTTGTTTTTATTTATCAGAGGAACTTTTAGAGTTCTATTTGCAAATATTGGAAATATTAAACATTTATCACATATGGAAATATCTCATCAATAATATCTGGAAAATATTTTTAGACCAAGGAAGTACAGTCTTGGTAACCTAATACAAGAGAGAAGGAAAATGATCATCCCATGGATCCCTAGAAACAATCATCTAAAGCTCTAGACACAGGAAGATAAGATGCACAAAGCCTCTTCACCTCATCCTCATAGGCTACCTCCATATTTGCCTTCTCTTTGGCGAGTCGATTGTACTTCCTCTTCCAAAACTTGGAAGACTAAGGAAGTAGAGAAGTCCATGCATCATCAGGATCATCAATAACCTGATGCTCAAGGAACTCTATCAAAGCATCCTTCTCCTTGATCTGCTGAAGCAACTCCTCTCGTTCACGGATCCAAGCACGTGCATGGTCTTTGTCTCTCAACTCCTCTACTCCTTGGTCATGGAGGGTTGAAGGTCCAGCCACTACCAAAGGCATAGGTCTCGAATACTCGTAAGGCATGAGGTATTCGGAAGCTCTCCTCCTAACACAAGAAGTATAAGGCTCCAAAGCGATACAGTTCTTCGGACCTAGCTCTTTCCTTCCTTTCCTATGGATCTTGCGCCAAGCGCAGACCATCCTGCCTTTCAAGCCTTGGGGATCTTTACCCTCCTAAAAGAACACACCCTCTAATAGAATGTTATTGGGTTTATCCTTTAGGGGGGACCCAAGTTGACGACGTGCCAAAATAGGGTTATAGTTAATCCCACCACATATACCAAGAAGAGGCACATTGGAGAATTCACCACAAGAGTCGATAATCTGCACACCATCATACACACGGTTGTACCAAAAGATATCATCATTAGTGAGAGACATAAGTCTCGTAGACCATCGTAGACATCCTTTGTTCTCCTTGAAGGCGACCGTCTATTGCAAGTGCGAAATAAACCACTTGTACAACAGAGGTAATCAGCACACAATGGTACCACCACCCTTTGCATTCCTCATATGCAAAGAGTCGGAACAGGATTAAGAGTAGAGAAAATCCTAATAGCGTTCACATCCATAAACTTGTCGATGTTGGGGAATAACACTAGCCCATAGATGAGGAGTACAAATATGGCCTCAAAGGCATCCTCACTCATGGCCTTCCCATACATAGTAGCTTGAGCAATAAGGAACTCAGAAGGGAGACCTTGAATTCCACCTTTGGTGGTCATATGCGCACCAACCAGAGATTCATCCATATGCGACATATCAACTATCTCTTGAGAAGTAGGAATACTCTCTAAGCCACTGAATGGCAACTGGTCAAGCATAGGTATACCCACAAGGTAGGCCTACTCCTCAAGCGTAGGCAAAAGCTGAAAATCCGGAAATGTGAAGCAACGGTACAAGGGATCATAAAACTGCACCAATACACTCATCAATCCTTCATCCACTTGAGTAGTCAGAATAGACAGAAGCTTCCCAAAACGAGCCTTGAAACCCAAGGGATCTAATACATAGAATGTCAAATTCCTTAGCTCTTTCAAGTCGGATTGTCTGAAACTGTACTTCTTTGTATTCCTTCTTTGTCTTTCCATGTCTGAAAATTTGCAAATAGACCTCTTAAGTTCCTTGAAAATTTTCTCATTATTGATGATATGGATGCAAATGGGTGCATGAATGCAACAATCACACTCAAGGATCAAGCAAAGCACACCAAACAAAGGTCATGGGATAGATCATATCATCCTTAATATCAATCATCCATTTTGGTGGATTATGGTTTACACCTTATCGACACCCAAGTTCCATTGATATTAAGGATACAAGAACGGATCAACCATGAATCAAGGGTTTGTTGCAAGTCACGAGCATGGAGTCTCGGTTAAGAACCACCCAAAGGGAGTGTACTAGGGTTTAAACCTGCCAAACATGTTCTACAAGAGGTTCCCATAGTCATCATCCCATCTTTCGGATATTGTCGGAGAAACGACTACTCGTATTCCAAAAATATTCTCAAGAGAGACTCTTATGAGTGTAGTATCGCATAATAATCGGATCAAATCTTACACTTGAACGACTTTCGCACTACATCCTAAGAATAGGCCAAGATGGGCTTGGTAAACTAAGGTCCTTGGCTTCTAAGGTATATATTGGAAAGAGTAATGTCTAACCACAACTACTTGTGTGACATTATTGATCCCAACATGACCTCCACCAAGTGAATGGGCTTGCAAGTCAACTTGCTAAGGAATAACTCCACACAAGTCAACAAGACTATTCCATTGTCCTATCCTAAGTGAACTCGAGTTCGGGTATAGAACTCATCTCACAAAGATCACCAAGCATACAAGGAATTAATATTCAAGAAATTCAATCATTACATACAATACAGTAATCCCAAATTGCACAAAAATATGTCACAAAATAATATACAATACAATACAACAAATATGAAAAGTAGGCAAAACCCACTAGGCAAATGTCCCCAGTGGAGTCACCACTTTTCTGTAGCGGGGTATTCGTTACTGTCGCAACCTGAAAAATGGAATGCGAAAAAAAACAACCGGCGAAGAAAGACAGGAGAGTTACCACCGTGCGTTATTTATCCCAAAGGAGGGAAAGGAAACGCTCGAAGTAAACCTGGAAAAAGGAAAGGACAAGACAGGGTCTCGCAACCAAATCTTGGGTTCGGGAGTCGATTATGCGAAGGGAAGGTATTAGCACCCCTACGCATCCGTAGTACTCAACGGGATCCACTTTTGTAGTTCTTGTCTAAAGGGTGTGGATTTATCTAATGTGTTATTTACTATAAAAAAAAGGGTCAAAAGAAAATGACTCGCACGGATGTCGCATCCATTGCATACGTATCTCATCTGAATATGAGAATCAGAGTCTTCGTAGCTCGGCTACCTAGGGGTTAAGGGTAATTGTGCTCGCTAAGACATCGCGTCTTATGCCTACGTATCTCATCTGGAATGAGAATCAGAGCAAGCCGTAGTTCGGCTAACTACGGGGTTATGGATTGGGTTTTGGACGAACGACGTTACTACGCAATCTACCGGATGCTCGACCTTTGGAGACTTACTCGCCTGTAGTAGAAGGAGTTAATGTGTTCTTAGGAGAAGAAAAATCAATGAGTGTGTAAGGTTAGGGATGCTCATGCAAAAAGGCAGTCCTTGACGAAGGAACCGCGCTACCTGTAGGGATACGAACACATACGAAACAAACATGTATAAAGTAAACGTGCCAACAAGGCAATCAGAATAAATCTCCCAAATGGTATCCCACAAGCAAAGTGGAATATCCAACGAGCTATCCCTGCAAAAGTCATGTGAGCCTTCACAAAAACTCAACAAAAGGGTTAGTGAAACACGATAAGCATTTTTTTCATGGATAACAATATGGTTTCAGAAACCTCAAACCCCGTGGCATACACTTCAGAAATTAAACGATTAAGCATTCAAGGCATTATTTATACATTCATACATAATTATGAATCCGTGGGCAAAAATCTAATGAAATTCATCCATCATATCTCAAACATTCAGAGTATTCAACTTCAAAGTGTTAGACGGTGTGGCTAGTGATCGAGAGGGGGGGTGAATAGATCACCTCTTTAAACAATTAATGGATTTTTACGTTTAATCAGAGTTTTCAAAAACAGCGGATAAAGCAGTCCCGAATCGACTTCCGTCTATTCTGAACTGCTACTAGAAAGCCGGACACGCAAGTGCAGTTGCTGGATTTTAATGAGAATGACAGAATTAATACACACAGAATGTTAACAGATTGAATGCGCTTATCCTCAAATTCTATTTCCAATGAACACAATCAAGTTAACCGTTTTGTCAAACAGTTGGTGTGTGAGTGTTTGATGATAAACAGCAATGGAGTATGACTAAAGGTTTTATTATCACTGCTGTCCAGAAATATGATCAATCACCACACACTAACAGAATTGCAAAACAGTTTTGAAACGTAAAGAAGATTAAGGTAAGAGTACGATACGCAGAGATTTGTTAAGGAAGTTCCCCACGTCGTCCTCGCGTGTGGGTACGTCTCCCTCTCAATTTCAAATGAAATTGAGAACTTTGATTATCAATTATTGCCGAATCCGTTGATACAAGGTTTTGATACAAAGACAGAATTTCTAATCTCCAAGAACCTCTTCTTGTATAAACCTTCACTTGATCTGAGCTTGATCAAGATTTTCCTGCACAAAGTTGCAAACAATTCACCGGTTCCACGACCTGCTTGCGAGATCCCCCGATCTCCAAACGCAACGCTGCGGCTGAATCTGTTCTGCAAATGTGACTCCGAAACCCTCAAGAACACACCAGTTCTTGAAGGACAAACCAGTAGGTTTTTCCTAGAAACCCCCTTCAATCTTCTACTCAGCTAGATCCTCGATCGTTCCACTGCAACCCACAGCTAGATCCTTGATCACACCACTGAACGTTATCTCAATGCTTCGTTAATCCAAAGAACAAGAATTGTTATGTGTAAATGTTCTTGAAAGAAGAGTGATTGAGAAGATGAAGAAGATGAAGTCTCTTTCAGGTTTCTATGTGCTCACTGACAATTGCTCCAACACTTCTTTGATCTTGTGTTCAATTGTCTTTTTGCTCAATGAATTCGTGTCTGTCATTTGCTGTTGAAACCTGTATATATGTGCTGCAAAACAGATTCTGTTATGACTTGAAACAACCTTGTGTATTGATACACAGGAGTGTGCATCGATGCATACTGTAAGTTGTATGAAATTTGGTCAAATTAATTAATCATGTATCGATGCAGGAGTCGTGTGTATCGATGCATGTGGTATTTACACTAATCTGTATCGATGCTTAATGCTCATGTATTGATGCACAGGCTATCTCAAGTGGTCATGTATCGATGCAGAAGTCGTGTGTATCGATGCACAGAGTTTTTGCCCTTCCATGTATCGATGCATGGCTCGTGTGTATCGATGCATACTGAACATAATTTGTTTTGACATTAATCAAGGCTGCATGTATCGATGCACAGATTCATGTATTGATACATACTGTTACGAGATGCATTTTAATAGTTATTTTAAGGAGTTTTCAATGTACATATATATGTGTGGTTATGCAACAATAGAGTGGGATGAATCACAAAGTAAAAACACAATTATATCATGTAATGCAATGCACAACCAATTTGGATGATGTTCACACAATTTTGCTATCATTAAAAGTTAATTCAAGTTAAAGAATTCTTTCACAAACTCCCCCTTTTTGATGTTGGCAAATTCTTGGCAAGATGTGTGATACTCCCCCTGAGTTTGTGCATATCTGCATTTCCCCTGAGTTTGTGCATATCTGCATTTTCTCCCCCTTTGTCAACATCAAAAAGAGGAGGAAACAGAATTATCAAGGTAGCAGTGTAACAGGACATGGCAAAAAATGGATAACAAGCTATCAATCACAAAGAAGGAAGCTATCAAAGTAAAGAATCATTCACAAAGAATGACGAATAAGGGTAATAACAAAAGAGATAAACATAAAGTGAAAAGCATTTAAGGATTAGAACGAGTTTAAGAATTGCAGAAGCTGAACCATATATTATGCAACAATTCAAATAAAACTTGAGCAGCATGAGATGAAATGCATTTAATTCAAATAGCATCAGTATGTGTCGATGCAAATGGTCATGCATCGATGCTTATTATTCACATTTGGCCTGTGTATCGATACGTGCGATGGCTGCATCGATACATCCTGAACCAGTTTGAAAAAGAATTGAAATTCAGAGTATATGGATCGATGCATACATGTTTTGTGTCGATGCATACTGATGCCAAAGCAGATTTTAATGCATTTTGCAGTATGGATATGCATTTTGCACTAAGTCATGATGCAGTATGGATATGCATTTTGCACTAAGTCATGATGGTTATGCCCAAGAAGGATTCACAAGTCAGATTATTGTAATGTTCAAACAATATAGGCAAACAATAAATGCAACCAAATTAGTATCAACGAGAGTAAGAACATTTGTTCTAACATATACAACCACTTAGCAGTAGGAGAATTGTAGAAAGGATTGATATTACCTCTGTTGATGTAATCTTGCGAGGCATAAATGAAATCTAAAACAAATCTCATCAACCAAGGTGAGGCATAATATAGATAAGAAGAAACATGCTTATCCTTATCCAGATTCCCGTTGGTAGGCAAAAGGGTGTCAATTTCTTTTGAGTCATTTATTTCAAAGCGCTTGAGTAGTTTTCTGCAGTATTTTGTTTGACATACTGCTGTACCCTCAACAAGTCGCTTTATCTGCAGTCCTAGGAAATAGTTCAGCTCCCCCATTTGACTCATCTCAATTTCACCCTGCATAACCTTAGAAGATTCCTCGACCAAGTGTATGTTAGTTGAACCAAATATTATATCGTCGACATAAACTTGAACTAAAAGAATGTGCTTTCTTTTGTGCTACTAAACGTGTCTTGTTCCTAGTTATCACTCCGTTTTCATCAAGCTTATTTCTAAAAACCCATTTAGTACCTATGATATGATGATCTCGCGGACGAGGGACAAGTTCCCAAACGTTATTTCTTTTAAAATTGATTAAGCTCTTCTTGCATGGCCATTAGCCAAAATTCATCAATCAAGGCCTCTTTGGCATTTTTAGGTTCTACTTGTGAAACAAACGCGAAGTGAGAACAAAAACTTATCTTAGAACGAATCATTACTCCCTTTGAAATGTCTCCCAAGATGTTGTCAATAGGATGGTCTATTGAGGATTTTCAAGCTGTTGGAAGGTCTTTCACTTCAGCTGTCTTTTCTTCCTCATTTTCTTCATGACTAGTATCTTCCTCCTTCTCATGGGCAGCTGTTTTGGACTGATCAGTTTCCTCAACAGCTTCCTTGAGTATGTCTTCTGTAGATACCCCTGCGTCATTAAAAGAAATACCTTTTCCGACATTTTTCGGATAAGACTCATCAAAAGAAACATAGACAGATTCTTCAATAGTAAGTAGACGCTTATTATACACTCTATATGCTTTTACTCCTTTAAACATAATGTTTTGTTCAGCATGTTCAATTATGCAGCAAGTTTTTGTGAAAGAAAAACTTTATAACCCTTGTCATGCAATTGACTTATGCTTAACATGTTGTGTTTAAGTCCCTCAACTAAATGGACATTTGAAATAGTAGTGGTGGAGGGATTTCCTACACTACCTTTGCCGAGTATAGCTCCTTTGTTATTGTCTCCATAAGTAGCATATCCCTTCTTCTTTGCTTTGAAGTCTATGAAAAGCGATATGTCACCGGTTATGTGCCTTGAGCAGCCGCTGTCAAGAAACCATCTTCTTATTTACGGAGGCAAGGCACTCATCCTACAATATCAAAAGAGAGAATTTGGTACCCAATTTTCATTGGGTCCGAGTGGGTAAGTGCTAACATGGTTGCCTTTTGGCTTCCATTGATAAATACCTTTAGGAACAAGAAATCTCCTAAACTTGCATTTCTCAATGGTATGGCCAGCACGACAACAATAATGACATAAACCATGATGATGCGTTTGTTTATTCTTGTTCATTAAATCCTTTGGAGTAAAAGAGTATTTTGCATATGGAGGATTTAATGACTTCTTAAACAACCTAGAGTCAACGGCATAAGTAACCTTAGGTTGTAACGCTTTCTCTAATTTGACCTTGAGAGTGTTTACTTCTTTTTGCCAAATATGACAAGCGTCACAATACCTAACTTTACTACATCCATCAATGTCAATATATTTTGAATTTTCTGCAATACTAGCTTTTAATGATTCTAAAGCATTTTCAGCTTTGTATACTTTACCTTCCAGAAATGAAAAAATTTGTTTATCGGAAGATAATCTTTTAAAAGCATCTACAGCTTCGTTATGCAGATTTTCAAAAGCTATTTTCAGTTCAGCAAAAGTCATAGAAGAGAAATTATTATAATAGGCCTGTTTTACCTTTTTATCATTGATTTTCTTCTTGTGGTAGGACAGATTTTTGGTGTGAGCCGTAAGGCACAGATTTGCGGTTTCATCACTATCACTTGAACTTTGTGTGCTTGATGAATCACTATCACTTTCCCATGCAATGTAAGCTCTTCTTTGTTTGCTGTACCCTTTTGGTGGAGCTTTTCCTTGATCCTTATACTTCATAGAACAATCTGTTTTATAATGTCCAGATTTACCACAATTAAAACAAGATCCTCTTCCTTTACTCTTCTTATTCTCTTCATGTTTTGACTCTGTAGATTGTCTTCGAAACTTCATGAGATTTTTGTCGGAATGCTTGACTCCGTTCTTTCGAATGAATCTGTTATATCTCCTTACAAAATGTCTCATTTCCTCATCATCCGAATCTTTGTCACTACTAGAATCATTGTCACTTTGCTCTTTTCGTGAGGACTTAGAGCTAGAGGCCACAAGAGCTATTGGCTTCTTCTCTCCCTCTTTGTCTCTTTTCTTCTCCTTTTCCTTCTTACTTTTGTTCTCATATTTTTCAAGACTTTCCAATGCTTGCTGATGTTCTTCCAGCTTTCCAAACAGAGTTGTAATCGTAAGTGTCGTTAGATCGTTGGCTTCCTTGATAGCTGTTACTTTAGGTAGCCATTCCCTGCTAAGACACCTCAGAATTTTATTAGTAGCAATTTCATTGGAAACAGGTTTTCCAAGTGCATTCAACCTATTAGTGAGATGAGTGAATCTCTTTTGCATGTCGGAGATAGATTCTCCTTGTTTCATGCGAAAGAGCTCAAACTCTTGATTAAGTGTGTTAATGCGGGACTGTTTTACTTCAGTCGTACCCTCATGGGCAACTTCTAAAGCGTCCCACATTTCTTTAGCTGTCGTGCAATGGGATACTCGATAATACTCATCAACACCAAGTGCTGAAATTAGTATATTTCGAGCTTTCCAATCACACGACCACTTTTTCTCATCTTTCTCATTCCAATCAGATTCTGGTTTAGGTACTATGGCGCCAACCACATTTGTCATAGTAATTTGAAACGGACCATTTTCAATGGCAGCCCATACTAACCTATTCACAGAATTTATATGAACTCGCATGCAGTCTTTCCAGTAGCCATAATTTTCACCGTTGAAAATAGGCGCTCTATTATACGCCCCCTTTGGTTCAGAATCCATACTGTTACAGGCAGCCACAGAGCACCAGCGAACCGGCGCTCTGATACCACTTGTTAGACGGTGTGGCTAGTGATCGAGAGGGGGGGTGAATAGATCACCTCTTTAAACAATTAATGGATTTTTACGTTTAATCAGAGTTTTCAAAAACAGCGGATAAAGCAGTCCCGAATCGACTTCCGTCTATTCTGAACTGCTACTAGAAAGCCGGACACGCAAGTGCAGTTGCTGGATTTTAATGAGAATGACAGAATTAATACACACAGAATGTTAACAGATTGAATGCGCTTATCCTCAAATTCTATTTCCAATGAACACAATCAAGTTAACCGTTTTGTCAAACAGTTGGTGTGTGAGTGTTTGATGATAAACAGCAATGGAGTATGACTAAAGGTTTTATTATCACTGCTGTCCAGAAATATGATCAATCACCACACACTAACAGAATTGCAAAACAGTTTTGAAACGTAAAGAAGATTAAGGTAAGAGTACGATACGCAGAGATTTGTTAAGGAAGTTCCCCACGTCGTCCTCGCGTGTGGGTACGTCTCCCTCTCAATTTCAAATGAAATTGAGAACTTTGATTATCAATTATCGCCGAATCCGTTGATACAAGGTTTTGATACAAAGACAGAATTTCTAATCTCCAAGAACCTCTTCTTGTATAAACCTTCACTTGATCTGAGCTTGATCAAGATTTTCCTGCACAAAGTTGCAAACAATTCACCGGTTCCACGACCTGCTTGCGAGATCCCCCGATCTCCAAACGCAACGCTGCGGCTGAATCTGTTCTGCAAATGTGACTCCGAAACCCTCAAGAACACACCAGTTCTTGAAGGACAAACCAGTAGGTTTTTCCTAGAAACCCCCTTCAATCTTCTACTCAGCTAGATCCTCGATCGTTCCACTGCAACCCACAGCTAGATCCTTGATCACACCACTGAACGTTATCTCAATGCTTCGTTAATCCAAAGAACAAGAATTGTTATGTGTAAATGTTCTTGAAAGAAGAGTGATTGAGAAGATGAAGAAGATGAAGTCTCTTTCAGGTTTCTATGTGCTCACTGACAATTGCTCCAACACTTCTTTGATCTTGTGTTCAATTGTCTTTTTGCTCAATGAATTCGTGTCTGTCATTTGCTGTTGAAACCTGTATATATGTGCTGCAAAACAGATTCTGTTATGACTTGAAACAACCTTGTGTATTGATACACAGGAGTGTGCATCGATGCATACTGTAAGTTGTATGAAATTTGGTCAAATTAATTAATCATGTATCGATGCAGGAGTCGTGTGTATCGATGCATGTGGTATTTACACTAATCTGTATCGATGCTTAATGCTCATGTATTGATGCACAGGCTATCTCAAGTGGTCATGTATCGATGCAGAAGTCGTGTGTATCGATGCACAGAGTTTTTGCCCTTCCATGTATCGATGCATGGCTCGTGTGTATCGATGCATACTGAACATAATTTGTTTTGACATTAATCAAGGCTGCATGTATCGATGCACAGATTCATGTATTGATACATACTGTTACGAGATGCATTTTAATAGTTATTTTAAGGAGTTTTTCAATGTACATATATATGTGTGGTTATGCAACAATAGAGTGGGATGAATCACAAAGTAAAAACACAATTATATCATGTAATGCAATGCACAACCAATTTGGATGATGTTCACACAATTTTGCTATCATTAAAAGTTAATTCAAGTTAAAGAATTCTTTCACAAACTCCCCCTTTTTGATGTTGGCAAATTCTTGGCAAGATGTGTGATACTCCCCCTGAGTTTGTGCATATCTGCATTTCCCCTGAGTTTGTGCATATCTGCATTTTCTCCCCCTTTGTCAACATCAAAAAGAGGAGGAAACAGAATTATCAAGGTAGCAGTGTAACAGGACATGGCAAAAAATGGATAACAAGCTATCAATCACAAAGAAGGAAGCTATCAAAGTAAAGAATCATTCACAAAGAATGACGAATAAGGGTAATAACAAAAGAGATAAACATAAAGTGAAAAGCATTTAAGGATTAGAACGAGTTTAAGAATTGCAGAAGCTGAACCATATATTATGCAACAATTCAAATAAAACTTGAGCAGCATGAGATGAAATGCATTTAATTCAAATAGCATCAGTATGTGTCGATGCAAATGGTCATGCATCGATGCTTATTATTCACATTTGGCCTGTGTATCGATACGTGCGATGGCTGCATCGATACATCCTGAACCAGTTTGAAAAAGAATTGAAATTCAGAGTATATGGATCGATGCATACATGTTTTGTGTCGATGCATACTGATGCCAAAGCAGATTTTAATGCATTTTGCAGTATGGATATGCATTTTGCACTAAGTCATGATGCAGTATGGATATGCATTTTGCACTAAGTCATGATGGTTATGCCCAAGAAGGATTCACAAGTCAGATTATTGTAATGTTCAAACAATATAGGCAAACAATAAATGCAACCAAATTAGTATCAACGAGAGTAAGAACATTTGTTCTAACATATACAACCACTTAGCAGTAGGAGAATTGTAGAAAGGATTGATATTACCTCTGTTGATGTAATCTTGCGAGGCATAAATGAAATCTAAAACAAATCTCATCAACCAAGGTGAGGCATAATATAGATAAGAAGAAACATGCTTATCCTTATCCAGATTCCCGTTGGTAGGCAAAAGGGTGTCAATTTCTTTTGAGTCATTTATTTCAAAGCGCTTGAGTAGTTTTCTGCAGTATTTTGTTTGACATACTGCTGTACCCTCAACAAGTCGCTTTATCTGCAGTCCTAGGAAATAGTTCAGCTCCCCCATTTGACTCATCTCAATTTCACCCTGCATAACCTTAGAAGATTCCTCGACCAAGTGTATGTTAGTTGAACCAAATATTATATCGTCGACATAAACTTGAACTAAAAGAATGTGCTTTCTTTTGTGCTACTAAACGTGTCTTGTTCCTAGTTATCACTCCGTTTTCATCAAGCTTATTTCTAAAAACCCATTTAGTACCTATGATATGATGATCTCGCGGACGAGGGACAAGTTCCCAAACGTTATTTCTTTTAAAATTGATTAAGCTCTTCTTGCATGGCCATTAGCCAAAATTCATCAATCAAGGCCTCTTTGGCATTTTTAGGTTCTACTTGTGAAACAAACGCGAAGTGAGAACAAAAACTTATCTTAGAACGAATCATTACTCCCTTTGAAATGTCTCCCAAGATGTTGTCAATAGGATGGTCTATTGAGGATTTTCAAGCTGTTGGAAGGTCTTTCACTTCAGCTGTCTTTTCTTCCTCATTTTCTTCATGACTAGTATCTTCCTCCTTCTCATGGGCAGCTGTTTTGGACTGATCAGTTTCCTCAACAGCTTCCTTGAGTATGTCTTCTGTAGATACCCCTGCGTCATTAAAAGAAATACCTTTTCCGACATTTTTCGGATAAGACTCATCAAAAGAAACATAGACAGATTCTTCAATAGTAAGTAGACGCTTATTATACACTCTATATGCTTTTACTCCTTTAAACATAATGTTTTGTTCAGCATGTTCAATTATGCAGCAAGTTTTTGTGAAAGAAAAACTTTATAACCCTTGTCATGCAATTGACTTATGCTTAACATGTTGTGTTTAAGTCCCTCAACTAAATGGACATTTGAAATAGTAGTGGTGGAGGGATTTCCTACACTACCTTTGCCGAGTATAGCTCCTTTGTTATTGTCTCCATAAGTAGCATATCCCTTCTTCTTTGCTTTGAAGTCTATGAAAAGCGATATGTCACCGGTTATGTGCCTTGAGCAGCCGCTGTCAAGAAACCATCTTCTTATTTACGGAGGCAAGGCACTCATCCTACAATATCAAAAGAGAGAATTTGGTACCCAATTTTCATTGGGTCCGAGTGGGTAAGTGCTAACATGGTTGCCTTTTGGCTTCCATTGATAAATACCTTTAGGAACAAGAAATCTCCTAAACTTGCATTTCTCAATGGTATGGCCAGCACGACAACAATAATGACATAAACCATGATGATGCGTTTGTTTATTCTTGTTCATTAAATCCTTTGGAGTAAAAGAGTATTTTGCATATGGAGGATTTAATGACTTCTTAAACAACCTAGAGTCAACGGCATAAGTAACCTTAGGTTGTAACGCTTTCTCTAATTTGACCTTGAGAGTGTTTACTTCTTTTTGCCAAATATGACAAGCGTCACAATACCTAACTTTACTACATCCATCAATGTCAATATATTTTGAATTTTCTGCAATACTAGCTTTTAATGATTCTAAAGCATTTTCAGCTTTGTATACTTTACCTTCCAGAAATGAAAAAATTTGTTTATCGGAAGATAATCTTTTAAAAGCATCTACAGCTTCGTTATGCAGATTTTCAAAAGCTATTTTCAGTTCAGCAAAAGTCATAGAAGAGAAATTATTATAATAGGCCTGTTTTACCTTTTTATCATTGATTTTCTTCTTGTGGTAGGACAGATTTTTGGTGTGAGCCGTAAGGCACAGATTTGCGGTTTCATCACTATCACTTGAACTTTGTGTGCTTGATGAATCACTATCACTTTCCCATGCAATGTAAGCTCTTCTTTGTTTGCTGTACCCTTTTGGTGGAGCTTTTCCTTGATCCTTATACTTCATAGAACAATCTGTTTTATAATGTCCAGATTTACCACAATTAAAACAAGATCCTCTTCCTTTACTCTTCTTATTCTCTTCATGTTTTGACTCTGTAGATTGTCTTCGAAACTTCATGAGATTTTTGTCGGAATGCTTGACTCCGTTCTTTCGAATGAATCTGTTATATCTCCTTACAAAATGTCTCATTTCCTCATCATCCGAATCTTTGTCACTACTAGAATCATTGTCACTTTGCTCTTTTCGTGAGGACTTAGAGCTAGAGGCCACAAGAGCTATTGGCTTCTTCTCTCCCTCTTTGTCTCTTTTCTTCTCCTTTTCCTTCTTACTTTTGTTCTCATATTTTTCAAGACTTTCCAATGCTTGCTGATGTTCTTCCAGCTTTCCAAACAGAGTTGTAATCGTAAGTGTCGTTAGATCGTTGGCTTCCTTGATAGCTGTTACTTTAGGTAGCCATTCCCTGCTAAGACACCTCAGAATTTTATTAGTAGCAATTTCATTGGAAACAGGTTTTCCAAGTGCATTCAACCTATTAGTGAGATGAGTGAATCTCTTTTGCATGTCGGAGATAGATTCTCCTTGTTTCATGCGAAAGAGCTCAAACTCTTGATTAAGTGTGTTAATGCGGGACTGTTTTACTTCAGTCGTACCCTCATGGGCAACTTCTAAAGCGTCCCACATTTCTTTAGCTGTCGTGCAATGGGATACTCGATAATACTCATCAACACCAAGTGCTGAAATTAGTATATTTCGAGCTTTCCAATCACACGACCACTTTTTCTCATCTTTCTCATTCCAATCAGATTCTGGTTTAGGTACTATGGCGCCAACCACATTTGTCATAGTAATTTGAAACGGACCATTTTCAATGGCAGCCCATACTAACCTATTCACAGAATTTATATGAACTCGCATGCAGTCTTTCCAGTAGCCATAATTTTCACCGTTGAAAATAGGCGCTCTATTATACGCCCCCTTTGGTTCAGAATCCATACTGTTACAGGCAGCCACAGAGCACCAGCGAACCGGCGCTCTGATACCACTTGTTAGACGGTGTGGCTAGTGATCGAGAGGGGGGGTGAATAGATCACCTCTTTAAACAATTAATGGATTTTTACGTTTAATCAGAGTTTTCAAAAACAGCGGATAAAGCAGTCCCGAATCGACTTCCGTCTATTCTGAACTGCTACTAGAAAGCCGGACACGCAAGTGCAGTTGCTGGATTTTAATGAGAATGACAGAATTAATACACACAGAATGTTAACAGATTGAATGCGCTTATCCTCAAATTCTATTTCCAATGAACACAATCAAGTTAACCGTTTTGTCAAACAGTTGGTGTGTGAGTGTTTGATGATAAACAGCAATGGAGTATGACTAAAGGTTTTATTATCACTGCTGTCCAGAAATATGATCAATCACCACACACTAACAGAATTGCAAAACAGTTTTGAAACGTAAAGAAGATTAAGGTAAGAGTACGATACGCAGAGATTTGTTAAGGAAGTTCCCCACGTCGTCCTCGCGTGTGGGTACGTCTCCCTCTCAATTTCAAATGAAATTGAGAACTTTGATTATCAATTATTGCCGAATCCGTTGATACAAGGTTTTGATACAAAGACAGAATTTCTAATCTCCAAGAACCTCTTCTTGTATAAACCTTCACTTGATCTGAGCTTGATCAAGATTTTCCTGCACAAAGTTGCAAACAATTCACCGGTTCCACGACCTGCTTGCGAGATCCCCCGATCTCCAAACGCAACGCTGCGGCTGAATCTGTTCTGCAAATGTGACTCCGAAACCCTCAAGAACACACCAGTTCTTGAAGGACAAACCAGTAGGTTTTTCCTAGAAACCCCCTTCAATCTTCTACTCAGCTAGATCCTCGATCGTTCCACTGCAACCCACAGCTAGATCCTTGATCACACCACTGAACGTTATCTCAATGCTTCGTTAATCCAAAGAACAAGAATTGTTATGTGTAAATGTTCTTGAAAGAAGAGTGATTGAGAAGATGAAGAAGATGAAGTCTCTTTCAGGTTTCTATGTGCTCACTGACAATTGCTCCAACACTTCTTTGATCTTGTGTTCAATTGTCTTTTTGCTCAATGAATTCGTGTCTGTCATTTGCTGTTGAAACCTGTATATATGTGCTGCAAAACAGATTCTGTTATGACTTGAAACAACCTTGTGTATTGATACACAGGAGTGTGCATCGATGCATACTGTAAGTTGTATGAAATTTGGTCAAATTAATTAATCATGTATCGATGCAGGAGTCGTGTGTATCGATGCATGTGGTATTTACACTAATCTGTATCGATGCTTAATGCTCATGTATTGATGCACAGGCTATCTCAAGTGGTCATGTATCGATGCAGAAGTCGTGTGTATCGATGCACAGAGTTTTTGCCCTTCCATGTATCGATGCATGGCTCGTGTGTATCGATGCATACTGAACATAATTTGTTTTGACATTAATCAAGGCTGCATGTATCGATGCACAGATTCATGTATTGATACATACTGTTACGAGATGCATTTTAATAGTTATTTTAAGGAGTTTTTCAATGTACATATATATGTGTGGTTATGCAACAATAGAGTGGGATGAATCACAAAGTAAAAACACAATTATATCATGTAATGCAATGCACAACCAATTTGGATGATGTTCACACAATTTTGCTATCATTAAAAGTTAATTCAAGTTAAAGAATTCTTTCACACAAAGCACAAAGGTCATGGGAATAAGGGCAAACCTGATTGGAGAGATCAATTGAAATCAAATGGCATGGCTGGATTTGCAAACCAATGTTAGGGTTTGCTTGAACTAAAAGTGTGTGAGTTAGAATGAACCTTTCAGAGTTGCCTGGAGGTTGCTGCAGATTAATTCTCACTCTCTCTGTCTAGGTTTCTCTCCAGGTTTTGTCCAGGGTTTTGTTCCAAGGAAACCTCAGACTGTTTTGCTTCTCTTTTGTTGAGTTTTTGTGAAGGCTCACATGACTTTTGCAGGGATAGCTCGCTGGATATTCCACTTTGCTTGTGGGATACCATTTGGGAGATTTATTCTGATTGCCTTGTTGGCACGTTTACTTTATACATGTTTGTTTCGTATGTGTTCGTATCCCCACAGGTAGCGCGGTTACTTCGTCAAGGACTGCCTTTTTGCATGAGCATCCCTAACCCTACCAACTCATTAATTTTTCTTCTCCTAAGAACACGTTAACTCCTTCTACTACAGGCGAGTAAGTCTCCAAAGGTCGAGCATCCGGTAGATTGCGTAGTAACGTCGTTCGTCCAAAACCCAATCCATAACCCCGTAATTAGCCGAACTACGGCTTGCTCTGATTCTCATTCCAGATGAGATACGTAGGCATAAGACGCGATGTCTTAGCGGGCACAATTACCCTTAACCCCTAGGTAGCCGAGCTACGAAGACTCTGATTCTCATATTCAGATGAGATATGTATGCAGTGGATGCGACATTCGTGCGAGTCATTTTCTTTTGACCCTTTTTTTATAGTAAATAACACATTAGATAAACCCACACCCTTTAGACAAGAACTACAAAAGTGGATCCCATAGAGTACTACGGATGCGTAGGGGTGCTAATACCTTCCCTTCGCATAATCGACTCCCGAACCCAAGATTTGGTTGCGAGACCCTGTCTTGTCCTTTCCTTTTTCCAGGTTCACTTCGAGCATTTCCTTTCCCTCCTTTGGGATAAATAACGCACGGTGGCGACTCTCCTGTCTTTCTTTGCCGGTTGTTTTTTTTCGCATTCCATTTTTCAGGTTGCGACAGCTGACGACTCTGCTGGGGATATACAGTCTGGATACTGTCAACTCTACTGGGGAACCTGCTCTGCAGAGGAGAGGCTTTGTTAACCGCTTGGGGGTGAGGATTCATGACTTGGCATTTGGTTCCTGTGACCTGTAACCAAAAAATAGACGTATGCCCCGGGGAATTACTCGGTTTGAATTCACCGTCCAGGATTAAGCACATTCAAAGCAATTTTGACTGTTTTCCTGCGCAAGTCATCTGCAAAAGCCACCATTACATTCAGATGCAATATGTTTCCTCAAGAATTCAGACATCTTTTGCAAACAAACTGATAAATGAAAAGTAAAGAGGCTTTTTAACTGAATTATTCGACTTTTGTTGGTTGAAAATTTTGTGCCAGGAATAGGCGAGTACATCAGGAAGCTGATCCCTGGAAAGAGGTGGTCGCTATAAATTGAACAAGAGAAACTATCCTAATGGCAATGTGGAAACGGGGTCCCACCGAGTTTCGACTCTGCTATGGCTCGTATGTCCTCAAGACGCTCTGCTCATCTTGCTTTCTGAAGTGGATGATTAGTCGATCTTTTACCTTCGAAGATTGCCAGATTGAATGAAACGGTGATATAACACGGATGAACTCAGATCGCAGTTATTCGCTTATTCCCTAACTTTTGCGTGGACCGTCCTTTTGGGTTTTCAATCCACCGGGATACCCTTTTTTGCCTGAGCCGCCCTTTCGGGTTTTCGACTCACCGGGTGTACATTTTTTTTTTATATCCCTAATTTTTGCCCGAACCTCTACATTCTTTTTTGTGGTTCGTCGGGATGCCCCTTTTTTTCCTGGACTATTCTTTTTACTATCCAGCGGGTCTATTTTATGCGAAGTATTTTTTACTGCGTCTGAGTTGACAGGGGACGGGAAGTCTTCACCATCCATAGTTGTTAGCATTAGAGCTCCGCCATAGAAAACTTTTTTAACCACGTATGGACCCTCGTTGTTCGGTGTCCATTTGCCCCTGTGATCTGTGTTGGGAGGAAGAATTCTTTTGAGTACCAATTCACCGACTCGATACTCCCGAGGGCGCACTTTCTGATCAAACGCTCTCTTCATCCGTCTCTGATATAGTTGGCCATGGCATATAGCTGCTAGTCTCTTTTCCTCAACTAGGCTTAGCTGATTGTATCGAGAACAGACCCATTCTGCTTCGTCCGGCTTCATTGTTGGTGCAGGGAAAAGTTATTCTGGCAAAAAATGGCATATGAACCCCCTCCAGTGTGATCAACACTGCACCAACTCCGCGACCATTGACGTTGACCGCCCCATCAAACATCATAATCCATTTGGATTCAGGGTCAGGCCCCTCCTCCGGGAGTGGTTCCTCGCAATCTTTCGATTTGAGAAACATGATGTCCTCATCAGGAAAGTCGAACCTCATAGGTTGGTAATCATCAATCGGTTGCGCGGCAAGATAGTCTGACAAGACACTTCCTTTGATGGCTTTTTGTGAAGTGTATTGGATGTCATACTTTGTCAGCATCATTTGCCACCTAGCAACCCTGCTGGCTTTTCAAAAATATACTTGATTTGATCCATCTTTGATATCAATAGAGTTGTGTGAGTCAATATATACTGTCTTAGTCGGCGAGCAGCCCATGCCAAAGCGTGGCAAGTTTTCTCGAGCAGTGAGTATCTTTGTTCACAATCGGTAAACTTTTTGCTAAGGTAGTATATTGCATGCTCTTTTCGACCTGACTCGTCATGCTGACCGAGCACACAACCCATTGACCTTTCTAACACAGTCAAGTACATGATCAACGGTCTTTTCCTCTCGACCTGTAGACTGGCCCCGATCTTGATCTCTTTCTTGTCGTCTTCGGTACCAATGTTGATGGTCTCAACCACCTCCTGATAAGGTGTGATAGCTCGGTCCTCCTGTTTCAACAACCTGGCTAACTCCTCAGGCAATTCACAATCTTCCTCAACCCCTTCTTCGGCTTGATAGATAGGATTGTCGAAGTCATACTTGGCCATAGCAGTGTCGTTAGCAGTGAGATTCGGGTGATCAGTTTTACGAGGTGTTTTTTGGAAAGAAAAACGAAAAAGAAACATGAAAAAGAAACATTATCGTTTTTGTAAAAGTAAAAATAATTGAAAGAAAGAGAACATAAAATTGTTTGCAAAAGCTGTCCTTTGTTGATGATGAAAATAATTGCCAAATGTAACTAAATGGATGGCCCTACAGATGAGTCGTTACACCTTGGTCAAAGTGTAAGACTTTGTTATGCATGTGATAAAAGGAAAACAATAAAAATTACTCCTTCAATAGAGTAAACCGGACGACTTTTTCACACGACCAATTGTCGAGCTTTTCTTCTGGGACACACGGGCAAATCCAGCTATCTAAGTCACAGTCGTTGTCAGCCTTGTCTCCATCTGCAGCATTGACGGTGTGGGGAGAAACCAAACCCCCGCTGGAGAAAGTACCGACTTCAATTTTCTGAGACCCCGGAGTATACCCCAATCCAAACTTGTCTTCTTTTATGATTGGCTCCACAAATTTGCCCCAGCCTTGGGCATTACCAGCCTGAACCACTTCAACAACTTGCTTGTATGAAGAGATAGAAGTCCCGACCTTCTCAGACTCAGGTGAAAAGACAGTTTTGGGCGCGACCTCACTGATGTTTATGGCTTCGAAGCCCTGACACAGCATCTCATGCATCTCGCCATCCATCTCCACATACTTAAATGTAGACAGGTGGCTAACAAAAATATCCTCTTCACCACAGACGGTGACGATCTGATCTTCTAGTCCATATTTGAGCTTCTGGTGGAGAGTAGAACTAACAACACCGGCAGCATGAATCCAGGGTCGACCTAGCAGACAGCTATAGGCAGGCTGGATATCTATCACATAAAAGGTACTCTTGAATACCTGCGGTCCAATCTTAACTGGTAACTCAACTTCGCCACAAACAGCTCACTTAGAGCCATCAAAAGCCCTTACAACTAAATTACTCGGCCTCAGGGTGGCGTCATCGCAATCCAACTTCGTTAAGGCTTTCTTTGGGAGAACATTCAGAGAAGAACCTGTATCAACCAAAACATGGGAAAGCACCGTCCCTTTGCATTCCATTGTGATATGCAAGGCTTTGTTGTGATTCCTGCCCTCAGATGTTAGGTCATAATCGGTGAAACCTAGCGCATGGCTAGTGTGTACATTCGAAACTACCGACTCCAGCTGGTCAACAGTTATCTCTGGGGGAACATAAGCCATATTCAGTACTTTTAACAAGGCTACTCTGTGTGCCTCAGAGCACATCAATAGTGAGAGAATGGAGATCTTTGAGGGTGTCTGATTTAGTTGGTCGACTACCTTGTAGTCACTTTTCTTGATAATCCTCATAAACTCATCCACTTCCTTCTCGAATGCTGTCTTAGGAGGAGCTTCCTCGGTAGTAACCTCTTCGGTGGATACCTGTTTTCTTTTAGCCTTGGCAACTGCCTCAGCTTCAGCATTCGTGCGTAATGTTGATGGTGCAAATAGGTGTCCACTGCGAGTGAAGCCACCAATTCCTCTAACATTGTCTACAGCGGAGCTACCAATGTCAATGTCTTCTTCGTTAACTTTCTGCCCCTGGCAGTAGATATCAGCCCCGTAGTGCCACGGGATAACACTGTCTTTCTCATACGGAACAGGTCATGGTACCGTGATGGTGATCGGACCAATCAAAGTCGGTTGAGGGTTGTCAGAGTAAATTGGTGCTGGACTTTCTGGGAAATATATTATTGTCAGAGCGGGTCTCTCGGGAACATATATTTCTTCAGAAGTGAAATAAAACGTTACTGTCGACACATCATTCTTCACTGGACGAGTCTGATCGAACTGAAGACAACCTTCATCTATCAGTTGCTGAATACCCCTTCTCAAACTATCACATATGTTCTCGAAGTCTTGACAATTTCTGCACTCTTCCCCACAGCCCGGGAAAATTCGTCCTTTCAAGAGTCGGTCTTTGACCACCGATAGCAAAGTCTTCACTTTAGTCACATCAGAAACCAAATTCAAAGTTTCCCCATTATCAACAGCATTAATCCTCTGCCCGCCGTGAGCTGGCATCGGGTTTTGGATAACATTAGGCACCGGAGAAAAATTGATGGCCTGGGCATCTCTCAAATCTTGTACCTTTAGCTGGAGAGCCTTGCAATTATCTGTAGTATGGCCAGGTGCGTTGGAGTGAAAAGCACATCTGGCGTTGACATCATAACCTCTAGGCAGATTGTTGGGATCGACCGGTGGGGCCAGAGTTCTCAACGTAACCAGATTCATGTCAATCAGCTTGGGAAGTAATAAAGAATAAGGCATTGGGATTGGCTCAATGACCCGGTCTGCCTGCCTTGGACGTTGTTGATAGGGTCTCTGCTGACCCGGATTACCTCCTTGTTGTTGATTGTTGTACCTGGGTTGTTGTTGTGGATGATACTACGGTTGAGGAAGAGGTGTTGGAATAGTGACTGCGGCCACTTGATCTTGATAATAATTAGGGCGTCCTCTGCCCCTGCCTCTGCCGACATATACAACGCTCGTCTCACCTTCTCTTCTTCGCTGACCGTTACCAGCAAACGGTTTCTTAGGAACTGATGAGTTGGAAGCACTGTTGTCTTGAATTCGGCCCATCTTCAACAGACTCTCGATCCTTTCTCCAGCAATCACTATCTCTGCAAAGCTGATTGACGGGAAAGCAGCCAATCTCTCGATATAATTGCCTTGAAGAGTGTTCATGAACATGTCCGCCATCTCCCTTTCAGACATAGGGGGTTGGACGGATGCAGCAATCCGTCTCCAACACTGAGCATATTCTCTAAAGGTTTCCTTGGCAGTCTGAGACATTCCTTGCAACAAGGTCCGATTTGGAGCCATATCCAAGTTGTATTGATATTGCTTGACAAAAGCCTCTACCAAGTCTTTCCAGCTCTTGACGGTAGTACGAGACAAATGAGAATACCATTCACGAGAAGCTCCAGTTAAACTGTATTCAAAATAGTACATCCACAGCTTTTCATCTTCAGTGTGAGCTCCCAACCTTCCCAGATAAGATTGGAGATGAGTGCATGGGCAAGAAGCCCCGTTGTATTTCTCAAAAGTAGGGGGTTTGAACTTGTGAGGGATCCTTACTCCCTGAACCATACCAAGACTGGTGACATCAAAACCTAAGGAATTTTGAGACTCCAAAGATTTGAGCTTCTCAGCAAGCTCATCCATACGGGAGTGGTCTCAAGGGCCTCGTCGTGCAAAGAAAATTGATCATACTGACAATCTTCAGTAACGGGGCGCTCGTTAATCCGAATCCCTTGATTCACATTGTACCTTCCGCCAATACCATTCCCAACATTTCCCGTGTTGCCAACATTACCCGGGTTTCCATCAACATTTGCGTTACCCGCGTTTCCAGTGTTCACAGGGTTATCAGTGTTCCCAGGGTTACCAGGGTTACCAGGGTTCCCCTCAGCACTTGGTATTTCCACCTCTGGATCGGGCCTCGGTTGCTCAACCAATTCCTTCAGCTTCGCCTGGCCTTCTGCCATACCAGTCATCAATGTCATGAACTGATCCATCCTTTCACGCATATCAGTCAGTTCTTTCTGTATCTGGTCCATTGCTAGTCGTGGACGGTTTTCCTTTGTCGGGTACCTGTGAACTCACTTGGGACCAATAATTGATTGGAGCAGGGAACAAACATTAGACACTGCGGTGACACCTGCAAAACAAACAAGGGTTAGTATGTATGGTATACGATGCACTGCTTATTCGATTTTAAGGCCCCCCCTTAAAAAGGGAATACCCTGCAAATGAATAAGCATGAGATGTTGGATGCAAATATGTAGATGATGTTATGCAATGCAATGGCATGTCAATCAAAATTGCTGGATCCGCTTGAACATCTGTCAGGTTGCACTGCCTGGAGAGAAATTAAGAGGATCAAGCAAAGCACACCAAACAAAGGTCATGGGATGGATCATGTTATCCTTAATATCAACCATCCATTTTTGGTGGATTATGGTTTACACCTTATCAACACCCAAGTTTCATTGATATTAAGGATACCTGAACGAATCAACCATGAATCAAGGGTTTGTTGCAAGTCACGAGCATGGAGTTTAGGTTAAGAACCACCCAAAGGGAGTGTACTAAGGTTTAAACCTGCCAAACATGTTCTACAAAAGGTTCCCATAGTCATAATCCCATCTTTCGGATATTATCGGAGGAACGACTACTCGTATTCCAAAAATATTCTCAAGAGAGACTCTTATGAGTGTAGTATCGCGTAACAATCGTATCAAATCTTACACTTGAACGACTTTCGCACTACGTCCTACGAATAGGCCAAGATGGGTTTGATAAACTAAGGTTCTTGGCTTCTAAGGTC
The DNA here is from genome assembly GCF_024323335.1 of Lathyrus oleraceus. Lineage (NCBI taxonomy): Eukaryota > Viridiplantae > Streptophyta > Magnoliopsida > Fabales > Fabaceae > Lathyrus > Lathyrus oleraceus. The sequence continues at coordinate 529,705,622 of NC_066581.1, forward strand.
TATATTGGAAAAAGTAATGTCTAACCACAACTTACTTGTGTGACATTATTGATCCCAACATGACCTCCACCAAGTGAATGGGCTTGCAAGTCAACTTGCTAAGGAATAACTCCACACAAGTCAACAAGACTATGCCATTCTCCTATCCTAAGTGCACTCGAGTTCGGGTATAGAACTCATCTCACAAACAGAACCAGCAGATACGGCAGTCATATGTACACAATGCAATAAAGCAGGTAAATGCTGAAAGATAAATAACTGTACAAAAGAATAAACACCCAATAAACAAACAACCTACAAAAGCTAGGAGGGACTTGCTTAGGGAAACCGGGTCCCCAGCAGAGTCGCCAGCTGTCGCAACCTGAAAAATGGAATGCGAAAAAAAACAACCGGCGAAGAAAGACAGGAGAGTCGCCACCGTGCGTTATTTATCCCAAAGGTGGGAAAGGAAACGCTCAAAGTAAACCTGGAAAAAGGAAAGGACAAGACAGGGTCTCGCAACCAAATCTTGGGTTCGGGAGTCGATTATGCGAAGGGAAGGTATTAGCACCCCTACGCATCCGTAGTACTCTACGGGATCCACTTTTGTAGTTCTTGTCTAAAGGGTGTGGGTTTATCTAATGTGTTATTTACTAAAAAAAAAGGGGTCAAAAGAAAATGACTCGCACGGATGTCGCATCCACTGCATACGTATCTCATCTGAATATGAGAATCAAAGTCTTCGTAGCTCGGCTACCTAGGGGTTAAGGGTAATTGTGTTCGCTAAGACATCGTGTCTTATGCCTACGTATCTCATCTGGAATGAGAATCAGAGCAAGTCGTAGTTCGGCTAACTACGGGGTTATGGATTGGGTTTTGGACGAACGACGTTACTACGCAATCTACCGGATGCTCGACCTTTGGAGACTTACTCGCCTGTAGTAGAAGGAGTTAACGTGTTTGTCATACGGTGAACTGACCTTGTGTGTTTTGCTTTGGAAAGCAAATGTCGCGGATAGCAAGAGTCGCCACCGACTTTTCTTTTATCTAATAAGGAAAGGTGGAAAAGAACAGGAAAGACCTTAATTAGATTTTGGGTTCGGGAGGTACATTATACAAAGGGAAGGTGTTAGCACCCTTTGTATCCATGGTTATCCATGGGCTCTTAATTGCTTGATCACTTATGTTTGTCTGAAAAAAGTGTTTGTGAATTGCTTAAAAAATGTTTTGAAAAGAGAGTTTAACTTTGTAATGATTCTTGTACGAATGTATACAAAGTATTTATCTCGTTTAATTTTGAAAGCGGTTTAGGAAAATATAACTTGGCAATGATTCTAGTACGAATGTATACCAAGTGGTGATTTTCTAGTATTTGCAAGGTGTGAGGTATGAAAAATGTTTTAGGTTGTGAGCCAGCAATTAAGAGTTATAGCTACCCAAGGTCTTTATGGGCATTTCCTATCCTTATGAGGGTAAAACTGTCCTTACTATTGAGAAGTAAGTAGTCTTATCCCTTTGGATGTAAAGGGACATCGTAGGGTCATCGTTTGGTCATTGAAGGCAACATTTGTAAGGATACCTTAGCATTCGAAGGGACGATCATCATTTAACCGTAGGCTACAACGAAGGGTCATCGAGGGACAAAATCATATATTCGCAGGCAACATCCGAGGGACTATGATTTATTTTATAGGGACATGATGATTTAACCGAAGGGTCTTTGCTAAGTGTATCCCCCATTCGCGGGACATGACCATAATACCGTAATACCATAGTACCGTAAGGCAACAAAGAGAGGTCCAAGATCACATATTCAAAGGCAATATTTTACAATCAATTAGGTAGTTGTAATCAATTAGGTAATTAGGTCCATATTATAATCAATTAGGCAATTCCAAATATGTCTCCATAAGGGTATCCCACAAATAAAGTGGAATACCTAGCAGGCCGTTTCTTTGGGAGTATGTAAGCCCTTACAAGATTCAGCAAACAGGTTAGAATATCGAGACAAAGTGCAATTGAGAATTGCACTACAAAAGAAACACAGCAGTAGTAATAATGCATGATTATAATGAATCGGATCAGGTCGGCACAAAGCAGAACAGAAAAATTCAGCGACTGTCATGTTCGCTGCTGCCTCTCCTAGCGAAGGCTTAGCGAGTGCTCGCTACATGCTCGCTTAGCGATGTGCTAGCGAGCGGCTACGGGTTTTGAGTTTGATAGCAGTACAATTTCCGGAACTCCGAACCCTATGGCATTCAATTACAGAAATAACATGGTCAAACATTCAGGATATTCAGGCATACTTAAACTTACATGCAAAATCTAATTACATATCCAAAAATTCAGTCATGATGCATTATGTATTTAGAGATTACAGGTTGGAAGCATAAAACAGTAGTGATGCGCAAACCTGTTTGCAATTGAATTGCAACGTTGAATTGGCAGATCACTTTTGATATCGGATTGAGTTGGGCGGAGGTAACCTTTGTGCAGATGAGTTGCCTTCAGAGTTTCCTTTAGGGTTGCTCTGAATTCTCTTGGTTAGCCTCTAGGGTTTGATTGTTAGGGTTCCGGTTCGTCTGCCTCTTTCCCATTTTCCTTCCGTTTTTTGTTCCCCTTTCTGACTGAAGTTGTGGTATTTATAATGCTCTTTTATGACCTAATGGGCTCAGAATGAAGCCCAGAATTTTCTGGTATTCGGCAAGCTTCGCTAGGCGAGTGGCGTAGCGAAGGGTTCGCTAGGCGAAGGAATTGCTCACCTAGCGAGCAAACCAGTTTAGGCCATTTTCTGGATTTTGTCATCCGTGTGCTGGGTCCTTGTTCTTTTAAGATCAATGCCTTGAAAAATAAGTTGGAGTGCCTTAGAAATGCCTTGTAATATTAACGGGCAAATTTTGGGGTATGACAGTGTTCTTAGGAGAAGAAAAATCAATGAGTTGGTAGGGTTAGGGATGCTCATGCAAAAAGGCAGTCCTTGACGAAGGAACCGCGCTACCTGTGGGGATACGAACACATACGAAACAAACATGTATAAAGTAAACGTGCCAACAAGGCAATCAGAATAAATCTCCCAAATGGTATTCCACAAGCAAAGTGGAATATCCAGCGAGCTATCCCTGCAAAAGTCATGTGAGCCTTCACAAAAACTCAACAAAAGAGAAGCAAAACACACTGAGGTTTCCTTGGAACAAAACCCTGGACAAAACCTGGAGAGAAACCTAGACAGAGAGAGTGAGAATTAATCTGCAGCAACCTCCAGGCAACTCTGAAAGGTTCATTCTGACTCACACACTTTCAGCTCAAGCAAACCCTAATATTGGTTTGCAAATCCAGTCGTGCCATTTGATTTCAACCGATCTCTCCAATCAGGTTTGCCCTTATTCCCATTACCTTTGTGCTTTGAAGTTGAATACTCTGAATGTTTGAGGTATGATGGATGAATTTCATTAGGATTTTGCCCACGGGTTCATAATTATGTATGAATGTATAAATAATGCCTTGAATGCTTAATCGTTTAATTTCTGAAGTGTATGCCACAGGGTTTGAGGTTTCTGAAACCATACTGTTATCCATGAAAAAAATGCTTATCGTGTTTCACTAACCCTTTTGTTGAGTTTTTGTGAAGGCTCACATGACTTTTGCAGGGATAGCTCGCTGGATATTCCACTTTGCTTGTGGGATACCATTTGGGAGATTTATTTTGATTGCCTTGTTGGCACGTTTACTTTATACATGTTTGTTTCGTATGTGTTCGTATCCCCACAGGTAGCGCGGTTCCTTCGTCAAGGACTGCCTTTTTGCATGAGCATCCCTAACCCTACCAACTCATTGATTTTTCTTCTCCTAAGAACACGTTAACTCCTTCTACTACAGGCGAGTAAGTCTCCAAAGGTCGAGCATCTGGTAGATTGCGTAGTAACGTCGTTCGTCTAAAACCCAATCCATAACCCCGTAGTTAGCCGAACTACGGCTTGCTCTGATTCTCATTCCAGATGAGATACGTAGGCATAAGACATGATGTCTTAGTGAGCACAATTACCCTTAACCCCTAGGTAGCCGAGCTACGAAGACTCTGATTCTCATATTCAGATGAGATACGTATGCAGTGGATGCGACATCCGTGCAAGTCATTTTCTTTTGACCCCTTTTTTTAGTAAATAACACATTAGATAAACCCACACGCTTTAGACAAGAACTACAAAAGTGGATCCCATAGAGTACTACGGATGCGTAGGGGTGCTAATACCTTCCCTTCGCATAATCGACTCCCGAACCCAAGATTTGGTTGCGAGACCCTGTCTTGTCCTTTTCTTTTTCCAGGTTTACTTCGAGCGTTTCCTTTCCCTCCTTTGGGATAAATAACGCACGGTGGCGACTCTCCTGTCTTTCTTCGCCGGTTGTTTTTTTTCCCATTCCATTTTTCAGGTTGCGACAGTTACCATTAGAGATATTGACTAAATCTACGGTAAACCATACAAGTCGAGTCGCCACCGCACTTCTATTTATCCAAAGGAATGGTTATAAAGCGAACAAAAACCTAAAAGTTTTATCGAATCAAAAACTAGTAAAAATGTCAGAGATCTGGGTAAGGGGGTTGGTTATGCAATGGGAAGGTTTTAAGCACCCAAAACATCCTAGGTACTCATAGGGAGCCCTTTTCATACTTGTTGTAAGGTTGGTATTTTGTGAAAATTTGTTTGTGCAAACATGATTGAAGAGATGAGAAGAGAATATACAAGTTTATTTACATTTTTGTGTTTGGATGGATGAACCCATTGCCTACGTACCATCTTAAAAAAGATTAGGATCAAAACCTCGTAGTTTGGGGTAAAAATAAAAAAAAATGAGTTGGTGAATTGATTGGTCCAAAAGCCTTAAGGTCTTTTGTTATCCAAGGGAGAAAACTCAACCTAAAACCACAATTCCACCATGTGAGGATATCTTCAACATGCTAGTGAGGGGTTAACCCTATAATAAGCATGGAAGACTCATTGTCCATCACTAAGGATATAGGTGAGTATTACATCTACCTCAAGGATAACTCAAACCTAATAGCTAAAGGTTATGAAAAGTTTGATTAAGAAAGTGGCCATTGAAACCATAAAAGAAGTATTTGAATGAGTTATATTTACTAATGAAAAGTGTTTACAAAATATGGTCAAAGTTGATTTAAAAGTTCAATTCAAAATAAGTGTTATGAAAAAAGAGTTTGAAAATCAAAAGCATAAGGCTTAGGTTTCTAATGTTTGAAAACAAGTGTTAAATGTTTGCACAAAAGTTTTGGTTTGGGTTAGAATGGAGAGAAGAAGAAGAATGGCTAGAGTCCTAATAATACAAGAGATAAGGGATAAGAAACAAGACCACAAATGGAGTTCCTCTCTTGAGATCATATTGATGATCCAAGTAGCTCCCATCCTTTGGAATATGCAAGCAAAATAAGTGTAAGCTCAAACAATCAACACAATCAAACAAGCTCTTAAGAGATCCTCCATGTATCTGGTATCTTTCACTTTGGATGAACATGGCAATGGTTCTTCAATTTGAGCTCTCATAGGATCCCCTAGCACAAGAGCACACACATCAAAAGTTTTATGAAGCAAATCAAGAATGGACAAGAGTAAGTTTAGAGGTTTGGTCCTTCTAATCCATCTTCAACATTAAGGTCCTTTTAACTCCAATTTGCATAGGGAAAGTCCTGGAAACTAAGTCCATTTGTCCATTTCTTTGCATTTGGTCCACCACAATCAAAACAAAACACAAGCACAATAATATATACACAATTATATGCTCAACTGAGCAAAAGGCAATTTGCAATAGCATAAACATGTGCTCAAGTGAGCAAAGAGCAAAAGCAAATGAATAAGATGTACAAGAATAGTAAATTGCATAAATGTAAAGAGCAAAAAGTAAATGTTAATGGTTAATGGTTAGTGTTAGTAGTTAGTGTGCCATAAGGCAAATTTAGCGTTATGTTAAGCAATCGTAATTGGACTTATGTAGAAGTCACAACTATCTGAGGCCGGTCAATAATAATGTAGGCAACAACACAAGTTAGAGGTCTTGATTAGTGAATCAAACTCCAACAACTTGCCATGCCAAAAAGAAAATGAGAAATGATCTTGTATTGGTTTAAGTCCTTTGCATGATTTAGAAAGCAATATATCCTTAATGCAAAGCCATTCACTTGATCATTTAATCAAGATGAATTAGATTTGAATCAAGGAAGATTAAACCTCCCTAATCAATGCTAACCATCAACCTTTAACTCATTGATTAAAAAGAAAAGAAGGTGAAGAAGAAGAAGAATTAGAAATGAAGAATTAAAGTGCTTTAAATGAAATGGAATGTACCAATCAACAAATGTTGACCAAAGATAGGGAAGATCAAGGTCAAACAATAGAAAACAGAAGTAAAATGAAGATTGGAAGTCAAGAAATAAACAAAATATTTTTGGCATTTTTAATATTTAAAATAAAACTTGAATTAAAATATTAAAGAAAGGTCAAACTTCAAACTCACTTCAAATCAACTTTGAAAAGTCCAAGTGAATTATCCCAAGTTCAACAAGGTCAAACAAAGTTTGACAAAAAATTTCAGCATTTTTAAAAGTCAGAAACTATTTTTAATCAATTAAAAATGAATAAAAAATAACCTAATTGAACTAAAATCTCAAATAAATCTCAAATCAATTAATAAATTGATGAGAATATTTTTCATAGATCTATCATCATTCAAATAGGTTGAGAAAATATTTTTGTATTTTTTGAATATCAAAAACTATTTAAAATGAATTAAAAATAACCAGAAAAGAGAAAATTATTAAAAAATAGCAAATGATAAAATAAAAAACATTAAAAATCATTTTTAGAAACTAGAAATTAAAAGAGAAATAATGCAATTGGTCCCATAATTTTTGGACCAATAATAAAAGAGATATGAATTTTAGAAAATGAAATGGAATTTAAAAATGAAATAGAAAATAAAATCAGAATTAAAAAATGGAAAAAAGCGTGAGCCCTTGGATCTGAGCTCATTAATTGAGCTGGCAGATCCAAGGATCCACAAGCGCGCGCCTAGCGTATTCCACAGTCAATGCAACCACATGGATATTAAAGAAAAGTCATAACAATGAAGCATGGAGATTAAATCTAGAGAATGCATCGCACGACTCAGATTGGATCTGGCAAACGGACGGTGGCCAGCGCCACCGTCTTCTCCGGCAAGCTCCGGTGAGAGTTCAAAAATGCAGAGATTCAAATGTTAACTAAAATGCACGATCCAGGCACCATTCGAAAGGTGAAGTGATGTACATCACTCCTATGCCACTCAATTCCACTCTAGATTCCTATTAAGAGAGAAATCAGAGATGGAAGTTTGGTGGTGTTCAACTGAACTTGCTCGATTCCAACAATTAAACACACAATAATGATGCCTCTATAGAGAGGACTTTAGACAACACAAGATCAAGGCAAATGGAGCAATGTATGATGAGATTCGACGCAAATTTCAGTGGAGCAAAACCTTTGGATTGTGAAGAATTGAGTCACTCTCTTTGGTTCTTTTTGCAAACAGAAGCTTCAATGGATCAAAGTGAAGAGGCTTAGGAACTTTAGATCTTAAAATTCAACCAATGCAATTGAATTTCAGATCTGAAAATTTTGGAGAAAAATGAAGTTTGTTCCTTTGGTATGGGTGGGGATTCAATTCAGCAGGGATTTAGGCGCCATTAGGTTGAAGAATTGTGAAGGCAAGGCATGGTATTTATATATGGAGAGAGCTGAATGCATGAGCTAACTCGTGTGCATGGCAAATGGATTTTGAATTGCATGGGCCTGTGTGAGCATGTGGAAGGCCCAATGAAGGCTGAAACAACTTGCTGAGTTCATGTGAAAGGCAAATGGACGTGTACATTTGATGTAATCAGCTCATGCATGGCAATTGGAATAGCTTTCACAAAATGCACTTAATTCTTCATGTCTTCGAAAATGATGCTTCCAAACTCCAAATGCAACCTTATGAGTAATGATTAGAAAGCTTGTTGCATAAGGAACAAATGCTATGTTGATCAAAACTCCAATTGGGCCTTGGAAATTAGTGAAATTTGAGCTTGAAGTGTAGGGTGCAAAACATGCATATATGAAGTTTCCAAATTTGGCCAATGTTCAAGCCCTTATGTATCAATGATGCAAGCTCCAAATGATAAAATCTTCAACATGAAAGTTATATATCTTTTCAAGAAAATCAATTTGGACTTAAATTTTTCATCATTTGGATTTTTAATGAAGAAGTTATGGGCACTTGAAGTTGGACTTTTTCACATTTCAATGCATTTGGCCCAAAGTGACCTATAATATTTTGCATTATCACATGTATTTCTTTTGAGATTTTGCAATTTTTATCAACATAACATTTAAATTAGAAACAATAAGCTTTCCAATGCATTAAGTCTCATCCCAAAATCATGAAAAATTAATGAGTTATGTTCTTGGGAAGTTGACCCAAAATTAGGGTTTCAGTCAAAATAACCTATAATGTCTTGGAATGGAGGATGACCTTCCAAGCTTCAAATAAAATTTTGAAGAACATGAAAGTTGTTCATATTTTCCTTAAGAAAATGTTTTCTCTTGTGGTCATCTCCATTTGACCAACACATAAAAAGTTAGGTCTCAGTGTATTTCAAAATAGTCAGATGAATTGACTGATCAACTTCTCAAGTCCACAACTCATATCTTGATGAATTGATGATTGAGGGAACTCAAATAAGTTCAAATATGCATGAAATGATGAATTAGAGAACTTCCCTTGATTGTACTTGACCATGGGTTGAGGTTGCTTCATGGGGAAGGCATAGTTGATGAACAGATGAATTAGGGTTTCCTTGGGAAACAAACCTCAAACCCCTTGACTTGCTTTGATCAAAATGATGAATTGAGATACTTGGGAGGCATATTTTATGGATGAGAGCTTTGGGAACCATTACCATGCTTGCTTTCATCTTCTCTTGACCATATCATTGCACAAAGGATCTCCTAGAAGCTTTTTGACCTTGTGACTGCTCAAGCTACAAACAAGAAAATGTTAGTGACATATTTTTGTGCTTTTGGTTAGTAGATAAAAAATGAGAAAAGTAATGATATACAATTCAAGCATGCTTGGTGATCTCAAACCACTCACAAGAGAGATCCCACCCAAAGGCAAAGGGAACCAAGATACTTATGATCCTTGAGGTTATGCAAATGCAATGTTATGATGCCATGAGGGATCTTAGGGCCAAAATTAGGGTCTTACAGATGCCCCTATTTATGGTCATTCTAGCCGGAGAAGTGAAGGTTAAAATCTTCGTCTCGACAAGGTAGAATGAGCTTAAATAATAACAAAGAGACGAATTTTGGTCCCTAAGAGACCTCATGATGCAAATGTATGTATGCTAAAGGGTAATACTTTATGGGGATATGTGTCCACAAAGAAGAAAAGAAGTCCGGAGAAACTGGTAATCCACATGAGTAATTCACTCTGTGGGATAGAGATTCTGGGACTCTTATGGGGATAAGAAAGGGAATAAATTGCGTGAGCAGGTCACGACTTAGTACTTACTGAGACACGAGAGGGATTCCATGAAAATAATTCAATGGAAAGACTCGAGCTGACTCAAGGATGCATGTATTGAGGAATACGCCAATACAGCAAAAACTATCCACAAAGGATACCTCGGATAAAAATCCGGACTCGGGCTGGGGAGAATCCGACCAGGATATCCTTGCCGGGGAAAAATACATGTATTAGGGAATATGCCAATACAGCGGAACTATCCACAAAGGATACTACGGATAAAAATCCGGACTCAGATGGGGAAAATCCACTAAGGGACTCCCTTGGGAAATTCCAAACAGGACTTATCTGAGGAAACAACGGGATGGGGTGTTATCGGTTACCGGGTAATAAGCTCGGGGAGAATGAATATCTAAGACCGGTATAAGGGTGAGAGATATCAAACATCCAAAATCGTCTGAGGAAAACCTAAAAAAGGTATATTTCGACTCAGGAAATCTGACTCCACAGGGGACAAAAGGTCATAATAGGGAGCAGAAAGGAAGGAACACTAGGGATACCGGTTACTGGGCATATAATAGGTGACCAAAAATCAACACTGAGTACAAAAATTGCAATAATTTTTATATGACCAAAAATCTCTTTTCATTTATATAATTGGAAGGATTACACTGAGTACAATTTCAGAAACCAAATGAAAATACAAGAGAAAAAGGAGACTAGTCATCCCAAGGATCCCTAACAACAATGTCAGTAGATCTGGCTGAAGGCGCATACTTCCTTCGAATGCTACGGATCTCGGTCTCAAAAGAAGTCTTCATCTGAGTCTTCTCGAGGACAAGTTGATCAACAATCTTCTTCCAAGCAACGAAAGGCTGAGGTAGGCTAGAAGATGAAACCTCTAGCTCTCTCTGTCTCTTTATCACTCGGTCTTCAAGTAACTTAATCAGTGCATCTTTGTCTTTAGACTCCAACTGCAACTCCTCATGCTTCTTGCTTAAAGCATGGAAACGCTCTTCCCACGTATCCTTCTCTTGCTTCATCTTGGTGAGCGCGTCTTCCAACTCATCTACATCTTGGTTAGGGAGAGTTAATGGCTCAACCACAACCATAGACATAGGTCTTTCACAAGGATAAGGCATCTTCAACTCCAAAGCTCTCTTCTTCACCCAAAGAGTATAAGCTTCCAAAGCTACACAATTGCACGGACCAAGCTCGGATCTTCCCTTCCTCTGCACATTATGCCGAGCATGCACAATCTTCTGCTTCAAATGTTGGGGATCTTTACCCTCTTGATAGAAAAGACCTTCTAACAAAGTGTTATTAGGTGTGTCTCTCAAGGGGAACCCAAGTTGACGACGAGCCAAAGCAGGGTTGTAGTTAATTCCTCCTTGTGTACCAATGAGAGACACATTAGAGAATTCACCACAACTATCAATAATATCCAAACTGCCCAAAGAAGGATCATACCAAAATATATCATCATTAGTGAGTGACATAAGTCTCTGAGACCACCGTAGACATTTTTTGTTCTCCACAAAAGCAGGTGTCTGAGGCAAGTGCGAAATAAACCACTTGTACAGAAGAGGGATGCAACAGACGATAGTTCCACCACCCTTAGAATTCCTTAGATGCAAAGAGAAATACATATCACCCAACAAAGTAGGCACATGATTCTCAATCAAGAAAATTCTAATGGCATTAACATCAACAAAACCGTCAATGTTAGGGGACAAAGCTAATCCATAAATGAGCAACACAAAGATAGCTTCAAAAGCGTCCACACTACCGGCTTGAGCAAAAGCAGTAGCTTCCTTGATGAGGAAATCATATGGCAACCCAAATAATCCTCATTTCTTCACCCAATGAGCCTCTATCTCAGACTTCTTCAAGTGAAGAGCTTCAGCAATAAGATTATACCGGGGAATCTCCTCCAATCCACTAAAAGGTACTCTACTAGAAACAGGTATCCCCAAAAGATGAGAATACTCCTCCAAGGTAGGCACAAGTTGAAAATCTGGGAAAGTGAAACAGCGATAGAGAGGATCATAGAACTGCACCAATACACTCAAAAGTCCTTCAACCACATTGGTAGACAAGATGGATAGAAGCTTCCCACGACGTTGTTTGAAGTCCAAGGGATCTAATATAAAAGATGCTAGCTTCCTTAACTCTTTTAAGTCAGGACATCCGAAACTGTACTTCTTAGTGTTCCTTCGTCCACAATCCATGGTCCGGAAATATTTGCAAATAATACCTCAGTTCCTTGAAATTTTCGTGTGATGAATGTTATTATGCGCATGAATGCATGAATACAACAATCACAAATAAGGGATCACACACACGGCAAACAGACAAAGGTCAAGGGATGAATAAAGTCATTGTCAAGATCAATCATCCATTTTGGTGGATTATGGTTTACCCCTTATCAACACCCAACTTCCATTGATATTGACAAGACTTGATTGGATCAACCAAGAATCAAGGGTTTGTTGTAAGTCACGAGCATGGAGTCTGGGTAAGAACCATCCCAAAGGATTGAACTAAGGATAAAAACATGTAGATCATGTTCTAAAAAGTTCCCAGAGTCTTAATTCCATCTATCGGATATTACAGGTTAAGATGACTGACTCATCGACCCATAATATTCTCAAGAGAAACTTGTCTGAGTGTAGTATCGCATAACAACTATTATCAAGTCTACACTTGAACAGTATCCGCACTATGTCCTAAATAGGCCAAGAGGGGGTAAATGTTCTATGATCCTCAGCTTCTCGGACCCAAATTAGAGATAGTAATGCCTAACCACAAATACTTGTGTGACATTTCCAAATCCAAAAGAGTCTCCACTGAGCAGATGGATCTCAAGCCAACTTGTTAAGGACTACTTTACACAAGTCGAACATGACTATACCATCCTCCTATTTTAATTGCACTCAAGTTCGGGTTAGAACTTATCTCACCACTCAGAGATCACCAAGCATAACAAGCTGATTATATCACACATACATATATACAAATATATACATACAAAAAGTAGGCTAAACCCATTGGAGACTACTCCCCAGCAGAGTCGCCACTTAATTTCTATAGCGGTAAATTCATGATCATCAAACTATGGATAAGCAAGACATCAAATAACAAGAGTCGCCACCGCGCTTTTATTGTTTCCAAGGGAAAAGGGAAAAAGTATGAACAAAACCCAAAGGTAAGAAGTTTTCAAATCAATACTAATAAAATGTCAGAGATTACAGGTAAGGGAGTTGATTACACAAAAGGAAGGTGTTAGCACCCAAAGTGTCCTAGGTACTCCTAGGGAGCCCTTTTTGTGTGCTTATGTATTTTGTACAAAATGATGTTTACAAACAAATAGAATGGGGGGATGAGAAAAGAATTCATTAATTATATTTTTATGTTTGAAAAGATCTTCGGACTTGTGCCTACGTACTAACATAAAAATGAGGGATCAAAACCTCGTAGTTCGTGATACAAATTTCAAAGTGGATGTATTGCTTTTAACAAAAATTAAGTTTGAAAGGCACAGAGGCCCAAAAATGGTTTGAATGAGTTAGTTCTTTTTGGCTTTTTGAAGGTTTAAGTTAAGTATAATTAAGTCTATTTACAAGTTTGATTAAGAAAAGGAATTTTGAAAATTCAATGGCATAAGGCCAAAGTTTCTATCTTTTTGCAAAGTGGTCAAAGTTTAGAACAAAACTAGTTCAAACAAAGAAAATTTTAAAAAATGAGGGAGATATTTTGAAATTAAAGAAATGAGGGGAGATGAAGAGACTAATCTGATGCACAAAATTAAAAGTTAAGGATTGAAAAGATCTGACCAATGGGTAGCAATCCAATAGACAAGAATGTCAATAGAAACCCAAATTCCGTTGGACATTTCGAATCAAGCAACACACAAATGCACAATTATATCAATCTTGAAGAGCAACGTATCAAATAAAGATAGCCACATCCAAGCTTAGCCACTCCATGATCTTCTTCAAGATAGCTCATGTAACAGATGAATTCACAAGTCACATGTTCAAAATAACAGCTTCATAATGATCATGTTGCAGATGAACTCAAATGGATCTTCAATGACGTATCAGATAAAGTTTCAAATCACAAGCACTTGGTTACATGAAAGTTGGCATTGGCCAAGTCCTTTAGCATAGGAATGTTGCCTAAATTCTAAGTCCATTTGTCCAAGATCAAGTCAATAGTCCACACAAAAGTTTTTTAGAATTTTTGTTGTTATTATGTACGTTAATGGTCAAAGACCACACAAACAAACAAAGTATCCACAAAATGGAATATATCACACAATATGGTCCAAGTGGACAAAGTGAAAATTGCCTTAACATAAACAATTAGAATGGTATGAATAATGGCAAATGAATAAAGACTAAAATTAAATGACATTAAAGTAAATGGCTTGAAATTAAAAGTTAGTTGTTAATGAGTTAGAAGTTAGTATTGTTTTGCTTTTGCTTTTTATTTGAAGTCATTCTTTGGAGAAAACTCAACCCACTTATCACAAGCATGGATCCTTGAACCAAGACATCTTCCAAAGGAAGGAAAAAAGGCCAAGTTTACACACAATATCATGAAATAGGGGAGACTTACAATCTCACTAACTAGAATGTTATGCCTTTTTGTGTCACAAATTTAGCGCTATGTTAAGCAATCGTAATTGGACTTATGTAGAAGTCACAACTATTTGAGGTCGGGCAATAGAATTTTGGTGTTAATGCATGTTAGAGACATAGTATAATTGACTATGCTCATGAAACATACCACAGACAAAAAGAATATGCAAAAGAGATGGCCTAATCTCATCCATACTTATGTTGATTTTTCAATCAACTAGCCTTAGGACTTTGAGATATCATAGGCCAAATGAGATGAATGCATAAAGAATGGGAATGAGATGAAGAGGAAGGGGAATGGATCAAAACTCAAATGGGTTAAAAGAGGACTTTTACCAAATTAATATCATTCATTCATTTTGGAAGATGGAATGTACATTCCATAAATCCCCTAAATCCAATGATATTAACTTAACAAAGTCAAATCAACCTTGACCAAGGCCCAACAACAAGAGTCAAACTCAAACAAGTCATCACAATTGGTTAACACAATTAATTGGCATTTATTCAAATTAAAAAGACTAAAATAATACATTTAAATTAAATATGGTTTGTCAAATTCCTAAAACCCCATCAAAACACCAAAGAAATGGCCATGAGATTTATCATAGGTCAAACAAGGTCAAAGGACCTTGGATAAAAAAATTCAGAATTTTTAAAGACTTAAAAGTATTTTTAAACAATTCAAAACAAACACAAAATCAATTAAATCATGAAAAATATTAATAATGATCCAAAAAATAATTTTAATTCAAAATATGAAAGAGAAAATTATTTGAAAATTTTTGGTGAAACTCTCATATTTTTTGGCTCAATATTAAAATTAATATGAATTAATGAAAATAAAAAGAATAAAAGAAAAATAGAAAATATCAAAAAAACGTGAGTCACTTGATCTCCCTCATTAATTGAGGTGGCAGATCAAGTGGTCTGAAATGCGCGTTCCACCAAACACACGAGTCAGCATGCTGCAGGGATGGTAATCACAATGAGCGCTCAGGATTAAAACAAATTGGATGGATCCTATGGCTGGGAGATGTGCCAACGCACCGTCGGAGCTGTAACTCCGGTCTTCTTCTCCGGTGGACCTCACCGGACTGGTCCACCCTTAACCATCACAAAAATAAAAAAAGAGGACATGATCTGAAAGAAAAAATGGCGTAGAGCATGAATATGACCTCAATTTCAACTAACTCCAAATATATAAAAAGATATGAGGAGTTGAATTTTGAGGTGTGTCAACTGAGTTGCTTCGGTTTGACCTGTAAGCAACTCAATCTTCTTGCCTACATTGGTAGGACTTCAGACAACCAAAGATCCAAGAGAATTGAGTAGAATTGAGTGAGAATCGAAGAGATGAAGTTTTCTAAAAATTACCTTCAATGCTATGCAGAACTTGATATTGCTTGCTTCAAACACGATCTGATCACACTTAAGAAGCTAGCAGGAAGTGATTGGATGGGTTGCAAGTCTGTGGATCCTAGAGTTCTTGAATCTCCAACAGTTGAGATTCAAACTCAAATTTCAAATTGAAATTTCTCAGGTTTTCCTTTAGAATTAGAGGGTTTGAATTGGGGGGCAAAGCTAGCGCGCAAGGTGTGATTCAAATGAGCTCATAAGCCTTCTATTTATATCCAAAGGGAATGATATTTGCACACTTTAAAATTTATCCAAAATTGGCAATGCAAATGGCACGAGTGCATGGGCATGTACAGGCCCATGATGCAATGCATTAAGGTCCAAAATGATTTATGTTGAAGTCTGAATGAAGCTTGAATGGCAAGGCAATGTGAACTGAAGTTTGTACATTTGATTCTTTCCAATGATGCAGTCCTGTTAAAGCCATGCGCAGACCTAGCAATCTTCATCCAAAATGCATGAACTTGGGTTCTTTGGAAAGCTTGGATCAAGGGAAACAAGTTTGATTTCAACACTTTTTCATTTGGAGCTTAGAACATGGAGAATTTTGAGGTGGAAGTTTGGAAATTTCAACATGTTGAAAAATTTACTAAGTGTCAAGCTACATACTTCAATATTCCACCTTGCTTAACTTTTTATGTGAGCTTAAAATGAGAAAGGTGTCTTCATCAAAGTTATATCTATTTCAAAGACCTTCAGAATGGTCACCAATTTCATGTCATTTGGATTTAGAATGATAGAGTTATGCATTTTTGAAGTTTGGAAAAATCACTTGTTTAATGGTATAGGTAAAAAATGACCTATAATGTTTCCTCATATCACATGCTCATAAAAGTTGACTTTGCTTTCACTCCAAACATCAAAGTTTAAGTAGACATCTTTAATTTGATTTTGAAACTTGGAAATCTTTCATCTCATAAAAATTAAGCAAGTTATGGCCTTGGGAAGTTGACTTTCAAATTAGGGTTTAGACAAAATGACCTATAATGTTTCAACATAGAAAATGATTTTCCAAGCAACACTAGCTCTAGGTCTCAACATGAAAGTTGTTTGTAATGTCATTTATAGTAACTTTTATCTTGGAATCATTTTCATATGGTGAAAATTGTAGGAGATAGGGTCTAGGGAGACCAAATTTTGATCAGATGAATTCATCTGGCCAACCACCATCAACCAACTTGCTAACCTTCAATTATCTTGTCTTTTTAGGCTCATGGTAGATCATATATGCATAAGATGATGAATGTTTAAGTGTCCCTTGAGAAATTTGATCAATTGGTGAGATATCTTGTTGGAGAAGTTACTTAAGATACCCAGTCAAACTAGGGTTTCCAAGGCAAATCACTTCCAAACTCTTGAAGAACACTTGATCAATATATCATGTAGGAATCAATGGAACTCATATATGATGCTCATAACCATTCTTGGATCAATTCATGGTTGTTATCTTTGTCATTAAGGTCTCAAACCCTATATATGAACTTGATAAATCAATGGGATCATGCCTTACCTACAAAAGAGTTAGGCAAATGCAAAGACATATTTTTTGGTATTTTGGTTAGTAAAATGATAATATACAAGTATGATGCAATCACATAGTTCTTGGTGATCTCTCCCAAAACAAACCCAATGAAAAAGGGGTAAGGAGGATGCCAAGGTATGATCCCAATGCTAATGCTTATGATGAAATTGCATGAGGGATCTTAGGGTCAAAATTGGGGTCTTACAACCGTGATAACTTTTTCTGTTTTATGTCTCTAACTTTTGCCTGGATTGCCCTTTCGGGTTTTCAATCCACTGAGACGCTCATTTTTTCCTAAGCCGCCCTTTCGGGTTTTCAACTTAGCGAGTTGTTCTTTTCTTTTTTTAGGCGAAGTATTTCTTGACTGCATTGGTATTCACAGGACGAGTGAACTCTTCACTATCCATAGTTATAAGAATCAAAGCACCGCTTGAAAAGGCTCTCTTAACAGCATATGGGCCTTCATAATTAGGAGTTCATTTGCCCATAGAATCAGGTTTGAACGATAGAATCTTTTTGAGCATGGGGTCACCTTCTCGGAACACACGAGGCTTGACCTTCTTATCAAAAGTTTTCTTCATTCTATGTTGATATAACTGACCATCACACAAGGCAGTCAATCTCTTCTCTTTAATCAAATTGAGATGGTCATATTTGGTCTGACACCATTCAACTTCAGTCAACTTGGCTTCCATCAATACACACAATGATGGGATCTCAACCTCTACGTGGAGCATAACTTCCATGCTATAAACAAGAGAGAGAAAATGGGTTGCCCTTGTTGAAGTGCGGACGGATGTACGGTACCAATGCAAAGCAAACAGGAGCATCTCATTCCAATCTTTGTACGTCACTACCATCTTCTGAATAATCTTCTTGATGTTCTTGTATGCAGCTTCAACAACTCAATTCATCTTAGGCCTGTAGTGAGAAGAATTATGATGTGTGATCTTGAAGTCTTTGCAAAGAGCTTCCACCATATTATTATTCAAGTTTGATCCATTATTGATAATGATCTTACTTGGCACACCATAACGATATATGATCTGATTCTTGATAAACCTTACAACAACTTGCTTGGTCACATTCGCATACGATGCTGCTTCAACCCATTTTGTGAAGTAATCAATAGCCACCATAATGAAATGATGTATGTTCGAAGCTTTGGGCTTAATCATGCCAATCATATCAATTCCCCATATGGAGAAGGGCCATTTAGAGGAAATGACGTTCAACAATGTCGGAGGAACATGAATCTTATCCTCATAAATTTGACACTTGTGGCATGTCTTCATAAACTTGCAACAGGCATAGCATGTCCATTAACAGGACTGCTTCATAAACTTTTGACACTTGTGGCATAACATAGCATTTCTTCATAAAATTGGAATGAGTACCAAAGGAACCTTCATGGACTTCAGTCATTAACAGGACTGCTTCGTGTCTATCTACGCATATGAGCAAAACTATATCGAAATTTCTCTTATAAAGCACATCACCATTCAGCTAGAAGTTGGCAGTTAATCTTCTCAAAGTCTTCTTATCTTTCAAATATTCCCCAGACGGGTAAGTTTGACTTTGGAGGAAACATTTGATATCATAATACCATGGCTTATCATCCTTGACTTCTTCAACAGCAAACACATGAGTTGACCTATCAAGACGCATCATAGTCAGATTGGGAACTTTATTCCAAAACTTCACCATAATCATAGAAGCCAGCGTTGCAAGAGCATCTGCCATCCAGTTTTCATCTCGAGGGATATGATGAAACTCAACCTTTGTAAAGAAAGTTGATATCACGGTATCAAACCGGGTTGATTCGCCTCCTATTCACCTTTGATTTGATTCATAACCAAAGTTGAATCTCCATAGACATCAAGATACTTAATTCTGAGATCAATGACTTCTTCAAGCCCCATAATGCAAGCTTCATAATCAGCCATATTGTTTGTACATTTGAAGGTTAATCTAGATGTAAACGGAAAATGAGTGCCTTGAGGAGTGATAATCACTGCCCTAATGCCATTACCATACGAGTTAACAACCCCATCAAATACCATGCCCCGACGGGAACCAGGTTCTGGCCATTCTTCAAGCAATGTTTATCATAATCTTTCATCTTCAAATACAAAATCTCTTTGTCAGGAAAATCATACTCCACCGACTGATAATCTTCAATGGGTTGGTGATCCAAATGGTCAGCCAAGACACTACCTTTAATTCTTCCTTTTTGGTTGTATACCTAGTAAAAAGGTAGTTGTAATCCCTATTTTATTTCCCAGAGAGTCTATCCTTGGTATGTTTACCCTAACCGGTAATAGATATTCTTCCTCTTTCCTAGGTGGTTTATCCTTGATATGTTCATCCTAACCGATGACGGATATCCCTCCTTTGAGTTTTATCCTTGATATGTTTATCTTAATCGATGACGGATATTCTCTTTGATATTCTACCCAGTAATCAGTAGTTATAATTCCTATTTCTCCTCGGCAGTTTATCCTTGATATGCTCATCCTAATCGATGACGAATATTCTTCCTTTGAGTTTATCCTTTATATGTTCACTTTAACCAATGGCGGATACTCTCTCTTTGGTCTTCTACCCAGTAATCGATAGTTGTAAATCCTATTGGATCTATTTCCCCAGTAGGTTATTCTTACCTAGGTGACTGGTAACGAATACACCTCTTTTTCTCGGCGATTCATCCTTGATATATTTACCCTAACTGGTAACGGATGCCCATCTGTCAGAGTATATTATTTTTCTACCCAGTAACCGGTAATAGATAATATATCTCTTGTGCTCATGTGTTGAAGTCCATTCTTCCCCAATTGAGTTTGAGTGCGTATTACCTCGTTGGAATCGCCTTTTCCTGTTTCATTTGAGTATTTCAGCTTTGTTCTGATTTACCTATTTCCCCTGCATATTTCCCTTATCCCCCGACCGAGTCTTTCCATTGATTTATTTTCATGGGATAATCCCTTGTGTCTCCAGCAGTTTTCAGGTCGTATCCTGGCTTATGCATAACTTGTTATCCCCTTAGAGTCTTTGTCTCCTCAGTGAGATTTCCTTATGGAATGTGTTATGCTCTTGTGGACTTTCGGTCTCTCGGGATTCTTTTCCTTTGTGGCAATATATTCCCCATAAAGATTATTTTTACATACATATCATATGCATCATGAGGTCTCTTAGGGACCAACATTTGTTTCTAGATGTTGTTATTTAAGTCCATTCTACTGAGATGATACGAAAATTTTAACCTTCACATCCTCAGTTAGAATGTCCTTAAATAGGGGCAGCTCTAAGACCCCAATTTTGACCCTAAGATGCCTCATGCTATCTCATCATATGCATTGGCTTTGGGATCACACCTTGGTATCCTCCTTACCCCTCATTCACTGGGTTTAAATTGGGAGAGATCACCAAGCATATTTGATTGTAATACTTTGTTTTTCTTTGTTTATTAACCAAAATATCAAAAATATGTCTATGTATAGCTTTGTTTCTTTTGTAGGTAGTGTATGCATTCACCAATACCTCATCAAGCTCATATCTAGGGTTTGAGACCATAAGTTCAATATATAAATCAAGGGATGGTTCACGTTGGTTCTGTACATCATATATGGCTCCCCGTGTTCTTCATTTATCGTTTGGATCAAGAAGTCATCAAGAGTTTGAAGCGTGTTTGCCTTGGAAACCCTAAGTCATCTGGGTATCTTGTGTGACTTCCTTAGTAAGTTTTGTGAGAAAATTCCTTACTTTGAATTAATTTTGAATGATAGCAAATTGTGTGATCATCATCCATACGTTAGCTGTGCATTACATTACATGATACATTTGTGTTTTTATTGTGGTTTTATCCCATTTTATTGCTGCATAACTTTACATAAAGACCTACATTGACACATCTCTTAAAATAACACATAAAATCCATTTTGTGTCAGTATGCATCAACACATAAGCCTATGCATCGATACATATTGCATGTGGTATATCACAAAACTCCTTTTGTTCAGTATGCATCGATGCATACGAGTCATGCATCAATACATGAAAGGAAAAAGGCTTTATGCATCGATCCATACGATCCCTGCATCGATACATGACCAATTGAAACAGCCTGTGTATCAATGCATACGCATAAGGCATCGATACATGCTAGTGGAAAAATCACATGTATCAATGCATACGCATTAGGCATCGATACATGCTAGTGGAAAAATCACATGCATCAATACATACGAATTATGCATCGATACATGATTAATCAATTTCACCAAAAATTTACTTATCTTACAGTATGCATCGATGCATACTCTCATGTATCAATGCATAAAGCTGTTTTTGCTCTCTAACAGTTTCTTTAGTTGCTGCATATATAAGACATGTTATGACAGCAGTGAAAGGGACGAATTCTTAGAGGGAAAACAATTGAACACAAGATCAAAAGCAGTGTTGGAGCAATTGTTTGAGAGCACAATAGAAACCTGAAAGAGACTTCATCTTCTTCATATTCTCAATCACTTTTCTTCAATAACATCAACACATAATAATTCTTGTTCTTTGGATTAAAGGATTATCGAGATAACGTTCAGTGGTACGATCAAGGATCTAGCTGTGGTTTTCAGCGGAACGATCGAGGATATAGCTGAGTTGAAGATTGAAGGGGGTTTCTAGGAAAAACCTACTGGTTTATCCTTCAAGAACTGGAGTGTTCTTGAGGGTTTGGGAGTCACGTGTGCAGAACAGATTCAGCCGCAGCGTTGCGTTTGGAGATCGGGGGATTTCGCAATCAGGTCGTGGAACCGGTGAATTGTTTGCAATTTCGTGCAGGAAATTCTTGATCGTGCTCAGATCAAGTGAAGGTTCATACAAGAAGAAGTTCTTGGAATTTAGAATTCTGTCTTTGTATCATAACCTTGTATCAACGGATTCGGCAATAATTGATAATCAAAGTTCTCAATTTCATTTGAAATTGAGAGGGAGACGTACCCACACGCGAGGACGACGTGGGGAACTTCCTTACCAAATCTCTGCGTATCGTATTCTTACCTTACTCCTTTTTACGTTTAAAACAGTTTTCGCAATTTCAGTTAGTGTGTGTTGTGATTGTTCCTTTTGCAAGACAGCAGTGGCAAGAAAACAATTTCAATTAAACACTACTGCTGTTCATAATTGATCACATACACACCAACTGTTTGACAAAATTGTTAGCTAGGTTTTATTCATTGGAAAAAGACTTTAATGATAAGTGCATTCAATTAGCTAAAATTCTGGTGTGGATTGTTCCTGTCATTCTTATTCAAATCCAGCATTAAGCTCGTGTGTTCGGTTTTCTAGTAGCGGTTCAGAATAGACGAAAGTCGAATCGGGACTAAATTTTTCCGCCAATTTTAAAAACTCTGATAAAACTTTAAATCCGTTAAATTTCAAAGAGGTGATCTATTCATCCCCCCCTCTCGATCACTAGCCACACCGTCTAACAAGTGGTATCAGAGCGCCGGTTCGCTGGTGCTCTGTGGCTGCCTGTAACAGTATGGATTCTGAACCAAAGGGGGCGTATAATAGAGCGCCTATTTTCAACGGTGAAAA
This sequence comes from Lathyrus oleraceus, assembly GCF_024323335.1. NCBI lineage: Eukaryota > Viridiplantae > Streptophyta > Magnoliopsida > Fabales > Fabaceae > Lathyrus > Lathyrus oleraceus. The sequence goes on from NC_066581.1 coordinate 529,728,335, forward strand.
TTACGGCTACTGGAAAGACTGCATGCGAGTTCATATAAATTCTGTGGATAGGTTAGTATGGGCTGCCATTGAAAATGGTTCGTTTCAAATTACTATGACAAATGCGGCTGGCGCCATAGTACCTAAACCAGAAGATGATTGGAATGAGAAAGATGAGAAAAAGTGGTCGTGTGATTGGAAAGCTCGAAACATGCTAATTTCAGCACTTGGTGTTGATGAGTATTATCGAGTATCTCATTGTACGACAGCTAAAGAAATGTGGGATGCTTTAGAAGTTGCCCATGAGGGTACTACTGAAGTAAAACAGTCCCGCATTAACACACTCAATCAAGAATTTGAGCTCTTTCGCATGAAACAAGGAGAATCTATCTCCGACATGCAAAAGAGATTCACTCATCTAACTAACCGATTGAATGCACTTGGAAAACCTATTTCCAATGAAATTGCTACTAATAAAATTCCCAGGTGTCTTAGCAGGGAGTGGCAACCTAAAGTAACAGCAATTAAGGAAGCCAACGATCTTACAAGACTTACGATTACAACTCTGTTTGGAAAGCTGGAAGAACATCAGCAAGCTTTGGAAAGTCTTGAAAAATATGAGAATAAAAGTAAGAAGGAAAAGGAGAAGAAAAAAGACAAAGAGGGAGAGAAGAAGCCAATAGCTCTTGTGGCCTCTAGCTCTAAGTCCTCACGAAAAGAGCAAAGCGACAATGATTCAAGTAGTGACAAAGACTCGGATGATGAGGAAATGGGACTGTTTGTAAAGAGATATAATAGATTCATTCGAAAGAATGGAGTCAAGCATTCCGACAAAAATCTCATGAAGTTTCGAAGACAATCTATAAACTCGAAACAAGAAGAGAACAAGAAGAGTAGAGGAAGAGGATCCTGCTTTAATTGTGGAAAATCTGGACATTATAAGACGGACTGCCCTATGAAGTATAAGGATCAAAGAAAAGATTCACCTAAAGGGTACAGCAAACAAAGAAGAGCGTACATTGCATGGGAAAGTGATAGTGATTCATCAAGCACACAAAGCTCAAGTGATGGTGATGAAGCTGCAAATCTGTGCCTTATGGCTCACACAAAAAATCTGTCCTACCACAAGAAGAAAAACAATGACAAAAAGGTAAAACAAGCCTATTACAATAATTTCTCCTCTATGTCTTTTTCGGAACTAAAAATAGCTTTTGAAAAACTGCATAACGAAGCTGTAGATGCTTTTAAAAGACTATCTTCCGACAAACATATTTTCTCATTTTTGGAAGGTAAAGTAAACAAAGCTGAAATTGATTTAGAAGCGTTGAAAGCTAGTATTGCAGAAAATTCAAAAACTATTGACATTGATGGATGTAGTAGAGTTAGGTATTGTGACGCTTGTTATATTTGGCAAAAAGAGGTAAACACTCTTAAGGTCAAATTAGAGAAAGCGCTATAACCTAAAGTTACTTATGCCGTTGACTCTAGGTTGTTTAATAAGTCATTAAATCCTCCATATGCAAAATACTCGTTTATTCTAAAGGATTCAATGAACAAGAAACAACAAACACATCATCATGGTTTATGTCATTATTGTTGTCATGCTGGCCATACCATTGAGAAATGCAAATTTAGGAGATTTCTTATCCCTAAAGGTATTTATCAATGGAAGCCAAAAGGCAACCATGTTAGCACTTACCCACTTGGACCCAATGAAAATTGGGTACCAACTTCTCTCTTTTGATATTGTAGGATGAGTGCCTTGCCTCCGCAGATAGAAGGTGGTTACTTGACAGCGGCTGCTCGAGGCACATGACCGGTGACATATCGCTTTTCATAGACTTCAAGGCAAAGAAGAAGGGATATGTTACTTATGGAGACAATAACAAAGGAGCTATACTCGGAAAAGGTAGTGTAGGTAATCCCTCCACCACTACTATTTCAAATGTCCACCTAGTAGAGGGACTTAAACACAATTTGTTAAGCATAAGTCAACTATGCGACATGGGCTATAAAGTTTCGTTCACAAAAACTTGCTGCATAATTGAACATGCTGAACAGAACATTGTGTTTAAGGGTGTAAGAGTAAACAATATCTATATGCTTGACCTGTTTGATGTACCTTTAACAAGTACTAAATGTCTAGTCACCTTGAATGATGATTCTTGGCTTTGGCATAGACGTTTAGCGCATGTTAATTTCGATTTGCTTAATAAGGTTGTATCTAAGGATCTAGTAGTCGGTCTACCAAAAATAAAATTTTCAAAAGACCACTTATGTGATGCATGCCAAATGGGAAAGCAAACGAGGGTCTCTTTTAAATCTAAAAACGTAATTTCAACTTCACGACCCCTTGAGCTTCTCCATATGGATCTCTTTGGACCTTCTAGGACAAAGAGCCTAGGTGGAAATTACTATGGCTTTGTAATAGTTGATGACTACTCTAGATTTACTTGGACTATATTCCTTCATAGCAAAGATGAAACTTTTTCTGCTTTTAAAAACTTTGCAAATCTGTCCCAAAACAAAATGAATTCCAAAATAGTTACAATTCGTAGCGATCATGGTGGTGAGTTTCAAAATTATCACTTTGAGAAGTTCTGTGACAAGTATGGCATTGAGCATAATTTTTCAGCTCCTCGAACTCCACAACAAAATGGCGTTGTGGAGCGTAAAAATCGTGTTTTAGAGGAGTTGGCAAGAACAATGCTTAATGAGGGCGGATTACCAAAATACTTTTGGGCTGATGCTGTAAGCACAACCTGTTATGTTTTAAACAGAATCTTAATTCGCCCTATTTTAAATAAAACTCCTTATGAACTTTTGAAAGGAAGAAAACCAAACTTGTCACATCTTCACGTATTCGGTTGTAAATGTTTTATTTTGAATAACGGTAAGGAAAATATTGGGAAGTTTGATGCAAAAGCGGATGAAGGTATCTTTCTTGGTTACTCACTGTCAAGTAAAGCATATAGAGTGTATAATAAGCGTTTACTTACTGTTGAAGAATCTGTTCATGTTTCTTTTGATGAGTCTTATCCGAAAAATGTCGAAAAAGGTATTTCTTTTGATGACGCAGGTGTATCTACAGAAGACATACTCAAGGAAGCTGTTGAGGAAACTGATCAGTCCAAAACAGCTGCCCATGAGAAGGAGGAAGATACTAGTCACGAAGAAAATGAGGAAGAAAAGACAGCTGAAGTGAAGAATCTTCCAACAGCTTGGAAATCCTCAAAAGACCATCCCATTGACAACATCTTGGGAGACATTTCAAAGGGAGTAATGACTCGGTCTAAGATAAGTAATTTTTGTTCTCACTTCGCGTTTGTTTCACAAGTAGAACCTAAAAATGCCAAAGAGGCCTTGATTGATGAATTTTGGCTAATGGCCATGCAAGAAGAGCTTAATCAATTTAAAAGAAATTACGTTTGGGAACTTGTCCCTCGTCCGCGAGATCATCATATCATACGCACTAAGTGGGTTTTTAGAAATAAGCTTGATGAAAACGGAGTGATTACTAGGAACAAGGCACGTTTAGTAGCACAAGGGTATAACCAAGAGGAGGGCATAGACTATGAGGAAACTTATGCTCCAGTTGCTCGCCTTGAAGCTATACGTCTTTTGCTTGCCTATGCGTGTTCTAAGGATTTTAAGCTTTACCAAATGGACGTAAAGAGTGCTTTTCTTAATGGTGTCATAAATGAAGAAGTATATGTTTCACAACCTCCTGGTTTTGAAAATGCTGAAAATCCAGATCATGTTTACAAATTAAAACGAGCTTTGTATGGTCTTAAACAAGCCCCTCGGGTTTGGTATGAAAGGCTTAGCAAATTCCTAATTGATCATGGATATTCAAGAGGCAAAGTGGACAATACTCTCTTTATTAAACACAAAGGGAAGCACATTCTTTTAGTTCAAGTTTATGTCGACGATATAATATTTGGTTCAACTAACATACACTTGGTCGAAGAATTTTCTAAGGTTATGCAGGGTGAATTTGAGATGAGTCTAATGGGGGAGTTGAACTACTTCCTAGGACTGCAAATAAAGCAACTTGATGAGGGTACAACAGTATGTCAAACAAAATACTGCAGAGAACTACTCAAGCGCTTTGGAATGAATGACTCAAAATCAATTGACACCCCAATGCCTACTAACGGAAATCTAGATAAGGATGAGCATGGTAAGTGTGTAGATGTCAAAAAGTTCAGAGGTATGATTGGATCTCTCTTGTATCTTTCTGCTTCTAGACCTAACATCATGTTTAGTGTTTGTATGTGTGCACGCTATCAATCAAATCCTAAGGAATCGCACCTAAAAGCGGTGAAGCGCATATTTAGATATCTTCACGGAACACCTAAATATAGGCTTTGGTATTCCAAAGGAAGTGATTGTAGTTTAGTAGGGTACTCCGATTCTGATTTTGCTGGCTGCAAATCAGATAGGAAAAGCACAAGTGGTACATGTCACCTGTTTTCAAATTCCCTGGTAAGTTGGCATAGCAAAAAGCAAGTTTCTGTGGCTTTGTCAACTGCAGAGGCAGAATACGTTGCAGCCGGTAGTTGTTGCGCTCAGATTTTATGGCTGAAGCAGCAACTACAAGACTTCAACATTCAACTCAAATGTATTCCTATAAAATGTGACAACACTAGTGCCATAAACCTTACTAAAAACCCCGTTTTACACTCACGCACTAAACACATAGAGATTAGACATCACTTTCTTCGCGACCATGTTGAAAAAGAAGACGTTGTATTTGAGCACGTTGACTCCAAAAATCAGCTTGCTGATATTTTCACTAAACCTTTGGCAACGGAACCTTTCTTCAATATTCGTCGTGAATTAGGGATCTTAGATCTTTCTCATTTGATGTCTTAAGCATGTTGCCTCTTAATTATATTATGCCTCATCATAGTTGATAAGACTTGTTGTAGATGTCAATTATCCATCACAAGATTACGCTAACAGAGGTAATATCAATCCTTTCTACAACTCTCTTATCGCTAAGTGATTGTGTATGTTAGAACAAATGTTCTTACTCTAGTTGATATAAATTTGATTGCATATATTCATTGCCTATATTGTGTGTACATTAACAATCTAACTTCTGAATCCTTCTTGGGCATAACCATCATGACACAGTGCATAATGCATATCCATACTGCATCAAAATTCACTAAAAGCTGGTTCAGCATCAGTATGCATCGACACAAAAGAAGTATGCATCGATCCATACATTCTGGAATTCAATTTTTTAAAAAACTGGTTCAGGATGCATCGATGCACCCATCGCATGTATCGATACACAGGCCAAATGTGAATAATAGGCATCGATGCATGACCATTTGCATCGACACATACTGATGCTATTTGAATTAAATGCATTTTTTCTCTCTCATGCATCGACACATCAGCCGATCCTATCACTTCCTATCTCAAGACTTCATATCATTTGTCCTCAAAAACCCCAAAACCAGTGGCTAACCCTAATCTTCCTCATCTTCACTCTCTCTCAAAAACCCTAAATCTCACATCACCATGCCTCCACGCACTATTCTAGTCAGAGCAAAAGGCAAAGGAAAGGGAAAGGAAACAGCCGGTACTTCTCAGCAACCACCAGATGTTCCTTCAAATGCCTTAGACCTACTTCATCCTGCTATTGCTGCTGAATTTGAGGAATCCTTCAAAACAAGGTTAGTCATGAAACCCCATGTCTTTGATAAAACAGATGCTATTCACCTACACCTAAATGAGGTGGTTGAACTCCTACATGCACAAAGACTTGGGTCATTTCTGTCCATAAAGGATGATTATCATGAGGATTTCATCCGGGCCTTTTATGCTGGCTTACAAACTGGTAGAGGCTATATGTTCCGGTGTTCTATCGGTGTCAGAACATATACCTTTGAAGCCTCTGATTGGGAAACGGTATTTCAAATTCCGCACCCGTCGATGACTGTCAAGTCCTGGCATGACCTGCATTTTGATCCTGAATTTGACATGAAGGACTTTACTCCATCTATCCTAAAGATAGACAGACCGTTGAGTGAGGATGAACACGTCACGTCAGGTATGATCAAGCAAACTCCGCGTATTCTTCACTGGATTATCACACATATTCTGCGTCCAACAAACAGTGGACATTCTCGGTTGGATAGGCCTAGCATACATCTTCTCTACATTCTGCAAAATAAGGTTCTCTTAAATTGGGCAAACTACTTTGTAAAACGTCTATTTTTTGTGCGAGACAGCTCCAAAAATGTGGCTCTAGGGTATGCTTCTCAAATTATGAAAATTCTTAAGTTTTGGAAAGTTGCAATTCCTATTGTTCCTCTCCTATCTCCATCTGCTGCTCAAGAGTTTGACTCTTCCACTCTATCGCATATGGGATATCGGTGGGACAAGGACCGCAAATGTTTCTACTTTTTTGAAAGAAAATCCAAAACCAGAATCTACAACTTTGACGTGCCTTCGGAACGAATCCATGTTGCTGAAGAACAGCCTGATGAAGAAATGCAGGATGCGCCTGAAACAGATGTGCCTCAAGCTGAGGCCAATGCTGGTTGGGGAGATTGGGTGCCACGGAGGTGGTCTCCCACCAACTACGTACCTGAACCTACAGCCCCTCCATTCTCAGGTGGTACTTCATCCTCAATACCTACTGCGGACATCACTCATATGCTTCAACAGATGGAAATTGCTAACAAGGAACGCCATGAAGAAGCACGGTATTGGAATGTACAACAATCTGAGTGGCACAAGGAGCATCATGACTGGCATGATGAGCATACACGGATGTATCAGAATCAACACGCTTGGCACCAAGACTTGGTTAAATGGCATCAAGTTTTCTACAACGAAATGTCTGGCTTTATGGACGACTGCCGTGAAAATCCTGGTATCATGGACAGCTTTAGAAGCGTTGAAGTTCAGAACCGATTTAGGCAATACTCCTTCATGGGCCATAATCAAGACACAATGCCTCCTCCTCCGCCTCCACCAAGCTACAGAGATCCTACCAGAGATGATGAAGAGTCCTGTGGTGGCAACCATCCAAATTAACCCACCATCATTTCATATCACTGCATTTCATCTCATACTGCTCAAGTTTCTAATTTTGTTGCACAATATATGGCTTAGCTTATGTAATTCTTAAACTCGTTTGAATACTTAAATGCTTTTCACTTTATGTTTATCTCTATGGTTATTGCCCTTATTCGTCATTCTTTGTGAATGATTCCTTACTTTGTGAATGATAGCCTTTTATCAATTTCTGACATGCCCTGCTGCAACATGCTACCTTGTTTACCCTGTTCCTTCCTCTTTTTGATGTTGACAAAGGGGGAGAAAATGCAGATATGCACAAACTCAGGGGGAGCATCACACATCTTGCCAAGAATTTGCCATCATCAAAAAGGGGGAGTTTGTGAGAAAATTCCTTACTTTGAATTAATTTTGAATGATAGCAAATTGTGTGATCATCATCCATACGTTAGCTGTGCATTACATTACATGATACATTTGTGTTTTTATTATGGTTTTATCCCATTTTATTGCTGCATAACTTTACATAAAGACCTACATTGACACATCTCTTAAAATAACACATAAAATCCATTTTGTGTCAGTATGCATCAACACATAAGCCTATGCATCGATACATACTGCATGTGGTATATCACAAAACTCCTTTTGTTCATTATGCATCGATGCATACGAGTCATGCATCAATACATGAAAGGCAAAAGGCTTTATGCATCGATCCATACGATCCCTGCATCGATACATGACCAATTGAAACAGCCTATGTATCAATGCATACGCATAAGGCATCGATACATGCTAGTGGAAAAATCACATGTATCAATGCATACGCATTAGGCATCGATACATGCTAGTGGAAAAATCACATGCATCAATACATACGAATTATGCATCGATACATGATTAATCAATTTCACCAAAAATTTACTTATCTTACAGTATGCATCGATGCATACTCTCATGTATCAATGCATAAAGTTGTTTTTGCTCTCTAACAGTTTCTTTAGTTGCTGCATATATAAGACATGTTATGACAGCAGTGAAAGGGACGAATTCTTAGAGGGAAAACAATTGAACACAAGATCAAAAGCAGTGTTGGAGCAATTGTTTGAGAACACAATAGAAACCTGAAAGAGACTTCATCTTCTTCATATTCTCAATCACTTTTCTTCAAGAACATCAACACATAATAATTCTTGTTCTTTGGATTAAAGGATTATCGAGATAACGTTCAGTGGTACGATCAAGGATCTAGCTGTGGTTTTCAGCGGAACGATCGAGGATATAGCTGAGTTGAAGATTGAAGGGGGTTTCTAGGAAAAACCTACTGGTTTATCCTTCAAGAACTGGAGTGTTCTTGAGGGTTTGGGAGTCACGTGTGCAGAACAGATTCAGCCGCAGCGTTGCGTTTGGAGATCGGGGGATTTCGCAATCAGGTCGTGGAACCGGTGAATTGTTTGCAATTTCGTGCAGGAAATTCTTGATCGTGCTCAGATCAAGTGAAGGTTCATACAAGAAGAAGTTCTTGGAATTTAGAATTCTGTCTTTGTATCATAACCTTGTATCAACGGATTCGGCAATAATTGATAATCAAAGTTCTCAATTTCATTTGAAATTGAGAGAGAGACGTACCCACACGCGAGGACGACGTGGGGAACTTCCTTACCAAATCTCTGCGTATCGTATTCTTACCTTACTCCTTTTTACGTTTAAAACAGTTTTCGCAATTTCAGTTAGTGTGTGTTGTGATTGTTCCTTTTGCAAGACAACAGTGGCAAGAAAACAATTTCAATTAAACACTACTGTTGTTCATCATTGATCACATACACACCAACTGTTTGACAAAATTGTTAGCTAGGTTTTATTCATTGGAAAAAGACTTTAATGATAAGTGCATTCAATTAGCTAAAATTCTGGTGTGGATTGTTCTTGTCATTCTTATTCAAATCCAGCATTAAGCTCGTGTGTCCGGTTTTCTAGTAGCGGTTCAGAATAGACGGAAGTCGATTCGGGACTACATTTTTCTGCCAATTTTAAAAACTCTGATAAAACTTTAAATCCGTTAAATTTCAAAGAGGTGATCTATTCACCCCCCCCCCCCCCTCCTCTCGATCACTAGCCACACCGTCTAACAAGTTTCTTCAACATTTGATCAAATGTATCAAAATATACTTAATTTAATATCATCTTAAGCATATATGATCCTCAATGAGTCCCAAAGATCAAGAGAACTTCAAGTTTGCAAGTTGGTTCAAAGAAGTTGGCTAGAGAAAGTCAACTAGTCAAAACTGGGGTTCCTTAGACCCTATGTCCTACAATTTTTATCATATTAAAATGATTCCAAGAGAAAAGTTACTCCTTATGATGTTACAAACAAATTTCATGTTTAGGTCAAGATCTAGTTTTGCTTGGAAAGTCATTTTTTATGGTGAAAGATTATAGGTCATTTTGTATGTGCCCTAGTTAGGAGGTCAACTTCCAAGGACCATAACTTTCTCAATTTATATGATATGAAGGCCATCTAAGTTTCATAATCAACTTCAAGATGTCCTATCGAACTTTTATTCTTTGAGAAACTTCAAATTCAACTTGCAAAGGCATGTTCCAAGTGGAAACATTATAGATCATCTTGGGCCATTACCATTGAACAAACAATTTTCCTCAACTTCTAAAATGTATAACTCCCTCATTCCAAATCCAAATGAGGTCAAACTTATGTCCAAATTTAAGAGGATTGAATGAGATACAACTTTTATGAAGGAATTGTTTCCATTTGAATCTCATAGCAAAAGTTATTCAAGGTGGAAGTAGTGGATATTTAACTTGGTACTTAGAAAATTTTCAATTATGTTTGATTTCTCAATCTTCCATCTCAAAATTCATCATGATCCAAGCTTCAAATGGAAAAGTGTTCAACATAAAAGTTGTTCCCCTTGATCTTACCTTTCTAAAAAGTCTAAAATTACTTCATTTGGACAAGGTTTGAATGACTTTCACATGGTTACTCTTCATGGCTCCATTTGGATGAATCTCATGATCACTTCTCAATTAAAAATGCATGGCTTCATGTTAGGATTTTAGTATCATTCATGATCATTTTTGGACATTTTAACATCATCTCATGGACCTATCACACGCCCATGTAAGCATGCACACTTGAATTACAATTTTTGACATTTGAATGGAAGTGTGTCAAAATCAATTATCAAGCCTATAAATACATGTCTTACTGCTTAGAATGAAGGAGGACCTTGCCCAAGCTTTGCTCCTTCAACCTTCCCACCTCCATTAAAGGATAATCTTGAAGGTTTTCATTTGAAAATCGAGTTTCAATTTCACTTCTATTTTAAAGTTAAAACTCCAAGAATCCAAACCATTTGAGCTCTCATTTCACCTCCCGCAATCAAGTGGAAGCAAGCCCAAGCCAATTGAGATCCAAATCGAGCTTCATCACTACAAACAGAAGGTGAAATTTGTCAAACTTTATCTCTTTGATTCTTTCTCAATTCTCCATCATTTCAATTAATTTTTGGTTGGCTGAAGTCCTACCAATGTAGAAAACAAGATTGAGTTGCTTTGAGATTAAATCGAAGCAACTCAGTTCATACTCCTCAATTTTCAATTCCATGTATCTTTCAAATTAGTGAGAATTGGAGAATTTTGAGGGCAAATTTGGATTGCTGGCGTTTTTCTCTTCAAATTAGTGTTTTCGCTTTTTATTTTAGTGAAGGTTGATGGTGGATCAGTCCGGTGAGGTCCACCGGAGAAGATGACCGGAGCCCTAGCTTCGGTGGTGTGTTGGCACCCTCCCATCCCTTTGATCATGTTTAAACGTTTCAATCTAGACCTTTGATTTATTTGACCTTGTTTGCAGCGTATTGACTCAAGTCCATTGTGTTCCCCATGCGCGTGGCCATCAGATCTTCCACCTCAATTAATGAGGGATATCTGATGGACCATGATTTTTCATAATTTCTAATTTTCTTTTAATTACTCTTATTTCATTTAATTCATAATAAATCCATTTTTAATCCAAAAAATATGGGACTTTCACCAAAAATCTTTAAATATTTTTCTCTTCCATATTTTGAATTAAAGTCATTTTTTGGATTAATTTTGGTATTTTTCATGAATTAAATGTTTTTATGCATAGTTTTAATTGTTTAAAAATACTTCTGACTTTTTAAAAATTGTGAAATTTTTTGTCTAAGGTCCTTTGACCTTGTTTGACCTAGGATAAATCCATTGGCCATTTATTTGGTGTTTTGAAGGGATTTTAGGTTTTGACCAAATAAAAATGTATTTTAATTTATTTTTAATATGATTTTTAATTGATTAAATGTTTAAAAATTATGTTGAGCTATTTTGATAGTCTTGTGAAGTTGGACTTTCTATTTGGGCCTTGGTCATGATTGATTTGACTTTTGTTGGATCAAAACCATTGGATTTAGAGGATCGATCAAATGTACATTTCATCTCCCAAAATGAATGTATGGTTTTGATTTGATGAAATTCCTTTCATGATCAATTTGTGTTTCTATCTTCCCCTCCCTCTTCATCTTCATCCCTATTCTTTCCTATTCCCCATTTGATCAATGAAATCTCTAATATCTAAAGGCTAATTGATTCATCAATGACCTTGTGTCAGATGAATCAATACAAGTATGATTGAGATAGGTCCCTCTCTTTTTTTAGTGTGTGATATGTTTTAGGAGCTTGGTTCCTTGTACCAAATCTCTAACATGCATTAACACCTATATTTTTATTGCCCGATTGTTTAACGTAGAGCTAAATTTGATCCTTAAGGCATAACATTCTAGTAAGTGAGATTGTAAGTCTCCCATTCTTCATGGTATTGTGTGGAGACTTGACCTTTTTTCCTACCATGAGATCTAGTGGCATACTTGTTAAATTATCCAAGTTGGGGCCCTTCTCATGGAAGATGTCTTGGTTTAAGGATTCATACATGTGAATGAATGGTTGAGTGTTCTCCAAAGAATGACTTAATCAATTAAAAATCACCTCTAACACCACTAACTTTTGACTAACATTTGACTGACTCTTATTCATTATGTTTTTACTTTCAAGTTATTTACTTTATATGATTTAAATTTCAGTCATTTATTATCCATTGCCATTTTATATTTCATATAACTTATTTATGTTTAAGTCATTTCTTTTCACTTTGCTCATTTGAGCCATATTTTATGATTGTATATATTTGTTTGTATGTTTTGATTTTGTTTGTGGTCTTAGTACCCTAAAACACCTAATAACAACAAAAACCCTAAAAAACATTTGATGGACTGTTGGACTTGATCTGAGCTTCTAGACTTAGAATTAGGCAACATTCTATGTGCTAAAGGACTTGGCCAATGCCAACATCTGGGACTGAGCTATCTTTGAACCGTGCTTTCATCTGATGCAAGACCTGAGAATTTCTTGGATTCATCTGCTACTCTGTCTTTATGCTTAATTGTTATTTTGATCTTGTGTTTGATGTTTTGTTCTAAGTTGATCAAGGAATATTTCATCTGGTACATTGGAAGATAATGAAGACTGGTAGCTAATGGAATGCTTGCTTGGATGTGACCACCTTTATTTGATGCCTTGATCTTTATGATGTTTGGATATTGCGTATGCTTGTTGCTTGCTAAAGTCCAAAGGAAAATGGGTTTCTATATGAAATTCTTGTCTGTTGGATTGCATCCCATTGGTCAGATCTTTTCAACTCTTGACTTTTAATTTTTGTCTGGGATAATCCCTTAATCTCCTCCCACTTATTAAATTTCAAAATCTCTCCCTTTTTTCAAAAACTTTCTTTGTTTGTGCTTTTCAACCTCGACATGTTTTAATGATTAGAAACTTTGGCCTTATGCCATTATTTTTTTTTCAAACTTTTTCTTAAATTAGATCTTGTAAATGAACTCATATTGACTTTAATTTCAAAAAGACAAAAAGAAGTAACAACCCCATTCAAATCTTTGGCCTTTTGTGCCTTTTCTTGTTAAACTTTTGTTAAAAGCAATGCACCAACTTATTTGAAATTTTTACCACAAACTACGAGGTTTTGATCCCTCATTTTTATGTTGGTAAGTAGGCACGAGACCGAATGTCTTGTCAAACACAAAAATATAATCAATTTTCTCCCCCCACACTTTGTTTTTCTCAAACATCATTTGTACCAAAAACACATGCACACATGAAAAGGGCTCCCTAGGAGTACCTAGGACACTTTAGGTGTTAACACCTTTCCTCTGTGTAACCAACCCCGTTACCTGTAATCTCTGGCACTTGATTAGTTTTGATTTGAAAACTTCTTATCTTTGGGTTTTGTTCATACTTTTTCCTTTTCCTTTGGAAACAATAAAAGCGCGGTGGCAACTCTGGTTTTATTGATGTTAAGTTTATCCATAGCTTAATGGTCATGAATTTACTGCTATAGTTAGGTTGTATTATGATGAACCTATTTCAATATTGTTGGATTCTATATTGATTTGACTTTGTATGAACCTTTTGATCTATAATGTCATTCAATTGCTTATTTGTTCTTAATGATTTTTATGTGAGATACTCTTTTAATCTAATTATGGGCACATAAGGAATACTGACCATTAGTCTATATGTTAGATCTAAGGCAACTATTATACTTACGTTGGTTGAATAAGAATAGGAGACCCCTGTCGCATCGCGCGAAAAACCGGCGGGAAAACAAGAACAACAGAGCCGCCACCGTGCGTTATTTATCCCAAAAGAGGGAAAGGAAACGCTCAGAGTAAACCTGGGAAAGAACATGGTCTCGCGACCAAAGAGAATGGGTTCGGGAGTCGGTTATGCGAAGGGAAGGTATTAGCACCCCTACGCATCCGTAGTACTCTACGGGATCCACGCACAATAGAAAGGAAAATTGGTTGCTAAACACTGCTTAAATACTCACACACACTGGCTGAAAGAGACAAAAGAAACTGACTGAAACTGACTCGGCAGGAGGTCGCATCCTGGGCCTACTTAGTCTATCAGGCATAGACATCAGAGTCGAAGTAGTTCGGACTGGGGGAAACGACACATGCTCGCTAGGATATCGCATCCTATGCATACGTATCTTCTCGGACGAGAGAAGAATCAGAGCATTCGTAGCTCGGCTGACACGCGCACAAACAAACACAGGCAAAGGCAAACGTGGAGCCCGACTGCCAATCACTGGACTTACATCAGCATCCGAACCAAAACACACGCAAGGAGGCAAACGTGGAGCCTGAATGCCAATCACTGGACTTACATCAGCATCCGAACCAAAACACACGCACACTGGAACCCAAATGCCACTCGATGGACTTACATCGGCTTCCAAGCACACAACAACACAACAAGTTAATAAGGAGTCGGGGACTCGAGCCTATAACTGTCAAGCACACACACAAACGAACAGACAACAGATTGCTAAGGAGTCAGGCACTCGAGCCTAGCAAAGGTCAGACAACACACACAAAAAAAGAAAAGGGCGCACAAACAAACCAAAAGGGAGACTAGAGCTCGAGCCTAATAGTTGCCACGCAAACAAAAAGAGACGCTGAGACGTCAGAAGGAACACAAAGGTTGAAAGGACAAACTAATAGGGAGACTAGAGCTCGAGCCTAATAGTTGCCAAACACACACAAAAAAAGGAAAAAGGCGCCCGGAGAGATCAGCTCAATCTCCTGCCTACATACTTCATCTGGTATGAAGATCAGGGCGATGTAGTTCCCCTACGCAGGGATAAAGGACTAGCCTAACCAGATAACAGAGGGGGACACAACTCTAGGGAGACTACGACTCGAGCCTAGATGTTGTCATGCAAAGTCAACCCTAAGTTAAGGTTTCTAGCTAAATGGCACAAGGGCCAACCTATCCTAAGCATGGCTCACACAGGAAGCAAGCCACACACACTTAACTTGCACAGGAAGCAAGCCAAGCAAAACCTAACTTGCACAGGAAGCAAGTCTAAACTAATCCTAACTTGCACAGGAAGCAAGTCAAACAATCCTAACTTGCACAGGAAGCAAGTCGAACAAACCTAACTTGCACAGGAAGCAAGTCAAACTATCCTAACTTGCACAGGAAGCAAGTCAAACAATCCTACAAGCACAGATAGCACACGCTATACACAAACAAGTGGCTCAAACAAGGGTTAGGTTTTAGTCGAGGGGTCATATCAACCTCAACAAACAAACCTCTGGAACTGGGTGAATGTTGCTCTTAACCTTGCCATTGAGGGGCTAAGGTGAAGCAGATGAAAGGATGAAGTGAGGATGAGACCTCACAGCTCTTATCCCTGGCCTGGGAGAGCTCAAGACAAGAATGTGTGGGTTTAGAAAGTGGGAACCCTTCTACACATTTAAAACTGACTCAACTGTACAGTTTGTACAAGATCTTGGGTTTGTATCTGCAATGCATCAACACAGTGGTGTGAGCGAAACAGATGACACACTAAATAGTGGGGGATAGATTGCATATCCCTACCTTCCACCAATTGCCTCTTCTCTTAGGAGGACTTTGACTCTAGGCAAGGACAAAAGTAAACATCCACAAACATTGCCTCTTAAGGAGGACTTCAGACAGTTGCCTGGCCAAGTAACAGGCCAGGTCTTCCAGACTACATGAAGACAAAGAGACATACCTCAATGCAAATTGCTTATACAAGCAAAGCAAAGCGAAAGTTCACAAGGAACTAAAAGCAACTAAAGCACCTGAAACAGTCAAGCAGATGTTAGTATACAACTTCAAAGTAAAAGGAAACAGAGGTCAACAGTTAATCAGAGGCACATGGATGTGCAAAGCACAAGGCTTAAGGCATGTGAGCCAAGCCACCTACAAAACAAAGAGGTTAGACAATGATAATCAAGCAAGCTCAATCAAAAAGAACTGGTCTCAATGGCCATTTGATGATCAACCTGAAAACACAAGCTCAAAGGTGAGTAGCAGGACCACTAGGGCAAGCCTAGGGTCAAAAGTGGATGAGAAAGTCAAGACAGCAAGGGTCAAGTATCCAAAATCATGTTCAAACAATTAGGAAACACAACCAATTGGTTTCACATTCATGTCAAACACTATCATCATTTCATGAACCAATTAGGTCAAAGTAGGGCAAACAGAAGCTCATAGAAGTCAACAGAAAGACTTGCATCAAAAGCAATCTAAACATTTTCCAAAAATCATCAAATAAATCATGATCAAACCTAACACATAGCATGGTAAGCATGTCAAATTTCATCCCATTTGGGCAAGTGGAAGGCAGTCAATGAAAATCAGAAAGTCGAGGCCATTTTGAACATGCTCAAAGAAGTCAACCAAACATGCATCAACTTAGAAAAATCATAAGTCAGAGATGGTGTATGATAAATGAATGGGATCAAAACCATGGCAAAGATGAGGATGTCTAGTTATCTCATGCAAAATTTCATGTCCATCCAATAAAGTATGAGAATTTCACAAATGAAATGGGAACATGTGTCACACAAGGGCAACATTTAACTAGGCAGGGAAGAAAAATCTCAAACAAATGGAAAATAGTTCAATTAAATCCAAGAAAATTCACAAGTCAACTAGACATACAAGAGTAGGCTCATGCAAAAAATCAGATCAATTGGAGGTCAAGAAGCATGGCAATAAAAATCATGAAGTTGGTCATCAATGGTGTGACACAAATTGTCACACCCTAATTCAAAAAATCATATCTCACAAACCACAAGTGATAAATTCACAAACTTTATACCAAAATCACCATGAATGTGTCTAGTTTAAGCACAAAAAATTTGGGAGCCATTGGATACATTCTCATCATTTCACAATTGATTTGGTAAAGTGTACAAAATTTGGTCACATGTCACAAACCCTAAGGCCAATTAAAAACCACTCATCCAAAAATTCTGGAAAAATAATGATAAAAAAGTAGAGATCATGATGAACATAACACAAAAATTCCCATTCAATTTGGATCAAAAATGAGCAAGTTATGAATTTTGGAAGGTTGGTTATAAAAATGTGAAATAAATGAAGCAAGAATGGCATTTTTGTAATATTTGGATCCACTTAATAAAACACAGTCGTTTTTGGCCCAGAATGAAATAATTTCATTGGCTGGTGAAAGGTAACCATGCAGGCACGTGAGAATGGGAAGAAAATTCTGGAAAAGTACACATTGGAATCTAGGGTTCATGTTCATTCATCCCCAAATTCGAATTTCTCAATTTTCTCCCAAAAATGCCAATTGAGCATACCATTGTGATCATTAAACAACATACAACAACAATCTAAACCCTATTTTCATTAATTTGAACTGCACATCAAGAAATCAAAAGAAACATTTTCGAGCACCAAACTTTATCTCAACATATCTTCATGGACAAGCAATCATTTTCAAAAAGGAAAGCATCATGGTACTCAGCATTGAAAGGCCTATTCAAAACATGTGTCAATTTTAGAAATGGTGGAAGTTGAAAAAAAAACTCACCAATTTGGAAGAGCAGTTATGTTGCTGATGCTTTTGATGGAATTGGAGTGAAATAAATGAAGTTCCAACTATGCCTTGATGAGGGAGGGAGATGCTCTGGCTTGTGTAGGTTGAAATGAACTCACACTTGGATTGCCATGAGAGATGCTTCTTTAAAACAATGCAAGAACCAATGCTGATTCACAATGTTGCCCTGATGATGCTAGTGTGTTTTTGCTATGTGGTTGATGACTATCTCAAGCCAGGCCAGGTCAGGTTTTAGAAGTTTGGATAGCTTGTGGACAGAAAAATGCAAGTGAGGTGGTTGGACTAAATGAGGTTTGTTGGTTGCCAAGCAAGGTTGGATTAATGCTGTTAGGAGGAGTCCTCTTCTGCTGCAGAATGTGTTTTGATGGTGGTTAACTTTTGTTTGTTGTTGCAGAAAAGAGGATCAAAAGCCCTGCTGTTAGAAGGTGTTTTTGGTACAAGGCATTGTTGCAACTTTGGTGCTTTTGGACAAGGCCAAAGTGGTTTATGACAGGGAAATGAGGTTTGGATATGGTGTCAAGGCCAGGTTCTGTTGTGTTTGGGACAGGGTTTTGAAGAATGCAAAAAGCAAGGTGAAGCTTGAGAGGGTGAAAACTCACAGGTGGGTCTGCTGCTGCAAGGTTTTTTATGACAGAGAAATGCAAGTGGCAAGGCCTTTCTTGGAAAATGCAAGTGAGGTTTTGGTTGAAAAATGGATGATGGTTCTTTGTGGTCTGCTCCTTTGACAGCGAATGCAAGTGAGGGCAAGGTTTTAGCAGAAAATGCACAAGCAAGGTGAGGTCTTGGTTGGAAGCTTGTTCTACTGTTTGGATGACAGGAAAATACCAATGGCCAGGTGAGTTAGGTTATTTTGAGGAATGGCCAAGGGTCTGTGGTGAATGTAGTGGCTAGGTTTGTGTTGTGTCTTTGATGCTTCTTGACAGCAAAAGAAATGCAAGGCAAGGGTTTTGGTTGGAAAAATGAGTGGAAAAGGTTTGGTCTGTGGCTGCAATTTGATTTTTAAGGCCAGGCTTGGTTTGACAAATGATGAGAGATTGGCTTTTGCATTTTTGACATGAAAATTCCCAATGGCAAGGTGATTTAGGTCTTGCTATGTTGGTCGTGGTAGGCTGCCATGACAGAAAATGTTTTTGGTAAAAATGCTGCTGTTGCTAGTTTTTGATGACAGTAAAAAAATGAGGTCACTTTGCCTTTGCTAGGTTGCTTCCCTTGCTGTTACTGCCAATGGTTTTGGACGGAAGACCAATCAGATGCAAAATGTTAGTTCAGTTCTTTTGTTGCAAAGTCTTCTTTTTCAATCAGCATGCCTTTTCCTCCTTCGCCTTGGCCAAGTGGTTTTGTGGTTTTTTGCTAGGACATGGTGAGGAAAATGCTTGGACAGAAGAATACCAAATGGCCAATAGCAAGGTCAAACAAGATGAATGAAAGGTTTTGGTTGGTTTTCTGTCCCAGGCCTTGTTGTGTTTTTTCTTAGCCAAGCCTACGAGATGATTCTTGAGGGAGTAATTGTTGGTCTGCTCCTGGTTTTGTTATGGCAGGCAAAAGGAATGCAATGCAAGGCTAGGGCAGTTTTGAAATGAGTGAAGTCTATTGTGTGTTGGCTGTCAGCAGGTGGTTTGTTACATTTGTTGACAGAAAAGTGAGGGCAAGGTGAGGGCATGATTTTCTGCTGCAGTGTGTTACTCATGACAGGAAAAAGAGATGGAAAGCCATGCTGTTACTGTGTGGTTTTGACAGAAAATCATGGAAAAAATCTGCAATGTGTTTTTTAGAATCAGAATGCCTTCCCTCATTTGCCTGGGCCAAATGGTTTTCCTGCTGCCCTTGCTGCTAGGTCTGCTATGTGTAAGTACAAGGTATGGTTCAACAATTGGATGTTTGAAACAATGTCCTTTTGCCCATGTTCAAGTAAACTAGTAAGGCCATATGTACTATTGGAGTATGGCTGCACAATGAGGCTCACCATGACAGAAAAAATGGTCAAAAATGCTGCATAATGATGCTGGTACAAGGCATGGTTGGGGAAAGCATGGACAAGCATGGTGCATTTGTACCTTTCTTACAATTCAAGTAACCAAGTATAGATTCACATGTGCTGCATAATTTGACTTTGCAAACACACTTAAAATGATATTTATGAGCTGTCCCAATTGGCCAAATGCTGAAAAAATGTTTGAGTCAAAAAGTCAACTCTTGGTCAAACTTACATTTAAATGAAAAAGGTCAAAATATGCCATTTTGATTGGTGAAGTTTTGGCTCATGAAATTTATATTTTTGGAAAGAGGGGATCAAATGTGACTTGTAGGAAAAAACCCCACCAAAATTGGCCAAACGGTTTGGGAGATATGGCCCTTTGAAGTTCAAGATTTTCTGAAATCGATTCGATCATAACTTGCCAACCACACATGGGAATTGAGAGTTCTAGGACTTTTTGGAAATGGGAGAACAAGATCTTCAACTTTCATGTTGGGCAAAAATTCATTTGAGGCTTGTATCAAGATGTAAGTTTGAGGATCAAGACTTTCCATTTATGGCAGGTTTCAGTTACAGGCCCAGTTTCCAATTTGGGAAATTCATGATCTGGCTTCAAAATCTTCCATGATGGTGTTTGGCATGATATATGATGACTATTTGGACATGAATGAACTCTCACAAACCAATTCCAATCATCCAATCACTGATTAAATGGACAGTTGACCAACAGTTGACTTTTAGGGTTTCTGATTGATTGTGCATTGACTGATGACTTCAAAACCCTAATTCCTTGAGAACTTGACTTCAAATGATGTCCCAAGTTGTATGAACTCTTGATTATTGACCATGGTGCCCAAATTCCACAAGAATGACCACCATCCACTGCTTTGACTGACAGTTGACTTTTTTAGGGTTTTGACTGTCTGTGTATGAACTGCTGACCTCTGAGCCTTCAACCCTTGACTTGAACACTTCAAATAGACCTCCAAGCCATGTGAACTTGTTGGGCAAACCTCAAGGCCTTGATTCAATGAGAAATTCCTTTGCTTGCCTGGTTGACTGATCAGGAGATTAGTTTGACCTGATTCTTGATTGCTTGCTCTTGAGGCAACTGAGGGACAATGCAAATGCTATGCAATGGACCATGATATGCTATGACCTAGTATGAAAATGTATGTATAATGGTAGGTGCAAATTTGAGGTGCTACAGCTGCCCCTATTCAATCAGCTGGGAACCCGAATGGATGAGAGCAACGGCTGTCAGACTTTCAGGGTAAACAGGGATTGAATACCAAAGAACCGTAGAATTTGCACAGTACTGGATATGATACAAAAGAACCACGTCATTTACCGACGACGCCTGCAATTGACAGCTACAGCAAAAGCAAAACCATTTACCGATGGTTGGAGAACTGGAAACTTGATATTTACCGATATCAACTTCAGCACGAACATTTACCGATGGCGGCTGGGGAAAACAAACTTCTGAAAAGCAAAACCATTTACCGATGGTTAGAACTTGATATTTACCGATATCAACTTCAGCACGACCCTTTACCGATGGCGGCTGGGGAAAAACAAACTTCTGAAAAGCAAAACCATTTACCGATGGTTAGAACTTGATATTTACCGATATCAACTTCAGCCAGACCATTTACCGATGGCTGCTGGGAAAACAGATTCGATGTTGAAAGGAAGTAAGACCATTTACCGATGGTGGCTTCAAAGAAACTTGACATTTACCGATGTCAACTTCAAACTGGCCATTTACCGATGGCTACTGTAACTGGGAATTTGACATTTACCGATATCGAAGAAATACGGGGCCATTTACCGATGGCTTCTCCACTTGGGGAGGAACAAAATCTTTGTGGTGATACCAGACAAGACGTTTACCGACGACTTCTGGGGATTTTGATTTTATTGACCAGACATTTACCGATGACTGGGATGAGACTCGATGTTTACCGACATCGAAAGATGATGTTTACCGACATCAAAAGAAATGACCAGACATTTACCGATGACTGGGAATGAGAAATTAATTGGGGAGATACAAACAAATATTCGCAACCGGAAATCAGATAGGACATCTACAGATGACTCCACTGGGGATTTCTAGCTGGGGATTATCAGACGTTTACCGACGACTGCAGAAAAGACTGGATGTTTACCGACATCGAAAGATGATGTTTACCGACATCGAAAAAATGACCAGCCATTTACCGATGACTGGGGTGAGACTCGATGTTTACAGACACCGAAGCACTGGTGTTTACAGACACCAAAAATGATGACCAGACATTTACTGATGACTGGAGGAAGACTCGATGTTTACGGACACCGAAACAATGGTGTTTACCGACACCAAAAGAAAGAAACACACGCGGGTGCTAGCATGACACTGACTAGTATCACAAAGTATAATATCTGGGATATGCTGAGGCAAGGCTGATCACTTGCTGGAGGGTCTCACTGGGGAGAAACAAACTTTCTGTCACCATCGGGTGAGGAAATAAACCTCTGTGGGGAATAAACAATTCTGAATGCTGTCAAAAGCAACTGTAGCAGTCTTGCTGTGCTGATGTTGAATGAAATGATCCGCCTCTGCCGGGGATACGGTCTGGTGAAGTTAACACATGAATGCATATGTTTGAATTTTTCTATGGCGTAATGCTCCATATGGAATGGAAATGCTACGCAATTTGAGGATGCAATGATTACTACATGCAAAATGCAAATGAACCCTGGCTAGGGAGCCGAAATGATCAGATACTCTGACTTTGTGGGGAGACTCCTCTTGAGGAAATATTCTGCGGGGAACTCTGCTTGAGGAATGGTAAAACGACTTCACACTCATGTTTGAAGAATAGCACTGCTGCTGGGGAAAGATAAACTCCGCTAGGGATATCCTTCAGTCCATAGGTAGGATAAATGTTAGAGATAAATTTCAGTGAACCTGCCTCACTCGGGGAGGAAATGGCAAATACAGGCCTGCTGGGGATAGGCAATCCTTAGATCTGTTGGGGAATAGGGCACTATCCACAGACGTCTTCGCGGGGGAACATAGCTCTGATTGCTTCCAAACTTGCTTGGGGAAAACAATATCTGCTGAGGAAACGTCCTCACAGATGCCAACCTGAAAACAGTACAAAAAAAAAATGCCCCCAGGGGGTACATGGACAAGATACGCTCAAGTGTCCTCAACATTCAAAATGATTTTCAAATGTTTTATCATTCTGCACATTGTTGTGTAGCCTTCATGTTCTTATATGCAATGCTTATCAAAAATTCGGACATTTTTACAAACAAAACAGTAAAAATAAAAACAGAAAAGCTATTTATCTGAATAACAATTTTTATTGATTGAAAATGTGCCTGAAGAGGCAAATACATCGGGAAGCAATTCCTAGAAAGAGGTAATTGCGCACAAAAGAAAAAATCCATCCTAATGGCAATGTGAACACGGCATCCACTATTTCCCAATTCTGTTATAACTCACAGATCATCAGTTTTCCTCCCAACTCCTTGCTTTCTGAGAAGAATGACTGGACAGATCACATCTTTCGAGATGGCAGACGACAAAGCTTGATGAAGTACAGATAACTCAGACTGTAGTCTTCGCTTTAATCCCTAATTTTTGCCTGGATCGCCCTTTCGGGTTTTCAATCCACCGGGATACCCATTTTTGCCTAAGCCGCCCTTGCGGGTTTTCGACTTACCGGGTGTATACATTTTTTCGTTTTATCCCTAATTTTTGCCCGAACCTTTTTTTCTGTTTTTTTGGTTCGTCGGGATGCCCATTTTTTGCCTGGACTCTCTTTTTTTGTCCAGCAGGTCAATTTATGCGAAGTATTTTTTGACTACATCTGAGTTGACAGGAGACGGAAAATCTTCGCCATCCATAGTTGTAAGCATCAAGGCTCCACCGGAGAAGACCTTCTTCACAACATACGGACCTTCATAATTAGGAGTCCACTTGCCCCTGTTATCTGTACCGGGAGGGAGGATCCTCTTCAAAACTAAATCACCGACCTGATATGTCCGAGGACGCACTTTCTGATCAAAGGCTCGCTTCATCCTTCTCTGATACAACTGTCCATGGCATACAGCTGCTAACCGTCTCTCCTCAATAAGGCTCAACTCGTTAAACCTTGTTCGAATCCACTCGGCTTCGTCTAGCTTGACATCCAATAAAACTCTCAGAGAAGGAATCTCTACTTCGACAGGTAGAACAGCTTCCATACCATATACAAGAGAGTAAGGGGTTGCCCCGGTCGACGTACGTACTGAGGTACGGTACCCATGCAAAGCGAAAGGCAGCATCTCATGCCAATCCTTGTACGTAACGACCATCTTCTGCACAATCTTCTTGATGTTCTTGTTTGCCGCTTCTACAGCACCATTCATCTTCGGTCTGTAAGGGGAAGAATTGTGATGTTCAATCCTGAAATCTTTACAAAGCTCTTTCATCATCTTGTTGTTGAGATTTGAACCATTGTCAGTGATGATTCTCTCAGGAACTCCGTAACGACAGATGATTTCTTTCTTGATGAACCGGGTAACCACTTGTTTGGTAACATTAGCGTAGGAAGCTGCTTCCACCCACTTGGTGAAATAATCAATCGCAACCAAGATGAAGCGATGTCCATTCGAAGCAGTAGGCTCGATCTTTCCAATCATATCAATGCCCCACATGGCAAACGGCCAAGGCGAATTCATGATATTCAGAGGGCTTGGTGGTACGTGCACCTTATCAGCATAGATTTGACACTTATGGCACTTCCGAGCATACTTGAAACAATCGGATTCCATAGTCATCCAGTAATAACCCGCTCTCAACAATTTCTTAGCCATTGCATGTCCGCCGGCATGAGTACCGAAGGAACCTTCATGAACTTCCTGCATTAACATGCCTGCCTCGGGTCTGTCCACGCATCTGAGCAAGACCATGTCAAAGTTTCTCTTATACAACACATCATCCTGATTCAAATAGAAGCTTCCAGCTAGCCTCCTCAGGGTTTTCTTGTCATTCTTTGACGCACCTTCAGGATACTCCTGAGTCTTGAGGAAATTCTTGATGTCATAATACCACGGCTTCTCATCAATATCATTAACAGACTCGGCTGCAAACACATACGCAGGCCTCTCGAGTCGATTCACCGCAACATGTGGCACATGATTCCACCAATGGACTTTGATCATAGACGACAAAGTAGCCAAAGCATCAGCCATTTGATTCTCATCCCGGGGGACATGATACAGCTTCACTTTCTTGAAGAACGTCAGTATTCTTCTGGTATAATCTCTATATGGAATTAAATGCGGCTGATTCGTATTCCAATCTCCATTGACTTGGTTGATCACTAGAGCTGAATCTCCAAATATGTCAAGTGTTTTGATCCTCAGATCAATGGCTTCTTCTATCCCCATGATACAAGCCTCATACTCAGCTTCGTTGTTGGTGACGTCAAACGTCAATCTGGCAGAAAAAGGTATATGAGCACCTTTAGGATTGATCAACACTGCCCCAACACCGTTACCATTCATATTCACAGCCCCATCAAACATTAGTGTCCACTTGTCATCAGGATCCGGTCCTTCCTCGACAAGAGGCTCTTCGCAGTCTTTCATCTTAAGATACATGATGTCTTCATCAGGGAATTCAAACATCATAGGCTGGTAATCTTCAATCGGTTGTTCGGCGAGGTAGTCTGACAGGATACTACCTTTGATGGCCTTTTGAGACGTGTACTGAATGTCATACTCTGTTAAGATCATCTGCCAACGGGCAACACATCCGGTGAGAGCTGGTTTCTCAAAGATGTACTTCACTGGATCCATCTTAGAAATCAATAAGGTAGTATGGTTCAACATATACTGTCTCAGTCGGCGAGCAGCCCAGGCCAAAGCACAGCAAGTTTTCTCGAGCAGTGAATATCTTGTTTCACAGTCGGTAAACTTTTTGCTAAGGTAGTATATGGCATGCTCTTTTCGACCAGACTCGTCATGCTGTCCCAATACACACCCCATCGAGTTCTCAGTCACTGACAGGTACATTATCAGAGGTCTCCCTGGAACTGGAGGTATAAGGATTGGAGGTTTCTGTAAATACTCCTTTATCTTATCAAAAGCTTTCTGACAATCATCATTCCACTTGATCGCTTGATTCTTTCTAAGCAGTTTGAAGATTGGTTCACATGTGGCAGTTAGATGAGATATGAATCTTGCAATGTAGTTCAACCTCCCTAAAAACCCACGGACTTGCTTCTCCGTTTTCGGTTCAGGCATCTCTTGAATAGCTTTGACTTTAGCTGGATCAACCTCAATCCCTTTCTCACTGACAATGAAGCCTAAGAGCTTCCCGGATCTCACTCCAAACGTGCACTTGTTCGGATTCAATCTCAGTCTGAACTTTCTCAACCGGTCGAACAGCTTCTGCAAATTAACCAGGTGCTCCTCTTCTGTCTGCGACTTCGCAATCATATCGTCCACGTACACTTCAATTTCTTTGTGCATCATGTCATGAAAGAGAGTCGTCATTGCCCTCTGATAGGTAGCACCAGCATTCTTCAGCCCAAATGGCATCACCTTATAGCAGAACGTGCCCCAAGGTGTAATGAACGTCGTCTTTTCCATATCCTCTGGCGCCATCTTGATCTGATTATATCCAGAGAAACCATCCATGAAAGAGAATACCGAGGATTGAGCCGTATTATCAACCAATACATCAATGTGAGGTAATGGGAAATCATCTTTCGGACTCGCTCTATTCAAATCCCGGTAATCGACACACATTCTGACTTTACCATCCTTCTTCGGCACAGGAACGATGTTGGCCACCCACGGCGGATAACTTGTAACAGCCAGAAAACCTGCATCCCACTGCTTCTGAACCTCTTCCTTGATCTTAGTTGCCATGTCAGGACTTGTTCTACGAAGCTTCTGCTTGACCGAAGGACATCCTTCTCTAAGAGGTAATCGGTGCATCACAATATCTGTATCTAAACCAGGCATATCTTGATACGACCAGGCGAACACCTCCACATATTCTCTCAGCATCTCAATCAGCCTCCTCTTGACAGAGTCCTCTAAAGCAGCCCCAATCTTGATTTCTCTTTTGTCGTCCTCAGTACCCAGATTAATAGTTTCCAACTCCTCCTGATGAGGTTGGATGACCCTTTCCTCCTGCTTCAGTAATCTGGCCAATTCTGCAGGGAGTTCACAGTCTTCCTCACTCTCCTCTTCAGCTTGGTAAATGGGATTATCGAAATCATACTGAGCCATAACAGAACTGTTCATAGTGAATGCCATAAGATCGCTTCTGCATGTTTGATGCTTTGTTTTAGAAAAAGAGTTCAATAAAGTCACAAAAACAAAAAACATTGCCATTTTTATTGTTTTGAAAAAAAAGGTGAGAATGAAAAATAGAAAGACAGGGATCACAAAATTTGTTCAAAAAATGTCCTTCATTAATGATAATCATTAAAACATGATGAGGCCCTACAAAAATGAATCACTACGCCTTGGGCAGAACGTAGGATTTTCATGCAAAATGACAAAACAACAGAAAATTACTCTGTCAGAAGAGTAACTTGAACCACTTCTTCAGCCGTCCAGTTGTTGATAGACCCCCCTGGTGCACACGGGCGAACCCAGTTGTCCAAATCATAATCACTGTCACAGTCTTCACTACCGGTTGCAGAGACGTCGCCATGATTCATCAGCCCAGCGCTGGTAAAGGTACTCGGACCCGCTTGACCATTCTGCTCTGCTTGGAGAGGCTCATAACCAACACCAAATTTGTCTTCTTTGATAGGCAAGTCCACCACCTTGCCCCAGCCTTTAGCTTTTCCAGAATCAACAACCTCCTTAGCCTGCTTGTAAGAAGTGATTGAAACACCTGGCTTCCTCTGCTCAGCGTATGCCACTTTCTCAAGAGCCACAGTCTCAAACGCCTGGCATAAGGTTTCGTGGATCTCGCCATCCACCTCAACATATTTGAACGAGGATAGATGACTCACCAGAATCTCTTCTTCACCGCACACAGTCACAATCTGACCGTTCCAGACGTACTTGAGCTTTTGATGGAGAGTCGACGAGACTGCCCCTGCTGCATGAATCCATGGACGCCCCAACAAACAACTATAGGCAGGCTGGATGTCCATAACATAGAAGATGATATCAAAAACCTCAGGACCTATCTTCACAGGCAAGGTAACTTCCCCACACACAGAACGTTTGGATCCGTCGAAAGCACGAACGATCAGGTCACTGGGATTAAGCACAAACCCTTCCGCGTCAATCTTCCTCAGAATCTGCTTAGGCAACACATTCAGCGACGACCCGGTGTCTACCAATACATGAGACAGCACTGCCCCCTTGCACTCCATGGTAATGCGCAAGGCTTTGTTATGGTTCCGCCCCTCAGGCGGTAAGTCTAGGTTGGTGAATCCTACACCATGTCTGGTGCTCACATTGGCCATCACACCCTCCAGTTGATTGACAGAAATCTCCTGAGGTACGTAAGCCAGATTCAACATCTTCAGCAAGGCATTACGGTGTGCCTCAGAGCACATCAATAGTGAAAGTATAGAAATCTTGGACGGAGTCTGATTCAACTGGTCTACAATCGTGTAGTCACTCTTCTTGATTATCTTCATAAACTCCTCCACGTCTTTCTCAAATGATCCCTCAGGCGCTTCTTTCTGGACAGGTTCTTCCTCAACCACAGCTTGCTTCCCCTTTGCTTTGGCGAGAGCTTCAGCATTATTGTCCCTCAAAGGCTGCGGTGCAAACAGACGACCGCTTCTGGTAAAACCTCCTGGACCCCCTACATTATCCACAGCCGGACCAACAGTTGCAGGAACTCTATTCGGTAAACCAATTGTCACTGGAGTTTGATTCACTGGTCTCGTCTGACTTTCAGCCCTTCTGTAATTGCGGTGAGCATTATCATACTTCCACGGCACGGCTCTACTATTTTCAACAGCCCTTCTTTCAGACGCAACGATAGTAGTTGGAACATTGATGGTTACAGGCACAGGAATGGTAACTGGGGTACCATTTGCTGCAGGTGCACTGACAATCCTTTGTCCACGTTCTTCAGACGGTTTAAAGTAAATGGTGATAGTTGACGCTGTTCCACGATCTTTTACAGCCCTACTGAATTGCAAACAACCTTCATCCATCATACCCTGGATACCGGTCCTCAACTGGTCGCAGCCATTCTCAGATTCTGCACAGCCCAAACAATTTTCATCACAGCCCGGGTAGACACCCCCCTTCAGCAGACGGCACTTCACAACTAGCAGAGAAGTCTGAACATCATCAACATTAACAACCAGATCTTCAGCTTCTTTCCCTTCAATATTGTTCACTCTATGCCCACCGTGCTGAGGCATAGGGTTGTTTACGACGTTGGGCACTGGAGCGAAGTTGATCGCCTTGGCATCGATCAAATCTTGAACCTTGTGTTGGAGAGCTCGACACTTCTCAGTATGGTGGCCTGGTGCCCCAGAATGAAAGTCACATCTAACATTAGTATCATAGCCAGGAGGCAGCACTGTAGGCGGAGCCATTGTACGCAACTCAATCATCCCCAACTTGAGTAGTTCGGGTAATAACTCTGTGTAAGACATGGGCAGAGGATCAAATCTTCTATCAGCCTGCAATTTCTGTCTGGGCTGATAAGGACGTTGCTGTTGTTGTTGTTGTTGCGGTTGTTGAACTCTTGGTTGTTGTTGTTGACGAGGTTGCGGTGCCGGAATAGTCACTGCAGCTACTGGACGATATTGATCTCTGTTAGCATTTGTTCTGTACACACCCCCTCTGTGCTGTACAGCATTGGTCTCTCCTTCTCTACGGCGAGGTGCCCCAGAGAAGGGTTTCTTTAATGAAGACGAGGAACCAGCATCATGGATCCTACCAGCTTTGATTAGACTCTCAGTCCTTTCTCCACAAATGACAACATCAGAAAAACTACCGAACGGGCAACTCCCCATCCGGTCCATAAACACACCTTGAAGAGTACCAATAAACATGTCTGTCAACTCCCTCTCCAGCATAGGGGGTTGAACTCTAGCAGCCAGCTCACGCCACCTCTGGGCATACTCCTTGAAGCTTTCATTGGATTTCTGACAAAGACTCTGCAGCTGAGTCCGGCTCGGTGCCATGTCCATGTTGTGTTTGTACTGCCTCAAAAAGGCCTCACCCAGATCCCTCCAACAGCGGATAGAATCTCTCTTCAATTCCATGTACCAGTCCAAAGAAGCCCCAGATAGACTATCTTGGAAAAAATACATCCACATCTTTTCATCATCGGTATACGCAGAGATCTTTCGATAATAAGCCTGTACATGGGTGCGAGGGCAAGAAGTACCGTTGTATTTGTCGAAGGACGGTGCTTTGAACTTGTGAGGGATTCTCAAACCTTCAACCAATCCCATATTAGTAACATCAAAACCGAGAGAATTCTGACTTTCCATAGCACGGATCTTCTCAGCAAGAGCTTCAACTTTGCGGTCTCTCTCATCAACCCTATCCAAGATGTCTTCGTCGTCACTGATCAGATTGAACATATCCTCTTGTCTGTCAACAATCGGAGCATGATTACGGGCCTGGGCACGGATTGCTCTGGCATTAGCGGCATCTGGAACAATAGGTTGACCGTTGATTCGAATACCCCCTAACTCATCACCTACAGCATAGTTGTTGACGGGTACAGCAGCAGCGACATTGTTATCATTGACCGGACCTCCCTCTGGCGGAGCATGATTGATCGGTGGATTTGCAGCCTCTTGTCTCTGAACCATAGCCCGAAGTTCTTCTTGACCTTGCGCAACCCCTTGCATCATATTCATAAACTGGGCCATGCTTGCCTTCATCTCAGCTAACTCAGCTTGAAATTGATCCATACTTCTCTGTTGATTCAGTCTTGTTGAGTAGCGGTGCGGACGTTGATCAGCTATCCTGCCTGAACAGGAACCAAGAGTGAGAAGTCACGATCAAGGACACCTGTTATGCAAAATGATATGAGTATGATGCTAATGATGCGTATGATGCACATGATATGCTCATTTCTCAGGCATTCAAAGAGCCTGACCCATCCTGAAAAGATGGCAACCTGCAGCAACAAGAGAACAAACAGATACAAGGAAATGCTGACATCCTTATATATACATAAGGGTAAAAAGGCATACAACCAATGTCAACAGAATATCTGAATAAGCAACGTACAAAGAAAAAGAATCCCATCCAACAAACCTGGAGGTGATTCTTAACAAAAGATCCAAGAGATGGCTTACACGCAAATGAATCCCATCCAACAAGCCTGGAGGTGATTCTCAACAAAATACAATCAGAGATACAAACTAAGACAGACGGTCTTCCGGAATGAGGGTCTTCAGGTAATGGCACTGGTCTATCAACAGTGAGCATTCTGAGCATTCTGGTAGAGGGGTAATCTTCTCCTTCAATTGTCTTCTCAGCTCCAAGACTTCTCCTCCAAGGTGGTTCTCTGATGCCTGTCTCAAGTCTACTTCCTTCTTCAACTGAGCATCTTTGTCTCTGAGTTGCTTCTCCAAGTCTTTGATCTTCTTCTGATAGCTGGCCTCAACCCTCTGCAGTCTCGAGCGCTCCCGGTGTTCTGCATCTAACATACTCTCCATCTCCTCGTAGGATCTCTTCTTGCTTCTCAGTCTACTAGCATCTTCTCCTTGCACTTCCCTGAGTTGATGGGCCAAGTGCAGCTTATCAGCTTTGGCTTTGTACAGCTCCATATGGGTGTCTTGCTCCTTCTCTCTCAAACGACGATTCTCCATCAGGACTTGCTTATAGTGCTCAGCAGGTACACTATCAGCAAGGATCAAAGGTGGTTGCTCCTGCAACGGCTCCATCCTATCATAGGGTAACAACAAAGTTTCCACTCTCTTCTTGACCCAATCAGTGTAATCGGGCATAGCAACGGCAAACTTCTTCCCCAAGACGGATCCATCCTTCACTCCCACATCTCTCCAGGCTCTCCCTATCTGCTCCAACCTAACAGGGTCATCCTTCTTCTCAAAACAAAAACTCTCAGCTATCTCTGCTTCGAGCGGTCTTTCGCTCATAACAAACCCTAGCTGGCGAAGAGAAAGAACTGGGTTGTAATTGATGCAACCTTTGGTCCCTATGAGTGGCACGCCCCGGAATTCACCACAACTTATGATGACATCCTTCACATCCATCCGGTACGACTGCCACCTGATGTCGTAGGAAGTAAGCGACATGACCCTCTGAGTCCACTTAAGAGTGCTCTGGGTATCCACAAATGGTCCACTAGCTGGCAGAAGAGACATGAACCATTTGAACAGAAGAGGTAAGCAGCACCTGATGGCTCCACCCTTACCATGCCTACTGTGGATGGCATAGTAAGTATCAGCTAGAAGGGTAGGGACTGGATTCCTTCCAATGAAGATACTGATAGCTGCATGGTCAACAAAATTTGGCATACTGGGAAATAGGACAATCCCATAGATCATGGTGGCAAGCTGCGCGTGAAAAACTTCCCAATTCCCCTTCTCGGCTTCATCTCTAGCAACTCTCAGAAGGAACTTCAACGGCAGACCCACAACTTCCCCACAGGGCTTCCAATTCTCACCAACTTCCTTGACATTCATTCGTAGAGCTCTGGCAATCAATCGGAAATCGACCTCCTTTGGGACGTCCAAAAAGGGAGTCTGATGCTGAATAGGGATACTCAACAGGATAGAATACTCCTCGAGAGTAGGTGCAAGCTGATAATCCTGGAAAGTGAAGCATCTGAGCTCTGGGTCATAAAACTGTAGTAGTGTCTGCAGAGGCACCGGATCCACTACTGTCTTCAGTACTGTCAAGATATCTCCATACTGTCCAACGAAATTCTTCAGACGATTATCTGTCACAAAGCTACCCAACTCAATCAGTGAAGTCAACGGCTCACGATGAAAGCTGTAGGAACAGGTCTTCCGCTTCGGCTCGGGGACCGTTGCCATCTCTATCAGTAGACAAGCTCTGGAATGTACCTGAGAAATGATATGCATGCAGAGATTAGTTTTTTCTTTTTTTTTTCTTTTTTTCTTTTTTTTTTTGTTTTCTTTTTTTTTTGATTTTTTTTTATTGCGTTTCTTTTGAAAAATAAATATGCTATGATGCAAATGATGCAGACTGGACTGGCTGGTTGTGCAAACTCTGATACTAGGTCAAAGCTTCAGTCGAAATCAGAACATAAATCCCACTTAAGGTTTACTGAACACTGTCTGAACACAAAGTCACCATCAGAACCAAGTCACCAACAGAACCGAGTCACCAACGGTACCTGTAATGAATAACCCTTCCCCACTCACGGGTGTAGTCTAGGCCAGGGTAAAGCTTGAGAGAAACGCAGCATAAATAACCTTTCGCAGAATACTGTCATATACACACCCGAAGTATGTAACGACAGCATCCCACCAGGGTCTGAACTGCTCGTGATATCAATGTTCCGCTAAGTGGCGCCATACCACCCGCTTCCCATGAATCACTCTATTCCTAGGTATCCTAGATTGCACTCATGGTCTGGGTATTGGACCTTTTACCTCAACTGACTCTTCACCCCCACACAGAGAGAAACAAACAACCAGCCAGGTGAACAGATGAATAAATGCAAACATTAATGCAAACATAAATGCAAACAATAGACAATGAATGCAAACAGTAAATAATGAATGCAATAAATAAACACAGCATAAAGCAACCAAAACCCTAACCTAGAGAGCGCTAGGAGAGACTCGCTCAGGGAAGATGGACCAGCATAGGTCAACTTCTCTAGTATCCCCAGCAGAGTCGCCAGCTGTCGCATCGCGCGAAAAACCGGCGGGAAAACAAGAACAACAGAGCCGCCACCGTGCGTTATTTATCCCAAAAGAGGGAAAGGAAACGCTCAGAGTAAACCTGGGAAAGAACATGGTCTCGCGACCAAAGAGAATGGGTTCGGGAGTCGGTTATGCGAAGGGAAGGTATTAGCACCCCTACGCATCCGTAGTACTCTACGGGATCCACGCACAATAGAAAGGAAAATTGGTTGCTAAACACTGCTTAAATACTCACACACACTGGCTGAAAGAGACAAAAGAAACTGACTGAAACTGACTCGGCAGGAGGTCGCATCCTGGGCCTACTTAGTCTATCAGGCATAGACATCAGAGTCGAAGTAGTTCGGACTGGGGGAAACGACACATGCTCGCTAGGATATCGCATCCTATGCATACGTATCTTCTCGGACGAGAGAAGAATCAGAGCATTCGTAGCTCGGCTGACACGCGCACAAACAAACACAGGCAAAGGCAAACGTGGAGCCCGACTGCCAATCACTGGACTTACATCAGCATCCGAACCAAAACACACGCAAGGAGGCAAACGTGGAGCCTGAATGCCAATCACTGGACTTACATCAGCATCCGAACCAAAACACACGCACACTGGAACCCAAATGCCACTCGATGGACTTACATCGGCTTCCAAGCACACAACAACACAACAAGTTAATAAGGAGTCGGGGACTCGAGCCTATAACTGTCAAGCACACACACAAACGAACAGACAACAGATTGCTAAGGAGTCAGGCACTCGAGCCTAGCAAAGGTCAGACAACACACACAAAAAAAGAAAAGGGCGCACAAACAAACCAAAAGGGAGACTAGAGCTCGAGCCTAATAGTTGCCACGCAAACAAAAAGAGACGCTGAGACGTCAGAAGGAACACAAAGGTTGAAAGGACAAACTAATAGGGAGACTAGAGCTCGAGCCTAATAGTTGCCAAACACACACAAAAAAAGGAAAAAGGCGCCCGGAGAGATCAGCTCAATCTCCTGCCTACATACTTCATCTGGTATGAAGATCAGGGCGATGTAGTTCCCCTACGCAGGGATAAAGGACTAGCCTAACCAGATAACAGAGGGGGACACAACTCTAG
Organism: Lathyrus oleraceus; assembly: GCF_024323335.1. Lineage (NCBI taxonomy): Eukaryota > Viridiplantae > Streptophyta > Magnoliopsida > Fabales > Fabaceae > Lathyrus > Lathyrus oleraceus. The sequence goes on from NC_066581.1 coordinate 529,762,819, forward strand.
GGAGACTACGACTCGAGCCTAGATGTTGTCATGCAAAGTCAACCCTAAGTTAAGGTTTCTAGCTAAATGGCACAAGGGCCAACCTATCCTAAGCATGGCTCACACAGGAAGCAAGCCACACACACTTAACTTGCACAGGAAGCAAGCCAAGCAAAACCTAACTTGCACAGGAAGCAAGTCTAAACTAATCCTAACTTGCACAGGAAGCAAGTCAAACAATCCTAACTTGCACAGGAAGCAAGTCGAACAAACCTAACTTGCACAGGAAGCAAGTCAAACTATCCTAACTTGCACAGGAAGCAAGTCAAACAATCCTACAAGCACAGATAGCACACGCTATACACAAACAAGTGGCTCAAACAAGGGTTAGGTTTTAGTCGAGGGGTCATATCAACCTCAACAAACAAACCTCTGGAACTGGGTGAATGTTGCTCTTAACCTTGCCATTGAGGGGCTAAGGTGAAGCAGATGAAAGGATGAAGTGAGGATGAGACCTCACAGCTCTTATCCCTGGCCTGGGAGAGCTCAAGACAAGAATGTGTGGGTTTAGAAAGTGGGAACCCTTCTACACATTTAAAACTGACTCAACTGTACAGTTTGTACAAGATCTTGGGTTTGTATCTGCAATGCATCAACACAGTGGTGTGAGCGAAACAGATGACACACTGAATAGTGGGGGATAGATTGCATATCCCTACCTTCCACCAATTGCCTCTTCTCTTAGGAGGACTTTGACTCTAGGCAAGGACAAAAGTAAACATCCACAAACATTGCCTCTTAAGGAGGACTTCAGACAGTTGCCTGGCCAAGTAACAGGCCAGGTCTTCCAGACTACATGAAGACAAAGAGACATACCTCAATGCAAATTGCTTATACAAGCAAAGCAAAGCGAAAGTTCACAAGGAACTAAAAGCAACTAAAGCACCTGAAACAGTCAAGCAGATGTTAGTATACAACTTCAAAGTAAAAGGAAACAGAGGTCAACAGTTAATCAGAGGCACATGGATGTGCAAAGCACAAGGCTTAAGGCATGTGAGCCAAGCCACCTACAAAACAAAGAGGTTAGACAATGATAATCAAGCAAGCTCAATCAAAAAGAACTGGTCTCAATGGCCATTTGATGATCAACCTGAAAACACAAGCTCAAAGGTGAGTAGCAGGACCACTAGGGCAAGCCTAGGGTCAAAAGTGGATGAGAAAGTCAAGACAGCAAGGGTCAAGTATCCAAAATCATGTTCAAACAATTAGGAAACACAACCAATTGGTTTCACATTCATGTCAAACACTATCATCATTTCATGAACCAATTAGGTCAAAGTAGGGCAAACAGAAGCTCATAGAAGTCAACAGAAAGACTTGCATCAAAAGCAATCTAAACATTTTCCAAAAATCATCAAATAAATCATGATCAAACCTAACACATAGCATGGTAAGCATGTCAAATTTCATCCCATTTGGGCAAGTGGAAGGCAGTCAATGAAAATCAGAAAGTCGAGGCCATTTTGAACATGCTCAAAGAAGTCAACCAAACATGCATCAACTTAGAAAAATCATAAGTCAGAGATGGTGTATGATAAATGAATGGGATCAAAACCATGGCAAAGATGAGGATGTCTAGTTATCTCATGCAAAATTTCATGTCCATCCAATAAAGTATGAGAATTTCACAAATGAAATGGGAACATGTGTCACACAAGGGCAACATTTAACTAGGCAGGGAAGAAAAATCTCAAACAAATGGAAAATAGTTCAATTAAATCCAAGAAAATTCACAAGTCAACTAGACATACAAGAGTAGGCTCATGCAAAAAATCAGATCAATTGGAGGTCAAGAAGCATGGCAATAAAAATCATGAAGTTGGTCATCAATGGTGTGACACAAATTGTCACACCCTAATTCAAAAAATCATATCTCACAAACCACAAGTGATAAATTCACAAACTTTATACCAAAATCACCATGAATGTGTCTAGTTTAAGCACAAAAAATTTGGGAGCCATTGGATACATTCTCATCATTTCACAATTGATTTGGTAAAGTGTACAAAATTTGGTCACATGTCACAAACCCTAAGGCCAATTAAAAACCACTCATCCAAAAATTCTGGAAAAATAATGATAAAAAAGTAGAGATCATGATGAACATAACACAAAAATTCCCATTCAATTTGGATCAAAAATGAGCAAGTTATGAATTTTGGAAGGTTGGTTATAAAAATGTGAAATAAATGAAGCAAGAATGGCATTTTTGTAATATTTGGATCCACTTAATAAAACACAGTCGTTTTTGGCCCAGAATGAAATAATTTCATTGGCTGGTGAAAGGTAACCATGCAGGCACGTGAGAATGGGAAGAAAATTCTGGAAAAGTACACATTGGAATCTAGGGTTCATGTTCATTCATCCCCAAATTCGAATTTCTCAATTTTCTCCCAAAAATGCCAATTGAGCATACCATTGTGATCATTAAACAACATACAACAACAATCTAAACCCTATTTTCATTAATTTGAACTGCACATCAAGAAATCAAAAGAAACATTTTCGAGCACCAAACTTTATCTCAACATATCTTCATGGACAAGCAATCATTTTCAAAAAGGAAAGCATCATGGTACTCAGCATTGAAAGGCCTATTCAAAACATGTGTCAATTTTAGAAATGGTGGAAGTTGAAAAAAAAACTCACCAATTTGGAAGAGCAGTTATGTTGCTGATGCTTTTGATGGAATTGGAGTGAAATAAATGAAGTTCCAACTATGCCTTGATGAGGGAGGGAGATGCTCTGGCTTGTGTAGGTTGAAATGAACTCACACTTGGATTGCCATGAGAGATGCTTCTTTAAAACAATGCAAGAACCAATGCTGATTCACAATGTTGCCCTGATGATGCTAGTGTGTTTTTGCTATGTGGTTGATGACTATCTCAAGCCAGGCCAGGTCAGGTTTTAGAAGTTTGGATAGCTTGTGGACAGAAAAATGCAAGTGAGGTGGTTGGACTAAATGAGGTTTGTTGGTTGCCAAGCAAGGTTGGATTAATGCTGTTAGGAGGAGTCCTCTTCTGCTGCAGAATGTGTTTTGATGGTGGTTAACTTTTGTTTGTTGTTGCAGAAAAGAGGATCAAAAGCCCTGCTGTTAGAAGGTGTTTTTGGTACAAGGCATTGTTGCAACTTTGGTGCTTTTGGACAAGGCCAAAGTGGTTTATGACAGGGAAATGAGGTTTGGATATGGTGTCAAGGCCAGGTTCTGTTGTGTTTGGGACAGGGTTTTGAAGAATGCAAAAAGCAAGGTGAAGCTTGAGAGGGTGAAAACTCACAGGTGGGTCTGCTGCTGCAAGGTTTTTTATGACAGAGAAATGCAAGTGGCAAGGCCTTTCTTGGAAAATGCAAGTGAGGTTTTGGTTGAAAAATGGATGATGGTTCTTTGTGGTCTGCTCCTTTGACAGCGAATGCAAGTGAGGGCAAGGTTTTAGCAGAAAATGCACAAGCAAGGTGAGGTCTTGGTTGGAAGCTTGTTCTACTGTTTGGATGACAGGAAAATACCAATGGCCAGGTGAGTTAGGTTATTTTGAGGAATGGCCAAGGGTCTGTGGTGAATGTAGTGGCTAGGTTTGTGTTGTGTCTTTGATGCTTCTTGACAGCAAAAGAAATGCAAGGCAAGGGTTTTGGTTGGAAAAATGAGTGGAAAAGGTTTGGTCTGTGGCTGCAATTTGATTTTTAAGGCCAGGCTTGGTTTGACAAATGATGAGAGATTGGCTTTTGCATTTTTGACATGAAAATTCCCAATGGCAAGGTGATTTAGGTCTTGCTATGTTGGTCGTGGTAGGCTGCCATGACAGAAAATGTTTTTGGTAAAAATGCTGCTGTTACTAGTTTTTGATGACAGTAAAAAAATGAGGTCACTTTGCCTTTGCTAGGTTGCTTCCCTTGCTGTTACTGCCAATGGTTTTGGACGGAAGACCAATCAGATGCAAAATGTTAGTTCAGTTCTTTTGTTGCAAAGTCTTCTTTTTCAATCAGCATGCCTTTTCCTCCTTCGCCTTGGCCAAGTGGTTTTGTGGTTTTTTGCTAGGACATGGTGGGGAAAATGCTTGGACAGAAGAATACCAAATGGCCAATAGCAAGGTCAAACAAGATGAATGAAAGGTTTTGGTTGGTTTTCTGTCCCAGGCCTTGTTGTGTTTTTTCTTAGCCAAGCCTACGAGATGATTCTTGAGGGAGTAATTGTTGGTCTGCTCCTGGTTTTGTTATGGCAGGCAAAAGGAATGCAATGCAAGGCTAGGGCAGTTTTGAAATGAGTGAAGTCTATTGTGTGTTGGCTGTCAGCAGGTGGTTTGTTACATTTGTTGACAGAAAAGTGAGGGCAAGGTGAGGGCATGATTTTCTGCTGCAGTGTGTTACTCATGACAGGAAAAAGAGATGGAAAGCCATGCTGTTACTGTGTGGTTTTGACAGAAAATCATGGAAAAAATCTGCAATGTGTTTTTTAGAATCAGAATGCCTTCCCTCATTTGCCTGGGCCAAATGGTTTTCCTGCTGCCCTTGCTGCTAGGTCTGCTATGTGTAAGTACAAGGTATGGTTCAACAATTGGATGTTTGAAACAATGTCCTTTTGCCCATGTTCAAGTAAACTAGTAAGGCCATATGTACTATTGGAGTATGGCTGCACAATGAGGCTCACCATGACAGAAAAAATGGTCAAAAATGCTGCATAATGATGCTGGTACAAGGCATGGTTGGGGAAAGCATGGACAAGCATGGTGCATTTGTACCTTTCTTACAATTCAAGTAACCAAGTATAGATTCACATGTGCTGCATAATTTGACTTTGCAAACACACTTAAAATGATATTTATGAGCTGTCCCAATTGGCCAAATGCTGAAAAAATGTTTGAGTCAAAAAGTCAACTCTTGGTCAAACTTACATTTAAATGAAAAAGGTCAAAATATGCCATTTTGATTGGTGAAGTTTTGGCTCATGAAATTTATATTTTTGGAAAGAGGGGATCAAATGTGACTTGTAGGAAAAAACCCCACCAAAATTGGCCAAACGGTTTGGGAGATATGGCCCTTTGAAGTTCAAGATTTTCTGAAATCGATTCGATCATAACTTGCCAACCACACATGGGAATTGAGAGTTCTAGGACTTTTTGGAAATGGGAGAACAAGATCTTAAACTTTCATGTTGGGCAAAAATTCATTTGAGGCTTGTATCAAGATGTAAGTTTGAGGATCAAGACTTTCCATTTATGGCAGGTTTCAGTTACAGGCCCAGTTTCCAATTTGGGAAATTCATGATCTGGCTTCAAAATCTTCCATGATGGTGTTTGGTATGATATATGATGACTATTTGGACATGAATGAACTCTCACAAACCAATTCCAATCATCCAATCACTGATTAAATGGACAGTTGACCAACAGTTGACTTTTAGGGTTTCTGATTGATTGTGCATTGACTGATGACTTCAAAACCCTAATTCCTTGAGAACTTGACTTCAAATGATGTCCCAAGTTGTATGAACTCTTGATTATTGACCATGGTGCCCAAATTCCACAAGAATGACCACCATCCACTGCTTTGACTGACAGTTGACTTTTTTAGGGTTTTGATTGTCTGTGTATGAACTGCTGACCTCTGAGCCTTCAACCCTTGACTTGAACACTTCAAATAGACCTCCAAGCCATGTGAACTTGTTGGGCAAACCTCAAGGCCTTGATTCAATGAGAAATTCCTTTGCTTGCCTGGTTGACTGATCAGGAGATTAGTTTGACCTGATTCTTGATTGCTTGCTCTTGAGGCAACTGAGGGACAATGCAAATGCTATGCAATGGACCATGATATGCTATGACCTAGTATGAAAATGTATGTATAATGGTAGGTGCAAATTTGAGGTGCTACAACCCCGAGTAATGACATAGAGAATTAACGTTCTATACATCGCGGGGGATAAGCTATAACGATTTTATTAATTCGTCATGGAGTTATAATGATAAGACAATTCATACAAGGCATTAAACATCAACAAGAGAGGAATGTGGGGTTCTAACACACAACCTGACCACTCTAGTTATTCTGTTTACTCGTTTATTTACTTTTCGCACTAAAACTAAAAAAAAACTCATTTACTATTTTCTACGCATTGCACGAATTTGTCTTATTAAAAAGCAGTCCATGTGGATTCGATTTTATTTATTACTACGATATTATCGGTATAATTGCAGAGAAGTCGTTAGTTAGCACCTTGGACTCTAAGTTTTTCTTGTAACACATTAAGGCTAGACAAGGTTTCTGGTAGCAACACTGGAGGCAAAACAAGATGAATGATTAGAGTAACTCAAACTTATTTGGTTATCTGTGGAGTCGAGACCAAATTTGGATACAATGGAATTGCTGCTCTAGGATTTGCGTTGCCTAGCAAAGCAGGGAGAAATGGTTGATTGAGTGATGCTAGAGCAGCAACGACGATCTCACATCCAGTGGCGGCTTCGCATGCTGCGGCAAATCGAGTAGCTTTAGATCCAACCATCACTTGAATTCATAGAAATTAGACATCTATAAATAAATAGAATTAGAACTAAGATGATGCTTGATTGAATCCAAACACGATGAATCTTCTAATTCAATTTAAAATGTTCTTAATTCAGTGATTTGAAGAGGTTATAAGCTGATGAATTAGAGAGCGAACGTGAATCGCATAAATCGTAGGAATCATAAGTCAATTCCCACAAATGACATCACTTTTCTGTCTGGGAAACAGAAATGAGTTGAGAAGCGGTGTTGACAGCGAATCAAGGATTCATGTACGGTGGAGTTAAGGGACCTGCAAGGTTAGAACTCCAATGCTTAAGTTAGTATGGAAATAACGATCCTGTTATTTGTCATGAGTCAATTGCGTAGAGTCGTTAGATGCATTGCAATTAAGATCCTTTATAGTCACCAAGATGACAATTCTCATGTGCTGAGAGGTCCCGAAAAGAGTGTGGTTCCTTCCTAGTGGTCAACAAGGTTCAATATGACTAGCCTAGAACAAGGATCAATCTATAGAAATATACCTTTGGAGTCATAGCCGAATAATTTTTGGTGTTTTACCTTACATAAAGAAGGATAGATGCCAACCCCGACAAATACGAAGCGATCACCCGAATGAACACACAAACCTTAAAGAAGAAATTTATGAAGTTAAATGAGATGCTTACCGCTTTGAACAAGTTTATCTCAAAGTCCTCCCAACACGCACTACCATTTTTCCGATTGTTAAAGAAGGAATCATAATTTGAATGGAAGTCGGAATGTGAAAGGGTGATGTTGGTGCAAGTGTACCACTTTGTTGATTTTAATATAAAAGATATTGAATCCCACATAGACCAATGGATAATTACTATATTCAACTATCACTTTGTTTATCTAAGGCAGTGCGATTGCATTTGTTCACATAAATAAAAAAATATACTTGTTTTAAATTAGTTATAATAACGACAAAGTGAAATGAGATTATTGTCGATCGTTGAAACTCACAAAATCGTATTTCATAATTATAACAAAGAAATGTTTTCTTTGTAGAAAAAAATTACATTAAAGGTATTGTCCGTTTTCACGTGATTGGTACCAGATTTTGACTCTATAATCTAGTTGTCTGCTTTCGCGTGTACATGCTACAGTTTGAAATCTTGTTTGGAAAATAATCAATTCTTACTTCAAAAATTTATTATTAGTAGAAAGGTAATTTAAAGGTATCGATCGCGTTTGCGTGATCGGTACCATATTTTAAGCATATAAATGTCCGTTTTTGCGTGTCCGCTTATAAGCTTAAAATTTCCTTTTTGAAAGTTATATTTTTCTAAATTAATGAGGAAAGCATTTTCGCTGTATTTTAAAATTAAATTGTGAATTTTCTATAGTCAGATATATGTTTCATTCTTTCGAGCTGAAATTGATATCACCTTATTTCTACTTTCACCGTAAACTACTAACATTAAAAACAAAATTTTCAGACTTAAAAATAATCCTTGTTATAATCATTATTCATACGATTTATTAGAGTAATGTTAGTACGATGTTCCTCACATTCTGAAATTTGTTGTTTTAAGCTGACTCTTAAAAATGGTAAACTTGAATATAATAAACTACTTCAAACAGAGACTTTAATTCTGGTACCGATACGAAACAACAACATCAAAATAAATCAGCAACAGATGACATGAAAATAGCAGCAACAATTTTTGTAGAAAATAAATCTCAAAGCACCTAAAAACCATGGTTCTAAGAACACCTCAATGCAAGATGTAAATGCTTTTACAAGTAAATTTTTTGCTATGACAAAGCTTGGCTTTCTAAAACTGAGAATTAAAGGCCTATTTGTAGTGTCAATTTCGTATTAGGACTGTTGTAATCGTGCCAAGTGAATGAGAGAAAATGGAGAATAAATTGCAGTTACTGGTGCGAAATTTCTAGCTCAACGTCATATGACGGGTGTCAACTTGGCTGATGGCCTACCCGTCATGATCTCTTCAAAGTAAGTTTGTGATATTGGGCCATGACAGGGGTTAACTCAGTTGAAGGCCTGCTCGTCAGAATGCTTTTGACTATTTTCCTTTATCTCTTCGACTCATGGCTGACGGGTTGACTTCCATTGGGGTGTGACGACCGTCATGACAACAGTGTTCCCGTGATGACAGTACAAAACTTGTATTATCTTCCCATTTTTTCCATTTTTGATCATTTTAATATGCAGAGGCCTCCAATTAACATATACCTGAAATAAACACATAATACAAGCATAACACTACAAAAATCTATAAAATTGACACTAAAACATGTGCAAATCCAACTAATAAAGTAGTACATTTTACATGTTATCAAAGGGTCTTTATGTCGTTAAAAACAACATTAATTACACCATCAATTCTTACTTAACCGATCCCCGAAGAAGTCGTTTGTCTCTACCTGACGGTGTCTGAAGGAGTTATTAACGCTATTATGAACAAGGAGTTGAATTTCAACCAGAATCCAATATATTTTGTTACAAGGCCCTTGTCGGACCAAAAACACACTAGCAAAAGATATAGAAGGTGTCCTTAGCACTAGTGGATGCATATAGGAAGCTCTAAGGTATTTCCTAGCACACTATATAGAAGTCCGTAATGACTTCCCTTAGAAACAGGTACTTCACCGACCATACTTAGCAGGACGATTAACCAAATCGTCAGTCGAAATGTATGAGTTTGAAGTTTCTTTTGAAATATGAAAGTGTTAAAGGCACAACTGTTCCCAAACCTCCTAACAAAAAATATTTTTGGCCCACCCAAGCCAACCCACACTTGGAAGGAATTTATAAATGGATCGTCCAACCGCTGAAGCAAAAATGCCGGCTTAATTCTATAAAATGAAGTCATCCTTATGGTCAAAGTTTCTTTATGCTTTGAATTCTCCTCCACCAACAATCAGTATGAATATGGAGTAGTCATCATCGAGCTCACCTTGGCGGCAGAGATAGGGGCAAAAAATGTTAAGTTTAGGACATATCCCAACTTGTTGTTTCTCAAGTCAAAGGGGGAAGCGTGACCATTAAAATAGCAAGTGTACTATTTGCACCAATGTAGTAATAAAATGGGAGTTATCCCGAGTATCAATCTCAAGGACTACGTAGTAAGTACCAATATTTATAATAATTCAATTGAGCAAAAGATCATATGGGGTTTGATGAGTGCTTTCTAAAATAATAAGAACGAGACATAAAAATATTAAGCGTATAAAAACTGTTTAACCGATATGAGAAAGCATGTTAGGGCCAGATGTATGAATTGCTTTGTAATACACTTCTTCCATATTCTATAACATCTATGCTGTAATAATTCAAAACCGTTTCTCAAGAATTATTTTCTCTAATTCCTTAGCCGAAAACCATTAACAGTCAATTTCAATCCTAATTCCTTAGTTATTCAAATTGATGTTATGAAATATGTAATTGATCAAGAATTAACGGTTACTACGGTTTGATCCTCATTCCTAAGTGATTAAACCAGAGTTTTATTATACAACAAGCGATAAGGCGATTTGTCCGACCTAAACCTTAACCAGAGATCAGAATTTCATTTGTCCGATAAAATAAAGCATTAAGAACGTTGTATAATAATTTGCATGAAGAAAACATCGATGATCATAAAAACATAGAAAAAGTATTCATACAATAGCAATTCAGGGACACCCCCTAGCATTAGGGGGTTTAGCTTCTCATAATATTCAAAGACAGTAAATTACAAATTAGAGACATTACAATTTATTATTGTTGATGAAGGTTGATCTTCAATCTCTTCCGATCTTGAAGATCTCTTATCCTCTAAACACCTTGCACGCTCGCTTCTTCTTTCTGTCTCTTTTCTTCTACGATCAAAAAGTGCTTTTCTCTATGCCAAAATTCATACTAAATAGCTTACAAACAACTAAAAACATTACGAAATACCCAAACTGCCCTCCGGGCGTACAAAAGGGTGAATACACGAAAAATCAGCAAACGGGGCAAAATGGCCAACACGGGTCGTGTCAGGTGACACAGTTGCCCGTGTTGGCCTCACTGTAAGTCCAAATTCCAACCCTTGCTGACACGGGCACCCGTGTTAGCCCCCTGGATTCTGGGTTCCATCAACTCCTTTCTGCACATGCTGACACGGGCACCCGTGTCAGCCCCCTGTTTTTGTCTTTTTTCGCTTTGCATGATGTCTTTGACCTCCATTCTTCTGGTACGCGACTTTCGGACTTGTTATTTGACCTGGAAACCAAACAGTACTACACAGAAACGCATAAAATGCGACAAAAAGAGAAGAACTACTAATGCAACATAAAACAAGCAGAAATTTATAAAATGCAATAAACTTAAGAAATCACTAAAATAAAGAGCAAAATGTTACCGATTCTTGAAGATTCAATGCTGGATGAATGATGAAAACTAAGTGTAAATGGTGACCGATCACAACCCCAAACTTATCTCATTGCTTGTCCTCAAGTGATGTAAGAGACAACGTGGAGGTCAACCATGGATTCTATTCTCTCCACAACACAGCTGATGTTATTCGCAACTTATCTTTCTCCTCCCCGATTAAGCTTATGGTTTACCCATTCGAACTTATCCACTTCCTTATCATTTTAGAGTGTTCTTTTACCTGCAAACTTCTTCACACTACTCACCAAATCTCTCGGGGTTAAGGTGTTTAGCACTCAAGACATCAAGGTATGCAATATCAACTCTTACTTTTTGAATAGATTCTACGTTAACTACACAAACACAATTCACACACTTTAAGAGGTCTTCTGGGTTGTAATGGGGCTTAGGTACGGTGGGGGAGTAGACAAGAAAATGGATGACAAAAGGTTTTAGAACTCGGCATTCATGTTGTTGTTTTTCTTTGTGCACAGATTATTTTATGGGGTGTCGTCCAATCTTGACTCTTTTTCACTCGAATTTTTCTTTAGAGTATCACAATAATGCATGAGTCTATGACCTAGGCAAGTGCTTATACTTCATTTCTATTTTTTTTCATTTCTTTTCTCTTTTTTTTTTTCCGGTAGAAGCGGATGTTTCTACACAATTTTTCTTTTCTTTTTCTTGCACTTGCCCATTTTCCAACATTTCTTCTAAGGATTACCACCCCAAACTTATCTTTTTGCACAAATTTTACACTACAACAGTCATGCCGAGCGAGGGTAGGAAGTGTTTGGCTTATGGTTATCATGACAGTTTACACAAACAAGGGGGTACAGGCTCAACAGGGTTAACAACGGATAAATACAACATTATGGATGGCTAGAAAGGCTAAAAGGGTGAAAACAAACAACGTGCCTCAGTGTGCGTCTTTATATTGTGCTGTATCAGTAGAACTTACGTAAAATTAGAGAGATAAAGTCATACCTGAATGCGCTCTTTTGTGTTTGGTTAAGTTGAAATCTCACCATGTTGGATAAGCTTGCAGGCTCCAAACCACTCTTTATGACATACAACTTCTTTTTCAGCTTGGGCTTACCTTCTCCTCTTTCGGTCTAGAGTTTCCAAGTTGCGTCCAACATTTTGTTTCTCAGCTGTATCACCTTCCAAGTTGCCTTGGGAGCAAATCCGGGGTTGCGTCTTTCCCTCACTGTTCACTAGTCTATCATTTCTCTAGCATAATCCACTTTCATCTGTAACTTAAAGAAATAAAACAACCACACAACGACAAACAAAGTAACACAACAGACACAACTAAAAAAAAAAAAAGCAATTAACCCCCCCCCCCCCCCACACACACACTTGAACCAAACATTGTCCGCAATGTTTAATGTCAAGATAAGAGGGGTACTCACAATGTTTATTGTGGAGGTGGAGGCGGGTACGGATAATGCAACATCATGTGTTGCATCATCGCGTTCATCTCATCCAAAACCGTCCCTTGACGGCGTTGTTCGACTCCAAACCTGGTGAGCTCCTCACTTTGCCTAGATTGCTCCGTGCGAAGGTGACCGATCTCATCCTGAATCCAACCTCATTGGTCTTGCAGCATGGAGTAGGACCCTGAAGCTTGAGTTGGTTCCTGCGGTTGTTGGTAAAAAGGCTCCTCGGTGCTCGGTGCACCTTTTATATGTTCATCTGCAGGCAAAAAGTCAAAAAAATCTTCGTCCCCCTCATCCAGGTCGGGACAGTCATAGAGCCAGTTGGCTCTGTTAGTAATACTGATGAAATCGTAAGCAGGTAAAGCAAGGACATGGACTTTTTGGCAAATAAGAGAATAATAATCTTGTTTTACCGCAATCATGCCTTGTTGGATCAACACGGTCATGTCCAGTTTGTTTTTACATGGCACCTGTGGAGAGTCAGCCAGTGCAACACCAAATCCAAAATGATCGGCAATATGTGTAATCATACCGCCAACAGAAATTTTGCTTGAAGTATGTCGTACCCCAATTTTGTCCGGGCATTTTTAATTTTCGTAGAATTTATTTCATTTTTTATTTAGTATCATATGCATGACATGACACACATTTGCATCGTGAATAATACCTAAAATGTCGGTCGGAACAAATTTATTTGAGAATATAGAAAAAATCGGTTGAATTGTCAAATTTGAGGAAATACTGTATTTTTAATAAGTATGTTTTGCCCTGGCAATTTTAGTGTGACCAGTTCTTTTTTGTACTCGATTTCTATTTTTTTAATTGGTCAAATATTCAAATTTTAGTTAGTTTTAAGTATTAGCTATTTAATTAAATTTTGGTTAGTTTTTAATATTAGTTGATTTTTAAATATTAGTTTATTCAATTAAATATTAGTTAGAGTTTTTTTTTTATATATAAGTTAGATTTTGTAAAATATTAGTTAGTTTATTTAAAATATTAGTTAGAGTTTTTTAAACATTATGTTAATTAGTTCTTTATTAATGTTTTGTATATAAGTGAATTATTAGTGTATTTTTAAAAAAAAAGGGTTTAGCATTGGATTCTATGATCCTCTCTTCTCTCTTCCATAAAAAACAAAAAAAAAGATCTCTCTTATCCTAACGTCTCTCTCCACTACAATTTCTTTCTTTCCACCCACAACAACTCTCTCAGCAGAGTCCTCTCCGCCATCACCCATAAATCACTCACTCCCTCAATCCTCACAAAAAATCCTCTCACACAAGTCACTCTCCCTCACCTTCACATCTCATTCTCAAATCCACAAAACCCAAGCCGAAATTCCTTCATCCGCCTTTTCGTCACCGGCGAAACCTTCCGCTCAAGCTCACGCTACCGACCCAAATCACCATTTCCGTCACAATCCATAAATCCTTCCATCACCGGCCACCAAATCGCTTCAATCACCCTTCACCGTCAAACCCTTAAAACCCTCTCCGCCGCTCTCGCCGCCGTTAACCCCATTCCTCGCTCATCCTTCAACCACCGCTGAAACCAAACCCCAAATCGCTTCACCTTCAAAAACCCTTAATCGCTCACTCCGCCGTTCACCTCCTTCATCGCTACGCCTCACCGCTACCTCCATCGCCGCTTCTTCTCGTCACCATCCCAAAACCCTCACTCAACAACTCTCAATCGCCGTCCACACGCCACGAAACCCAACCCTCAAATTTCCCATTTCTTTTCCTTTCGCAAACTCCAGCTACTCTTGTTCGAAATCACTAAGTTGACATTTGCTCTGCAAACGTTGATTTAACGTTTCCAAAATTTATATAATTCTATTTGTGGATGCTGTTGATGCAGGTGTTTCTGTTTGTTGGGATGTTGAATCCATCATCCTTTGAGTAGCAAGATCGTCACGGCTGCCGACGACGTTGTTTCAAGGATGTATCACAAACTTGCTGAAATTCTGGACACTACGAACAGGTCAAGCTGCTGTTGAGTACAGATCGAGGTTGAGTTGCTAGACGGGAACGCCGAGTCGGTTACGACATGTTGTTGCTGTAGCTTTGATTTCCTGCACAGGTTATGGTTCGTTTTTAGCAATATAAAGTAATGATTTATTACTGGTGCGGTCACCACCAACAAAGCATCCCAGATAGCCAACACCGACGATATTATGGTAACGGTGTGCATTACATTCTCCGCAAAGCTGTATTATTTGTTGTAAATTATTTGAATCCTGATTGTTTACCGTCATGTACATTGATCTTGTTTGAGCACTGTGATATGATCGTTATATTTTGGTTCAAGAACCTTGTTGTTGCGGAGTTTTCATTCGTGGCTTTCGCGCCTCAGGGTCCAGGTTGTAACCTTGTTTCCATCCTCATTTTAAAGTCTTTCAATGTGCTTACTATGTTCTTTTACTGAACTGTTGATTAGAAACATGAATTTGTTTTGTTGATTATACTCCCTGGATGTGATTAATGGACTATGGGTTTGTTTACGTTTTGGTTTCTTTTGAATGAGAACTGATTGTCATATTCCGGATTTGGATATCATCACAGCATGTGGAGTTCTTTTTCTTCTCCTTTTTAAGATAGACTTGCATTTTGCGTACTGCAGTATGGAGGGATGGGTGAGAACTGTAATGTGGTGTTGTGTCTTGGCCTTTGTGATACCAATTATCAGCAGTAGTGCATAAGGTCCATAAAATGTTACACAAAAATTCACAAATACTACAAGAGCATTTCGAGTATAGATAGGAGATGATGACATGAGATCTATAATATGCAGATTCGGATTCGGCAATTTCATGCCGACATACCACCAAATTCTCAATACATTATCAGAATATTTCACCGATTTTTTTCTCTTTGAACTTAATTAATCGATTAAAATCTTTAATTAGTTTAATTTCTATTAATCAATTTTAATTAACTTAATTATTTAATTTAATTAAATAATTTTGATAATTAATTTTAATTAATTTAATTAATTAATTTAATTAATTTTTTAATAAATTAATTTTGTTTCTAAAAAAAGAAATTGGTTAACTACTTCTGATCACAAATTTCACATCATTTCAAACAAAATTATTTCATAAACCATTTCATTCCAATTCCAATTCCAAATCATCTTTTCATAAATCATTTTAAATTTCAATTTTATTTCAATTCAAAACACACAAACCAATTTCAAAAAGCACAAATCACAATTCTCGATTTAAAGTCGAGCCCTCTTTCAAAACACCCTTGTAAGTCGATTGCTTTTAAAGCATCGCCATCGACCTCACATAGCTTACTCTTGGGCTTCCTTACAATGAAACCTACTTGGTTATTGATTAATCGAGTAGATGAAATAATACACTAAATAAACTCTTTTCCTTCATAAACACAAATTCAAATCATTTTTCCAAAACCATTCAATTTCAAACATAAACTTGGGTTGAAAAGGAGATAGTAAGCGTACGCTTCACTATTTCTCAAGCACTCGAATAATTGGCGTACGCCATATTGCGCGAGTTCTTGTCACCCGATTAAATCTTAAATCACACGATTTCAAATCACTTTTCAAAATCAAAATATAACACATTCAAATCATTTTTCAAATCAAATATAACTTCTAAAGAATTTTCCCTTTTTATAAACTTGGGATGAAAAGGAGATAGGAAGCGTACGCTTCACTATTTCTCAAGCACTTGAATAATTGGCGTACGCCATATTGCGCAAGTTCTTGTCACCCGATTAAACTTCAAATCATACAATTTCAAATCATTTCTACAAATTCCAAATCCTTTTAATCCTATATTTTGGATGAAAAGGAGAATAGTGAGCATCCGCTTCATTATCTCTCGATTATACGAATAATTGGCGTACGCCATATTGCTCGGATTTTCGTCATTCAAATAAAACCCTAATGATCATACAATTTCAAATCACATCTTCTAAATCAATTACAAATCCCAAATCCTTTTAATTCCACGTTTCAGATGAAAAGAGGATATGAGGCGTACACCTTACTATCTTTCGATTATTCGAATAATTGGTGTACGCCACATTGCTCGAATCATTCGTCATCAATTCAAAACCACAATCGAATAAACTCAAATCATACCAAATCCAAACCTACCAATTCAAAATACAAATTATTTTCACAAATCAAATACGACATCCAAACGTATCTTTTACAATTTAAACTTCGGATGATAAAAGATGAGAGGCGTACGCCTCGCCATCTCTCGATTATTTGAATAATTGGCGAACGCCATATTGCACAAATCATCGACTTTCGACTAAAACACGCTAAATAAACTTGGATAAAGGAATAAGTGGCGTACGCCTCATTATCCTTTGAATAAGCAAGTAGGGGGCGTACGCCTCACTACCGTGCACATTCAACATCCACAAACAAACTTTCAAAATAATTCGAACGAAAAGGGACTAGAAGGCGGACGCCTTATTACTCCTCGAAAGAATTGGACAATTGGTGAACACCACATTGCTCAACCTTTCGTCGTTCTTCAAAACATCTGAAACAAATCAAACCTAACTTCTCGCCCCCGAGCGATTGAAACCAAACAAAACACCCAAACACATCAATTCAACTCGTCACCTCCGTGTGACCAAAACCCTTTTCAAAAGAACACTGTCAATCCTTTCTAATGCGCACAACAAACCAGTGCTAGAGCCTCCCCCGAGAGTAGACAAGCCAGCGTTTAGCCGTTAGAACGCCGACCTACACAGTCGTTCATCAAAACAAAACACACCAAATATTCGTAGTAGCCCGAACTACGAATGCTCTGATTTCCTTATTGCACTATAAGGATACGTAGGCAGGAGATTGTTGTATCTTCGCGAGCACACTAATAAAAAAACTCCCTTTTCTCCCTCCTGAGGTCTTCACCCATCTCTATTATCAACTCTAATTACTAGAAGAAAGCAAACAACATTTAACTAACATTCAAATAGCAAATTGGACTAAAAGGTTCCCGTTGAGTACAACGGACGTGAGGGGTGCTAATACCTTCCCCTTGCGTAATCGACTCCCGAACCCGAATATGGTTGCGACGACCATTATTCTATTTTCTAAAAGGTTTTATCGATATTTCCCTATTCCTTCATTGGGATAAATAAAGTTCGGTGGCGACTCTGTTCGAACATAATTTTTTCCGCGACCATCGCGAGGAATCGCATTTTTCGAGGTGCGACAAAGTAGCGCGACCAACTCTACCTAAGTAGTCAGCTACAAATGCTGCTACGTTGATTGGAGTTTGTGATGCCATACTGTACAGAAAGAACAACTCCCTTTGGGTAGCAACACCGGTGCTATCTCCGCGACCAAACATGGTGTACGCCAAAGCCTTCTGTGCGTACCTGAAACACGGGTTATGGATACCCGATGCTTTTTCCCCTTTGGAAACATATTTAGTGTTACCTGTTATAGCGGTCCAAAATTTCGCCGGGACAAACGTATCGGGCACTGTTCCAGGGCCTATGATTGGGAGTTTTAAGATCCTCCCTAACTCATCCTAAGAAAATTTCATATCAGTATTAAATAATCGAAACTGCAACTACCGTAGTATTCTTTTTCCGTTCCATTCCACCTATTTTTCAGCTTAAATTCAATGGTACTCAGGAATTCAAGCGTAATGCGCGTGAAAGTTGGCGCTTCCAGCTGCATAAATTCTAGCATCCCTAAGGTGTGGAACATACGGTGAACCTCAACTTGCAATCCCAATTCCTGCAGAGTGTCATTACACATGTACCTCGTGGGGGTTAATTTTCTTTTAAGATGAACCGCATACCTCTTCTGGTGCTCCAAGTTCTCGAACACAAGGTCGTGCTCATTCGGGGTTCTTCTCGCCCTTTGTCGTGGACAGGATGATTCCGCCACATTTTTGCTTTTTTCTACTCGACGAGACATATTCTTACCCGCACACAACAAAAAGAAACAATAAATTCAAAAGAGAGATTAAGCGAAAATATTACCGTAGGAAGGTCGAGGATGGAAAATGGTAGAACTTTTGTGAAGACGGATGGAGAAATGATTGAGATATGAGGTGAAAGTAGAGAGCTTTAAAACCCTAACTCACATAAATTCAAATCACTTTTCCAAATCAAATGAAATTTTTAAAGACTCTATTTTTTTAATCCAAACTTGGGATGAAAAGGAGTATAGGAAGCGTCTGCTTCGCTATCTCTCGAATATTTGAATGATTGGTGCTCGCCATATTGCTCAAACTTTCGTCTTCCGATTAATACACTATAATTAAACTTGGATAAAAGAATGGGTGACACTCGTCTCATTGTTCCTTGAATAAGCAAGTGGGATGCACACGCCTCACTACCGTGCATATTCAATTTCCGCAAACAACTTTCAATAATAATTTAAACAAAAAAGGGAGTAAAAGGCGTTCGCCTTGTTATTCCTCGAAAGAATTGAATGATAGGTGTGCACCATATTGCTCAATCTTTGGTTGTTATTCTTCAAAATACCAAATATAGTAAACCTAATTTCTCGCCCCGTGCGACAAACAACTTAAATCTTTTTTTAGAAAAAGAACACTATTTAACCCTTTTTAACGCGCACAACAAACTAGTGCTTAAGCCTCCGCCGAGAGTAGACAAGTCAACGTTTAGCCTTTAGAACGCGATCTAAACAATTGTTCATAAAAGACACCAACCAACCGTAGTCCCCGAACTACGGATGCTCTGATTTCCTTATTGCACCATAAGGATACGTAGGCAGAAGATTGTTAGATCTTCGCGAGCACACTAATAAAAAACCTCCATTTTCTCCCTTTTTGAGGTTCCCATCCATCTCTTTTCAATACTTTTATCACTCGAAGAAAACAAACAACATAAGTTAACATTCAAATTGCAAATTAAACTAAAAGGTTCCCGTTGAGTACAACGGACGTGAGGGGTGCTAATATCTTCCCCTTGCGTAATCGACTCCCGAACTCGAATATGGTTTCGACGACCATTATTCTATTTTTCAAAGGTTTTATCGATATTTTCCTATTCCTTCATTGGAATAAATAAAGTTCGGTGGCGACTCTCTTCGAACTAATTTTTTCCGCGACCATCGCGAGGAATCACATTTTTCGAGATGCGACAATCGTTAGTGGGTGGACACATACGCATTCCAGAAGTCGTTGAACGTATTAGTTTTCAAGGCATTGATTTATTTTTAAACTGCATCACTGAGTACAATGAGGATTTAGTTAAATTGTTCTATACCGGCGTGGCTGAAAAATTCGAGGGCTTTAGGTTTTTCTGCAACATTGGTAATCATACTGTTGAAGTGAACGATGACGTGTGGAAATCTCTCTTTGAGATCTCTCCACTATCGTCTCTAACTGATCTCAAGATTACTGACAGTGTATATGCACCTGACTATGATTTTAGGAATGCATTAAACAAAATGCTGAGGAAACCGTTTGCTCCAGAAGTTGTTCAGAGCACTCTATTCCCTACTAATGTGACTACCGAGGCAGTTGAAGCCTCTTGATAAAATTTTGCACTGGATTGTGACACATATTCTGTGTCCTAAACAAGGCGGTTACTCCCGTGTCGACAAGGCCGGAGTACACCTAGTGTATGTACTGAAACACAAAATAAAAGTAAATTGGCCATACTACATTGCAAGTAGGATCTTTGCACTGAAAGAGTCAGGAAGAGGAACTGTTATCTGTTATCCCCCATTCATTCAAAGCGTACTTCATAGAGCAAATGTTTCAGTTCAAGGAATTCCTTACAAATCCATAACTATACATCAAGAATTTTTTCAGAAGACTTTGAGTTTAATGGGTTACACTTGGGATCGCTCTGCGCGAATATACAAAACCCGTCAACCAGTCTCAGGCACCAATACTCGGCTTGTGGAAGATATTGATGATGATGATGATGACGACGATGATGATGATGGTGATGATGATGATGATGATGAAGACGAGGAAGGTGAAGAAAAGGAAGAAAATAATAAGGTCCACTCTCAACCAATGGAGCATGACCATCAAGTCACTGACCATGGTGATTGGCTTGGTCCTACTCCCGGACAACATCCGTCCAATAATCAAGGATGGGGTGAATGGCAACACACAGGATGGACCGACAATCGTTCATCCTATATGCCCACACCCTCTTCTCCATTTGAAAACTCTGAAGTCATGGAAATGTTAAGAACCATGCAAATCCAGCAGAAAAACTTCGCTACACTTCAAGAGTCGAGGTTCGCAGCCTTGCAGGAACAAATTCAGAGTCAAGGTGACAATTTTGCATCCTTTGCTTTCATCCAAGAGGAACAGTATGCTGAACTAAGGAGCCAAATCCAAACTCACAGTGACAATTTCAACTCCTTTTCCTCTACCATCCTACAAAGGATTGAAGGCTCAAATCGCGTTCTCGCAGGCTCCGTAGACACGCTGAACACGAACTTCATTGAATTAACCAGTCTTTATAAAGAAGAAAGACTTGCGCGTCCACCTTTCAGTTATAGAGGCATACATGAACCGTTCCGTGGACGACGACCTTAGATGACTGTTCAAACTCAATGCATTTCAATTTTCCCTATGTGTGTATCTTATTCTAGATACTTATTTGTCTTAATGTATTCGTTGAACACCTATTGTAATGTTATTTATGTATTGGTTCTTACATTGTGTGTTAATTATGCCTGTACTTCTTTCATTAACTACATGATTTGTGCATTGTTGTTAATGACCATGTGTTACAAATTTGCTGACTAAGTGATTCTGAATATTTTTTACTTCATGTTAACCGTTTCCTTGCCTCTTTTTGATGTTGTCAAAGGGGGAGAAAGAAATGGAAACAAACATTAGTAGATGGGTAATATAGCAGGAACAAACATTAGCAGATGGATAATATAGCAGGATGTTCAAAGGAATGCATAAAATTAGGGGGAGGATATCGATCATAGTACGCGTTTGTGCCACGGTTTGCCATCATCAAAAAGGGGGAGTATGTAGGGCAAATATGCCTAGTCCTTATTTTAATGATGTCAAACCTCTCTAGTCGCCCACATCGTGTCTTTGAATAATATCATTATAACATAAAAAGCATTCATCCTTTAACATGTTCAAAATATAAGTTCCGTGTGTTCAAGCATATATGAGCATATCTTATATGTGAATCATGCACTTAATCATAGTAAACATCCTAGGTTCATAGGAGATCAACTTAAATTGGTCATAATATGTGGCAAAACTCATTTTTGGAAGTTCAACCTCTGTGAGTCGACTCATGACTCGGAGCAAAACCTTTGGGTCCGAACAGGTCGAGTCACAGGTCGACTCATTCCTGGAAAACCTAAATGAGTCGACTCATCCACTCTTTAGGTCGACTCGTTTCCCAATCATATTGCCACGGGTCCTAACAGGACGACTCATAGGTCGACTCAACCTTGTAATAAACTCTATTTGAGTCGACTCATCCCATGTTTGAGTCGACTCGTCTCATGTTTTACTTAATTTTCTGCTGTGTAACTTTATGAAATTTTTCTATTATGTTAGTTATTTTTCATACATCATATAAATATTCAAATGTCTCTTCTTCAACATTTTAACAAGAAAAGTGAAAGATATACACCAAAGTGCTCATCATCTTCATTCTTCATTCTCAATAATCACACCTAATAATCTTTGTTGAGCATTGTGCATTGCAGTTGCGATAACGTCCAAATAAGATTGGATTATCATAGTCTGGGTTGAGACTTTGTGTGGGTTTTTCTTGAATAAAACCCTTGAGGTTTTGTCCTACAAGAATTGAGGGTTTTTGCACTAACCTTTGCTTCGTAGATTCAACCGAGTGAAAAGTTTGAAGAACGGAAGGTTCGGTCAAACAAGTAGTAGAAAATGGAGGATTATGAAGAAAGCTTAGGGTTCAAGCAACCTGCGTTCGAAATCAGTCGAGCTGAAGTTTTGGAGAACGAGGCGTTCTTCCAATAAGGTAGCGGTAAACAGAGGTTTGTTCAAAGTGCTTGAAGAACTTGGTTCAACTCAAATCAAGGGGAGAGAATAGGATATGATCTGCAACAACTTTAGGGGTTGATCTCCAATGATCATTTGTTCTCTTGTATTGACTTTGCAACATGTTAATAAAAACATCTCAATTCTAGATTTAGAATTGAGGGCAGACGTACCCTAAGCGAGGACGATAAGAGAACTACCTCAACAAATCCTATCTTGTTCTCTCTATCCCTTAACTCTTTAAATTCTGCATTAATTACTTTGTGTGTGAAATTAATCGTTAAATCAATATCGCTTGATTGGTGTGCATATCAATTGTTCGATAAATTGTTGCAATCACTTTGATTACAACTGAGTAAAATTTTGCACATTCAACTTGAGTGAAATTGATACTTGGTGTGAAGTGCACACCAAGTGTTCGACAAAATTAATTTCGCACAAACTTAGTAATATTTTCCTTGAGCTTTTATTGTGTTGAGCATTATTTGAGGTAACGATATCAAGGATCATAATAGTTAATTGATTGATTTAGATAGGGGTTGATATTCTCTGTCTTAAGTAATTGAATTCGGTTCACGTATATCTGATCTTTCCATTAACATGATAGTTTAGACGATTTAAATCTAGGGTGCTTCCGCAACAGTTGAAAACATTTTTAAAAAGCGCTTAATTTCAAAACTGATCTATTCACCCCCCCTTCTAGATCGATACTATCGTCTAAAAAGGTCAATTTCACCTTTTGCCAAATCTCTACTCCTTTTTAGCCTCTGCACATTGATACAAATGTGAGAACCGCATCCAATATCTAATACCCATGATGTAGAAGTAGATAGATTAATTTCAATATCAAAAATACCTGAAGTTGAAGTCTCTACTCCATTCTTCTTATCTTCCAGGTACTTTGGGCAGTTTCTCTTCCAGTGTCCGGTCTTATCGCAATGGAAGCATGTGTCTTCCTTTGCTATTCCTCCACTAGGCTTCAAAGCATGAGTTATGGGTTTGGGTTTGGAAACTTCCTTTCCTTTCCCTTTACCACCCTGCTTGGTGGGTCTTTTGTTCTGTCTCTTTCCATTTCCGATCATTAGAATGGACTTCCCTTTTGACTTTAGATTTTGCTCAGCAGTTCTTAACATGGCTAGCAGTTCAGAAAGAGATTTGTCCATATCATTCATATTAAAATTAAGGACAAATTGACTGAAGCTATCTGGCAACGATTGCAAGATCAAATCAGTCGCAAGTTCCCTTCCGAGGGGAAAACCCAACCTCTAAAGGTTCTCCACATACCCAATCATCTTAAGCACATGGGGACCTACAAGGGCTCCCTCAACCAGCTTTCCTTGAAAAGGGGCTTTTGAAACTTCAAACCTTTCATGCCTTGCCTGCTCTTGATAGAGCATCTTCAGGTTTTCGATCATATCGAACGCTGCCATGTTCTCATGTTGCTTTTGCAACTCTGAGTTCATGGTAGCTAGCATGAGGTAAACGGTTTCATTAACATCATCGACATGCTTCTTATAAGTATCTCTTTCTGCCTTAGGTGAAGAACTAGGAGGTTCCTCTTCAGGAACAAGTTTCTGCAAGACATACAACTTTCTATCATGTTTGAGGACAATCTTCAGATTTTGGTGCCAATCCAAAAAATTTGTCCTAGACAATTTTTCCTTATCAAGGATTGATCGCAAAATATTGTTAGAGGTGTTTGTTGTCATGGTAATCTACATGAAAAATAATGAAAATATAAGTATCATTAAAATAACATATTTAATTAGGTCTTTAATTAAATATGCTTCCAATATTTTACTCAAAATAAATGACCCTCACCATTTGATTCGGAAAATCCTGTTGGAAGATTTTCTAGTGGATCGAGATCCACATTTCACTTTGTTTTAAGTCCGTGTAGGCGGATTACACAAAACTAGGTTATTTAGGTAGGAACTCCTTCCAATTGTATCTAATACAACTCTCAAATATTTTAGTTGGGTGAATAACTCCTTATTCCAATCCCTCATATAGATCATTTCCAACTCTTGCTTCTAAACATATATAATCTTATTATAATTTGTTTAGTTAAGTTTGACCCATTGTTTTAGAAATTGGATATTACAATTATCCCATCGCACCTTATTAATATAGAACATGCACCTCGCGTAGGCGAAACCTACATTATTCGATACTAGTCTTGATGAGTGCTAAAACTTGGAAAGCATCAACTTAATATTTAATTTGAGGGAATTTGCAAATATTCTGATCTCACCGGCTTATTTATCATATAAATCGTCTCTCACATGCATCAACATACATACAAAATGAAACAGTTATGGCCCCTAGCGCAATTGTTCTCCCAAGCCAAGGAGATAACCTAAGCTAACCTAACAACGATCTAAGCTTCTCCAAGCAAGATCTTCCAGGTTGTCCTCCTTTGATTTTGGATTTCTAAAACTGTGAATTAAAGGCCTATTTATAGTGTCAATTTCATACTGGATCTGTTGTAATCGTGCCAAGTGAATGAGAGAAAGTGGAGAAAAAATGCAGTTACTGGTGCAAAATTTCTGGCTCGGCATGATATGACGGGCGTCAACTTGGCTGATGGCCTACCCGTCATGACCTCTTCAAAGGAAGCGTGTGATATTGGGCCATGACAGGGGTTAACTTGGCTGAAGGCCTGCTCGTCAAGATGCTTTTGACTATTTTCTTTTGTCTCTTCGACTCATGGCTGACGGGTTGACTTCCCTTGGGGTGTGATGACCGTCATGACAATAGTGTGCCCGTGATGACAGTACAAAACTTGTATTATCTTCCCATTTTGCCATTTTTCATCATTTTAATACGCAGAGGCCTCCAGTTAACATATACCTGAAATAAACACATAATACAAGCATAACACTACAAAAATCTATAAAATTGACACTAAAACATGTGCAAATCCAACTAATAAAGTAGTACATTTTACGTGTTACCAAAGGGTCTTTATGTCGTTAAAAATAACATTAACTACACCATCAATGCTTACTTGACCGATCCCCGAAGAAGTCGTTTGTCTCTACCTGACGGTGTCTGAAGGAGCTGTTAGCGCTATTCTGAACAAAGAGTCGAATTCCAACCAGAACCCAATATATTTTGTTACAAGGCCCTTGTCGGACCCAAACACACACTAGCAAAAGATATAGGAGGTATCCTTAATAGTGGTGGTTGCATCGAGGAAGCTCTAAGGTATTTCCTATCACACTATATAGAAGTTCGTAATGACTTGCCTTTGAAATAGGTACTTCACCGACCATACTTAGCAGGACAGTTAACCAAATCGTCCGTCGAAATGTATGAGTTTGAAGTTTCTTTTGAAATAAGAAAGTGTTAAAGGCACAACTGTTCACAAACCTCCTAGCAAAAAAGATTCCTGGCCCACCCAAGCTAACCCACACTTGGAAGGTATTTATAAGTGGATCGTCTAACAGCCGAGGCAACAATGCTGGCTTAATTCTAGAAAATGAAGTCATCCTTATGGTCAAAGTTTCTTTATGCTTTGAATTCTCCTCCACCAACAATCAGGATGAATATGGAGCAGTCATCACGGGGCTCACCTTGGCGGCAGAGATAGGGAAAAAAATGTTAAGTTTAGGACATATCCCAACTTGTTGTTTCTCAAGTCAAAGGGGGAAGCGCAAGCCAAAGATCTATTCATGCAGTGATATTTAATGTTAGCTAAAGAGAAATTGGAAAACCTCAACCATCCGAGGTCGTGCATGTCTCAAGAGAACAAAATACTCAGGCAACGTACTCTATAAGTTAGAAAGTACAAGGGGCCAATGGTAAATCATTCTTTCATTCAAGAAATTCTGAAAATTTAGAGCATTGAACCCCCAAAAGTGCGATGATGGTGCTTGATGCTTGACGGGGCTTTGAATCATTTAGCCTGGTGTGTGAATCTTTTAGCATCATAGAATAATTTTGAATCTTCTAGCTTGATGAGACTTAAGATGTTTTCAAGTTGATTACCATCATTAGAGAGTTGAGAAAGCAAACCACTGACGAATCTTGAAAAAAAGTGTTCACTTGAATAACGTTGGATATCAAGTGTTGATTTCAAATAGATGATTTGATCTTCAAGATCATCTTCCAAGGGATAACTTGATAAAGCAACTAAGCATCTTCGACTATTTTGGCTATCTTCAATAGATAATGGCTTCACTATATATCATTGGATATCAAATATTGTCATCATCAAAACCAAACAAACAAAAAGTTGATTTCTACTTTGCTACCAACAAACTTCACTACTTTGGATCACCTTAACAATACATGCAAACACATAAATCCACAAGTATGGCTACAAGTAAAATTTCTCTCGTTTACCGCCCGAGACACTAAATGAAGCAACTAGTCTCACACTCCGTCTCTTTAGATAAGGCAGTGCCCAAATTAAAATAAGCACGAAGAGAGAGAGAGAGAGAGAGAGAGAGAGAGAGAGAGAGAGAATACAACCAAAAATTCTCCTCACAATAGGATCGTTGTCATCATCCAAGGAGTCCAAACTCGACCAAAAACTACCACTGGGAATATTCTGGGCATGGATAGGAGAATCCGCCCAAAGAAAATGTCAATGAGGTATGGATTCTCAAACCTAACAAATGATGAAAACCCATAAATGTTAGGTTCATACGCCACGCTTGCAAGTACATTCTCGAAGTTTGCCATTGCAGTATATGAAATGGAAAAGGGAAATACCTTAGAGATGGCAGAAAAGCTTGAGAGAGATAATGGGACAAGGAGACTGGACTTGGTGTAAGGGAGATATTGAGTAGTTAAAAATTGTTGAAACTTGTAAGTAAGAGGGAAGTTCATAGGAGGAGACATATTTTGAGTGGCAAACAAAACGAAAAGAGCATTTAAAAACTGGTTCGTCTCTTTATAGAAGAACGAATAACAACCAACATCCATATTAGATGAAGATAAGTGAAGGAGAATAACGATCCAAAATGCAGCGGAATTTAAAATTTTTCTCCTTTAGTGATCCTTACGAATGGGCATGATCAGTGATAGAATCGTTACCTCTTGTGACGATTGAAACCTTTGATGCAGACCTAATGAGTGATCACGAACGTTGAATGGTGACAATGCCTCTACTCAGTCCACACGAACAAATTCCTTCAATCTCAGTGCTAGCTGCTACGAATGAAGACTTTGAGTGAGAGAGAGAAAGAGAAATGAAATTTCATCTGAACAAATGCTTCTGCACAAGGGTTCTATTTATAGAACCACTTGTGTGGGCTGTAAGCTAAAAAACTCACTTAAGTGTATGTGCCCCATATCTTATGATATACCAAAATCACTTAAGCGTGTGGTACCTTGGGCCAGTTTGTTTTAGCTTTTAAAAAATAGATTTTTTCTTTGTATTTTTGAAAATGGATTCTACAAAAATATTTTTCAAAATATTATAAGTTTTTCTAAATTTGTTTTTTATAAATTAAAAGATTGAATTGTCCATTCTATAACATAAATATACATTATTGAAGATTAAAACATAGTCAAAATCACAATTTTTTCAAAAATTTGTATCTTAAAAATGATTTTTATGAAAAGCTATTTGAAATAGCTTCAAAATTAAGTGATTTTTGAAAATTTGATATCCAAAAAAAGTTTCGATAAACGGATGAAATACCTAAAATAACATTTTAAGAATAACTATTCAAACCAAATTTTCATTTGAAACTTTTATGAAAAGTTTCTTTGTAAATTTTTTTTACACTAAAATATGTAACACTATAAAAATCATTTTTAAAAAAAGGCAAAACAAACTGACCCCTTATCATATTTCGTATTCTACTTAAATGCATCGTACCTTACGATGTTCTACAGTTCACTTAAGTGCATTGTACCTTACTGTGTTCCTTATTTACTCTATCTCTCATCAACCCTTCCTTTTGTGTGTGACATTGTAGGTTTTTGCGGCATTGGAAATTATATTAAATCACGTATTTAACATAATAAACAGTGAGTGATATCTAGCAACACATCACTGCTACCCAAGACACGAAAATGTCACGTGATCTGACAAATCCTTTTGTGATAATACTTGTGTGTACAATTACCCTTTTGCCCTTATGTCTATATTGGACACAAGGCATAGACCGTGTCATCCTTGTCCAGTTCAATATTGGGTCCTTAGACATTTATCCTGTTACGCGGGATGTGCAAATTCCATCTAGGTCACTCATGTCCCTTAGCATGCTTCGTGGAGTACCCATAAACTGTCTTTATGGTCATCCAATTACGGACAACGTTTGATCAACAATAAAGCACTCGACTCTACATCTAGGGTCCATAGTGGTTTCAGGTCGAAGGGTGGTATACACCACTATCACCATGAAAATAACTTATGACACTTTGCATAACATTCTATATAGTATTCTCATAGCGGGTCAATCCAATATGAATATTACTCCTAATATTCATACCTATGTTTTAGACTTGATAACTCCTTATCAGAATAATTTATTTATTTTTATTTATAAAAAAACACTTTTTCAAAATTTTAACAAATCAACTAATAAATTTTATACTTTTTAATAATAACTTTTCATAATCACCTTTAAATAAAAGTGAAAAATTTCTACAAAAGAGATTATTGGTCTTGTTTATCTTTAAAAAAACAATTTTTTTCTTCTATTTTCAAAACTAACTTTTAAGAGAATATTTTTCAAAATATTAAAAGTTTTTTCAAATTTATTTTATATAAATTGAAAGATTAATTTTAATACCTTATAACATAAACATACACTATTGAAAATTAAAATATATTTAAAATCGCAATTCTTTCAAAATGCTATATTTCAAAAATATTTTTTTATAAAAAAATAATTTAAAATAGTATTTTTTCTTAAAATTTTAATATTTTAAAAAAGTTTCAATAAAACGATAAAAAATACCTAAAATAACCATTTAAATTAATTTTAAGTACTCTCTTAAAAAGGAAAAAAAAAAAGAAAGTAAAAAGTAAGTAAAGTAGTATATGAGATTGAGCAACAAGAAACATTGAATCTTTTTCATATATGTTGAATGAACATTCATACAAGTAAAAAATAGTCAAAGATTGAAATTTATCGCTGATTCGAAAATCGTAAGCGTGCGAGCATTTTCCTTTCCAGAAACACCGCGTACACCAAAACCTACCATTTTTCCGACTATTCCAATTTTTTTTTCTTTATTTTTATTTCAATTTACAATTCTTCAAACCAATAATTATTTTCCTTTCCATCACTTTCTTCTTCTTCTTCTTCATCAACGTAGCAACAACGAAGCTAGGAATAGGGGATGCTATTTTGTTCTTGTTCTGAGCAATAGTTGATCAATCAAATGGCCCATTCTTTCGGTCAAGCCGAGATTAATTGGGACAAGTATTTTTTTTTCTCTTCCTTTATCTTTCTTAGTTTTTCAGTTAATTCTTTTTATTTTTTTGTTTAGGGTTTTCTGTATTTTTTTTTGCTTGATTATGTGTTTTTTTTTCATGTTTGATGCATTTTAACATATGAATTATTCGGTTGAAAATTGGTTCAATTTATTTAGCCGCTTGATTTTAGGGTTTAGGGTTCTGGAAATTAACAAAAGGGTAATTTGCTGATAGGTGGAAAAATAAGATTTTTTTTTGATAGTGTGATTTCATTCTCCTGCTTTGAATTATTTAGTCTATTCTATTGCCGTATTGAGTAATTATTTGGAGCTTTTGAGTTGATGTCTATGTAGTACGGACATCTCTGAAAAAAGGTGTGTCCGAAACCGATACTGACACTTGTGATTATGTTTAATTTATTCATTTTTTCAAATTATTACCGGTGTCGGTGTTGTGTTTTTCAAATTATTACAAGTTGATGTGGTTTTTCAACGCAATTTTCATCAAATTGATAGTCATCCAAACATCCAAATACATACGTCAGTTCAATCAAATTTAGTTTTTGTCACCACAGAACGAAATATGCATTTTGAGTTCATGGTATTATTATCAAATTTGCATCTACAAGCTCTGTGTCCTAATTAAGTTCACTCAATTCTGCAGGCTAGATAAAACTAAGTTTTATGTGGTAGGAGCTGGACTCTTTACCGGTGTTACGGTAGCACTTTATCCGGTTTCAGTTGTGAAAACTAGGCTGCAGGTTGCAACTAAGGGGGCTGTGGAGAAAAATGCCTATTCTGTTGCAAAAGGATTACTTAAAACAGATGGCATCCCTGGTCTGTATAAAGGGTTTGGTACGGTTATCACTGGTGCAATACCGGCCAGAATCATATTCATGTCGGTTCTTGAGACCACAAAGGTGTATGCCTTTAAAATGGTGAAACCATTTGGACTATCTGAAACTACTCAGGCTGCCGTAGCAAATGGATTTGCAGGCATGACATCGTCACTTTTTGCTCAATCTGTGTTTGTACCAATTGATGTGGTACGAAAATCTAATTATGTTGATATGTATACTGTGGTACATTCAATGCTTCTGCTCTGGATGTTAACCTAGTTCTTCAGTTAGCTTATCAATCTATGATGTTTATTTTTCACTATTGCAAGTATTGGAATTAACTTGCTGATGTTCTCAAATCCAATTAAGTGTTTATCGTATTGTACTCAATTTTTTTTTTTATGAATTCAAAAGTGATAATTAAAAGTTTATTTTCAACACTATGCTACACTGCCAGTTTTTTTTTGTTTTACTGTCATTTGGCGGATGATGCTTTCACTTTATAAAGTTAGGACTCAGGATGTTGTAAACATACTGAAAATGTAATGGTTGGTTTTATAATGCTTAAATATCAGAAAATGAGAAAATTTTACGTGGAAGAAGGGTGGAATTTGAGGTTATGCAGGGGTGTGTTCTGTCTCCAGACATACAGTGCATTCAATTGGAGCATGATGCAGGATTTTGCATATAGAAATTTTTTCAGTTGAATTGTTCTATAAATGCCTTTTGTCTTTATGACAATGTTCAATTGATGCTTCATTTGAAGGGTGTCAATTGATACATATGTCAGATTCTTAGATCAATAGGAATTTATATTTATTTTTTCTGTTAATTTGCTCTCATTTATTTTCTTGTTGATAAAATTTCTTCTTTCTCAAAACATGGCTAATTCTAATATCTAATTCTCCTTGGATGGTATTCAGGTTAGCCAAAAGTTGATGGTGCAAGGATACTCAGGCCATGCCCAATATAGTGGGGGTCTGGATGTTGCCCGTAAGATTATAAGGTCTGATGGCATTAAGGGATTGTATCGAGGGTTTGGTCTTTCTGTTGTTACTTATGCACCTTCTAGCGCAGTTTGGTGGGCAAGTTATGGTTCAAGCCAACGGTTCATTTGGAGGTAACTTGTAGGACCTAGTAATGCTTGTATTTTATATCTTAATATTGAGTATGTTGATTTTTTGCATTACCTTTTCCATTGTTTTTATTTCTATTAATTTTCAAATGATAGGAGGATATTTTTTTTTTGTTTGTGTTGACTTATTTGAGTTTATCTAATGTCTGAAGCACTTGTGAGATGATTTAGGAGAACTTACGGAAACAATTCACGATTAGAGTTTGTGGGTTGGGTCTAACTCATCCCTACAAAACCGACTTGTAAGGTGAGGGGTGCCAGGGCTTGGTGTGTGAATATAAACGGTGGATGACCCATGGTCCAATCGATAGACTCTGATACCATATTAGAGTTTAGAGTTTGTGGGTTGGGCCTAACTCATCCCTACAAAACCAGTTTGTAAGGTGTGAGGTGCCACTGTATATAAACACTTTCAAGGCTCTATCTCTAACCAATGCGGGACTTGAGATAATTTAGGAGAACTTGCGGAAACAATTAACGATTAGAGTTTGTGGGTTGGGTCTAACTCATCCCTACAAAACCGACTTGTAGGGTGAGGGGTGCCGGACTCTATCTCTAACCAATGTAGGACTTGAGATTTTCTCAATACACCCCCTCGCATCCAACGCTATTGAGCTTGGTGTGTGGATATAAACGGTGGGTGACCCATGGTCCAATCGATAGACTCTGATACCATATTAAAGTTTAGAGTTTGTGGGTTGGGCCTAACTCATCCCTACAAAACCAGTTTATAAGGTGTGAGGTGCCACTCTATATAAACACTTTCAAGGCTCTATCTCTAACCAATGCGGGACTTGAGATTTTCTCAATAATGCCCGCAAGCTCTCCAGAATAGCTTATGAAAACAACTCATGGCTTATATTGTATAAAAACAATTTGATTTATATCTTTTGTTATATTAATACTAGCTTATATACATAAGCACTTGTATGATAAACACTTATGCTGTAAGCGCTTAATTGAACTTTTTACCCAAACAGGGCCTTTGTTTGTTTCAACTAATGTGTCTATTTAGAACTATGTTTAATGTTTGATGCCAGCCAGACCTTGCAAACTGACCTTTCTCTCCCACCCAAAGAGTTGGACAACTTTGATGTAACTTTCCAAGATCGTGGCACTACCTTGGTGTTGAATTCCTTTAAACATAAAGATTTTAATTTGAGATTCTTAAAAATGAAACCTTAAAATTTTCCTTTTAAAGTTGGACCGGAAATATTTGTCTGTTATGCCATGATTAGTATGATTGTGTTGATAACATTCACATGTTGTCAATCAAGCAAGTCTTTAGTTAATTATTGGTATCTTCTAATACGATGGTTAGATAAGTTAACCATGTTCTGCACATAAGTTTCAAACAGCTTATAGGTCTTCTATATAAGTTAGATTATGGAAATCTGTTATGTTCTAGTGATAGTGCAAAGCTGCAAAAGCATGGCATAGTGAAGTGCTTAAATCTGGTACAATGTTCTTAATGTTAGATATTAGATTCGTCAGATTAGTCTATAGAATTCACTCTGTCAGAACTGAATTACACATTGAAATATGTGATTCTATAACCATATCTGCGTGCATGCAGTTGAATGCATTAATTCAGGGAAGCTAGAATTTCTTTTTGGATGAGAGATCTTAGACAAGGATAAGTCGATTTTACATTAAACTTGTAAAGGAAAATTTACACATTTTAATAGGGGCAGTTTTATAAATAATAGGGTAATCGGTAATGAATTGTTTATATACGTGCTTGCCATTATTTTTATTTCTACATTATTATGCCAACTTCATAATATTCAAGACAACTATCTACTGTTTACATGGACAGATTCTTGGACCAAGGTGCCAAACATGATGAAGGCACTCCCAGTGTGCTGAAGATCATGTTAGTTCAGGCTGCAGGAGGGGTTATTGCCGGTGCAACTGCATCCTGCATTACAACCCCATTTGATACTATCAAGACACGGTTACAGGTTTGTACAACCTCGTTTTCTTGTTAGTTCATTGTCCTCGGTGATCGTTGTTGTGCATGCTATTTGTTGTATTTGTTTGGTTTAACATACTTATGGAGTTTTTGAAGTGGCAATTTTAGATGTTTGGCCATCTTTCAAGCAACTTCATTTTAATAGTTACCCGAGCCTTTTAAGGGAATGCTTAGAAATAAGAGAGTTTGCTTTTTACTAAGCTGGGTGCCTCTATTTTCTCTCTTTTTTCCTTGAAAAATTGTTTTTAATAAGAAAGTTTCCTTTTAAGGGATTGGAGCAATACTTGTACTCCACGAGGGCTTGACCTAATCTTGTAATTATTTAACTACCAAATTCCTATAAATCCTAGGCAGAAAAGTCTCTCAATATTGTTAGAAATTATAATATAAAACCATTGAAGTGTTTTCACCTTAGAGCTTAAGCTTTTGGTATAGTTGATTCATCATGCCATAGTATCAGAAGTTTGAATCCCCGCCTTCCCCAATTTCTAATTAAAGTTATAGTTAAGTTTCAGCTGAAGTGAATTAGGCGGACTTCTGCACTTTCCAATCTCATAGCCGATAGGGCTTTTGCAAGAGGTGGCATGTTTGAAGTGTAACACAAAACACTTTACATGTCTTCATCAAACAGTTTAAGCTTTCAGGAGACAGTTCACAACAACTATTCTTTTCTATTTTTCATTTATCTTGTGTTCTATATTTTTCCAGTCCCCGATCTTTTTGAGCTTTTCTATATTTCAAAACTCACGGCAACTAGCTATGTGCTTAGCTTGCAGATCTTTTAGGGCCATAATCTCTGGTAAATTATATAAAATCATTCCATCACTAGAATCCAACTTCTTTATTCTCCTTTTGCTTTAGGTGTCAGGTTTGTGTTTACTAATGTAATTTCTGATTTTCTGTTTGTTACTACTCACACACAGGCTGCATTGAGCCTGGTATTCCCCTCTCTTTTTGCATATCCCTTTTCGCGAGTCTTCTCTCTTTCCTTTAATGTTGTTAAATAGCGGTGTTGTAGTGTAGCATAATTTGAGCAAATCACTGTTTTTCTGCAATCTGCTGTTCAGTAGAAAATGTTGTCAAATAGCTGCCATAGTTGCGCTATGGCATTGTTGTATAGCAGAACTCGAACAAACTGCTATTTTCTGCGATTTATAAAACTAGTTTCCTTTCCGTTCATGTTTGTTTTATAATTCTAAGTGGAGATGAGTTATGATAGAGTGCCTAGGGAGTTTTTTTCCGGAAAACCTCGGAAAAGAAAGGGGTTAGGATTGTCGGTCTATATTTGAGCTATCAATGATATCAATATACACTATTGTGAGAACACAATGTGTAGTTACCGGAGATTTTCCCATACCAATAGGATTGCACCAAGAGTTGACCCTCAACCCTTATCTTCTTACTATAGTTTTGGATGTACTTATGCAACACATCCAAGAGGTGGCACCGAGGAGATGCATGTCTTTTGTAGATGATATGGTCCTACTGGAAGAGTCGAGGGAGAAATTAAATGAGAGGTTGGAGACAAGTCTTCGAAGCGTATGCTGAAGCACCTAGAAGCAGAGACCTAGAAAAACTATAGAGAAATTATTAAGAAAGATTTATAGACCAGCAAGTTGGATAGAAACATGATATATAATAAATTATAATAAATTATTTTGGCGTTGCTTCATCCATGTAGTCAAGTTCATTAAGTAAGATAGAGCTTTTGTTGTTGTTGTTGTTGTTGTTTTTGTATACATACATAATTAGTTCTTTGAACATTTATGATGATGTTAGATTGTGACATCATTCTCAAAAGAATAAAGGCAAGAAAAGATTGAAAATAACATTTCACGAGCATTGCGTGGTTGTGTTTCCCTTAACTATTGATATTTTGTATCCTGATTACTGCTTATATAATTTTGTCTAACTCAATAGTTCTGCACTCTAGGTGATGGGACATGAAAATAAAAGCTCTATAAAACAAGTTACTAAAGCTTTAATCAAAGAAGATGGTTGGAAAGGCCTATATAGAGGGTTTGGTCCAAGATTTTTTAGCATGTCAGCATGGGGCACATCAATGATATTGACTTATGAATATCTGAGTAAGATCTCTCTTCCTTTTGTAGATTATATTCTCCTTTTGTGTATCTGCACTTGAGTTTCTGTTTACGATATTTGTTTGCGTTTTGACATTTATTAAAGAAACAACATGGGTAAAATCGTACCAAAGCCGTATAGCATTCTAAGTTTGAATGATTTTTAGAGTGGGTTTAGATGAGGCAATTCCATATTCGAGACTTCAATTGAATTCCTTTGCCTTATTTGAATTATCATATAAAATTACATTACCTACCTCATAATTTTTTCCCATCCAAACACACTCTTAGGGTCGTTGTATGAGCTAATTGAATACCGACACATATCCTTCTGCCACAAAATGTTTAGTAATGCGACCCAATCCATGTCAACAAACAATTTTTATTGTCTCATCAAATGTATTCATCTCATTTTTCTTTTTCTTTTACAGTTTTACTATGTTCGGGGAAAATTGCATTCACCTCTTGAGAGTATGCTTATATGCTACTCACCTTACTATTCATTTTTTTAGGGTTGAGTTAGACCCAATTTAAATTTTGCAAAGTTATTAGAGTCTATCTAAGATCTATTAGCCCCGCCATCTAGGCATGGCAACATAACCCATACCCGCGGGTACCCACCCGAACCCGCCCCGAAGTTGACGGGGAAAACCCGTTTTGATTGGGTTTGGGTTTGGGTTTTCCCCGATTATAAAATATGGGGACGGGTCGGGTAATGGGGACACTAGTACCCGCCCCGAACCCGCCCCGTTTATTTCATTATGTATATTATTATTTATTTTTGATAATTTAAAATATTAAATATGTGTTTAATGTTTTGATATTTTAATTTTAATTTATTATTTAAAATATTTGAAATGTATGTATGAAATTTTTTTAGATTTTATTATTTTATTATTTGTAATGTAATTTTATTTTGGAAAAAATAAATATTTCTATTAAAAAAATATATTTCACTAAATGAATAGTGCCGGGGCGGGGATACCCGAACCCAATCCGAACCTGTTTGGGACGGGTTTGGGTTTTGATTCTCCATCCCCGTTTGGATTTTGGGGGGGAACGGGGATTGTTTGGGGATTTGGGTTTAGGTTTGGGGGAGGTAAAAACCGTCCCGACCCGCCCCGTTGCCATGCCCATCATACTATTGGGGCACATGTGAGATGTCTAATCTTGAGTGTGAAAGGTGTATTTTGAGAGACTCATTTCGGATGAGATATAAATAAAAAAATAAAAAATGTGTATAATTGAGACATTCCTCACCACGTGTCTATAAGTTAGAGACATCTCTCAACTTACATGTCAATTTTGAGCGTTGAGTTAGTTTCGACCTATGTAGCACTGACATTTCTGGTGTTCGGCGATACCAACACACATGATTAAATTTAGTTATAGAATTATCTCTGCGTCGATATGTCTGATGCTAGTGCTTTAAAGGTCCCAACTCAAATTTTGAGAAAACGAAAAAATAAATATGCAAACTTTGAATGCTAATGTATCATGTTACCATTTTCTGTGTTTATATCTCTGTAATCTTATGAGTTTTTTTTTCTTTGCTCAGAACGATTATGCGCAATAGAGGAATAGATTCAATTGGTCTGCAAGTTCTTCCATTGATTAAGCCAATATTTTGATGGTAATGTTGTTGTCGAAGTACACAGTAACTTTAACCCTACACCTTCAACACAGGAGTTGTTTTTCGTCATTTTTTTCATCTCAACTTTAGGGTTAAACTTTAAGCAGCAAAGCTCTACTTCCAGATTTTTCTTAAAATAATTGCTGAATATACTAGGAAATTAATAGTTCCATTCTTTATGATTAAATTGGATTGCTGTAACATTTTTTTAGCTTTTCTGTGGATTATAGAAAGGAATAGGTTGCAATTGTGATGAGTAAATTTGAAACTCTGAAATCTTATTTGTTCCATACAAATTGGAGAAGTTATTGGAGATGTTTTTGTTTATATACTGGGAAAGATTTGTCATTTCTGAAATGGTAATAATTTAAATTTATTATTCAAAGATTTGTCATTTCTAATACAAGTCACTTTAGGAGTTATATTTATGCTCTCAAATTTCTTTTTGCATGCTGAATGATTTTTTTAGGAATTGGAGGAACAAATCTACTTGGGACTTTGGCTGAAGATGACAAAGATTATGCAACCAAATCACTATATGTGTGACTTCTCAACAAAACTAATTGGACACATGTTCCTAATTAACGAAATATATGAAACACAAAAAAATGAAATAATTTTATTCATAAAATTGAGGTATATCTCAAAAATGTGTATTTTTCACGTGACATTAAACTTCAATGCTTCTGATAACCACATCCCATGTAAGACTTAAGTTAAGAGTTTGATTTCTCTTATTTTATCTACACACAAAAGTCTCATACTACCTTAACTTTAGTTTATACACCTGGACAAAATTAACATATAAACTTTGATCTAAATACTTCTTTAAAATTAAACTCTAGTTTTTACAATTTTCTCAATACTTTTTTTAATAAATTTTTTTAACGGAGACCTCATTATGTTTACATTGTTTTTTAAAAATTCCAGTAATACATTTATCACAAATTCATCTTATATTTATTTTCAAACTATATCAAACTAAACGACTATTGTTATATGTTATTTACATCACAAAAAACTTTTTCAAAAATAGATTAGATTACATCTGATTAGGATTCTGTTTACGTTTTTTTTAATAAAAAATAATCAGTATTTTTAAATTAAATTCTTAAATAACTATTTTTTCAATAAAAATATTAAAATAATCATATTTCTTAACCGATGCGTCAGTTAAACTGCCGCATCCAATTAAGCTAGAGAGAAGGCGTCATTGAAGCTAATACATGCTCCCAATGGCTATGCACGTAGGCGCCACGCCTCTTGGTGCATGCATGTGTGGTGCCACATGCATTGGCGCATACATACACTACATAGTGTATGCGTCAATGCAAGTGGCACATGCATCCATGTGCGTTAGTCTGTCTTCGACGTCTCCCACGATTTTCCTGAGGTGTTTGGGGTCTTTGAGTGCTTCCAGTGGTGACTGGTGTGAAGGTCCGGTTCTCGCCAACGACGCTTCCGTAATTGAGTTTGGTGTCCATGTTGTCGTAGTTGGGTTATTGTGGTTGGGTGAATTGTGAACGATATGGTTGCCCGAATTGGGACATTGAATCAGTTTGGAAACGAATCAATGGTTCCTGGGGTGTACTATAGTTAAACAATGGTTGAGTGTTGTGGCGATGAAATGTTTGGATGGTCATTGGTGGGACACTACGATGACATGAATTGTATGAATCATCTGAGCTATAGACTATTGTGGTGGCTGCGTATGGTTGTTGGTGAGTAGGGTTTGATTCTTGGTT